>NC_142444.1:140617500-141817500 GCF_059453495.1 Arachis ipaensis
ACCCAGTTTTCAGCACAGAAACACAGACTAAAGCAAGGAAACATGCAGAGACTCAACACACATTCTCATTATGCATAGTTTGAGTTTAGTCGGGAATTTTAGAGAGAATTCTACTCCTTCCTCTAGGATTCTTCATATTCATAGTTTTAGAGTTTCATGCTTTTGCTTTTGGATACTGAGAAGACTCATTACCTCCGTGGAAGTTTCATTACTCTGGTTTGTTTTCTTATTCCTTTACTTTTTATTGCCCATTAACCTTGTTTGGATTAGTATGTTGCATTTTGGGATTTAATACAAGAACCATTATTTGATCTTTAATTATTGTCTATCATGTTTTCCTTTTATTTCCTTTTTAACTCTGTGAAGTTTATATTCATGATAATGGAGTAGTTCCCCAACTTGATTGGGAGTTGATTAAAAGGAGAACCTTGAGTTAGAATACTCAAGTGTTAATCCTAACGGATAGTTGATGACTGATAACTCTAATCTCTAACTCTCATCCTTCCTTAGGAGAGGATTAGGACCTGAGGATATAGTTTGTTGGTTAGTTACTTGAATTTTCCTTATTTATTAAGGGATATCCAAGTAAGACAATAACCTGTTAGGATTGCACTTGGGAAAATCCAACAAGGATAGAAATTCCAATTAATTTTCTCCCAGTCAAGGCTTTTAATAAGGATTATATAATTTCTATCGTTAATTTACATTGCTTAATTTTACTATTATTTATTTCTTTGTTCTTAAACTCAAAATTTCTAGGAAAACCTCTAACCAATAAGCTGCACTCTTTTGTCAACTGGTGCACGAATTGTAAATCACACTTTTTCACAACTCGTACCACTAACCAGCAAGTGCACTGGGTCGTCCAAGTAATACCTTACGTGAGTAAGGGTCGAATCCCACGGAGATTGTTGGCTTGAAGCAAGCTATGGTTATCTTGTAACTCTTAGTCAGGATATCAATTATAATTATCAGTTGACTTGCAAATGAACAAGAGAGCATGGATTAAATAATACTTATTATGTAGTAATGGAGAATATGTTGGAGTTTTGGAGATGCTTTGTCTTTTGAATCTCTGCTTTTCCCCTGTCTTCTTCTTCACGTAAGCAAGGTTCCTCCTATGGCAAGCTGTGTGTTGGTGGATCACCGTTGTCAATGGCTACCATCCGTCCTCTTGATGAAAATGGTCCAGGTGCGCTGTCACCGCACGGCTAATCATCTGTCGGTTCTCACTCATGCTGGAATAGGATCCATTGATCCTTTTGCATCTGTCACTATGCCCAACCCTTGTGAGTTTGAAGCTCGTCACAGTCATTCAATCCCTGAATCCTACTCGGAATACCACAGACAAGGTTTAGACTTTTCGGATTCTCAAGAATGCTGCCAATGGATTCTAGCTTATACCACGAAGATTCTGATTAAGGAATCTAAGAGATACTCATTCAGTCGAAGGTAGAACGGAGGTGGTTGTCAGGCACGCGTTCATAGGTTGAGAATGGTGATGAGTGTCACGGATCATCACATCCATCATATTGAAATGCGAATGAATATCTTAGATAGAAACAAGCGTGTTGAAGAGAAAACAGAAATAATTGCATTAATTCATCGAGACACAGCAAAGCTCCTCACCCCCAACAATGGAGTTTAGAGACTCATGCCGTCAAAGAGTATAAAGTTTAGATCTAAAATATCATGAGGTACAAAATAAATCTCTAAAAGTTGTTTAAATACTAAACTAGTAACCTAGGTTTACAGAAAATGAGTAAACTAAGATAGATAGTGCAGAAATCCACTTCTGGGGCCCACTTGATGTGTGCTGGGGCTGAGACTTGAGCTTTTCACGTGCCTGGGCTGTTTATGGAGTTAAACGTCAGGTTGTAACCTGTTTTGGGCGTTTAACTCCAATTTGCAACCTATTTCTGGCGTTTAACGCCAAAATGGAACATGGAACTGGCGTTAAACGCCAGTTTACATCGTTTATCTTCGAGCAAAGTATAGACTATTATAGATTGCTGGAAAGCCCTGGATGTCTACTTTCCAACGCAATTGAGAGCGCGCTAATTGGTTTTCTGTAGCTCCAGAAAATCTATTTCGAGTACAGGGAGGTCAGAATCCAACAGCATCTGCAGTCCTTTTTCAGCCTCTGAATCAGATTTTTGCTCAAGTCCCCCAATTTTAGCCAGAAAATATCTGAAATCACAGAAAAACACACAAACTCATAGTGAAGTCCAGAAATATGAATTTTGAATAAAATCTAATAAAAATATACTAAAAATTAATTAAAACATGCTGAAAACTACTTAAAAACAATGCCAAAAAGCGTATAAATTATCCGCTCATCACAACACCAAACTTAAATTGTTGCTTGTCCCCAAGCAACTGAAAATAAAATAGGATAAAAAGAAGAGAATATACTATAAATTCCAAAATGTTAATGAAACTTAGTTCCAATTAAATGAGCGGGACTAGTAGCTTTTTGCCTCTGAACAGTTTTGGTATCTCACTTTATCCTTTGAAGCTCAGAATGACTGGCATCTATAGGAACTCAGAATTTAGATAGTGTTATTGATTCTCCTAGTTCAGTATGTTGATTCTTGAACACAGCTACTTTATGAGTCTTGGCCGTGGCCCTAAGCACTCTGTTTTCCAGTATTACCACCGGATACATACATGCCACAGACACATAACTGGGTGAACCTTTTCAGATTGTGACTCAGCTTTGCTAAAGTCCCCAATTAGAGGTGTCCAGGGTTCTTAAGCACACTCTTTTTTTTTTTTGCTTTGGACCTCGACTTTAACCGCTCAGTCTCAATTTTTCACTTGACACCTTCACGCCACAAGCACATGATTATGGACAGCTTGATTTAGCCGCTTAGGCCAGGATTTTATTCCTTTGGGCCCTCCTATCCACTGATCCTCAAAGCCTTGGATCCTTTTTATTACCCTTGCCTTTTGGTTTTAAGGGCTATTGGCTTTTTGCTCTTGCCTTTTGGTTTAAAGAGCCTTTGGCTTTTTCTACTTGCTTTTTCTTTTTCTCTTTTTTTTTTGCCATTTTTCTTTTCTTTTTTTTTTGCAAGCTTTTGTATTCACTGCTTTTTCTTGCTTCAAGAATCAATTTTATGATTTTTCAGATTATCAATAACATTTCTCCTTTTTCATCATTCTTCAAGAGCCAACATATTTAACATTCATAAACAACAATATCAAAAGACATATGCACTGTTCAAGCATTCATTCAAAAAACAAAAAGTATTGTCACCACATCAAAATAATTAAACTAATTTCAAGGATGAATTCGAAACTCATGTACTTCTTGTTCTTTTGTAATTAACACATTTTTCATTTAAGAAAGGTGATGGATTCATAGGACATTCATAGCTTTAAGGCATAGTACACCAGACACTAATGATCCTGTAATAAGACACACATAAATAAAATATAAGGCTCAAAAACCGAAAAATAGAAAAATAAGAACAAGGAGATTAAGGAATGAGTCCACCTTAGTGAGGGTGGCATCTTCCTCTTCTTGAAGAACCAATGGTGCTCTTGAGCTCCTCTATGTCTCTTCCTTGTCTTTGTTGCTCCTCTCTCATAGCTCTTTGATCTTCTCTAATCTCATGGAGGATGATGGAATGCTCTTGGTACTCCATCCTTTTCTTATTGATGAGCTTTTGAGATGAATCTCTCCATCTCCCATGACTCAGAGGTGGAAGTTTTTTTTTTGGCCTTCCCTTTCCTCTTTCTAAAGGTTTCTCTGGCCTTAGGTGTCATACATGGTTATGGAAAAACAAAAAGCAACGCTTTTACCACACCAAACTTAGAAGGTTTGCTCGTCCTCGAGCAAAAAAGGAGAAGAAAGTAGTAGAAGAAGAAGAAAATGGAAGAGATGGAGGGAGGTGAGTGGTTCGGCCATGTGTGGGTGGGTTTGGGAGGTAAGAGTGGTGAAGAGGTGATGAGGAAGAGAGAATGAGGTGATTGGTGAAGGGTATTTATGGAAGAGTGTTATGGAAAGGTGTGAAGAGGGGAGAAGAAGAGGTGGGGTAGGTGGGGATCCTGTGGGGTTCACAGATCCAGAGGGGTCAAGGACTTAACATCCCTGCTCCAATTAGGCGTGTAAAACGCCCTCTGTATGCAATCCTGGCGTTTAAGCCAGACTGCTGCCTGTTTCTGGCATTAAACACCCAAATGTAGCCTGTTTCTGGCGTTTAACGCCAGATTGATGCTTGTTTCTGGCGTTGAACGCCAGCTTGGTGCCTGTTTCTGGCATTAAACGCCAGACAGATGCTTGTTTCTGGCGTTTAAATGCCAGAATGCTCCTCCTCCAGGGTGTGCTATTTTTGTTGCTGTTTTTCATTCTGTTTTTTATTTTTCAGTTGTTTTTGTGACTTCACATAATCATCAACCTAAAGAAAACATAAAATAGCAATGGAAAATAAATAGATATAGTTAAATAACATTGGGTTGCCTCCCAACAAGCACTTCTTTAATGTCAATAGCTTGACCTTACTGAGCTTTTAATCTAGTCTCAGCCTTGAGCATTCTTGCTCAACATTGCCTTCAAGATAATGCTTGATTCTCTGTCCATTAGCAATGAACTTCTTATTAGAATTAATGTCTTGAAGCTCCACATAGCCATATGGTGACACACTTGTAATCACATATGGTCCCCTCTACCGGGATTTCAGTTTCCCGGGGAATAGCCTGAGCCTAGAGTTAAACAGCAGAACCCTCTGTCCTGGTTCAAAGACTCTAGGTGACAGCTTTCTATCATGCCACCTTTTTGCTTTCTCTTTGTAAAGCTTGGCATTTTCGAAAGCAGTGAGTCTGAATTCCTCTAGCTCATTCAGTTGGAGCAATCTTTTTTCTCCAGCTAATTTGGCATCAATGTTTAGGAATCTAGTTGCCCAGTAGGCCTTATACTCCAGTTTCACGGGCAGATGACAGGCCTTACCATACACAAGCTGGTATGGAGAGGTCCCTATAGGAGTCTTGAATGCTGTTCTGTAAGCCCACAGAGAATCATCCAAGCTTCTCGCCCAATCCTTTCTACGGGTACTTACAGTCCGTTCCAGGATTCTTTTTAGTTCTCTATAGAGACTTCAGCTTGCCCATTTGTCTGTGGATGATATGGAGTTGCCACCTTGTGGCTAATTCAATACCGGACCATAGCAGAGTAAAGCTGTTTGTTACAGAAGTGAGTGCCCCCATCACTAATTAGTGCTCTAGGGACACCAAACCTGCTGAAGATATATTTCTGGAGGAACTTCAGCACTGTCTTAGTATCATTAGTGGGTGTGGCAATGGCCTCTACCCATTTGGATACGTAGTCGACTGCCACCAGAATATAAGTGTTTGAGTATGATGGTAGGAAAGGCCCCATGAAGTCAATACCCCATACATCAAACAACTCAATCTTCAAGATTCCTTGTTGAGGCATGGCGTAACCATGAGGCAAATTACCAGCTCTCTGGCAACTGTCACAGTTACGTACAAACTCTCGGGAATCTCTATAGAGGGTAGGCCAGTAGAAGCCACATTGGAGGACCTTGGTGGCTGTTTGCTCACCTCCGAAGTGGCCTCCATATTGTGATCCATGGCAACGCCATAAGATCTTCTGTGCTTCTTCTCTAGGCACACACCTACGGATTATTCCGTCTGCACATCTCTTAAAGAGATAGGGTTCATCCCACAAGTAGTACTTTGCATCAGTAATTAATTTTTTCTTTTGTTGCCTGCTGTACTCTTTGAGTATGAACCTTGCAGCTTTATAGTTTGCAATGTCTGCAAACCATGGTGTTTCCTGAATGGCAAACAAATGCTCATCCGGAAAGATCTCAAAGATATCAATAGAGGGGAAGGACGCCCCTTCTACTGGTTCTATCCGGGACAGATGGTCAGCCACTTGGTTTTCTGTCCCCTTTCTGTCTCTTATTTCTATATCAAACTCTTGCAGAAGCAACACCCATCTTATGAGCCTGGGTTTTGAATCCTGCTTTGTAAGTAGATATTTAAGAGCAGCATGGTCAGTGTACACAATCACTTTCGATCCTACCAAGTATGATCTAAACTTGTCAATGGCATAAACCACTGCAAGCAATTCTTTTTCTGTGGTTGTGTAATTTTTCTGGGCATCATTTAAAGCACGGCTATCTTAATAAATGACATGCAGAAGCTTGTCATGCCTCTGCCCCAGTACTGCACCAATGGCATGGTCACTGGCATCACACATTAGTTCGAATAGTAATGTCCAGTCCGGTGCAGAAATGACTGGTGCTGTGACCAGCTTAGCTTTCAGAGTTTCAAACGCCTGGAGACACTCTGTGTCAAACACAAATGGCGTGTCAGCTGCTAGCAGGTTGCTTAGAGGTTTTTCAATTTTTGAAAAATTCTTTATAAACCTCCTATAGAATCCTGCATGCCCCAGAAAGCTTCTGAACATTGGCAGGTGGTGGTAATTTTTCAATTACTTCTACCTTAGCTTGATCCACCTCTATTCCCTTGTTCGAAATCTTATGCCCAAGGACAATCCCTTCAGTCACCATAAAGTGACATTTTTCCCAGTTTAAAACCAGGTTAGTCTCTTGGCATCTTTTTAGAACCAGTGTCAGGTGATCAAGGCAGGAGCTGAATGAGTCTCCATATACTGAGAAGTCATCCATGAAGACTTCCAGAAATTTTTCCACCATATCAGAGAAAATAGAGAGCATGCATCTCTGAAAGGTTGCAGGTGCATTACACAACCCAAATGGCATCCTTCTGTATGCAAATACTCCAGATAGACATGTGAATGCTGTTTTCTCTTGATCCTAGGGATCTACTGCAATTTGGTTGTAGCCTGAATAGCCATCCAAAAAGCAGTAATAATCATGACCTGCTAGTCTTTCTAGCATCTAGTCTATAAATGGTAAAGGAAAATGATCATTTCTGGTGGTTGTATTGAGCCTTCTGTAGTCAATACACATGCGCCACCCTGTAACTGTTCTTGTAGGAACCAGTTCATTTTTTTCATTATGAACCACTGTCATGCCTCCCTTTTTGGGGACAACTTGGACAGGGCTCACCCAGGGGCTATCAGAAATAGGATAAATAATCTCAGCCTCCAGTAACTTGGTGACCTCTTTCTGCACCACTTCCTTCATGGCTGGATTTAGCCGCCTCTGTGGTTGAACCACTCGCTTAGCATCATCCTCCAATAGGATCGGGCTTATGCCCTTAAGGTCACTTAGGGACCACCCAAGAGCTGTCTTGTGTGTCCTTAGCACTTGAATTAGTGATTCCTCTTCCTGTGGATTTAAATAAGAGCTTATGATCACCGGAAAAGCGTCACCTTCTCCCAGAAATGCATATTTTAGGGATGGTGGTAATGGTTTGAGCTCGGGTTTTGGAGGGTTTTCCTCTTCATGAGGAATTTCCAGAGGTTGTTTTATTTCCTCTAAATCCTCCAAATCAGGCTGAGCATCTTTAAAGATGTCTTCTAGCTCTGACTCGAGACTCTCAGCCATGTTGATCTCCTATACTAAAGAGTCAATAAGATCAACTTTCATGCAGTCTTTTGGTGTGTCTGGATACTGCATGGCTTTGACAGCATTTAAGTTGAACTCATTCTCATTGACCCTCAGGGTTACTTCCCCCTTTTGGACATCAATGAGAGTTCGTCCAGTTGCTAGGAAAGGTCTTCCTAGAATGAGAGTAGCACTCTTGTGTTCCTCCATTTCCAGCACCACAAAGTCAGTGGGAAAGGCGAATGGCCCAACCCTGACAATCATGTCTTCAATCACGCCTAATGGGTATTTAATGGAGCCATCAGCAAGTTGGAGACATATCCTGGTTGGTATAACTTTTTCAGTTAAACTAAGCTTTCTGATAGTGGATGCAGATATTAGGTTGATGCTTGCCTAAAGATCACATAGAGCTGTCTTGGTGCAATTACCCTCTAATACGCATGGTATCAGAAAGCTCCCAGGATCCTTAAGCTTTTCTGGGAAGCTTTTCAGAATGACTGCACTACATTCTTCAGTGAGGAGAACTCTTTTAGTTTCTCTCCAATCCTTCTTATGACTCAAGATCTCTTTCATGAACTTGGCATAAGAGGGTATTTGCTCAAGTGTCTCTGCAAACGAAATCTTTATTTCAAGAGTCCTGAGATAGTCTGCAAAGCGGGAAAATTGCTTATCCTGCTCCTCTTTGCGGAGTTTTTTAGGATAAGGCATCTTGGCTTTGTATTCCTCAACCTTAGTTACTGCAGGTTTATTTCCTACAGAGGTGGTTGGAGAAGCCTTTTTAGAGGGGTTTTTATCATCACTTGTGTGTGTCTGATCCCTCACTGGCATTTGAATGCCAGAGTTAGAAGCTGGATTGGCGTTAGACGCCAACTCCTTACTTGTTTCTGGCGTTTGAACGCTAGAACTGAGCTTCCATTGGGCGTTTGACGCCAACTCCCTGCCTGTTTCTAGCGTTTGAACGCCAGAATTGAGCTTGGGTTGGGCGTTCAGCGCCAGCTCTCCACCCTTCTCTGGTGTTTGAGCGCCAGAATCATTCCTCTCTGGGCTCTTATTGTCCTCAGAGGGATTTTGGGTAGCAGTTTGTTCATTTCTTAGCTTTCAGCTGCCTTGAAGTGAGGTATTTAATATTTTCCCACTTCTTAATTGAACTGCTTGGCACTCTTCTGTTATTTGTTTTGATAACTGCTGTTCTGTTTGCTTCAACTGTACTTCCATATTCATATTAGCCATTCTTGTGTCTTGTAGTATCTCCTTGAATTCGGCCAGCTGTTTTGTTAGAAAATCTAATTGCTGATTGAATTCAGTAATTTGTTCTGCAGGACTGAGTTCAGCAGTTACTGTTTTAGCCTCTTCTTTCATGGAAGATTCACTACTTAGGTACAGATGCTGATTTCTGGCAACTGTATCAATGAGCTCTTGAGCTTCTTCAATTGTCTTTCTCATGTGTATAGATCCACCAGCTGAGTGGTCTAGAGAAATCTGAGCTTTCTCTGTAAACCCATAGTAGAAGATGTCTAACTACATCCACTCTGAAAATATTTCAGAGGGGCATTTTCTTAGCATCTCTCTGTATCTCTCCCAGGCATTATAAAGAGATTCATTATCTCCTTGTTTAAAGCCTTGGATGTTCAACCTTAGCTGTGTCATCCGTTTCGGAGGGAAATACTAATTCAGAAATTTTTCTGACAGCTGTTTCCATGTCCTTATGCTAGCCTTAGGTTGGTTATTTAACCACCTCTTAGCTTGGTCTTTTACAGCAAATGGAAACAGTAATAATCTATAGACATCCTGATCTACTTTCTTATCATGTACTGTGTCAGCAATTTGTAAAAACTGTGCCAGAAACTCTGTAGGTTCTTCCTGTGAAAGACCGGAATACTGGCAACTTTGCTGCACCATGATAATGAGCTGAGGATTCAACTCGAAGCTACTGACTCCGATGGAGGGTATATAGATACTACTCCCATATGAAGCAGTAGTGGGATTAGCATATGACTCCAGAGTCCTTCTGGACTGTTCATTTCCACTTAGGTCCATGATGGAGAAAGGGAGATGTTCAGAGCATTGTTGGGACCTCCCAACACCAAACTTAGAGTTTGAATGTGGGGGTTCAACACCAAACTTAGAGTTTGGTTGTGGCCTCCCAACACCAAACTTAGAGTTTGACTGTGGGGGCTTTGGTTGACTCTGCAGTGAGAGAAGCTTTTCATGCTTCCTCTCCATGGTTACAGAAGGAGAACCTTGAGTCTTAAATACAAGGTAGTCCTCATTCAGTTGAAGGACCAACTCTCATCTGTCCACATCAATCACAGCTTTTGCTGTGGCTAGGAAGGGTCTTCCAAGGATGATGGATTTATCCTCATCCTTTCCAATGTCTAGGATTATGAAATCAGCAGGGATGTAAAGGCCTTCAACCTTTACTAACACGTCCTCTACTAGTCCATAAGCCTATTTCATGGATTTGTCTGCTGTCTCTAATGAAAACTTGGCAGCCTGTACCTCAAAGATTCCTAGTTTCTCCATTACAGAGAGTGACATTAAGTTTATTCCTGACCCCATGTCACACAGAGCCCTCTCAAAGGTCATGGTGCCTATGTTACAGGGAATTAGGAATTTACCAGGATCTTGTTTCTTTTAAGGTAGAGTTTGCTGAACCAAGGCATTTAGTTCCTTGATGAGCAATGAAGATTCATCCTCCCAAGTCTCATTACCAAATAATTTGGCATTCAGCTTCATGATTGCTCCTACATACTAGGCAACTTGCCCTTGAACAATGTCTTCATCTTCTTCAGAAGATGAATAGTCATCAGAGCTCATGAATGGTATAAGGAGGTTCAATGGAATCTCTATGGTCTCTAGATGAGCCTCAGATTCCTTTGGTTCCTTAAAGGGAAACTCCTTATTGGTCATTGAACGTCCCAGGAGGTCTTCCTCACTAGGATTCACGTCCTCCTCCTCCTCTTTGGGTTCGGCCACACCAAGTAAGGTAATGGCCTTGCACTCTTTTTTTGGATTCTCTTCTGTATTGCTTGGGAGAGTACTAGGAGGGGTTTCAGTGACTCTTTTACTCACCTGGCCCACTTGTGCCTCCAAATTTCTAATGGAGGACCTTGTTTCATTCATGAAACTTAAAGTGGCCTTAGATAGATCAGAGACTATATTTGCTAAGCTAGATGGACTCTGCTCAGAATTTTCTGTCTGTTGCTGAGTGGATGATGGGAAAGGCTTGCTATTGCTAAACCTGTTTCTTCCACCATTATTAAAGCCTTGTTGAGGCTTTTGTTGATCCTTCCTTGAGAAATTTGGATGATTTCTCCATGAGGGATTATAGGTGTTTCCATAGGGTTCTCCCATGTAATTCACCTCTGCTATTACAGGGTTCTCAGGATCATAAGCCTCTTCTTCAGAAGATGCCTCTTTAGTACTGTAGGATGCAGCTTGCAATCCATTCAGACTCTGAGAAATCATATTGACTTGTTGAGTCAATATTTTATTCTGAGCCAATATGGCATTCAAAGCATCAATTTCAAGAACTCCCTTCCTCTGAGGCGTCCCATTACTCACAGGATTCCTTTCAGAAGTGTACATGAACTGGTTATTTGCAACCATGTCAATGAGTCCCTGAGCTTCTGCAGATGTTTTCTTTAGGTGAATGGATCCACCTGCAGAATGGTCCAATGACATCTTAGATAATTCAGACAGACCATCATAGAAGATATCCAGGATGGTCCATTCTGAAAGCATGTCAGAAGGACACTTTTTGGTCAGTTGCTTGTACCTCTCCCAAGCTTCATAGAGGGATTCACCTTATTTCTATTTGAAGGTTTGAACATCCACTCTAAGCTTGCTAAGCTTTTGAGGAGGAAAGAACTTGGCTAAGAAAGCCGTGACCAGCTTATCCCAAGAGTTCAGGCTATCTTTAGGTTGAGAGTCTAACCATATTCTAGCTCTGTCTCTTACAGCAAATGGGAAAAGCATAAGCCTGTAGACCTCGGGATCAACCCCATTGGTCTTAACAGTGTCACAGATCTGCAAGAATTCAGTTAAGAACTGAAAAGGATCTTCTGATGGAAGTCCATGAAACTTGCAGTTCTGTTGCATCAGAGAAACTAATTGAGGCTTTAGCTCAAAATTGTTTGCTCCAATGTAGGGATTGAGATGCTTCTTCCATGTAAGTTGGAATTTGGTGCAGTAAAGTCACCAATCATCTTCCTTGCATTGTTATTATTTTCGGCCATGTCTCCTTCTTTTTCGAAAATTTCTGTCAGATTTTCTCCAGAGAGTTGTGCTTTAGCTTTCCTTAGCTTCCTCTTCAGAGTCCTTTCAGGTTCAGGATCGGCTTCAACAAGAATGTTCTTATCCTTGCTCCTGCTCATATGAAAAAGAAGAGAACACAAAAGAAAATATGGAATCCTCTATGTCACAGTATAGAGATTCCTTATGTAAGTAGAAGAAGAAGAGAATAAAAGAAGGGGAAGAGAAAAACTCGAACACAGAGAGGAAGATGGGGTGGGTGGAAGAGAAGTGTTAGTAGATAAATAAATAAATAGAAGGGGATGAAAGATGGAAGAATCCGAAAATTAATTAAAAATAAAAATTAAAGTTAAAATTCAAAAATTTTAAGAAGAAAAATGAAATTAAATTAAATTAAAATTTAAAACAATTAGTTAATTAAAAAAGAATTTTGAAAAAGAGGGGAGGGGTTTTTGAAAATTAGAGAGAGATTAGTTAGGTAGTTTTGAAAAAGATAAGAATCAAACAAAAAGATAAGATTAATTTGAAAAAGATTTGAAAATCAATTTTGAAGAGATAAGAAGTTAGAAAAGATTTTGAAATTGATTTTGAAAAAGATGTGATTGAAATTTATTTTGAAAAAGATTTGAAAAAGAAATTTAAAAAGATTTGATTTTTGAAATTAAAGTTTATTACTCGACTAACAAGAAACAAAAAGATATGATTCTAGAGTTTAAAGATTGGACCTTTCTTACTAGGCAAGTAACAAACTTGAAATTTTTGAATCAATCACATTAATTGTTAGCATTAATTTCGAAAATATGAAATAGAAATAAGAAAAAGATTTTGAAAATAAATTTTGAAATTTTTGAAATTATGAAAGAAAAAAATGAAAAAGATTTGATTTTTGAAAAAGGTTTGAAAAAGATAGAATTTTTAAATTGAAAATTTGATTTGACTCATAAGAAACAACTAAATTTTAAAAAGTTTTGAAAAAGCCAAATCAAATTTTCGAAAATTTATGAGATAAAAAGGGAAAGATATTTTTTTGATTTTTGAATTTTAATGAGGAAAGAGAAAAATACAAAAATGACACATAACATAAAAATTATGAATCAAAACACACAATGCATGCAAGAACACTTTGAATGTCAAGATGAACACCAAGAACACTTTAAATGTCAAGATGAACATCAAGAACTTATTTTTGAAAACTTTTTAGAGAAGACAAACATACAAGACACCAAACTTAGAAATTTTCAATGTTTAGACACTAACAAATTGAAAATGTATATGAAAAACAAGAAAAGAAACAAAACATGAAAAATTAAAGAAGATCATCAAGAACAACTTGAAGATCATGAAGAACAACTTGAAGATCATGAAGAACACATGCATGAGTTTTCAAAATTTTAAAGAAAAATTAAAAGCATGCAATTGACACCAAACTTAAAAATTGACACTAGACTCAAACAAGAAACATCAAATTTTTTGTTTTTATGATTTTATTAAATTTTTTTTGAAAATAAGAATAATAAAAACAAAAAGCTTAAAATTAAAATAAAATTACCTAATCTAAGCAACAAGATGAACCGTCAGTTGTCCAAACTCGAACAATCCCCGGCAACGGCGCCAAAAACTTGGTGCACGAAATCGTGATCGTTCATTCCTTGGTAACAGCGCTAAAAACTTAATACGCACGTTCATAATCTTAGTTCTTCTTCACAACTTCGCACAACTAACCAACAAGTGTACTGGGTCGTCCAAGTAATAAACCTTACGTGAGTAAGGGTCGATCCCACGGAGATTGTCGGCTTGAAGCAAGCTATGGTCATCTTGCTAATCTCAGTCAGGCGGATTCAAATGGTTATAGAGTTTTAATAATTAAAAGATAAATAAAACGTAAAATAAAGATAGAGATACTTATGTAATTCATTGGTGAGAATTTCAGATAAGCGTATAGAGATGCTTAGTTCCTTCTGAATCTCCGCTTTCCTACTGCTTTCATCCAATCCTTCATACTCCTTTCCATGGTAAGCTGTATGTTGGGCATCACCGTTCTTAATGGTTACATCCCATCCTCTCAGTGAAAATGGTCCAAAATGCGCTGTCACCGCATGGCTAATCATCTGTCGGTTCTCGATCCTGCTGGAATAGGAATCAGTAATCCTTTTGCGTCTGTCACTACGCCCAGCACTCGCGAGCTTGAAGCTCGTCACAGTCATCCCTTCCCAGATCCTACTCGGAATACCACAGACAAGGTTTAGACTTTTCGGATCTCAAGAATGGCCGCCAATAATGCTAGCCTATACCACGAAGACTCTGATCGTAGATCAGAAGGCTAAGAGATACACATTCAAGCTTGTTTGCATGTAGAACGGAAGTGGTTGTCAGGCACGCATTCATAAGTGAGAATGATGATGAGCGTCACATGATCATCACATTCATCATGGTCTTGTGTGAGAATGAATATCTTAGAGAAGAAATAGGCTTGAGTTGAATAGAAAAACAATAGTACTTTGCATTAATTCATGAGAAACAGCAGAGCTCCACACCTTAGTCTATGGTGTGTAGAAACTCTACCGTTGAAAATACATAAGTGATGAAGGTCCAGGCATGGCCGACTGGCCAGCCTCCATAAAAGTCTAAGATAGCATAAAACTGATCAAAGATCTCCAAAGATGATCCAAAGATGTAAATACAATAGTAAAAAGTCCTATTTATAGTAAACTAGCTACTAGGGTTTACAGAGATAAGTAAATGATGTAGAAATCCACTTCTGGGGCCCACTTGGTGTGTGTTTGGGCTGAGCATTAGAGGTCTTCCTTGGAGTTGAACGCCAGTTTGTAACTTGTTTCTGGCGTTTAACTCTGCTTTGCAACTTGTTTCTGGCATTTAACGCCAGAATAGGGCAGAAAGCTGGCATTAAATGCCAGTTTGCGTCATCTAAACTCGTGCAAAGTATAAACTATTATATATTTCTGGAAAGCCCTGGATGTCTACTTTCCAACGCAGTTGAGAATGCACCATTTGGACTCCTGTAGCTCCAGAAAATCCACTTTGAGTGCAGGGAGGTCAGAATCCAACAGCATCTGCAGTCCTTCTTCAGCCTCTGAATCAGATTTTTGCTCAAGTCTCTCAATTTCAGCCAGAAATTACCTGAAATCACAGAAAAATACAAAAACTCATAGTAAAGTCCAGAAATGTGATTTTTAATTAAAAAATAATAAAAATATACTAAAAACTAATTAAATCATACTAAAAACTATGTAAAAACAATGCCAAAAAGCGTATAAATTATACGCTCATCAATGTTGCCAATTGATTCTAGCTTATACCACGAAGACTCTGATTTCATGGAATTGAAAGTCTCTATTTTCAGGAGAGGCAATCATGCGTCGTGAACCAGGAACCCAAGAGATACACACTCAAGCTCTTGCAGATAGAACGGATGTGGTTGTTAGTCACGCGTTCATAAGGGAGGATGATGATGAGTGTCACGGATCATCATATCCATCAGGTTGAAGTACGAGAGAATATATTAGAACAAGAATAAGCATGAATTGAATAGAAAAACAATAGTACTTTGCATTGATTCATGAGGAACAGCAGAGCTCCACACCTTAATCTATGATGTGTAGAAACTTTACCGTTGAAAATACAAAAGTGATGAAGGTCCAGGCATGGCGGAATGGCCAGCTCCCAAAACGTGATCAAGAGATCAAAAGTGATCCAAAGATAGTCTCAAAGATGATCTAAAGATCAAAAGATGAAAATACAATAGTAAAAGGTCCTATTTATAATGAACTAGTAGCCTAGGGTTTACAGAAATAAGTAAATGATGTAGAAATCCACTTCTGGGGCCCACTTGGTGTGTGCTTGGGCTGAGCATTAAAGCTTTCACGTTTATAGGCTTCTCTTGGAGTTAAACGCCAGCTTTTGTGTCAGTTTGGGCGTTAAACGCTGGTTTTAGTGCCAGTTCTGGTGTTTTACGCCAGAATTCTTTGGGTTGACTTTGAACGCCAGTTTGGGCCATCAAATCTCAGAAAAAGTATGGACTATTAAATATTTCTGGAAAGCCCAGGATGTCTACTTTCCAACGCAATTGAGAGCACGCCAATCGGGCTTCTGTAGCTCCAGAAAATCCACTTCGAGTGCAGGGAGGTCAGAATCCAACAGCATCTGTAATCCTTTTTCAGCCTCTGAATCAGATTTTTGCTCAGGTCACTCAATTTCAGCCAGAAAATACCTGAAATCACAGAAAAATACACAAACTCATAGTAAAGTCCAGAAATGTGATTTTTATTCAAAAACTAATAAAAATATACTAAAAACTAACTAAAACATACTAAAAACTATGTAAAAATAGTGCCAAAAAGCGTATAAATTATCCGCTCATCACAACACCAAAACTTAAATTGTTGCTTGTCCCCAAGCAACTAAAAACAAAATAGGATAAAAAGAAGAGAATATATAATAAATTCCAAAAACATCTATGAAGATCAATCTTAATTAGATGAGCGGGGTTATTAGCTTTTTGCTTCTGAACAGTTTTGGCATCTCACTTTATCCTTTGAAGTTCAGAATGATTGGCTTCTATAGGAACTCAGAATTCAGATAGTGTTATTGATTCTCCTAGTTCAATATGTTGATTCTTAAACACAGTTACTTATGAGTCTTGGCGGTGACCCTAAGCATTTTGTTTTCTAGTATTACCACCAGATACATAAATGCCACAGACATATAACTGGGTGAACCTTTTCAGATTGTGACTCAGCTTTGCTAGAGTCCCCAATTAGAGGTGTTCAGAGCTCTTAAGCACACTCTTTTTTGCTTTGGACCACGACTTTAACCGCTCAGTCTCAAGCTTTTCACTTGACACCTTCACGCCACAAGCACATGGTTAGGGACAGCTTGGTTTAGCCGCTTAGGCCAGGATTGTATTCCTTTAGGCCCTCCTATCCATTAATGCTCAAAGCCTTGGATCCTTTTTACCCTTGCCTTTTGGTTTAAAGGGTTATAGGCTTTTTCTGCTTACTTTTTCTTTTTCTCTTTTTTTTTTCGCATATAATATTTTTTTTCTATTCACTGCTTTTTCTTGCTTCAAGAATCAATTTTGATTTTTTAGATTATCAATAACATTTCTCCTTTTTTATTATTCTTTCAAGAGCCAACAGATTTAACATTCATAAACTTCACTATAAAAAATATGCATTGTTCAAGCGTTCATTCAGAAAACAAAAAGTATTGCCACCACATCAAAATAATTAAACTATTTTAAAATTCGAAATTCATGTACTTCTTTTTCTTTTTCAGAAAACACATTTTTTTTTCATTTAAGAGAGGTGAAGGATTCATAGGACATTCATAACTTTAAAGCATAGGCACTAGACACTAATGATCATGTAATGAAGATGCAAACATAGATAGCACATAAAGCATAAAAATCAGAAAAACAGAAAGATAAGAACAAGGGAATCAAAGAACGGGTCCACCTTAGTGATGGCGGCTAGTTCTTCCTCTTGAAGATCCAATGGAACGCTTGAGCTCCTCTATGTCTCTTCCTTGCCTTTGTTGCTCTTCCCTCTTGGCTATTTGATCCTCTCTAATTTCATGGAGAATAATGGAGTGCTCTTGGTGCTCTATCTTTAGTTGCTCCATATTGGAACTCAAATCTCCCAAAGAGGTGTTGAGTTGCTCCCAATAGTTGTGTGGAGGAAAATGCATCCCTTAAGGCATCTCAGGAATTTCTTGATGAGGGACTTCCTCATGCTCTTGTTGAGGTCCATAAGTGAGCTCTCTTATTTTTTCCATCCTCTTTTTAGTGATGGGCTTGTCCTCTTCAATGAGGGTGTCTTCTCCTATGACAACTCCAGCTAAATTTCATAGGTGACAGATGAGATGAAGGAAGGCTAACCTTGCCAAAGTGGAGGTTTTGTCAGCCACTTTGTAGAGTTCTAGAGATATGACCTTATGAACTTCTACTTCCTCTCCAATCATGATGCTATGGATCATGATAGCCCGATCTATAATCACTTCGGATCGGTTGCTAGTAGGAATGATGGAGCGTTGGATGAATTCCAACCATCCTCTAGCCACGAGTTTAAGGTCATGCCTTCTCAATTGACCCGGCTTGCCTTTGGAATCTCTTATCCACTGAGCTCCTTCCACACATATGTCCATGAAGACTTGGTCCAACCTTTGATCAAAGTTGATCCTTCTAGTGTAGGGGCGTGCATCTCCTTGCATCATTGGCAAGTTGAATGCTAACCTTACATTTTCCGGACTGAAATCTAAGTATTTTCCCCGAACCATTGTAAGCCAATTCTTTGGATTCGGGTTCACACTTTGATCATGGATTTTGGTGACCCATGCATTAGCATAGAACTCTTGAACCATTAAGATTCTGACTTGTTGAATGGGGTTGGTGAGTGATGAGCGGATAATTTATACACTTTTTGGCATTGTTTTTAGTATGTTTTTAGTAGGATCTAGTTACTTTTAGGGATGTTTTCATTAGTTTTTATGTAAAATTCACATTTCTGGACTTTACTATGAGTTTGTGTGTTTTTCTGTGATTTCAGGTATTTTCTAGCTGAAATTGAGGGACTTGAGCAAAAATCAGATTCAGAGGTTGAAGAAGGACTGCTGATGCTGTTGGATTCTGACCTCCCTGCACTCAAAATGGATTTTCTGGAGCTACAGAACTCAAAATGGCGCGCTTCCAATTGCGTTGGAAAGTAGACATCCAGGGCTTTTCAGCAATATATAATAGTCTATACTTTGCCCAAGTTTAGATGACGCAAACTGGCGTTCAACGCCAACACTCTGTCCAATTTGGCATCCAGCGCCAGAAACAAGTTGCAAAGTGGAGTTCAACGCCCAAAATGGCACAAAAGGTGGCGTTCAACTCCAGGAATGACCTCTACACGTGTAACACTCAAGCTCAGCCCAAGCACACACCAAGTGGGCCCCGGAAGTGGATTTATGCATCAATTACTTACTTCTGTAAACCCTAGTAGCTAGTTTATTATAAATAGGACCTTTTACTATTGTATTAGACATCTTTGAATCTTTTGATCTTTGGATTATCTTTTGATCTTTGGACGCCTGGTTCTTAGAACAGAGGGGCTGGCCTCTCGGCCATGCCTGGACCTTTCACTTATGTATTTTCAACGGTAGAGTTTCTACGCTCCATAGATTAAGGTGTGGAGCTCTGCTGTCCCTCAAGGATTAATGTAAAGTACTACTGTTTTCTATTCAATTCATCTTATTTCGCTTCTAAGATATTCATTCGCACTTCAACCTGAATGAGATGAACGTGACAATCATCATCATTCCCTATGAACGCGTGCCTGACAACCACTTCCGTTCTACCTTAGATTGAATGAGTATCTCTTAGATCTCTTAATCAGAATCTTCGTGGTGTAAGCTAGATTGATGGCGGCATTCATGAGAATCCGAAAAGTCTAAACCTTGTCTGTGGTATTCCGAGTAGGATTCAGGGATTGAATGACTGTGACGAGCTTCAAACTCGCGAGTGCTGGGCGTAGTGACAGACACAAAAGGATAGTAAATCCTATTCCAGCATGATCGAGAACCGACAGATGAATAGCCGTGCCGTGACAGTGTGCGTTGACCATTTTCACTGAGAGGATAAGATGTAACCATTGACAAGGGTGATGCCTCTAGACGATTAGCCGTGCCGTGACAGGGCATTTGGATCATTTTCCCGAAAGAAGACCGAAAGTAGCCATTGACAATGGGATGCATCACATAAAGCCAGCCATGGAAAGGAGTAAGACTGATTGGGTGAAGATAGCAGGAAAGCAGAGGTTCAGAGGAACGAAAGCATCTCTATTCGCTTATCTGAAATTCTCACCAATGATTTACATAAGTATTTCTATCCCTGTTTTATTAATTATTTTCGAAAACCCCATTACCATTTTATATCCGCCTGACTGAGATTTACAGGGTGACCATAGCTTGCTTCATACCAACAATCTCCGTGGGATTCGACCCTTACTCACGTAAGGTATTACTTGGACGACCCAGTGCACTTGCTGGTTAGTTGTGCGAAGTTGTGAACCATGGTATTGGCATCATGTTTTTGGCGCCATTACCAGGGAAAGAAAGAGCGATGAATTTTACATAATTAAAGTGTAATCACAATTTCTGCGCACCAAGTTTTTGGCGCCGTTGCCGGGGATTGTTCGAGTTTGGACAGCTGACGGTTCATCTTGTTGCTCAGATTGGGTAATTTTCTTTTTGTTTTCTTTTCAAAAATTTTTCAAAAATTTTTCCTTTGTTTTTGAAAAAAAAATTTTTTTTTAAATAAAAAAGTTTTCAAAAATATTTTCTTCTTTTTTCGTTTTTTCCAAAAAAAATATTTTTTTAAATAAAAATGTTTTCAAAAATATATTTTTCTTCAGAATTTTTAAGAATGAATTCTAGTGTTTCATGAAGTATGTGAAGCCTGGCTGGCTGTAAAGCCATGTCTAAATTCATTTGGACTAAGGCTTCCAATTTGTTATCAAGAGCAAGCTAGTTGGTGCTAATCCACCTACTGCTGATTCATAATCTACCTGTTACATGCTAAAGCTTGGCTGGCTATTAAGCCATGCCTGACCCTTTGATTGGAGCTTTAGACTAAAGAGCATAAGATTCCTGGAATTCATATTAAAAATTTTGGAATCCTTATTTTTCTTTTTCAAAAAATTTTCGAAAAAAAATACAAAAAAAATTAGAAAATCATAAAAATCAAAAATATTTTTGTGTTTCTTGTTTGAGTCTTGAGTCATGTTATAAGTTTGGTGTCAATTGCATGTGCATCTTGCATTTTTCGAAAATTCATGCATTCATAGTGTTCTTCATGATCTTCAAGTTGTTCTTGGTAAGTCTTCTTGTTTGATCTTTGCATTTGCATATTTTGTGTCTTTTCTTGTTTTTTTTCATATGCATTCCTGAATTCTTTATGTCTAAGCATTAAAGAATTCTAAGTTTGGTGTCTTGCATGTTTTCTTTGCATTAAAAGATTTTTCAAAAATATGTTCTTGATGTTCATCATGATCTTCATAGTGTTCTTGGTGTTCATCTTGACATTCATAGCATTCTTGCATACATTCATTGTTTTGATCCATAACTTTCATGCATTGCATAATTTTCATGTTTTTCCTCTCATTATAAAAATTCAAAAATCAAAAAAATATCTTTCCCTCTTTTCTCTCATAAAATTCGAAAATTTGGATTGACTTTTTCAAAACTTTTTAAAATCTAGTTGTTTCTTATGAGTCAAATCAAACTTTCAATTTAAAAATCTTATCTTTTTCAAAATCTTTTTCAAAAATCAAATCTTTTTCATTTTTCTTAGTAATTTTCGAAAATTTCAAAAATCTTTTTCTTAATGTTTCATCAAATTTTCGAAAATATTATCATCAATTAATGTTTTGATTCAAAAATTTCAAGTTTGTTACTTGCGTGTTAAGAAAGATTCAAACTTTAAGTTCTAGAATCATATTTTGTGATTTCTTGTGAATCAAGTCATTAATTGTGATTTTAAAAATCAAATATTTTTCAAAACTAATTTCAAATCATATCTTTTCAAAAATATCTTCTTATCTTATCCTTTTCAAAAATTTGATTTCAAAATATCTTTTCTAACTTCTTATCTTCTTATCTTTTCAAAAAAATTGATTTTCAAAATTTGTTTCAACTAACTAACTAACTTTTTGTTTGTTTCTTATCTTTTTCAAAACTACCTAACTAACTCTCTCTCTCTCATTTTCGAAAATATCTTCCCTCTTTTTCAAAATTTCTTTTTAATTAACTAATTATTTTAATTTTTGATTTTTTATTTTCGAAAATTACTAACCTTTTTCAAAAACTATTTTTGAAAATCACAAACTCTTTTTCAAAAATTATTTTCGAAAATCTTCCTTCTCTCTCATCTCCTTCTATTTTATTTATTCATCTACTAACACTTCTCTTCATCTCACATCACTGCTCCTATCCTTACCCTTGTGTTTGGATTCTTCATTCTTCTTCACCCATATTCCTTTTCTTCTTCTACTAACAATAAGGAACCTCTTTACTGTGACATAGAGGATTCCTCTTCTCTTCTTGTTTTCTTCTCTTTCTTATGAGCAGGAACAAGGAAAAAGGCATTCTTGTTGAAGCTGATCTAGAACCTGAAAGGACTCTGAAGAGGAAACTAAGAGAAGCTAAATTACAACAATTCAGAGACAACCTTATTGAAAATTTCGCACAAGTAAAGGAGATGGCAGCCGAACCCAACAACAATAATGCAAGGAGAATGCTTGGTGACTTTACTGCACCTAATTCCAATTTACATGGAAGAAGCATCTCCATTCCTGCCATTGGAGCAAACAATTTTGAGCTGAAACCTCAATTAGTTTCTCTGATGCAGCAGAACTGCAAGCTTCATGGACTTCCATCTGAAGATCCTTTTCAGTTCTTAACTGAATTCTTGCAGATATGTGATACTGTTAAGACTAATGGAGTAGATCCTGAAGTCTACAGGCTCATGCTTTTCCCTTTTGCTGTAAGAGACAGAGCTAGAGTATGGTTGGATTCTCAACCTAAGGATAGCCTGAACTCTTGGGATAAGCTGGTCAAGGCTTTCTTAGCCAAGTTCTTTCCTCCTCAAAAGCTGAGCAAGCTTAGAGTGGATGTTCAAACCTTCAGACAGAAAGAAGGTGAATCCCTCTATGAAGCTTGGAAGAGATACAAAGAACTGACCAAAAAGTGTCCTTCTGACATGCTTTCAGAATGGACCATCCTGGATATATTCTATGATGGTTTATCTGAGCTATCAAAGATGTCATTGGATACTTCTGCAGGTGGATCCATTCACCTAAAGAAAACGCCTGCAGAAGCTCAAGAACTCATTGACATGGTTGCTAATAACCAGTTTATGTACACTTCTGAGAGGAATCCTGTGAGTAATGGGACGCCTATGAAGAAGGGAGTTCTTGAAGTTGATACTCTGAATGCCATATTGGCTCAGAATAAAATATTGACTCAGTAAGTCAATATGATTTCACAGAGTCTGAATGGAATGCAAGCTGCATCCAATAGTACTCAAGAGGCATCTTCTGAAGAAGAAGCTTATGATCCTGAGAACCCTGCAATAGCAGAGGTGAATTACTTAGGTGAACCTTATGGAAACACCTATAACTCATCATGGAGAAATCATCCAAATTTCTCATGGAATGATCAAAAGCCTCAACAAGGCTTTAATAATGGTGGAAGAAATAGGTTTAACAATAGTAAACCTTTTCCATCATCCACTCAGCAACAGACAGAGAATTCTGAGCAGAATCCATCTAGCTTAGCAAACTTAGTCTCTGATCTATCTAAGGCCACTGTAAGTTTCATGAATGAAACAAGGTCTTCCATCAGAAATTTGGAAGCACAAGTGGGCCAGCTGAGTAAAAGGATCACTGAAATCCCTCCTAGTACTCTCCCAAGCAATACAGAAGAGAATCCAAAAGGAGAGTGCAAGGCCATTGACATAAGCATCATGGCCGAACCTGTAAGGGAAGGAGAGGACGTGAATCCCAAGGAGGAAGACCTCCTGGACGTCCAGTGATCAATAAGGAGCTTCCCTCTGAGGAACCAAAGGACTCTGAGGCTCATCTAGAGACCATAGAGATTCCATTGAACCTCCTTATGCCATTCATGAGCTCTGATGAGTATTCCTCTTCTGAAGAGAATGAGGATGTTACTAAAGAGCAAGCTGCCAAGTTCCTTGGTGCAATCATGAAGCTGAATGCCAAATTATTTGGCATTGAGACTTGGGAAGATGAACCTCCCTTGTTC
This sequence comes from Arachis ipaensis, assembly GCF_059453495.1. Lineage (NCBI taxonomy): Eukaryota > Viridiplantae > Streptophyta > Magnoliopsida > Fabales > Fabaceae > Arachis > Arachis ipaensis. The sequence continues at coordinate 140,641,077 of NC_142444.1, forward strand.
ACCAATGAACTAAGTGATCTGGATCAACTGACATTGCCTCAGAAGAGACAGGATCCTGGAAAGTTCATAATACCTTGTACCATAGGCACCATGATCTTTAAGGCTCTGTGTGACCTTGGCTCAGGAATAAACCTCATGCCCCTCTCTGTAATAGAGAAACTGGGAATCTATGGGGTACAAGCCAATAAAATCTCATTAGAGATGGCAGAAAATTCAAGAAAACAGGCTTATGGACAAGTAGAGGACGTGTTAGTAAAGGTTGAAGGCCTTTACATCCTTGGTGATTTCATAGTCCTAGACACTGGAAAGGAAGAGGATGAATCCATCATCCTAGGAAGGCCTTTCCTAGCCACAGCAAGAGCTGTGATTGATGTGGACAGAGGAGAATTGATCCTTCAATTAAATAAGGACAACCTTGTGTTTACAACTCAAGGATATCTCTCTGCATCCATGGAGAGGAAGCAGAAAAAGCTTCTCTCAAAACAGAGTTAACTAGAGCCCCCCACAGTCAAACTCTAAGTTTGGTGTTGGGAGGCCACAACCAAACTCTAAGTTTGGTGTTGAACTCCCATATCCAAACTCTAAGTTTGGTGTTGGGGAGTCTCAACAATGCTCTGAACATCTGTGAGGCTCCATGAGAGTCCACTGTCAAGCTATTGACATTAAAGAAGCGCTTGTTGGGAGGCAACCCAATTTTTATTTATCTAATCTTTATTTTCATTGTTTTTCATGTTTTATTAGGTTCATGATCAAGTAGAGTCACAAAATAAATATAAAAATTGAAAACGGAATCAAAAACAGCGGAAGAAAAATCACACCCTGGAGGAGGCATCTGTCTGGCGTTCAACGCCAGAACAGAGCATGGTTCTGGCGCTGAACGCCCAAAATGGGCAGTGTCTGAGCACTGAACGCCCAGAACAAGCATGGTTCTGGCGTTCAACGCCAGAAATGGGCAACAAATGGGCATTGAACGCCCAAAATGGGCACCAACCTGGCGCTGAACGCCCAGAGTTGTGTGCAAGGGCATTTTGCATGCCTAAATTGGTGCAGGGATGTAAATGCCTTGACACCTCAGGATCTGTGGACCCCACAGGATCATCTCAGGATCTGTGAATCCCCACCCACCTCACCCTCTCTCTCTCCATTCATGGTCATCCCTTCTATTTTCCATTCACCACTCACATCCATACACACATCCCTCTATCTCCTCCATATCTTCTTCTTCTTTATCTATTCTTTCTTCTCTTGCTCGAGGGCGAGCAATATTCTAAGTTTGGTGTGGTACAAGCATAAGCTTTTTGTTTTTCCATTACCATTAATGGCACCTAAGGCCAGAGAAACCTCAAGAAAGAGGAAAGGGAAGACAAATGCTTCCACCTTTGAGCCATGGGAGATGGAAAGATTCATCTCACAAGCCCATCACTAAGAAAAGGATGGAGCAAACAAGAGAGCACATTCATGAATCTCAACAGGCACATGAAGAAGCTCATCATCAAGAAATCCCTGAGATACCTCAAGGGATGCACTTTCCTCCACAAAATTTTTGGGAGCAAATCAACACCTCCCTAGGAGAATTAAGTTCCAACATGGGACAATTAAGGGTGGAACATCAAGAGCACTCCATCATCCTTCATGAAATAAGAGAAGATCAAAAAGCAATGAGGGAGGAGCAATAAAGACAAGGAAGAGACATAGAAGAGCTCAAGGACATCATTGGTTCCTCAAGAAGGAAACGCCATCATCACTAAGGTGGACTCATTCCTTGTTCTTACTTTCTCTATTTTTCGTTTTCTCTATGTTAAGTGCTTATCCATATTTGTGTCTTCATTACATGATCATTAGTATTTAGTAACTATGCCTTAAGGTTATGAATGTCCTATGAATCCATCACCTCTCTTAAATGAAAAATGTTTGAATTCAAAAGAACAAGAAGTACATGAGTTTCGAATTTAACCTTGAACTTAGTTTAATTATATTGATGTGGTGACAATACTTCTTGTTTTTTGAATGAATGCTTGAACAGTGCATATGTCTTTTGAAGTTGTTGTTCATGAATGTTAAATATGTTGGCTCTTGAAAGAATGATGACTAGGAGACATGTTATTTGATAATCTAAAAAATCATAAAAATGATTCTTGAAGCAAGAAAAAGCAGCAAGGAACAAAGCTTGCAGAAAAAAAAAATATAGGCGAAAAAAAAAGTAGAAAGAAAAAGAAAAAGCAAGCAGAAAAAGCCAAAGCTCTTAAAACCAAGAGGCAAGAGCAAAAAGCCAATAACCCTTAAAACCAAAAGGCAAGGAAAATAAAAAGGATCCCAAGGCTTTGAGCATCAGTGAATAGGAAGGCCTAAAGGAATAAAATCCTGGTCTAAGCGGCTAAACCAAGCTGTCCCTAACCATGTGCTTGTGGCGTGAAGGTGTCAAGTGAAAACTTGAGACTGAGCGGTTAAAATCAAGGTCCAAAGCAAAAAAAAAGAGTGTGCTTAAGAATCCTGGACACCTCTAATTGGGGACTTTAGCAAAGCTGAGTCACAATCTGAAAAGGTTCACCCAATTATGTGTCTGTGGCATTTATGTATCCGGTGGTAATACTGGAAAACAAAGTGCTTAGCGCCACGGCCAAGACTCATAAAGAAGCTGTGTTCAAGAATCATCATACTGAACTAGGAGAGTCAATAACACTATTCGAAATCTGAAGTTCCTATAGATGCCAATCATTCTGAACCTCAATGGATAAAGTGAGATGCCAAAACTATTCAAAAGGCAAAAAGCTATAAGTCCCGCTCATATGATTGAAGCTTTGTTTCATTGATAGTTTGGAATTTATAGTATATTCTCTTCTTTTTATCCTACTTGATTTTCAGTTGCTTGGGGATAAGCAACAATTTAAGTTTGGTGTTGTGATGAGCGGATAATTTATACGCTTTTTGGCATTGTTTTTAGTATGTTTTTAGTAGGATCTAGTTACTTTTAGGGATGTTTTCATTATTTTTTATGTAAAATTCACATTTCTGGACTTTACTATGAGTTTGTGTGTTTTTCTGTGATTTCAGGTATTTTCTGGCTGAAATTGAGGGATTTGAGCAAAAATCAGATTCAGAGGTTGAAGAAGGACTGCTGATGCTATTGGATTCTGACCTCCCTGCACTCAAAATAGATTTTCTGGAGCTACAGAACTCAAAATGGCGCGCTTCCAATTGCGTTGGAAAGTAGACATCCAGGGCTTTCCAGAAATATATAATAGTCTATACTTTGCCCAAGTTTAGACGATGCAAACTGGCGTTCAACGCCACCACTCTGTCCAATTCTGGCGTCCAGCGCCAGAAACAAGTTGCAAAGTGGAGTTCAACGCCCAAAATGGCACAAAAGGTGGCGTTCAACTCCAGGAATGACCTCTACACGTGTAACACTCAAGCTCAGCCCAAGCACACACCAAGTGGGCCCCGGAAGTAGATTTATGCATCAATTACTTACTTTTGTAAACCCTAGTAGCTAGTTTATTATAAATAGGACCTTTTACTATTGTATTAGACATCTTTGAATCTTTTGATCTTTGGATTATCTTTTGATCTTTGGACGCCTGGTTCTTAGATCAGAGGGGCTGGCCTCTCGGCCATGCCTGGACCTTTCACTTATGTATTTTCAACGGTAGAGTTTCTACACTCCATAGATTAAGGTGTGGAGCTCTGCTGTCCCTCAAGGATTAATACAAAGTACTACTGTTTTCTATTCAATTCATCTTATTTCGCTTCTAAGATATTCATTCGCACTTCAACCTGAATGAGATGAACGTGACAATCATCATCATTCCCTATGAACGCGTGCCTGACAACCACTTCCGTTCTACCTTAGATTGAATGAGTATCTCTTAGATCTCTTAATCAGAATCTTCGTGGTGTAAGCTAGATTGATGGCGGCATTCATGAGAATCCGGAAAGTCTAAACCTTGTCTGTGGTATTCCGAGTAGGATTCAGGGATTGAATGACTGTGACGAGCTTCAAACTCGCGAGTGCTGGGCGTAGTGACAGACGCAAAAGGATAGTAAATCCTATTCCAGCATGATCGAGAACCGACAGATGAATAGCCGTGCCGTGACAGTGTGCGTTGACCATTTTGACTGAGAGGATAAGATGTAACCATTGACAAGGGTGATGCCTCTAGACGATTAGCCGTGCCGTGACAGGGCATTTGGATCATTTTCCCGAAAGAAGACCGAAAGTAGCCATTGACAATGGGATGCATCACATAAAGCCAGCCATGGAAAGGAGTAAGACTGATTGGGTGAAGATAGCAGGAAAGCAGAGGTTCAGAGGAACGAAAGCATCTCTATTCGCTTATCTGAAATTCTCACCAATGATTTACATAAGTATTTCTATCCCTGTTTTATTAATTATTTTCGAAAACCCCATTACCATTTTATATCCGCCTGACTGAGATTTACAGGGTGACCATAGCTTGCTTCATACCAACAATCTCCGTAGGATTCGACCCTTACTCACGTAAGGTATTACTTGGACGACCCAGTGCACTTGCTGGTTAGTTGTGCGAAGTTGTGAACCATGGTATTGGCATCATGTTTTTGGCGCCATTACCAGGGAAAGAAAGAGCGATGAATTTTACATAATTAAAGTGTAATCACAATTTCTGCGCACCAGTGAGAACTTCCCAACCTCTTTTTCGAATCTCATATCGGATATCCGGATACTCATTCCTTTTGAGCATGAAAGGGACCTCAGGGATCACCTTCTTCTTGGCCACAACTTCATAGAAGTGGTCTTGATGGACCTTTAAGATGAATCTCTCCATCTCCCATGACTCGGAGGTGGAAGCTTTTGCCTTCCCTTCCCTTCCCTTCCCTTAGGTGCCATAAATGGTTATGGAAAAACAAAAAGCAACGCTTTTACCATACCAAACTTAGAAGGTTTGCTCGTTCTCGAGCAAAAGAGGAAAGAAGGGAGTAGAAGAAGAAGAAGAAAATAGAGGAGATAGAAAGGTGTGAGTGGTTCGGCCAAGGGGGGAAAGAAGTGTTTATGATGTGTGAAAATGAAGGAGGGATGAGAGGTTTATATAGGAGTGGAGAGAGGGGTAGGGTTCGTGTATTAGGGGTTGGGTTTGGGAGGAAAAGGATTTGAATTTGAATTGTGAGGTGGGTGGGGTTTTTGGGGAAGAGTGGGTGGAGGTGATTGGTGAGGGGTATTTGGGGAAGGGTGTTATGGGAAGGTGTGAAGAAGAGAGAGAGAGAGAGTTGAGGTAGGTGGGGATCCTGTGGGGTCCACATATCTTGAGGTGTCAAGGATTTCTCATCCCTGCACCATTTTGGCGTGTAAACGCCCCTTTGAGTGCCAATCCTGGCGTTAAACGCCAGGTTGCTGCCCTTTTCTGGCATTTAACGCCAGCTTTTCTCCCCTTTATGGCGTTAAACGCCAACTTGTCTTCCCTTTCTGGCGTTAAACGCCAGCTTGGTGCCCTTTTCTGGCATTAAACGCCCAGAATGGTGCCAAACTGGGTGTTTAACGCCCATTCTACTACCCTTACTGGCGTTTAAACGCCAGTAAGCTCATCCTCCAGGGTGTGCTATTTTCAATGCTATTTTTTATTTTAGCTTTTGTTTTTGTGACTCCACATTATCATCATCCTAAAGAAAACATAAAATAACAATGAAAAATAGAAATTTAACATAGATAAGTAAAGATTGGGTTGCCTCCCAACAAGCGCTTCTTTAATGTCAATAGCTTGACAGTGGGCTCTCATGGAGCCTCACAGATACTCAGAGCATGATCATGGCCTCCTGATGAGCGGATAATTTATATGCTTTTTGGCATTGTTTTTAGTATATTTTTAGTATGTTTTAGTTAATTTTTATTTTGTTTTTATTAGTTTTTAATTAAAAATCACAATTCTGGACTTTACTATGAGTTTGTGTGTTTTTCTATGATTTCAGGTATTTTCTGGCTGAAATTGAGGGACCTGAGCAAAAACCTGATTCAGAGACTGAAAAAGGACTGCAGATGCTGTTGGATTCTGACCTCTCTACATTCTAAGTGGATTTTCTGGAGCTACAGAAGCCCAATTGGCGCGCTCTTAATTGCTTTGGAAAGTAGACATCCTGGGCTTTCCAGCAATATATAATAGTCCATACTTTGCCCGAGATTTGATGGCCCAAACAGGCATTCCAAGTCAGCTCAAGAATTCTGGCGTTTAACGTCGGAACTGGCACAAAAGCTGGCGTTTAACTCCAAGAAAAGTCTCTACACATGGAAGCTTCAATGCTCAGCCCAAGCACACACCAAGTGGGCCCGGAATTAGATTTTTACATCATTTACTCATTTCTGTAAACCCTAGGCTACTAGTTATCTATAAATAGGATCTTTTGCTATTGTATTTTCATCTTTGTTTAGTCTTATGCTACCTTAGATCACGTTTTGGGGGCTGGCCTCACGGCCATGCCTAGAACTTGTTCTTATGTATTTTCAACGGTGGAGTTTCTACACACCATAGATTAAGGTGTGGAGCTTTGCTGTTCCTCATGAATTAATGCAATTACTACTGTTTTTCTATTCAATTCACGCCTACTTCTTCTCTAAGATATCACTTGTTCTTCAACTTGATGAATGTGATGATCAGTGACACTCATCATCATTCTCACCTATGAACGCATGCCTGACAACCACCTCCGTTCTACCTTCGATTGAGTGTGTATCTCTTAGCCTTCTGGTTCATGACGCATGGGTGCCTCGCCTGACAACCGAGCTCTCCATTCCATGAAATCAGAGTCTTCATGGTATAGGCGAGAATGAATTGGCAGCATTCTTGAGATCCGAAAAGTCTAAACCTTGTCTGTGGTATTCCGAGTAGGATCCGGGATGGGATGACTGTGACGAGCTTCAAACTCGCGAGTGTGGGGCGTGTGACAGACGCAAAAGGATCAATGGATCCTATTCCGACATGATCGAGAACCAACAGCTGATTAGCCGATGTTGTGACAGAGCATCAGGACCATTTTCACTGAGAGGACGGGAGGTAGCCATTGACAACGGTGAAACCCAACATAAGCTTGCCATGGAAGGGAGTACGAGTGATTGGGAGAAGGCAATGGGAAAGCAGAGGTTCAGGAGGAACAAAGCATCTTCATACGCTTATCTGAAATCCACCAATGAATTACATAAGTATCTCTATCTTTATTTTATGTTTTTCTTTTAATTATCAATTCTCCATAACCATTTGAATCCGCCTGACTGAGATTTACAAGATGACCATAGCTTGCTTCAAGCCGACAATCTCCGTGGGATCGACCCTTACTCGCGTAAGGTTTATTACTTGGACGACCCAGTGCACTTGCTGGTTAGTTGTACGGAGTTGTGATAAAGAGTTGAGATTACAATTATGCGTACCATGTTGATGGCGCCATTGATGATCACAATTTTGTGCACCAAGTTTTTGGCACCGTTGCCGAGGATTGTTCGAGTTTGGACAACTGACGGTTCATCTTGTTGCTTAAATTAGGTAATTTTATTTTATTTTGTTCTTCAGAGTTCGTAAGCATGAATTCTAGAGTTTCAGGTGATGTTTTTATCATCACAAAAGCTGATTGATCCTCATCAATTTAGCTATTGAATGTAATGTCCTGCTGAAGCTTAGCTAGCCATGTCTAATCTTTTTAGACTAAAAGCTTTAGACTAACATTGCATGATTCCTGGAAATTCATATTAAGAATTTTGAAATCCTTATTTTCTTTTCCATATAATTTTCAAAAAATCCAAAAAAAAATTTTAAAATCTTAAAATAAAAAATATTTTATGTTTCTTGTTTGAGTCTAATGTCTAATTTTAAGTTTGGTGTCAATTGCATTCTTCTAATTTTCGAAATTACATGCATCATGTTCTTCATTGATCTTCAAGTTGTTCTTGATGATTTCCTTGCTCTAATCTTTAAATTCTCTTGTTTAGTGTCTTTTGTTATTTCTCACATGCATTCTCCATTTGTTAGTGTCTCTAATATGAAAAATTTCTAAGTTTGGTGTCCTGCATGCATTGTTTATTTGATCTTGGTTTTCTATGTTTAGTTGCATTTTGGTTGTTTCTCATCATCAAAAATTCAAAAAAAAAAATTATATATATCTTTTCAAGTCAATAATACAGAGAATTGAAGATTCAGAACATGCAGCAGAGGAATTACACAGAAAAAGCTGGGCATTCAAAACGCCCAGTGAAGAAGGAAAACTGGCGTTTAAACGCCAGCCAGGGTACCTGGCTGGGCGTTTAACGCCCAAAAAGGTAGTGTTTTGGGCGTTAAACGCCAGAATGGATACCATTCTGGGCGTTTAACGCCAGGATGGCACAAGAGGGAAGATTTTGTTTTTAATTCATATTTTTTTCAAGTTTTCATAATTTTTCAAAATCAAATCTTTTTCAAATCATATCTTTTCAATCATATCTTTTCAAAATCAATTTCTTTACATTTTTTTTATTTTCGAAAATTCTTGCTCCAATTCATGATTTAATTCAAAATTTTCAAGTTGTTACTTGCCTATTAAGAAAGGATTAAATTTTAAATTCTAGAATCATATCTTCTAATCTCTTGTTAGTCAAGTAATCACTTTAATTCTAAAAACTTTCTTTTTTTTAATTTGATTTTCAATCATCTCTTCTCAATCATATATTTTCAATCACATTTTTTCTTAAAAATAATTTTCAATCATATCTTTTTGATTTCTAATTTCAAAATCTTTTTCAAAAATCACTTAATTTCCTTCCCAATCTTAATTTTCGAAAATCATCAATCAAATTTTCAAAATTTCTTTTAAGTATTTCAAAAATTTTTTACTTTAATTTCGAAAATTCTTTCCTTCTTCTCACATCCTTCTATTTAAGGACTAACACTCCTCCACTATCAACAATTCGAACTCTATCCCTCTTGATAAGTTCGAATTCTTCTCTTTCTACCTTCTCCTTCTATTCTTCTTTTCCTCTGACACCTCAAGGAATCTCTATACTGTGACATAGAGGATTCCATACTTTCTTGTTCTCTTATCTTTCATATGAGCAGGAACAAAGACAAAAGCATTCTTGTTGAAGCTGATCCTGAACTTGAAAGGACCTTGAAGCGAAAGCTAAGAGAAGCTAAAAAGGACCTAACAGAAATCTTCAAACAAGAAGAAGACATGACAGCCGAAAACAACAACAATGCCAACAATGCAAGGAAAGTGCTTGGTGACTTTACTGCACCTACTCCTGACTTCTATGGGAGAAGCATCTCTATCCCTGCCATTGGAGCAAACAATTTTGAACTTAAGCCTCAATTAGTTTCTCTAATGCAACAGAATTGCAAGTTTCATGGACTTCCATTGGAAGATCTTCATCAGTTCTTAGCTGAATTCTTGCAAATCTGTGACACTGTCAAGACCAATGGGGTTGACCCTGAGGTCTACAGACTTATGCTCTTCCCTTTTGCTGTAAGAGACAGAGCTAGGATATGGTTGGATTCACAACCTAAGAAAAGCCTGAACTCTTGGAAAAAGCTAGTCAATGCCTTCTTGGCAAAGTTCTTTCCACCTCAAAAATTGAGTAAGCTTAGAGTGGAAGTCCAAACCTTCAGACAGAAGGAAGGTGAATCCCTCTATGAAGCTTGGAAAAGATACAAGAAATTGATCAGAAAGTGCCCTTCTGACATGCTTTCAGAATGGAGCATCATAGGTATCTTCTATGATGGTCTGTCTGAACTGTCCAAGATGTCATTGGACAGCTCTGCTGGAGGATCTCTTCATCTGAAGAAGACGCCTGCAGAAGCTCAAGAACTCATTGAAATGGTTGCAAATAACCAATTCATGTACACTTCTGAAAGAAATCCTGTGAATAATGGGACAACTCAGAAGAAAGGAGTTCTTGAAATTGACACTCTGAATGCCATATTGGCTCAGAACAAAATATTGACTCAGCAAGTCAATATGATTTCTCAGAGTCTGTCTGGAATGCAAGCAGCAACAGGCAATACTAAAGAGGCTTCATCTGAGGAAGAAGCTTATGATCCTGAGAACCCAGCAATGGAAGAGGTGAATTATATGGGAGAATCCTATGGAAACACCTATAATCCTTCGTGGAGAAATCACCCAAATCTCTCATGGAAGGACCAACAGAGGCCTCAACAAGGCTTCAACAACAATAATGGTGGAAGAAACAGGTTTAGCAATAGCAAGCCTTTTCCATCATCTTCTCAGCAGCAGACAGAGAATCCTAAGCAGAGCCAATTTGACTTAGCAACCATAGTCTCTGATCTAATTAAAACCACTCAAAGTTTCATGATTGAAACAAGGTCCTCCATTAGAAACTTGGAGGCACAAGTGGATCAACTGAGTAAGAAAGTTACTAAACTCCCTCCTAGTACTCTTCCAAGCAATACAGAGGAGAATCCAAAAGGAGAGTGCAAGGCCATAAACACATCCCACACGGCCGAACTTGGATAGGAGGAAGAGGCAGTGATCTCCACTGAGGAAGACCTCAATGGACGTCCACTGGCCTCCATGGAGTTCCCTAATGAGGAACCATGGGAATCTGAGGCTCACACTGAGACCATAGAGATTCCATTGGATTTACTTCTGCCATTCATGAGCTCTGATGAGTATTCCTCCTCTGAAGAGGAGGAAGATGTCACTGAAGAGCAAGTTGCTAAGTACCTTGGAGCAATCATGAAGCTAAATGCCAAGTTATTTGGTAATGAGACTTGGGAGGATGAACCCCCTTTGCTCACCAAAGAACTGGATGACTTGACTAGGCAGAGATTACCTCAAAAGAGACAGGACCCTAGAAAGTTCTCAATACCTTGTACCATAGGCACCATGACCTTTGAGAAGGCTCTGTGTGACCTAGGGTCAAGTATAAATCTCATGCCTCTCTCTGTAATGGAGAAGCTAGGGATCATTGAGGTACAAGCTGCAAGAATCTCACTAGAGATGGCAGACAATTCAAGAAAACAGGCTTATGAACTTGTAGAGGATGTCTTGGTAAAGGTTGAAGGTCATTACATTCATGCTGATTTCATAATCCTAGAGACTGGGAAGTGTATGGATGCATCCATCATCCTTGGTAGACCCTTCCTAGCCACAACAAAAGCTGTGATTAATGTTGACAGAGGAGAATTGATCATTCACGTGAATGAGGACTCCCTTGTATTTAAGGCTCAAGGATATCCCTCTGTAACCATGGAGAGGAAGCATGAAGAGCTTCTCTCAATACAGAGCCAAACAGAGCCCCCACAGTCAAACTCTAAGTTTGGTGTTGGGAGGCCACAACCAAACTTTAAGTTTGGTGTTGAACCCCCACATTCAAACTCTAAGTTTGGAGTTGGGAGGTTCCAACATTGCTCTGAACATCTGTGAGGCTCCATGAGAGCCCACTGTCAAGCTATTGACATTAAAGAAGCGATTGTTGGGAGGCAACCCAATCTTTACTTATCTATGTTAAATTTTTATTTTCCATTGTTATTTTATGTTTTCTGTAGGTTGATGATCATGTGAAGTCACAAAAACAATTGAAAAAGCAAAAACAGAATGAAAAACAGAATGAAAAATAGCACACCCTGGAGGAAAAACTTGCTAGCATTTAAACGCCAGTAAGGGTAGCAGAATGGGCGTTTAACGCCCAGTCTGGCACCATTCTGGGCGTTTAACGCCAGAAATGGCACCAGATTGGCGTTTAACGCCAGAAATGGGCAAGAAGCTGGCGTTTAACGCCAGGATTGGCAGAAAGGGGCATTTTTGCACGCCACTTGGTGCAGGGATGAGATATCCTTGACACCTCAGGATCTGTGGACCCCACAGGATCCCCACCTACCCCACCTCTCTCTCTCTTCTTCACCCCTCACCTTTCAAATCCTACCATTCTCTTCACCACTCACATCCATCCTTCATAAAACCCCACCTACCTCACCATTCAAATTCAAACCACTTTTCCTCCCAAACCCACCCATAATGGCCGAACCATACCCCCCTCTCCACTCCTATATAAACCCATCTTCACTCTTTCATTTTCACACAACCTAAACATTACTTCTCCCCCTTGGCCGAAACACAAAGCCCCCTCCATCTCCTCTATTTCTTCTTCTTCTACCCTCTTCTTTCTTCTTTTGCTCGAGGACGAGCAAACCTTTTAAGTTTGGTGTGGTAAAAGCATTGCTTTTTGTTTTTCCATAACTATTTATGGCACCTAAGGCCGGAGAAAATTCTAGAAAGAGGAAAGGGAAGGCAAAAGCTTCCACCTCCGAGTCATGGGAGATGGAGAGATTCATCTCAAGGGTGCATCAAGACCACTTCTATGAAGTTGTGGCCAAGAAGAAAGTGATCCTCGAGGTCCCTTTCAAGCTCAAAAAGAGTGAATATCCGGAGATCCGATATGAGATCCGAAGAAGAGGTTGGGAAGTTCTCACCAACCCCATTCAACAAGTCAGAATCTTAATGGTTCAAGATTTCTATGCCAATGCATGGATCACCAAGAACCATGATCAAAGTGTGAACCCGGACCCAAAGAATTGGCTCACAATGGTTCGGGAAAAATGCTTAGATTTTAGTCCAGAAAATGTAAGGTTGGCATTCAACTTGCCTATGATGCAAGGAGATGCACACCCCTACACTAGAAGGGTCAACTTTGATCAAAGGTTGGACCAAGTCCTCATAGACATTTGTGAAGAGGGCGCTCAATGGAAGAGAGATTCAAGAGGGAAGCCGGTTCAACTAAGAAGGCATGACCTCAAGCCCATGGCTATGGGATGGTTGGAGTTTATCCAACGCTCAATCATTCCAACTAGCAACCAGTCCGAAGTTACCATAGACCAGGCTATCATGATCCATAGCATCATGATTGGAGAGAAAGTAGAAGTTCATGAAGTTATATCCCAAGAACTCTACAAGGTGGCGGACAAGTCCTCTACTTTGGCAAGGTTAGCCTTTCCTCATCTTATTGCAATTCAGCTGGAATTGACATAGAGGAAGACATCCTCATTGATGAGGACAAGCCCATCACTAAGAAAAGGATGGAGCAAACAAGAGATCCCACTCATGGACAAGAGCATGAGGAAATTCCTCATCATGAAATCCCTGAGATACTTCAAGGGATGCACTTTCCTCCACAAAACTATTGGGAGCAAATCAACACCTCCCTAGGAGAATTAAGTTCCAATATGGGACAACTAAGGGTGGAGCACCAAGAACATTCTATCCTCCTCCATGAAATTAGAGAAGACCAAAAAGTCATGAGAGAGGAGCAACAAAGGCAAGGAAGAGACATTGAGGAGCTAAAGCACTCCATAAGATCTTCAAGAGGAAGAACAAGCCGCCATCACTAAGGTGGACCCGTTCTTTAACTTCCTTGTACTTATTTTTCTGTTTTTCGAAAATTATGCTTTATGTTTTATTTATGTTTGTGTCTTATTACATGATCATTAGTGTCTAAGTATCTATGCCTTAAAGTTATGAATGTCCTATGAATCCATCACTTTTCTTAAATGAAAAATGTTTTAATTACAAAAGAACAAGAAGTACATGATTTCGAATTCATCCTTGAAATTAGTTTAATTATTCTGATGTGGTGACAATACTTTTTGTTTTCTGAATGAATGCATGAACAGTGCATATGTCTTTTGAATTTGTTGTTTATGAATGTTAAAATTGTTAGCTCTTGAAAGAATGATGGAAAAAAGAGAAATGTTATTGAGGATCTGAAAAATCATCAAATTGATTCTTGAAGCAAGAAAAAGCAGTGAATAAAAAAAAAGAGAGAAGGCGAAAAAAAAGAAAAAAAAGAAAGAAAAGAGAAAGAAAAAGCAAGAAAAAAAAGGCAATAGCCCTTTAAACCAAAAGGCAAGGGTAATAAAAAGGATCCAAGGCTTTGAGCATCAGTAGATAGAAGGGCCCACAGGAATAAAATCCTGGCCTAAGCGGCTAAACCAAGCTGTCCCTAACCATGTGCTTGTGGCGTGAAGGTGTCAAGTGAAAACTTGAGACTGAGCGCTTAAAGTCGTGGTCCAAAGCAAAAAGAGTGTGCTTAAGAGCTCTGGACACCTCTCACTGGGGACTTTAGCAAAGCTGAGTCACAATCTGAAAAGGTTCACCCAGTCATGTGTCTGTGGCATTTATGTATCCGGTGGTAATATTGGAAAACAAAATGCTTAGAGCCACGGCCAAGACTCATAAAGTAGCTGTGTTCAAGAATCAACATACTATACTAGGAGAATCAAATAACACTATCTAGATTCTGAGTTCCTATAGAAGCCAATCATTCTAAACTTCAAAGGATAAAGTGAGATGCCAAAACTGTTCAGAGGCAAAAAGCTACTAGTCCCGCTCATCTAATTGGAGCTAAGTTTCATTGATAATTTAGAATTTATAAGTATATTCTCTTCTTTTTATCCTATTTGATTTTCAGTTGCTTGGGGACAAGCAACGATTTAAGTTTGGTGTTGTGATGAGCGGATAATTTATACGCTTTTTGGCATTGTTTTTAGTATGTTTTAGTTAATTTTTATTATGTTTTTATTAGTTTTTAATTAAAAATCACAATTCTGGACTTTACTATGAGTTTGTGTGTTTTTCTGTGATTTCAGGTATTTTCTGGCTAAAATTGAGGGACCTGAGCAAAAACCTGATTCAGAGACTGAAAAAGGACTGCAGATGCTGTTGGATTCTGACCTCCCTGCATTCGAAGTGGATTTTTTGGAGCTACAGAACCCCAAATGGCATGCTCTCAATTGCGTTGGAAAGTAGACATCCTGAGCTTTCCAGCAATATATAATAGTTTATACTTTGCCCGAGATTTGATGGCCCAAACAGGCGTTCCAAGTCAGCTCAAGAATTCTGGCGTTTAACGCCGGAACTGGCACAAAAGCTAGAGTTAAACGCCCAAACTGGCACAAAAGCTGGCGTTTAACTCCAAGAAAAGTCTCTACACCTGGAAGCTTCAATGCTCAGCCCAAGCACACAGCAAGTGGGCCCGGAAGTGGATTTTTACGTCATTTACTCATTTTTGTAAACCCTAGGCTACTAGTTCTCTATAAATAGGATCTTTTGCTATTGTATTTTCATCTTTGTTTAGTCTTATGCTACCTTAGATCACGTTTTGGGGGCTGGCCTCACGGCCATGTCTAGACCTTGTTCTTATGTATTTTCAACGGTGGAGTTTCTACACACCATAGATTAAGGTGTGGAGCTCTACTGTTCCTCATGAATTAATGCAATTACTACTGTTTTTCTATTCAATTCACACCTACTTCTTCTCTAAGATATCACTTGTTCTTCAACTTGATGAATGTGATGATCCTTGACACTCATCATCATTCTCACCTATGAACGCGTGCCCAACAACCACCTCCGTTCTACCTTCGATTGAGTGCGTATCTCTTAGCCTTCTGGTTCATGACACATGGGTGCCTCGCCTGATAATCGAGCTCTCCATTCCATGAAATCAGAGTCTTCGTGGTATAGGCGAGAATTAATTGGCAGCATTCTTGAGATCCGGAAAGTCTAAACCTTGTCTGTGGTATTCTGAGTAGGATCCGGGATGGGATGACTGTGACGAGCTTCAAACTCGCGAGTGTGGGGCGTGTGACAGACGCAAAAGGATCAATGGATCCTATTCTGACATGATCGAGAACCAACAGCTGATTAGCCGATGTTGTGACAGAGCATCAGGACCATTTTCACTGAGAGGACGGGAGGTAGCCATTGACAACGGTGAAACCCAACATAAGCTTGCCATGGAAGGGAGTACGAGTGATTGGGAGAAGGCAATGGGAAAGCAGAGGTTCAAGAGGAACAAAGCATCTTCATACGCTTATCTAAAATCCACCAATGAATTACATAAGTATCTCTATCTTTATTTTATGTTTTTCTTTTAATTATCAATTCTCCATAACCATTTGAATCCGCCTGACTGAGATTTACAAGATGACCATAGCTTGCTTCAAGCCGACAATCTCTGTGGGATCGACCCTTACTCGCGTAAGGTTTATTACTTGGACGACCCAGTGCACTTGCTGGTTAGTTGTGCGGAGTTGTGATAAAGAGTTGAGATTACAATTGTGCGTACCATGTTGATGGCGCCATTAATGATCACAATTTCATGCACCACCTCCCAACACCAGACTTAGAGTTTGAATATGGGGGCTCTGTTTGACTCTGCATTGAGAGAAGCTTGTCATGCTTCTTCTCCATGTGTGCAGAAGGAGATCCTTGAGCCTTAAACACAAGGTAGTCCTCATTCACTTGAATGACCAACTCTCCTCTGTCAACATCAATCACAGCCTTTGCTGTGGCTAGGAAGGGTCTGCCAAGGATGATGGATTCATCCCTATTCTTCCCAGTGTCCAGGATTATGAAGTCAGCAGGGATGTAAAGGCCTTCAACCTTCACCAAAACATCCTCTACAAGTCCATAAGCCTGTTTCCTTGAATTGTCTGCCATCTCTAGTGAGATTCTTGCAGCTTGCACCTCAAGGATCCCTAGTTTCTCCATTACAGAGAGTGGCATGAGGTTTATACTTGACCCTAGGTCACACAGAGCCTTCTCAAAGGTCATGGTGCCTATGGTACAAGGTATTGAGAACTTTCCAGGATCCTGTCTCTTCTGAGGTAATGTCTGCCTAATCAAGTCATTCAGTTCATTGGTGAGCAAGGGGGGTTCATCCTCCCAAGTCTCATTACCAAATAACTTGGGATTTAGCTTCATGATTGCTCCAAGGTACTTAACAACTTGCTCTTCAGTAATATCTTCATCCTCTTCAGAGGAAGAATACTCATCAGAGCTCATGAATGGCAGAAGGAAGTTTAATGGAATCTCTATGGTCTCTATATGAGCCTCAGATTCCTTTGGTTCCTCAAAGGGGAACTTCTTTTCGTTCAGAGGACATCCCATGAAGTTTTTCTCACTGGGAATCACGTCCTCCTTACTCTCTCCAGGTTCGGCCATGTTGGTCATGGTTATCTCCTTGCACTCTCTCTTGGGGTTTTCTTCTGTATTGCTTAGGAGAGTGCTAGGAGGAGTTTCAGTAATTCTCTTACTCAGCTGCCCACTTGTGCCTCCAAATTTCTAATGGAGGATCTTGTTTCATTCATGAAACTTAGTGTGGTCTTAGATAGATCAGAGACTATGGTTGCTAAGCCAGAACGACTCTGCTCAGAGTTCTCTGTTTGTTGCTGAGAAGATGATGGAAAAGGTTTGCTATTGCTAAACCTATTTCTTCCACCATTATTGTTGTTGAAGCTTTGTTGAGGCTTCTGTTGGTCCTTCCATGAGAGATTTGGATGATTTCTCCATGAAGGATTATAGGTGTTTCCATAGGGTTCTCCCATGTAATTCACCTCTTCCATTGCCGGGTTCTCAGGATCATAAGCTTCTTCTTCAGAAGATGCTTCTTTATTACTACTGGATGCAGCTTGCAATCCAGTCAGATTCTGAGAAATCATATTGACTTGCTGAGTTAATATTTTATTCTGAGCCAATATGGCATTCAGAGTATCAATCTCAATAACTTCTTTCTTTTGAGTTGTCCCATTGTTTACAGGATTTCTTTCAGAAGTGTACATGAACTGGTTATTTGCAGCTATTTCAATGAGTTCCTAGGCTTCTGCAGGCGTTTTCTTCAGATGAATAGATCCGCCTGCAGAATGGTCCAATGACATCTTGGATAACTCAGACAGACTATCATAGAAGATACCTATGATGCTCCATTCTGAAAGCATGTCAGTAGGACACCTTCTGATTAATTGCTTGTATCTTTCCCAAGCTTCATAGAGGGATTCACCTTCCTTCTGCTTGAAGGTTTGAACTTCCACTCTAAGCTTACTCATCTTTTGAGGTGAAAAGAATTTAGCTAAGAAGGCATTGACTAGCTTTTCCCAAGAGTTCAGGCTGTCTTTAGGTTGTGAGTTCAACCATATACTAGCTCTGTCTCTTACAGCAAAAGGGAAAAGCATAAGTCTGTAGACCTTGGGATTAACTCCATTGGTCTTAACAGTATCACAGATTTGCAAAAAATCATCCAAAAACTGATGAGGATCTTCCAATGGAAGTCCATGAAACTTGCAATTCTGTTGCATCAGAGAAACTAATTGAGGCTTAAGCTCAAAGTTGTTTGCTCCAATGGCAGGAATAGAGATGCTTCTCCCATAGAAGTCGGGGGTAGGTACAGTAAAGTCACCAAGCACCTTCCTTGCATTATTGGCATTGTTGTTATTTTTGGCTGACATGTCTTCTTCTTTTTCAAAAATTTCTGTTAGGTCCTCTCCAGAGAGTTGTGCTTTAGCTTCTCTTAGCTTCCTCTTCAAGGTCCTTTCAGGTTCAGGATCAGCTTCAACAATAATGCCTTTGTCCTTGTTCCTGCTCATATGAAAGAGAAGAAAACAAGAAAGTATGGAATCCTCTATGTCACAGAATAGAGATTCCTTGAGGTGTCAGAGAAAAATAGGAATAGAGGGATGAGGTAGATAGAGAAGAATTCGAACATATAAAGAAGGAGAGCGAGTCTGAATTGCTAATTGAGGAGGAGTGTTAGTCCTTAAATAGAAGGAGGTGAGAAGGAGGGGGGAGAATTTTTGAAAACAAATTTTAAAAAATTTGAAATAATTAAAAGGAATTTTGAAAAAGTGGTTGAAGGTTTTCGAAAATTAAATTTGAGAAAGTGGTTAAGTGATTTTGAAAAAGATTTTGAAATTAGCAATAAAAAAGGTATGATTGAAAATTATTTTGAAAAAGATGTGATTGAGAGGATATGATTGAGAAGATATGATTGAAAATCAATTTAAAAAGATTTGAATTTTAAAATTAATGACTTGGCTAACAAGAAATTTAAAAGATATGATTCTAAAATTCAAATATTGGATTTCTTAACAAGGAAGTAACAAACTTGAAATTTTTGAATCAAATCATTAATTGGTAGCAAGGATTTTCGAAAATAGTGAGAAAAAAATGGAAAAAGATTTGATTTTGAAAAAAAAAAGATATGATTTGAAAAAGATATGATTTGAAAAAGATTTGATTTTGAAAAATCATGAAAATTTGAAAAAGATTTGAATTAAAAACTAACTTACCTCCCTTGTGTTGTCCTGGCGTTAAACGCCCATTTGGCTACCTCCTTGGGCGTTAAACGCCCAGCCAGGTACCCTGGCTGGCGTTTAAATGCCAAAATTTTTTCCTCACTGGGTGTTTTGAACGCCTAGCTTTTTCTCTGTGATTCCTCTGCTGTATGTTCTGAATCTTCAATTCTCTGTATTATTGACTTGAAAAGACATAATTTTGAAATTTTTTTTTGAATTTTTAATGATGAGAGAGAACAACAACAAAATGAAAGTAATCATGAAAAACTAAGATCAAATAAACAATGCATGCAAGATACCAAACTTAGGAATTTTCATATTAGAGACACTAACAAATTGAGAATGCGCATGAGAAATAACAAAAGACACTAAACAAGAGAATTTAAAGATCAGACCCAAGAAAATCATCAAGAACAACTTGAAGATCAATGAAGAACAAAATGCATATATTTTTGAAAAATGCAAGAAAATTAAAAATATGCAAGACACCAAACTTAAAATGTGACACTAGACTCAAACAAGAAACACAAATTATTTTTTATTTTTATGATTTTATTAAATTTTTTTTTCAAAAATTATTTTGGAAAAAGAAGTTAAAGAAATTCGAAATTTTTAATAAGAATTCCAAGATTCATGCCATGTTATTCTAAAGCTCCAGTCCAAAAGAATTAGACATGGCCAATGGCCAGCCAAGCTTTAGCATAGAATTGTAAATAAGAATCCTAAAGCTGATGCAATGTTATTCTAAAGCTTCGGTCCAACTGAGTTAGACATGGCCAGATGGCCAGCCAAGCTTTAGCATACAATTACATACAACAATCCGGTGAATATGATAAGTTAAAGCTCCGGTCCAAAAGATTTAAACATGGCTTAATAGCCAGCCAAGCTTTAACATACCATCATGAAGCTCGAATATGGAATTCATTCTTAAAAATTTTGATGAATTTTTAGAAAACAAATATTTATTATTTTATTATTTTTTTTTGAAAATTAAAAATAAGAAAGCTTAAACATAAAATAAAATTACCCAATCTAAACAACAAGATGAACCGTCAGTTGTCCAAACTCGAACAATCTCCGGCAATGGCGCCAAAAACTTGGTGCACGAAATTACAATCACACTTTTGCAATTCCGCACAACTAACCAGCAAGTGCACTGGGTCGTCCAAGTAATACCTTATGTGAGTAAGGGTCGATCCCACGGAGATTGTCGGCTTGAAGCAAGCTATGGTCATCTTGTAAATCTCAGTCGGGCAAATTCAAATGATCATGAGTTTTGATAATTAAAAGATAAAGGAAACATAAAATAAAGATAGAAGCACTTATGTAATTCATTGGTAGGAGTTTCAGATAAGCGTATGAAGATGCTTTGTTCCTTCTGAATCTCTGCTTTCCTATTGCCTTCATCCAACCATGCGTACTCCCTTCCATGGCAAGCTGTATGTTGGGAGATCACCATTGTCAATGGCTACCGTCCGTCCTCTCAGTGAAAATGGTCCGGCTACGGGTTACGTAGGGCTAATCATCTGTCGGTTCTCACTTGTGTTGGAATAAGATCCAATGATCCTTTTGCGCACTGTCACTGCACCCAACAGTCATGAGTTTGAAGCTCGTCACAGTCATCCCATCCCAGATCCTACTCGGAATACCACAGACAAGGTTTAGACTTTCCGGATCTCAAGAATGCTGCCAATTGATTCTAGCTTATACCACGAAGACTCTGATTTCACGGAATTAAAAGGCTCTGTTGTCAGGAGAGGCAATCATGCGTCATGAACCAGGAACCCAAGAGATACACACTCAAGCTCTTGCAGATAGAACAGATGTGGTTGTCAGTCACGCGTTCATAAGGGAGGATGATGATGAGTGTCACGGATCATCATATCCATCAGGTTGAAGTACGAGTGAATATCTTAGAACAAGAATAAGCATGAATTGAATATAAAAACAATAGTACTTTGCATTGATTCATGAGGAACAGCAAAGCTCCACACCTTAATCTATGATGTGTAGAAACTCCACTGTTGAAAATACAAAAGTGATGAAGGTCCAGGCATGGCCAAATGGCCAGCCCCCAAAACGTGATCAAGAGATCAAAAGTGATCCAAAGATAGTCTCAAAGATGATCTAAATATCCAAAGATGAAAATATAATAGTAAAAGGTCCTATTTATAATGAACTAGTAGCCTAGGGTTTACAGAAATAAGTAAATGATGCAGAAATCCACTTCCGGGGCCCACTTGGTGTGTGCTTCGCCTCAGCATTGAAGCTTTCACGTGCATAGGCTTCTCTTGGAGTTAAACGCCAGCTTTTGTGCCAGTTTGGGCGTTAAACGCTAGTTTTAGTGCCAGTTCTGGCGTTTTACGCTAGAATTCTTTGGGTTGACTTTGAACACCAGTTTGGGCCATCAAATCTCGGACAAAATATAAACTATTATATATTGCTGGAAAGCCCAGGATGTCTACTTTCCAAAGCAATTGAGAGCGCGCCAATCGGGCTTCTGTAGCTCCAGAAAATCCACTTCGAGTATAGGGAGGTCAGAATCCAACAGCATCTGCAGTCCTTTTTCAGCCTCTGAATCAGATTTTTGCTCAGGTCCCTCAATTTCAGCTAGAAAATACCTGAAATCACAGAAAAACACACAAACTCATAGTAAAGTCCAGAAATGTGATTTTTATTCAAAAAATAATAAAAATATACTAAAAACTAACTAAAACATACTAAAAACTATGTAAAAACAGTGCCAAAAAGCATATAAATTATCCGCTCATCAATCGCCTGTTAGGTAAATCGCATTACTACTTTTTAGATGGTTACATTGGCTATTTTCAGATTCATATAGCCCCTGAGGATCAGGAAAAGACTACTTTTACATGTCCCTTCGGAACGTATGCATATAAGAGGATGCCTTTTGGCTTATGTAATGCACCGGCTACCTTCCAAAGGTGTATGATGAGTCTTTTCTCTGATCTTATTGAGAGATGTATGGAAGTTTTTATGGATGATTTTAGCGTATACGGTGATTCCTTTAGCCTTTGCTTGGATAGTTTATCTAGAGTATTAGACAGGTTTGTTAGTTCAAACCTTGTTTTGAATTTTGAAAAGTGTCATTTTATGGTCAAACAAGGTATTGTTCTGGGATGCGTTGTCTCTAACACTGGTATTTCTGTAGATCCAGCAAAGGTAGATGTCTTTTCTAGTTTACCTTCCCCACCTCCGTGAGGGAAGTCCGTTCGTTCCTTGGCCATGCAGGTTTTTACTGGAGATTCATCAAGGACTTCAGTAAGGTAGCTTTACCTTTATCTAGATTGCTGCAGAAGGATGTTGAGTTCGAGCTGAGTGGGGACTGTATGGAAGCGTTTGATAAGCTGAAGATCACCTTGACTCAAACTCCAATTGTGAGAGGACTAGACTGGAGCCATCCCTTTGAAATTATGTGTGATGCTTCTAACCATGCTGTGGGAGCGGCGCTGGCCCAACACGCAGGTAAGAATCCTTTTGTAATTGCATATGCTTCAAACACATTAGACGCTGCTCAGTCTAATTACACTACCACTGAAAAAGAGCTTCTGGCTATTGTTTTTGCTCTGGAAAAATTCTGAGCCTACTTACTTGGTACTAAGGTGGTAGTGTACTCAGACCATGCAGCTCTAAAGTATTTATTAGCTAAAAAAAAGTCTAAACCAAGGATAATACGTTGGATATTACTGCTGCAAGAATTTGATTTAGAAATTAAGGATAGGAGTGGTTCCCAGAATTTGGTGGCGGACCACTTGAGTCGCCTTGAGCACAATAAGGATGACTCCACTCCTATCAATGATGCTTTTCCATTTGATAGCTTGCATGCAGTATCTGAAGTAGTCCCTTGGTATGCACCTGTAGCTAATTATCTAGTTAGTCACATTTTCCCTCCCAATTTTACTAAGCATCAGAAGGACAAGCTGAAAAGCGAGTCCAAATATTATATATGGGACCCATATTTGTGGAGGTGTGATGCTGACCAGGTAATTAGAAGGTGTGTGCCCCAATCAGAATTCCAGTCCATTTTAGAGGTCTGCCACTCCTCTGAGAGTGGTGGACATTTCGGCCCACAAAGAACAGCTAGAAAAATTTTAGACTGTGGATTCTTGTGGCCCACTCTTTTTAAAGATGCTGCTGCTTTCTGTAAATCTTGTTCCCCATGCCAAAGATTTGGTAATATATCCAAGAGGGATGAGATGCCCCAACAAATTATGTTGTTCTGTGAAATTTTTTATGTTTGAGGCATTGACTTCATGGGTCCGTTTTCAAACCCTAGCGGTTTTTTATATATATTGTTAGCTGTGGATTATGTTTCTAAATGGGTGGAAGCAATTCCTACCCGTAATGATGATGCTAACACTGTTGTCTCTTTTGTTAGAAACCATATTATCTGTCGCTTTGGATCACCACGAGCAATCGTGAGTGGTCAAGGCACTCACTTTTGTAACAGGAGATTAACATGCTTACTGAAGAAACATGGCGTCCTTCACAAGATAGCAACAACCTACCATCCCCAGACTAATGGGCAAGCTGAGGTGTCTAACAGAGAGATAAAGTGCATATTGCAGAAGATAGTCAAGCCTCATAGGAAGGACTGGAGCACCAGGCTCCAAGATGCGCTTTGGACATATCGGACAGCATACAAGACACCAATCGGGATGAGCCCTTTCCACTTAGTTTATGGAAAGGCCTGTCACCTCCCAGTTGAGGTAGAGCACAAAGCTTTCTGGGCGGTAAGAGAATACAACATGGGATTTGAGAAAGCCAGAGCTGAAAGGAAGCTGCAACTGCAAGAATTAGAGAACCTTCGCCTAGAAGCTTATGAGAACTCCAGGTTGTACAAAGAGAAGGTGAAGGTTGTGCATGATAAGCACATCAAGAGGAGGGAGTTCCAACCTGGGGACTTAGTCCTCCTTTATAACTCCAGATTGAGGCTCATGCCAGGCAAGTTGAGATCAAGATGGGAAGGTCCCTATAGAGTAGAGAAGGCTAAGCCATACGGAGTCTTTCACTTGAGTCATCCTTCAAGCTCCGAATTCATCAAGGTTAATGGACATCGCTTAAAGCTATATCATGGTGAGAAGATGAAGAAAAATAAAGAGTTAGTGATCTTCCTCTTGGAGGATCCACCAACAGCAGAAGACTGAGCTAGTGGACCGTCCAACTTAAGGACGTTAAAGCAAAGTGCTGGGTGGGAGACAACCCACCATGGTATGATCGTTCCTCTCTTCTTAGTTTTTATTTTTAGTGACTCTTCTCCTTATTTCTGTATTTAGTCTGCATTTGCATCTGCATACAAAAAAAGGGGAGGCACATGATGCGCGAGCGTCACTGACGCGTTCGCGTCATATGTGCAGGCGTGAAAAAGGGGATTGAACAGAGAGTTACGCGGGAGCGTGGCTGGAGGCGTGCCTTAGGCACAAACACGCCCACGCAGACGCGTCCCTGACGCGTCCGCGTCATTTGTGAAATCATCCCCCACGCGTTCGCGTCTCCCACGCGCACGCGTGACCCTGAAAAATCGACGTAAAAAGGTGTATGGATAGAGAGTTAGGATGGAGTGGTGCTGAAATGATGCTAGAAGCACAAGCTGTATCACGCGTATGCGTCCCTGACGCGTTCGTGTCATTTGTCCCAACCAGACCACCCACGCGTGCGCGCCACCCACGCACACGCGTCACCCTAAATTTTGGCAATTTGCATATGAAACAGAGAGTTGTGCGTGCGCGAGGCTGCACTCGCGCCAATAGCACAAATCAGGTTATGCGTGCGCATCACCCACGCGTACGCGTCACTTGAAAATAGCGCAAACCACGCAAACGCGTGCTCTACGCACACGCGTCACATGTGACACACAACTTTACTAGATTAGCGCCAGAAATCTTATCTTTTCTCCTCCAATCCTAATTCTTTCTACTCCCTTTTTAATTCTTTCTCATTCCTTCTTCCTTCTTTATTCCTTCTTACTTTTTACCTTCTTCTCTTCCCTCTTCATCTTCTTCATCAAGGTTCTTTTCTTCTCTCCCTTTTTACTTTTTCATTATTACTTTTATTTATGTTTTCTTCTTCTTTTTTTCTTTTTACTTTCATTATCTATGTTTTCTTTGTCTTTCTTTTTCTTTTTACATCCTTTTAATTGGTGTTAGAAACTTATTTGGGTGATTCTTTTCTATATTTTGCTTGTGGATTATTAAGGAGTTATTGACAATTATCACCAATTATTTTTGGGTTGCTTGCATGTTCCAATTTACTGCTTTCAATCACATATTTACCATGCATGCTAAGTGTTTGTGAAAAAGTCTGTATGGCATTGTGTATTTTTTTTAATTATTCTATTCTTCTACTCTAATGCCTGTTTCTTTCACAAAACCCCTTTCAATTTTTTATTAATTGAAAATAATTGTCAATACAAACAGATTGTTAGTTTGAAACACTTGATAATCAAATTGGGCAATTAATGCTTGATCTATGCTACTCATGTCTTTGCTGGCATGCTAATAAATATCTTGCATCTTGCCAGAATATGCCCTAGCTATATTTCCATTGATGAACTGGTCACATGTAGTCGTGACCATGTGATAATAGTCATCTTCCTTTACCTTGGCATTGATTATCACTTGTAATGTGCTCTTCCTTGCTTTAACCTTTGGCTTCACATGTTACTTTCCTTTTTCCTTTTCAGGATGGCCACCAAGAAGGGTAAAAAGAAAGCTACTCCCAAACCACCAGCAAGGAGAGGAACAAAAAGAGTACTCACTGCGGAACCATCTTCGACATCAGTAAAGCCCTCATCAAAGCGAGTCAAGAGGATCATTAAGGTCAATGAGACAGAGAAAGCCTTCCCAGCAAAGGACACTGCGCGATTCACCAACCGCTACTGTGAGCAGATGTTCCCCATCCTGGCTGAGCGAAGCTATAACAATGAGCACCTATTAATCCTCCCTACCCACATTGTTGAGTTGGTTTAGCCTCGAATTGAGCGTAGACATTGGGGATTCCTACGAAGACAGCCACGGCAGGTTAATCTCTCATAAGTAGTTGAATTCTACTCCAATTTTCACATGCCAACCCTACAGTCTGTCTATGTCTGTCAGAAGCAAGTCCCCATAAATGAAGAGGTCATTCAGCGAGCTTTAGATCCTCCCCCTACTCCAAAAGGATTGGACGTATTTCAAGAAGCCTCTGTCAAACGCCAGAGATACAAATTTGACTGGGACGCCGTTCTCAGAGTCATAGCACAACCTGGCAGCAGATGGACCTATGGATACCATCGTTCCCGACCTAAAGAGATATTGGCTTCAGCACTCACCCTGGAGGCTCGAGTATGGGCATAGATTATGTCCCATTACGTCTTTCTGAGCACTCATGAGTCCTCCTTCACTGCAGATATGGCTGTTCTCCTCTGGTGTATCCTTACAGACCAGCCCCTCAACTTACCAAGACATATCCGGCATGCCATGGGACATGTACAAATTGCGGGCAACCTACCCTTTTCCGCCTCGGTTTCAGATCTCATGTCCGCAGCCGGAGTCTCCTACAGAGCTAGGGATACCAAGGACATGATTCCATGGGTTGATCAGATTGTCCCCAATGGGAAATACATCAGACCTCCAACAATAACCACTAGCCGGCCTGCAGACCCGGTCGAAGATATTCCTCCTCCTTCCACATCACAAGCACCTTCCACAAATCAACTGCTCTATCAGATACTTGAAAGGTTGGACCAGAAAGACCAAAAGGCAAAGCTAAGGGAGCGCCGTAACCAGCGCCGATACACATACCTCAAGGAGCTGCTTATTGGTAGCCACCCACCTGACAAAGACCCAGACACCCCGGACTCCACTTCATTTACCAGCACAAGGAGCCATGACGGTCCCGATTGTGGAGACACTGCTACCAGCCCCCCTTTGTTCCTGATTGATGGCACCGAGGACCGTGTAAAGCCTTAAGTGTGGGGAGGTCGGTCAGTACCTGACTTCCGGAGGTAACTTTTCTCTCTTAACACCAATAGGATATATTTTTTTTTATTAGGATAGGATAGATTGCATAGTAATAGTTATTTGCATGCATGTTCTAATTGGTTGAAAAATAATAAGTCTCTTTTAAAGACTCTATTTTTGAAAAATTTCACTAATTTAAATTAAAAAATTTTGTGTTATAAACTTGTTTGAAGATTGTAAATTGGAACATGGTTTTAAGCTAAGAACACACAACCTGTGAGACTTGAGCCTAATTATATGGTTACATTATTTAACCATAACTTTTTATTCTTGTGTGTTTACTTCTCTATGATTGTAATCTATATTTTGTTTCATCCTATATGTCCAATGTTTAGTGTATTTATATGCATGCATATGATTGAGGCCATTACTTGTTTTGCTCACTTATCCCAAATAAGCCTACCCTGCTAAATCACACTTGTTAGCCACTTTGAGCCTATTAATCCCCATTTGTTCTATATTTTACCACATCACTAACATTAAGCAGAAAAACAAATTGAATACCCCAATTGAATTTTTGATTAGCTTAAGATAGAGATTGTGTATCAACTAAGTGTGGGAAAAACTGTGGGAACATGGGTTAATAAGGGAATGTGTTATATTTTTTTTTACTTTGATAAAATATTGGGAATTTGGGTACCTACTCATGTGAGACCAGAAAAAATAAAAATCCATGTGCATTGATAAGTTATGTTTATTTTTCTATATAAAAAAATCAAAAAATATTCAATAAATAAGCAAATAAATAAGGGGACAAAATTATCCCAATACAAAGTTAAGTTTATAAAAAGATCAATGCATATGTGATAAAATTAAAAGAAAAGTTGATGCATGAGTATGAGATAAAAAAGTGGGAATTTTGGGTAGTTAGGCATGATTTTAAAAGTATATAGAGTGTGTATATAGGTGAGAGCTTAGGTTAATCAAAGATTCAATTTATAGCTCACTTAGCCATATATATATATATATATATATATATATATATATATATATATATATATCCTCACCCTTACCTTAGCCCCGTTACAACCTTGAAAAGACCTCATGATGTTTGCATTGGTACATTAAATATTATTGATTGATTAGGTGAAGAACAAAGTTTAGAAAGCATGACTAGGGAAGACTAGAGTGATTACCCTATACACTTGAGTGACTAGAGTGCACATACACCATTAATAAGGGTTCAATGCTTGATTCTATGTTCCCTTCTTTTATGAGCTATCTTCTTACAAGTTTACTTGTCTTTTATTATATGATTAGAATTAGTGGAATTTGAATTTATGTTTGTCTTAAAGAACTTATTTACTTTTAACCAAGTAGACAGAATCATATAGTTGCATTCATACATAGGTTGCATTGCATTGCATGAGTCTTACTTTTCCCTACTCATTTATTTTATCTCCTTGAGCTAAGCATGAGGACATGCTAATGTTTAAGTGTGGGGAGTTTGATAAACCACTATTCTATGGTTTATCTTGTGTTTAATTGAGTGGTTTTTATCAAGTCTTTACCCACTTATTCATATGATTTGCATGGCTTTATAACTCCTTCCTAGTCTTGATCTATGATTGAAAACTTGCTTCCTAGAATCTTTAATTTGTGTATTTTAACACTCCTTTATACCATTAGATGTCGTGATCCGTGTGTTAAGTGTTTCAGGCTTTATAGGGCAGGAATGACTTAGAGGATGGAGAAGAAGCTTGCAAAAATGGAAGAACACAAGAAACTAAGGAGATAACCAGCGAGCAGCGACGCGCATGCATGGCTCACGCGTGCGCGCGACATGGAGAAAATTGCAGTGACGCGTGCGCGTGCCTGACACGTACGCGTGGATTGGAGTTCTGTAATATGACGCGAGCGCGTGCTTGACGCGAACGCGTGATACGCCAAAATGACCAGCGACGCGAACGCGTGACTGACGCGTACGCGTGACATGCGTGATCTGTAGAATTAACAGAAAACGCTGGGGGCGATTTCGGGCCGTATTTTGACCCAGTTTTCGGCCCAGAAACACAGACTAAAGCAAGAGAACATGCAGAGACTCAACACACATTCTCATTACGGATAGTTTGAGTTTAGTCGGGAATTTTAGAGAGAATTCTACTCCTTCCTCTAGGGTTCTTCATATTCATAGTTTTAGAGTTTCATGCTTTTGCTTTTGGATACTGAGAAGACTCATTACCTCCGTGGAAGTTTCATTACTCTAGTTTGTTTTCTTATTCCTTTACTTTTTACTGCCCATTAACCCTGTTTGGATAAGTATGTTGCATTTTGGGATTTAATACAAGAACCATTTTTATTTTTATTTGATCTTTAATTATTGTCTATCATGTTTTCCTTTTATTTCCTTTTTAACTCTGTAAAGTTTATATTCATGATAATGGAGTAGTTCCCCAACTTGATTGGGAGTTGATTAAAAGGAGAACCTTGAGTTGGAATACTCAAGTGTTAATCCTAATGGATAGTTGATGACTGACAACTCTAATCTCTGACTCTCATCCTTCCTTAGGAGAGGATTAGGACCTGAGGATATAGTTTGTTGGTTAGTTACTTGACTTTTCCTTATTTATTAAGGGATGACCAAGTAAGACAACAACCTGTTAGGATTGCACTTGGAAAAATCCAACAAGGATAGAAATTCCAATTAATCTTCTCCCGGTCAAGGCTTTTAATAAGGATTATATAATTTCTCTCGTTAATTTTTACATTGCTTAATTTTACTATTATTTATTTCTTTGTTCTCAAACTCAAAATTTCTGGGAAAACCTCTAACCAATAAGCTGCACTCTTTTGTCAACTCGTTGGGAGACGACCTAGGACTCATACTCCCAGTAATCTTATTCTTAAATCTGTGATAACTCTTTTCTAAATTGACAAGCAGATTTTTACTGGTTAAGAACTGTATTTGCAACGTATTTCTTACATTAATTTCTTAATCGGCCAATTTCTGCCACGTCAATAACCATTATCATCGTCTCCAAAAATACACAAAAATACCGGAATAAGCCATATTTTATATACGGTAAATAAAGATCATTGTTTTGGTTTTTCCAACCTTTTTTCCCCTCTATCTTGGTCCTTAAAAATTAGTTTATTGAACAACTTTCGTAGAGTTAAATATATAAGTTGTTTGGTTGTTAATTACCCCATCATTTATGTAGTTTTGTAGCCAATAAGCTAAGGTGGTTTATTGGTTTTTCTTTTGTTTTTTTTTTCTTTATTTATTGACATGAACTACCTTGATGTTTTTAACTTTTTATCTCCTCTTTCATATTATGGGCTGATAGGAATAGTAGGGCAAGAAGAAAATCTACATTATCATCCAGATACTACCGTTCATTTTCTTAATTTCTTCCATTTGATTTCTTCTTAAAACCAAAGGTTTTTTTTTCTTTTAACGAGAAAAAGGCTTGTTTTTTATTCCTATATATTTTTGAAAGAATAATTTTATGGTAAAGAAGATTTTGTATGAAAAGAATAAAAAGTATATAATTTACTTTAAAAATTAATAAAAATAAAATAACATCTTTTTTTAGATAAATACTTAACTATTTATAAGAATAAATCTTCATTTATTTTTTATTTTTTCTTCATCATAAGTTTTTTTTTTTTGTCATTACACTCACATACATGTATTATAAATTCTTTAAACAACATCCAATCTCAGTTGGAATTTGAATCCGAGTGCAGCTTACAAGAGACATATAGATATGCCATTCGTATTCTGCAATTTGGTGCAGCTTGGTTAAGAGACAATATAATTGTCACTTCGTCTAGGCCTACGGTGCAAATACACAAGCTAAGAAAATATTTGGTTTAGATTTAGGTTTCTTTAATTAGAATTCGATCCAAATTCATGGTTATAGTGGGCTTTAGTTAGCCCATGTGATATAAAACTTTTGTAATTTTGTTATGGCATGACCATTATGCTCATTTTGGTTATTCAATTAAGATCCACTTTGTTATTGTTGTGGGTAGGGACCAATTTTTCTCCCTACTTTTCAAGTATTGGTTTGTGGTGTTATGAGTTTTTATATCAATAATGAATTGGTCACTGTCCAGACCCCAAAAAGAAAAAAGCATTGGTCACTGTTAAATCAAATATAACTTATGTTACAATTAATGCTCTTCCAACTGCACTGTCAATCTGGATTCGTGGAAAAAAGGAAAGCTTTTTCTCTCCGTACACTTTTCCGTCTTTGCCTCACTATAACGTGTGTGGCCGCCGATGAGAGGGGGCTTTGTGAGAGGTGGAGCCTCTCGGTCCCATGAGCCAAGAAGAGAACCTAACGCCGAACAAGATCTGCAACAGGGGCTTGGAAAAAAAGTAAAGAAAAATGGGGAAGGTAAAGAATTTTCTGGATCTGTTTGCATTCATCCGAGGGTGGAGGCTTGGATGGAATGTCATAAAGAGGTAGAAGAACGGGAACATTCCGTGATGCATGTTGATGAAACGCCTCCAGAGGAAGAATCGAAAAAGGGAACACAGGGATGGTCGACTTCTTTTGCCAACATAGTCAAGACAGGAAAAAGTGCCCCTCGACAAGGAGACCCCAGTACGGAAGTCAACAGGGAAGATGAAGCAGAAAAGGTAAATGAAGAGGAGGACAGAGATGATGAGAATGAAGATATAGATGATGAGGAGATTACTATAAAAAAGATGCCTAATGGCTTGCTGAATCTGATTATAGGGGAGAGTATGCAAAAAGAAATCAGGGAAGAATGGTGGAACTCCCTAATAGTGAAACTGCTTGGCAGAAAAATCTCTCTTTTGGCTCTGAAAAGGATTTTTGGAAACTATGTGGGCCAAAATAGGAAGCATTGAGGTAATAGACCTAGGTGGTGATTTCTTCCTAGTAAGGTTTTTCAATTCAGGGGATTTGGATTACGCTCTTATAGAAGGACCGTGGAAGATTCTAGATCACTACTTGACTGTTCAGTTTTGGAAACCAGATTTTGATTCAACTACGGCGTCCATTGACAAGATTGCTGCCTGGGTGAGGCTCCCAGGACTAGCAATAGAATATTACAACAGGACTATCCTACAAAAAATTGGGAATATAGTGGGAAGAACACTGAAAGTGGATAGCAATACTGCAGAGGTCTCCAGGGGAAAGTTTGCCAGAATTTGTGTGGAAGTGGAACTAGACAAACCTCTGGTGTCCCAATACCTAATCAACGGTATACCTCATGCAGTTGAATATGAAGGGCTCCATCTAGTTTGCTTTTCATGCAGGAGAGTGAGCCATGACAGGGAGAACTGCCCTGAGAAGAAAAAGAATGCTTCAGAGTCTCAAAACGATAATGGCAAAAACACAACAAGAAATTCAGAGGTAGAAGAAAGGGACAAAAATGTAAAGGACAAGATTGACAAGGGCAAAAAAGTCCAGGAAAAAAATGATGGGGATTTTGGCCCTTAGATGTTAGTGCAGAGACATACACGTGGCAAAAAATCCACAAATCATGGAGAAGGTACCAGCAAAGGTGGAAATGTGCAAGAAAAAGGACAGAATGTGGGTGGAAATGGGAAACAATCTCATTTTGCTGTGCTGCAAATAGAAGAATCTTTCAATGATGAGGTACACAAAGAGGCAACCCCACAACGTCATGGTGTGATTAATTCAGATGCTACCCACCAAGAGAAGGCTTAGTCATCCGAAGCTAACCCTACCCAGCCCAAAACCCGAACCAGCCCACTGCCCAAGACCCAGCCAGCCCATTTCAAAGGCATCTCTTTGACCTTACAACAAGCCCAATCTGTCTCTAAAGAGAACCCATCTGTCCCTAAACCTGCTTCTTCTTCAGCCCCACCCAGAATTTTTTCGACTAATCCCCCCCTTGACCCCCAACACCACCAAGAGAATTGGGCCAACCCATCACCCTACAGCCCAACACCCTCCCTTATTGTTGTAGATTCAGCGTGTAACCCAACTCCTTCTAAAGAACCCCCTGATCCAGTACCTCCAAGCTTTGTTTCCATTGACTCGAGGGAGCTCTCTATAGTAATGAAGGACGTTGAAAATAGAGAGATGGTAATTGCAGAAGTGGCTATGAAAGAGCATCCTTCTCTGGAGGATGAAATGGTGTGCTCGTAATGAGTACTGGTTATTTTTGGAATAAGCTGTTCAAGCAGATACAGAGTTTCACTCTTTAGTTTATGTTTAGATTTTTCTCTATGAAGATCCTTGCTTGGAATATAAAAGGGATTGCCAACCATGCATCGGTTAGCACCCTTAAAGAACTGGTTAGACAGAAGCATCCTGATTTGGTGTTCCTTTTTGAAACTAAATGTAGTGGCGCAAAGGCTAAGGAGATTATCAGAAGCCTGGGTTTCAAATACTATTGTATGCATGAAGCACAGGGCTACAGTGGTGGCATCTGGGCTCTGTGGAATTGTGACTCCCTACAGGTAACCTTTATTGATATGCATACTCAGTTTATTCATATGTCTATAAATGATCAATGTAGAGTTCCTTGGGCTTTAACTGCTGTTTATGCGAGTCCCCAAGAAAGCCTTAGAAAGGTGTTTTTTGAAAAGATTAAACAAATTGCTTGTAATATGGATATGCCTTGGATGCTAGTTGCCGACTATAATGAAATTGCGGAGGTGTGCGAGAAAAAAGGGGGTGCTAGAATTGATGCCAATGTTTGTAGAAAATTTAAGGACTGGATTAACACCTACAATCTAATAGACCTGGGGTACTGTGGTACAAGGTTTACTTGGAGAGGGGGGCAGCGCAATGGGTTGGAGAGAGTTTTTAAACGGTTGGATAGAGCCCTGGCTAATGCTGATTGGAGAAGCTCTTTCTCAGATGCTAGAGTTGAAGTGCTTCCTAGAGTGAGGTCTGATCATCACCCCCTCTTGGTGATTATGAAACCGGAAAGAATGGATAAAGGTGAAAAGCCCTTCCACTATGAGGATATGTGGAAATCACACCCCAATTTTGATGAATTTGTTTTAAAAAATTGGAGTCCTTCTAATTCATTTCCTGCATCACTCAATTCTCTTGCTGTCAATTTGAAAAAATGGAATAACGATGTCTTCGGCAATGTGTTTAAGAGAAAAAGAAGAGTCCTAAATAGAATCAATGGTATCCAAAAAGCTTCGACCTACGGCAGAAATCCCTTTCTCGAAGACCTGGAGTAGCAACTTGTTACAGAGCTTGAAGAAATTCTGAATCAAGAAGAAACACTCTAGCTTCAAAAATCTAGACAGAATTGGATTGTTGACGGAGATAGAAATACAAGGTATTACCATACAAAAACAGCCATGAGAAGGAAGAAAAATAGAATCCTTAAGCTTCGAAAAAGTGATAGGCAGTGGTATGACCAACAAGAGGAAGTTATGGAGATGGTAATGAATTTTTTCAAAGCCCTTTACCAAGAAGAGAATGGCAACTGCACCTACCTTAATACGGTTTTCACTTTCCCAGAACTCCGTAAAGATCTTAAAGATGTCCTTTCTGTTCCTCCTTCATACACTCAGATTCAAAAAGCGTTGTTTGACATTGGGTCCTTGAAAGCCCCTAGGGAGGATGGTTTCCCAGCCCTCTTCTATAAGGAGAATTGGAATGTAATAAAAGGTTCATTTATCCCTTTTATTTTACAACTCTGGCATAACCCTCGGATTATTGAATCCATCAATCAAACTCTCATCACTCTGATCCCTAAGGTTCCTAATCCAGAATTTGTCTCGCAATTTCGGCCTATAACGCTGTGTAATGTTGCTTACAAGACCATCACTAAAATTGTGATCTCCAAACTCAAACCCCTCCTTGCCGATAGCATTTCTCCAAACCAGGCCAGTTTTATACCTGGTAGAATGATACATGACAATGTTATTATTGCCAAAGAGCTGTGGCACAATATGAGGAAATTAAAAGGAAAAAAGAAGTTCATGTCTATAAAAATTGACTTCAAAAAGGCATGACCGGTTGAAGTGGAGCTTCATCGAAAAGGTCTTGGAGGAGTTTGGAGTTCCAGACCAATTGAAAAATATCATTCTCTCTTGTGTGTCTTCTGTTTCTTACAAAATCCTGTGGAACGGGTGTAAGACAGAGGCTTTTTTGCCTACTCGGGGAATTAGACAAGGTGATCCAATGTCACCCTATCTCTTCGTTATGGCTATGGAGAAACTCTCTCACTTGATTGAAGAAAATGTTGTGCGAAGCGACTGGATGCTGATGAGCGGATAATTTATACGCTTTTTGGCATTGTTTTAGTATGTTTTTAGTAGGATCTAGTTAATTTTAGGGATGTTTTCATTAGTTTTTATGTTAAATTCACATTTCTGGACTTTAATTTGAGTTTGTATGTTTTTCTGTGATTTCAGGTATTTTCTGGCTAAAATTGAGGGACTTGAGCAAAAATCAAATTCAGAGGTTGAAGAAGGACTGCTGATGCTGTTGGATTCTGACCTCCTTGAACTCAAAATGGATTTTCTGGAGCTACAGAACTCGAAATGGCGCGCTTCCAATTGCGTTGGAAAGTAGACATCCAGGGCTTTTCAGCAATATATACTAGTCCATACTTTGGGCAAGAATAGATGACGTAAACTGGCGTTCAACGCCAGCTTTCTACCCAAATCTGGCATCCAGCGCCAGAAAAGGAGCCAAAACCAGAGTTGAACGCCCAAACTGGCACAAAAGCTCGCGTTCAACTCCAAGAAAGACCTCTACATGTGCAACACTCAAGCTCAGCCCAAACACACACCAAGTGGGTCCCGGAAGTGGATTTATGCATCAATTACTTACTCATGTAAACCCTAGTAGCTAGTTTATTATAAATAGGACCTTTTACTATTGTATTAGGCATCTTTGATCAGTTGTATGCTATCTTAGATCACGTTTGGGGGCTGGCCCTCTCAGCCATGCCTGGACCTTTCACTTATGTATTTTCAACGGTAGAGTTTCTACACTCCATAGATTAAGGTGTGGAGCTCTGCTGTTCCTCAAAGATTAATGCAAAGTACTTCTGTTTTCTATTCAATTCATCTTATTTTGCTTCTAAGATATCCATTCGCACCCAAGAACGTGATGAAGGTGATGATTATGTGTGACGCTCATCACCACTCTCCCCTATGAACACGTGCCTGACAAACACTTCCGTTCTACATGAAATAAGCTAGAATGAATATCTCTTAGATCTCTTAACCGGAATCTTCGTGGCGTAAGCTAGAATGATGGCGGCATTCAAGAGAATCCGAAAAGTCTAAACCTTGTCTGTGGTATTCCGAGTAGGATTCAATGACTGAATGACTGTGACGAGCTTCAAACTCGCGAGTGCTGGGCGTTAGTGACAGACGCAAAAGGAGGGTGAATCCTATTCCAGCATGATCGAGAACCGACAGATGATTAGCCGTGCTGTGACAGAGCATGTGAGCATATTTTTCACTGAGAGGAGGGGATGTAGCCACTAACAACGGTGATGCCCTTGCATAAAGCCAGCCATGGAAAGGAGTAAGACTGATTGGATGAAGATAGCAGGAAAGCAGAGGTTCAGAGGAACGAAAGCATCTCCATTTGCTTATCTGAAATTCTCACCAATGATTTACATAAGTATTTCTATCTTTACTTTTATTAATTAATTTTGAAAACTCCATACTATTTTATATCTGCCTGACTGAGATTTACAAGGTGACCATAGCTTGCTTCATACCGACAATCTCCGTGGGATTCGACCCTTACTCACGTAAGGTATTACTTGGACGACCCAGTGCACTTGCTGGTTAGTTGTATCGAAGTTGTGAACCATGGTATTGGCACCATGTTCTTGGCGCCATTGCCAGGGAAAGAAAGAGCCATGAATTTCACATAATCAAAGTGTAATCACAATTTCGTGCACCAAGTTTTTGGCGCCGTTGCCGGGGATTGTTCGAGTTTGGACAACTGACGGTTCATCTTGTTGCTCAGATTAGGTAATTTTCTTTTTGTTTTCTTTTCAAAAAAAAAATTTTCAAAAATATTTCGAAATTTTCTCCTTTGTTTTCGAAAAAAAAATAATATGAAAATGTTTTCAAAAATTTTATTCAAAATTTTTAAGAATGAATTCTAGTGTTTCATGAAGCATGTGAAGTCTGGCTAGCTGTAAAGCCATGTCTAAATTTATTTGGACTGAGGCAGCAATTTGTTATCAAGAGTAAGCTAGTTGTTGCTAATCCACCTGCTGTTGTTCCTGATTCACCTGCTGAAGCTTGGCTGGCCATTGGCCATGTCTAGTGTTTTGGACCGGAGCTTTCATTGAAAGCTTGGCTGGCTAGTGAGCCATGTCTAATTCCTGGACTGAAGCTTCAGACTAAGAATGCAAGATTCCTGGAATTCATGTTAAAAATTTTGGAATCCTTATTTTTTCTTTTTCATATAATTTTCGAAAAAAAAAATCCAAAAAAATTAGAAAATCATAAAAAATCAAAAACATTTTTTGTGTTTCTTGTTTGAGTCATGAGTCATGTCATAAGTTTGGTGTCATTTGCATGTGCATCTTGCATTTTTCGAAAATTTCATACATTCATAGTGTTCTTCATGATCTTCAAGTTGTTCTTGGTAAGTCTTCTTGTTTGATCTTGATGATTTTTTGTTTTGTGTTGTATGGTGTTTTTCATATGCATTCTTGAATTCTTAGTGCGTAAGCATTAAAGAATTCTAAGTTTGGTGTCTTGCATGTTTTCTTTGCATTAAAAATTTTTCAAAATTGTGTCTATGATGTTCATCTTGACATTCAAAGTGTTCTTGGTGTTCATCTTGACATTCATAGCATTCTTGCATGCATTCATTGTTTTGATCCATAACTTTCATGCATTGCATCATTTTTCCTGTTTTCCTCTCTCATCATAAAAATTCAAAAAAAAAAAACAAAAAATATCTTTCCCTTTTTCTCTCATCAAATTCGAAAATTTGAGTTGACTTTTTCAAAAATTTTTAAAATCAAGTTGTTTCTTATGAGTCAAATAAAATTTTCAATTTGAAAATCTTATCTTTTTCAAAATCTTTTTCAAAAATCAAATCTTTTTCAAAATTCTTAGTTATTTTCGAAAATTCCAAAAATATTTTTCAAAAATATTTTTCTTATTTTTATATAAAATTTTCGAAAATAACATAATCAATTAATGTTTTGATTCAAAAATTTGAAGTTTGTTACTTGCTTGTTAAGAAAGATTCAAACTTTAAGTTCTAGAATCATATCTTGTGATTTCTTATGAATCAAGTCATTAATTGAGATTTTAAAAATCAAATCTTTTTCAAAACTAATTTCTAAAATATCTTCTTATCTTACCTTTTTCAAAAAGTTGGTTTCAAAATATCTTTTCTAACCTCCTAACTTCTTATCTTTTCAAAATTTGTTTCAACTAACTAACTAACTTTTTGTTTGTTTCTTAACTTTTTCAAAACTACCTAACTAACTCTCTCTCTCTCTAATTTTCAAAAATATCTTCTCTCTTTTTCAAAAATTTCTTTTTAATTAACTAATTATTCTTATTTTTATTTTTGATTTTAAAAATTTTCGAAAAATACTAACATTTTTCAAAAACCATTTTCGAAAATCACTAACCCTTTTTCAAAAAATTATTTTCGAAAATTCTCCATCTCCCATCTTATTCTATTTATTTATTCATCTACTAACATCTCATCTCACATCTCAACCCTCCTCACAGTTGTGTTTCTTCCATTATATTACATTCTTTGTCTCCCCCTCTTCTTCTACTCACACAGGGATCCCTATACTGTGGTATAAAGGATCTCTATTATTATTATTATTTTTCTGTGCCCTCTTCTTTGTCATATGAGCAGGAGCAAGGATAAGAACATTCTTGTGGAAGCAGATCCAGAACCTGAAAGGAATCTGAAAAAGAAACTAAGAGAAGCTAAAATACAACAATCCAGAGATAACCTTTCAGAAATTTTCGAACAGGAAGAAGAGATGGCGGCCGAAAATAATAATAATGTAAGGAAGATGCTTGGTGACTTTACTACACCTAATTCCAATTTACATGGAAGAAGCATCTCCATTCCTGCCATTGGAGCAAACAACTTTGAGCTGAAACCTCAATTAGTTTCTCTGATGCAGCAGAACTGCAAGTTTCATGGACTTCCATCTGAAGATCCTTTTCAGTTCTTAACTGAATTCTTGAAGATATGTGATACTGTTAAGACTAATGGAGTAGATCCTGAAGTCTACAGGCTCATGCTTTTCCCTTTTGTTGTAAGAGACAGAGCTAGATTATGGTTGGATTCTCAACCCAAAGACAGCCTGAACTCTTAGGATAAGCTGGTCACGGCTTTCTTAGCCAAGTACTTTCCTCCTCAAAAGCTGAGCAAGCTTAGGGCTGATGTTCAAACCTTCAGACAGAAAGAAGGTGAATCCTTCTATGAAGCTTGGGAAAGATACAAACAGTTGACCAAAAAGTGTCCTTCTGACATGCTTTCAGAATGGACCATCCTGGATATAGTCTATGATGGTTTATCTGAGTTATCAAAGATGTCATTGGATACCTCTACAGGTGGATCCATTCATCTAAAGAAAACGCCTGCAGAAGCGCAAGAACTCATTGACATGGTTGCTAATAACCAGTTCATGTACACTTCTGAAAGGAATCCTGTGAACAATGGAACGCCTATGAAGAAGGGAGTTCTTGAAGTTGATACTCTGAATGCCATATTAGCTCAGAATAAAATATTGACTCAGCAAGTCAATATGATCTCTCAGAGTCTGCATGGAATGCAAGCTGCATCCAACAGTACTCAAGAGGCTTCTTATGCAGAAGAAGCTTATGATCCTGAGAACCCTGCAATAGTAGAGGTAAATTACTTAGGTGAACCTTATGGAAACACCTATAACTCATCATGGAGAAATCACCCCAATTTCTCATGGAAGGATCAAAAGCCTCAACAAGGCTTTAATAATGGTGGAAGAAACAGGTTTAACAATAATAAACCTTTTCCATCATCCACTCAGCAAAAGACAGAGAACTCTGAACAAAATGCTTCTAATTTAGCAAATCTAGTCTCTGATCTATCTAAGGCCACTGTGAGTTTCATGAATGAAACCAGATCTTCCATTAGAAATCTGGAAGCACAAGTGGGCCAGCTGAGTAAAAGGATCACTGAAATCCCTCCTAGTACTCTCCCAAGCAATACAGAAGAGAATCCAAAAGGAGAGTGCAAGGCTATTGACATAAGCACCATGGCCGAACCTACAAGGGGAGTGGAGGACGTGAATCCCAAGGAGGAAGACCTCCTGGGACGTCCAGTGATCAATAAGGAGCTTCCTTCTGAGGAACCAAAGGACTCTGAGGCTCATCTAGAGACCATAGAGATTCCATTGAACCTCCTTATGCCCTTCATGAGCTCTGATGAGTATTCCTCTTCTGAAGAGAATGAGGATGTTACTGAAGAGCAAACTGCCAAGTTTCTTGGTGCAATCATGAAGCTGAATGCCAAATTATTTGGCATTGATACTTGGGAAGTTGAACCTCCCTTGTTCATCAATGAACTAAGTGATCTGGATCAACTAACATTGCCTCAGAAGAGACAGGATCCTGGAAAGTTCATAATACCATGTACCATAGGCACCATGATCTTTAAGGCTCTGTGTGACCTTGGTTCAGGAATAAACCTCATGCCCCTCTCTGTAATAGAGAAACTGGGAATCTATGGGGTGCAAGCTGCTAAAATCTCATTAGAGATGGCAGACAGTTCAAGAAAACAGGCTTATGGACAAGTAGAGGACGTGTTAGTAAAGGTTGAAGGCCTTTACATCCCTGCTGATTTCATAGTCCTGGATACTGGAAAGGAAGAGGATGAATCCATCATCCTAGGAAGACCTTTCCTGGCCACAGCAAGAGCTGTGATTGATGTTGACAGAGGTGAAATAGTCCTTCAATGGAATAAGGACTCCCTTGTGTTTAAAACTCAAGGATCTCCCTCTGCAACCATGGAGAGGAAGCAGAAAAAGCTTCTCTCAAAGCAGAGTCAACCAGAGCCCCCACAGTCAAACTCTAAGTTTGGTGTTGGGAGGCCACAACCAAACTCTAAGTTTGGTGTTGAACTCCCATATCCAAACTCTAAGTTTGGTATTGGAGAGTCTCAACAAAGCTCTGCACATCTGTGAGGCTCCATGAGAGCCCACTGTCAAGCTATTGACATTAAAGAAGCGTTTGTTGGGAGGCAACCCAATTTTTATTTATCTAACTATATTTTTCTTAGTTATATGTCTTTATAGGTTCATGATCATGTGGAGTCACAAAATGAATATAAAAATTGAAAACGGAATCAAAAATAGCAGAAGAAAA
This sequence comes from Arachis ipaensis, assembly GCF_059453495.1. NCBI lineage: Eukaryota > Viridiplantae > Streptophyta > Magnoliopsida > Fabales > Fabaceae > Arachis > Arachis ipaensis. The sequence goes on from NC_142444.1 coordinate 140,682,458, forward strand.
AATCACACCCTGGAGGAGCATCTGCCTGGCGTTCAACGCCAGAACAGAACATGGTTCTGGCGCTGAACGCCCAGAACAAGCATGGTTCTGGCGTTCAACGCCAGAAATGGCAATAAATGGGCGTTGAACGCCCAAAATGGGCACCAACCTGGCGCTGAACGCCCAGAGTTGTGTGCAAAGGCATTTTACATGCCTAATGGGTGCAGGGATGTAAATCCTTGACACCTCAGGATCTGTGGACCCCACAGGATCATCTCAGGATCTGTGGACCCCACAGGATCCCCACCTACCTCTACTCAACTCTTCTCATCCCTCACCACTCTCTTTCACACAACCCCATAAACACTCTTCCCCAAAAAACCCTTCACCAATCACCTCAAACTCTCTTCCCCATCACCTCTTCACCACTCACATCCATCCACTCTTCCCCATAAACCTACCTCATAAACTCCACCTACCTTCAAAAATTCAAAACCAATTTCCCACCCAAACCCACCCATATGGCCGAAACCTTTCCCCCCTCCCTTCCCTATATAAAGACCTCCATTCTTCATCAAATTCACACAACACACCCCTCTACACTCCTCTTGGCCGAAACCACATCTCCCTCTCCCTCTCCATATTTCTTCTTCTTCTTCTTCTATTCTTTTGTTTATTGCTCGAGGGCGAGCAATATTCTAAGTTTGGTGTGGTAAAAGCATAGCTTTTTTGTTTTTCCATTACCATTGATGGCATCTAAGACCGGAGAATCCTCTAGAAGAGGGAAAGGGAAGATAAAAGCTTCCACATCCGAGTCATGGGAGATGGAAAGGTTCATCTCCAAAGCCCATCAAGACCACTTCTATGATGTTGTGGCCAAGAAGGTGATCCCCGAGGTCCCTTTCAAACTCAAAAGAAATGAGTATCCGGAGATCCGACATGAAATTCAAAGAAGAGGTTGGGAAGTTCTAACAAATCCCATCCAACAAGTCAGCATCCTAATGGTTCAAGAGTTCTATGCCAATGCATGGATCACCAAGAACCATGATCAAAGTAAGAACCCGGATCCAAAGAACTATGTTACAATGGTTCGGGGGAAATACTTGGATTTTAGTCCGGAAAATGTGAGGTTGGCGTTTAACTTGCCCATGATGCAAGGAGATGAACGCCCCTACAAGGGTCAACTTTAATCAAAGGTTGGACCAAATCCTTATGGACATATGTGTAGAAGGAGCTCAATGGAAGGTTGACTCCAAAGGCAAGCCGGTTCAACTAAGAAGATTGGACCTCAAGCCTGTAGCTAGAGGGTGGTTGGAGTTCATTCAATGCTCAATCATTCCCACTAGCAACCGGTCTGAAGTTACTATAGACCGGGCCATCATGATCCATAGCATCATGATTGGAGAAGAGGTGGAAGTTCATGAGATTATACCTCAAGAACTCTACAAGGTGGCTGACAAGTCCTCCACCATGGCAAGGTTAGCCTTCCCTCACCTCAATTGCCATCTATGTTACTCAGCTGGAGCTTTCATAGAAGGAGATATCCTCATTAAAGAGGACAAGCCCATCACTAAGAAAAGATGGAGCAAGCAAGAGAGCCCATTCATGGAGCTCAAGAGGCGTATGAAGCTCATCACCATGAGATCCCGGAGATGCCTCAAATGCACTTTCCTCCACAAAACTATTGGAAGCAAATCAACACCTCCCTAGGAGAATTGAGTTCCAATATGAGACAACTAAGGGTGGAACATCAAGAGCACTCCATCATGCTTCATGAAATAAGAGAAGATCAAAAAGCAATGAGGGAGGAGCAACAAAGACAAGGAAGAGACATAGAAGAGCTCAAGGACATCATTGGTTCCTCAAGAAGGAAACGCCACCATCACTAAGGTGGATTCATTCCTTGTTCTTATTTCTTCTGTTTTTCATTTTCTATGTTATGTGTTTGTCCATGTTTGTGTCTTCATTACATGATCATTAGTAGTTAGTAACTTTGTCTTAAAGTTATGAATGTCCTATGAATCCATCACCTCTCTTAAAATAAAAACTGTTTTAATTCAAAAGAACAAGAAGTACATGAGTTTTGAATTTATCCTTGAACTTAGCTTAATTATATTGATGTGGTGACAATGCTTCTTGCTTTCTGAATGTATGCTTGAACAGTGCATATGTCTTTTGAAGTTGTTGTTTAAGAATGTTAAATATGTTGGCTCTTGAAAGAATGATGACTAGGAGACATGTTATTTGATAATCTGAAAAATCATAAAAATGATTCTTGAAGCAAGAAAAAGCAGCAAAGAACAAAGCTTGCAGAAAAAAAAAAGAAAAAAAATATGCGAAAAAAAATTAGAAAGAAAAAAGAAAAAGCAAGCAGAAAAAGCCAATAACCCTTAAAACCAAAAGGCAAGGGAAATAAAAAGGATCCCAAGGCTTTGAGCATCAGTGGATAGGAGGACCTAAAGGAATAAAATCCTGGTCAAAGCGGCTAAACCAAGCTGTCCCTAACCATGTGCTTGTGGCGTGTAGGTGTCAAGTGAAAACTTGAGACTGAGCGGTTAAAGTCAAGGTCCAAAACAAAAACAAAGAGTGTGCTTAAGAACCCTGGACACCTCTAATTGGGGACTTTAGCAAAGCTGAGTCACAATCTGAAAAGGTTCACCCAATTATGTGTCTGTGGCATTTATGTATCCGGTGGTAATACTGGAAAACAAAGTGCTTAGGGCCACGGCCAAGACTCATAAAGAAGCTGTGTTCAAGAATCATCATACTGAACTAGGAGAGTCAATAACACTATTCGAAATCTGAAGTTCCTATAGATGCCAATCATTCTGAACCTCAATGGATAAAGTGAGATGCCAAAACTATTCAAGAGGCAAAAAGCTATAAGTCCCGCTCATATGATTGAAGCTCTGTTTCATTGATAGTTTGGAATTTATAGTGTATTCTCTTCTTTTTATCCTACTTGATTTTCAGTTGCTTGGGGACAAGCAACAATTTAAGTTTGGTGTTGTGATGAGCGGATAATTTATACGCTTTTTGGCATTGTTTTTAGTATGTTTTTAGTAGGATCTAGTTACTTTTAGGGATGTTTTCATTAGTTTTTATGTTAAATTCACATTTCTGGACTTTACTATGAGTTTGTGTGTTTTTCTGTGATTTCAGGTATTTTCTGGCTGAAATTGAGGGACTTGAGCAAAAATCAGATTCAGAGGTTGAAGAAGGACTGCTGATGCTGTTGGATTCTGACCTCCCTGCACTCAAAATGAATTTTCTGGAGCTACAGAACTCGAAATGGCGCGCTTCCAATTGCGTTGGAAATTAGACATCCAGGGCTTTCCAGAAATATATAATAGTCCATACTTTGGCCAAGAATAGATGACGTAAACTGGCATTCAACGCCAGCTTTCTACCCAAATCTGGCGTCCAGCGCCAGAAAAGGAGCCAAAACCAGAGTTGAACGCCCAAACTGGCACAAAAGCTCGCGTTCAACTCCAAGAAAGACCTCTACACGTGCAACACTCAAGCTCAGCCCAAACACACACCAAGTGGGTCCCGGAAGTGGATTTATGCATCAATTACTTACTCATGTAAACCCTAGTAGCTAGTTTATAATAAATAGGACCTTTTACTATTGTATTAGGCATCTTTGATCAGTTGTATGCTATCTTAGATAACGTTTGGGGGCTGGCCCTCTCGGTCATACCTGGACCTTTCACTTATGTATTTTCAACGGTAGAGTTTCTACACTCCATAGATTAAGGTGTGGAGCTCTGCTGTTCCTCAAAGATTAATGCAAAGTACTTCTGTTTTCTATTCAATTCATCTTATTTCGCTTCTAAGATATCCATTCGCACCCAAGAACGTGATGAAGGTGATGATTATGTGTGACGCTCATCACCATTCTCCCCTATGAACACGTGCCTGACAAACACTTCCGTTCTACATGAAATAAGCTAGAATGAATATCTCTTAGATCTCTTAACCGGAATCTTCGTGGCATAAGCTAGAATGATGGCGGCATTCAAGAGAATCCGGAAAGTCTAAACCTTGTCTGTGGTATTCCGAGTAGGATTCAATGACTGAATGACTGTGACGAGCTTCAAACTCGCGAGTGCTGGGCGTTAGTGACAGACACAAAAGGAGGGTGAATCCTATTCCAGCATGATCGAGAACCGACAGATGATTAGCCGTGCTGTGACAGAGCATGTGAGCATATTTTTCACTGAGAGGAGGGGATGTAGCCACTGACAACGGTAATGCCCTTGCATAAAGCCAGCCATGGAAAGGAGTAAGACTGATTGGATGAAGATAGCAGGAAAGCAGAGGTTCAGAGGAACGAAAGCATCTCCATTTGCTTATCTAAAATTCTCACCAATGATTTACATAAGTATTTCTATCTTTACTTTTATTAATTAATTTCGAAAACTCCATACTATTTTATATCTGCCTGACTGAGATTTACAAGGTGACCATAGCTTGCTTCATACCGACAATCTCCGTGGGATTCGACCCTTACTCACGTAAGGTATTACTTGGACGACCCAGTGCACTTGCTGGTTAGTTGTATCGAAGTTGTGAACCATGGTATTGGCACCATGTTCTTGGAGCCATTGCCAGGGAAAGAAAGAGCCATGAATTTCACATAATCAAAGTGTAATCACAATTTCGTGCACCAGATGCCTATGAGAGTAGGTCGGGAAGGGCCATCAATTTCTCACCTTCTCTTCGCAGATGACCTGTTGCTTTTTGCTGAGGCTTTCACTCAACAAATAGATAATATTGGGAGAGTCCTTGAGCTTTTTTGCACTATGTCGGGATTAAAGATAAATCAAGCAAAATCAACCATATCCTTTTCCAAAAATGTGGAACAAAGCCTGAAGGATATTATCACTAACAGATGCAAGTTCAAGGAAACTATCGAGCTGGGAAAATGCCTGGGTGCTATGATTACCAATGGAAGAACGCAAAAAAGAGATTTCAAGGGTGCAATGGAGCGGGTGTAAACCCCGGTTAAATTAGTAGATAATTAGTTAATAAATTATTTTTTTATAAGGAGGATTAGAAACATGAATATTATATCAAATTAGGGTAGAGCTCATCGAAACGAGAATTTTGACACCAATTTCGAAGAAAACGGTCCAAGATTGGACCGAACGGGCCGAACCGGTTGAACCGGACCCAAACCGGGCCGTGGGCCCAACCGGACCAGCCCTTTAAGTAAAAGCCACGTTCTTCTTCTCCTTATTTCGGCAGCATCAGAGAGCAACAGAGGAGAGAAAAGGAAGAACGTTAAACCCTCACGTTAACTTCCGTACGCCGTAACTTCTCCGTCCGAGCTCCAATCGCCGCACCGTTTGCGGCCACGCGTTCACCGCGTCGAGCTCTACATTTCTACCGGAACAATTTCATAGGTAACTTGTTTAATCACTCTCAGCTTCATCTTCCCCCAATTTTCGAATTTTAAGTGGGAATATTGAATTTCTTTGATTTCTGATGTTTTAGGATCCAATTAGCTTGAGAGAAACGTTCACTCTTGCTTATGTGAAGCTTGGGTAAGGTGAGGATACGATAATTCTATTTTATTTTCATTGAATTTGAGCTTTGAGTATTAAATTGGGTATATATGTGTTATGAATGTGTATTAGGTTGAAAATAAATAATTGGAGCTTGAAATTGTGAATACTGGAACTTGGAGGAAGCAGATTAGTTGAGTTTTGAGGGGCTGCTTTGGTTTTGAATAAATAGCTTTGGTCGTTACGTGGAAATCGGCCAAGGTATGGTTTAGGTTTCTTGCATTTAATATATAATGTTCTGTGAAAACTTAGGCTAGATGACCATAGGATAAGTTGGAATGCAGGTGTATATTTAATATTTAGTAATTTGTCGATGAATATAATTGGTTGAAGTTTATTGGATAATTAATTATTAATTTTGGATTTTGAATGTTATTGTTGATGAATATGGTTAGTTTGGTGCTTGTTGATTAACTAATGATTTGGTGAATTATTGATTTGAGGTATAACTATTGTGGAGGTTGTTGTGATAATGAGGTATTTTGTGTTAAAAGCCTAGGATTTATGAACTATGATTCTTAGTTGAATTTTGGGTTGTTAGATTTGAATATTGTATGAGTATAATTGTTTATCTGAGGTAGATTTATTGTGGTGACTGTTATGATGATGAGGAAGGGTATGTTGAATTGAAAAGAAAGCAGGTTTAGACCCGAAAAGGGTGGCAAAGTCCGAGTTTTAGAGGAGGTGCTGCCGAAATTTTATAAAAATTAGAGATTTTGTTTAGATGATTATTTAAAAGAAATTTAGATTTAAATGTTATATGGTTTGATTTTGAGTTATTAAGAAAGTGAGTATGTTTTAAGTTTGAAGTTTGATTCTTAGAAAAGAATGAATTATGTTTTGAATTGAAACTATTGATGGACGGAATGGGAGGTGTGATAATGAAGGATAAGGATTGAATATGTTTAATGTATGATGATGAATGAGATGCAATTGAGAATGATGTGGATGTTGAGGAATTATAATTGAATTATTTATATGGCTTATGAATTTGAATAATCTGAGATACGAGATTCCCTGGATTAAGTGCCGTGGCTTGCCACCACGTGTACCAGGTTGAAAACTCGATACTCTGTTGACCCTACGACGTAAGTGTGACCGGGCACTATATAAATTCCCGGGAATGTTACCCCCATTGAGCAATATTGATTATTTGAGAAAAATCTATGCATAGACTCTTGGGGATGCACGTCGGGGGACAGTCTAAGGACAATTCAGACTTGTCGGGTTGGCTGGATAACCGACAGATGAGCCTCATGAGCCATAGGACAGGCATGCATCATATGCATATTACTTGAATTACTTGCTTGTGCTCTAATTGGGTGTGCCTATCTGTATTTGCCATGCTAAATGTGTATTTGTTACCTGCAGTAGTTGTAACTTTCTTGTGTTTGTCTTTACCTGTTTATTTGTCTGTGAAAATGCATGATGGAATTGGAGGTATGGAGGAATGGCAGTATAGGACTTAGATTTAAGGTTAAGTTAAGTTAGGATTAAATATTTTTAGGAAACCGTCTTTTATGGCTTCTGTTTAATACTTTAAGCTCTACAATCTGAGTGTCGGCGTTCTAGGATTGCCTCTGGCATTCCCAGGACCTTATATATTATGTGTGTGGCACCTTTACCATACTGAGAACCTCCGGTTCTCATTCCATACTATGTTGTTGTTTTTCAGATGCAGGTCGGGAGCCATCTCGTTAGGCGTCTGGACTCTTAAAGCGGAGGGGTTACTGGATAGTGTTGTTGTATAGTTTTGTTGTACAGTGATGTATATATATGTACTTAGCTTTCTCTCCGCTTAACTTGTCCTTTTTGATCCTCTTAGAGGTTTATGGAGAGGCAGGATTGTGTGTATGTACTTTTGGGTTTTGGATATGTATGTATATATGTGTAAATATTCTCCGGCCAGTCTTGACTTCGCAGGCTGAGTTAGGAGCTTGTTATTTTGTATCTTTGGCACTCTATTCCTACTTCTGTTACCTTATGTTTGACAGTTACAGTTTTCTTAGCATGCAAGTTAACTCGTTCCTTGAGCATTGCGCTTTTATCTCGCGATTTTTATTTCCCCTATCCTTCAAGGCTCCTAGCATATTATAACTCTTTTGCTATTATATGTACTTATTTTATTTTAGAGGTCGTAATATCACATCACCTCTGTTTTACGACTTAAGCGTAAAGCTTTGTGTGGTAGGGTGTTACATTATGGTATCAGAGCAGTTCGTTCCTATAGAGCCTGAAAGACGGACTGATTGTGCTTCTGTGCATTCTCTGTATATGTGTTTATGTGCTATTAGGATATCTGATTGATATATATGGCATAAACGTTTGTGAGCATGCATTTGGAACTTAAAGCATTAGACCTGCGATATTGAGACTGATCAACTTAATATCACTTGTTTGGTGTGTATAGGGACCAGATGTCGACTCGCGGACGCGGTCGCGGGCGAGGTAGAGGTAGGACAGGCACCGTTACTCCTGTACCCACAGGGACTGATCCAGTAGATTTTATGGCTGCCCTGGGAAATATGGCTGCAGCTATGCAGGCAACAGCCGAGGCACTGGGTAATCAGATAAATCAGGGTAATCATGGGAACAATAATGATGAGGACGGTCCTATGACACTTGCTACATTTCTGAAAGTTCGCCCTCCGACTTTTAGGGGAACCTCAAATCCCACTGATGCAGATAATTGGATTCAGGCTATGGAAAGGGCATTACAGGCACAACAGGTTCCTGAAGAGCAATGGGTTGAATTTGGAACTTATCAGTTGCAAGGTGAAGCTCAGTACTGGTGGCAGGGAACACGACGTATCCTGCAGCCTGATGGTGCTGCGATTCCTTGGGAGGTTTTTCGGACAGAGTTCTATAAGAAATATTTTCCTAATTCAGCCAGAAATGCCAAGGAACTTGAATTAATGCAGTTAAAACAGGGACAGATGACTGTTGCTGAGTATACTAGTAAGTTTGAGGAGTTATGTCGCTTTTCTCGTATCTGTCAAGGGGCACCAGAAGATTTTGCTGAATGGAAGTGTATTAAATATGAGGGAGGTCTTCGGAGCGATATTCTGAGCTTCGTTGCCCCAATGGAGATCAGGGTATTTTCTGAATTGGTGAATAAGAGTAGGGTGGCTGAGGATTGTGTGAGGAAGGCGGCAGCAGAGAAAGGGAGTTTGAGGATGCCTTTTCAGAGGCCTTCAGGGAGGAACTTTGCTCCGAGAGGTAGGAATTTCAAACGTGGAGGTTTTGTTTCGCAGCAGACTCAGGGTCAAGGTAATTACAAAAGGCCGAATACCAATGCTAGTCAAGGAAAAAGGTTTGGGAAGCAGCCACAGCAGGATCTGAATTGTCAGAAGTGTGGAAAATATCATCCTGGAGTTCCGTGTAGATTAGGACTTGGAGTGTGCTATTCCTGTGGACAGCCCGGGCATATAGCCAGTAATTGCCCTGAGAAGAAGAAGTATGAGACTGGTAGGGTGCAGCAGCCGGGGAGAGTATACACTACTTCTACCATTGGTGCTGAGGGATCTGAGACACTTATTAGAGGTAATTGTGAAATGGCTGGTAAAATCTTAAATGCTTTATTTGATTCAGGAGCAAGTCATTCATTTATTGCATTTGAAAAGGCCCATGAATTAAGATTGAGAATGGTGGTCTTAGGTTATGATTTGAAAGTATATAATGCTACTCATGAAGCTATGGTGACTAGGATAGAATGTCCACAAGTTCCTTTTCGAGTGCAACAGCGTGAATTTGTGCATGATTTGATTTGTTTGCCTATGACTGGTCTTGATCTCATTTTGGGATTGGATTGGTTATCCAAGAATCATGTTTTGCTTGATTGTTCTGAGAAGTCAGTACAGTTTATGCCAGAAGGGTCAGAAGCACCGGTTGTGGTGAATAGTTACTATTTGAACTCTATGATAGTAAACTGTTCTGGAACTGAATGTCAGGGTATTATGTTATTAACTGCGGGAGTATCAGGTGATGATCAAAGTTTAGAGCAAATTCCGGTTGTATGTGAATTTCCAGATGTGTTTCCGGATGATATTAATGAATTCCCACCTAACCGAGAGGTTGAATTTGCAATTGAGTTGGTACCTGGATCCGGTCCAATTTCAATTACTCCTTATAGGATGTCGCCTTTAGAAATGGCTGAACTGAAAGCTCAGCTGGAAGATCTGTTGGGTAAGCATTTTATCCGACCAAGTGTTTCTCCGTGGGGAGCGCCAGTGTTACTGGTAAAGAAGAAGGATGGGAGTATGCGGCTGTGTATCGATTATCGGCAATTGAATAAGATCACTGTGAAGAATAAATATCCGTTGCCTAGAATCGATGATCTAATGGATCAGTTACAGGGTGCCGGTGTGTTTTCTAAGATTGACCTGCGATCCGGATATCATCAGATAAGGGTTAGAGATGAGGATATTCCGAAAACTGCTTTCAGAACCCGTTATGGTCATTATGAGTATACAGTGATGTCTTTCGGGTTAACTAATGCCCCGGCAGTATTTATGGATTATATGAACAGGATTTTTCGACCGTATCTGGACAAGTTTGTTATTGTCTTCATTGATGACATTCTTGTTTATTCTAAGACTGAAGAGGAACATGCTGATCATTTGCGAACTGTGCTGCAAATTCTGAGAAACAGGAAGTTATATGCTAAGTTATCTAAATGTGAGTTCTGGAAGAGTGAAGTGAAGTTTCTCGGCCACGTGGTGAGTAAGCAGGGGATAGCTGTGGATCCTGCTAAGGTGGAAGCAGTGATGAATTGGGAGCGACCAACTTCAATGACAGAAATCAGGAGTTTCCTAGGTTTGGCGGGGTATTATCGCAGATTCATTAAAGGATTTTCACAACTCGCCTTACCTTTAACTAAATTGACTAGGAAGGATACGCCTTTTATCTGGACTCCGGAATGTGAAGAGAGTTTTCAGGCATTGAAGCACAAGTTGACTACTGCACCTGTATTGGTATTACCTGAACCAAGTGAATCGTTTGAAGTGTATTGTGATGCATCTCTGAAAGGGTTGGGGTGTGTTTTGATGCAGCACCAGAATGTTGTAGCATACGCCTCACGGCAGTTAAGGCCGCATGAGATGAACTACCCGACACATGATTTAGAACTTGCTGCTGTTGTGTTTGCTTTAAAGATTTGGAGGCACTACCTCTATGGCGTTAAGTTTCATGTTTTCTCAGACCATAAGAGTTTGAAGTATCTTTTTGAGCAGAAAGAATTGAATATGCGTCAGAGGAGATGGATGGAACTTCTGAAAGATTATGATTTTGAATTGAATTATCATCCAGGAAAAGCGAATGTTGTAGCGGATGCTTTGAGTCGGAAGTCTTTATATGCAGCTTGGATGATGTTACGGGAAGAAGAATTACTGAAGGCATTCCAAGGTTTGAATTTGGGAGTTAGAGAAGAATCTGGAATCCTATGTTTGAGTCAGTTGCAGATTTCAAGTGATTTTAAATCCGAACTTCTGAAGGCTCATCGAAACAGTGAAGCATTACGTAAGGTATTACCAGCAGTTGAACAGGGAAAACAATGGAGACTGTCAGAAGGTCAGGATGGTTTATGGAGGTTCAAGAACCGGATTATTGTGCCTGATGTTGGAGACCTACGACAAAGTATCTTAAAGGAAGCTCATAAGAGCGGGTTTTCAATTCACCCAGGGAGCACTAAAATGTATCAGGATCTGAAAGCGATGTTCTGGTGGCCAGGTATGAAGAATGATGTGGCATTGCATGTATCTAAATGTCTAACATGTCAGAAGGTTAAGATTGAGCATCAGAGACCATCAGGAACCCTTCAGCCTTTGGAGATTCCACAATGGAAATGGGAGAGTATTGCAATGGATTTTGTGATAGGTTTGCCTAGAACCCGATCTGGTTGTGACGCTATTTGGGTGGTTGTTGATCGACTAACAAAATCAGCTCACTTTCTTCCTATCCGAATAAGTTGCACAATGGAGGAATTGGCTCGAATGTATATCAAAGAGATTGTCAGATTACATGGTGTGCCCTCTACTATTATATCTGATAGAGATCCCCGTTTTACATCAAGGTTCTGGGGAGCTTTTCAGCGTGCATTTGGGACTCAGTTAAGCTTGAGTACTGCGTATCACCCTCAGACAGATGGTCAGTCAGAGAGAACTATTCAGACTTTGGAGGATATGCTAAGGGCTTGTGTTTTGGACCAGCCAGCAAGCTGGGATCGGTATATGCCATTAATAGAGTTTGCTTATAATAATAGCTACCATGCGAGCATCGGAATGGCTCCATATGAAGCTCTGTATGGCAGAAAATGTCAGTCTCCGTTGTGTTGGTATGAAACTGGAGAAAGGAGTTTATTAGGGCCTGAAATGATAGCTGAAACGACTGAGCAGATAAAGAAGATTCGTAATCGAATGCTTATAGCCCAGAGCCGCCAGAAAAGTTATGCTGATCAGAGGCGAAAGCCTTTGGAATTCGAAGAAGGAGAACATGTCTTTTTGAAAGTTACACCAACCACTGGAGTGGGAAGAGCTATTAAGACCAAGAAACTGAATCCCCGTTATATTGGACCGTTTGAGATTCTGAAAAGAATTGGGCCAGTGGCTTATAGAATTGCCTTACCGCCATACCTTTCGAATTTGCACAATGTATTTCATGTATCACAGCTTCGGAAGTATACTCCTGATGCAAGTCATGTTCTAGAACCAGAACCAATCCAAGTGAGAGAAGATCTAACACTCCCAGTAATTCCGGTGAGGATTGATGACACCAGTGTTAAACGATTACGAGGAAGGGAAGTATCATTGGTAAAAGTAGCTTGGAGACGAGCTGGTATCGAGGAACATACCTGGGAACTCGAATCAGATATGCGAAAGGACTATCCACATCTCTTTTCAGGTAACTATATTTGAATTTTGAGGGCAAAATTCTTTATTAGGTGGGTAGGATGTAAACCCCGGTTAAATTAGTAGATAATTAGTTAATAAATTATTTTTTTATAAGGAGGATTAGAAACATGAATATTATATCAAATTAGGGTAGAGCTCATCGAAACGAGAATTTTGACACCAATTTCGAAGAAAACGGTCCAAGATTGGACCGAACGGGCCGAACCGGTTGAACCGGACCCAAACCGGGCCGTGGGCCCAACCGGACCAGCCCTTTAAGTAAAAGCCACGTTCTTCTTCTCCTTATTTCGGCAGCATCAGAGAGCAACAGAGGAGAGAAAAGGAAGAACGTTAAACCCTCACGTTAACTTCCGTACGCCGTAACTTCTCCGTCCGAGCTCCAATCGCCGCACCGTTTGCGGCCACGCGTTCACCGCGTCGAGCTCTACATTTCTACCGGAACAATTTCATAGGTAACTTGTTTAATCACTCTCAGCTTCATCTTCCCCCAATTTTCGAATTTTAAGTGGGAATATTGAATTTCTTTGATTTCTGATGTTTTAGGATCCAATTAGCTTGAGAGAAACGTTCACTCTTGCTTATGTGAAGCTTGGGTAAGGTGAGGATACGATAATTCTATTTTATTTTCATTGAATTTGAGCTTTGAGTATTAAATTGGGTATATATGTGTTATGAATGTGTATTAGGTTGAAAATAAATAATTGGAGCTTGAAATTGTGAATACTGGAACTTGGAGGAAGCAGATTAGTTGAGTTTTGAGGGGCTGCTTTGGTTTTGAATAAATAGCTTTGGTCGTTACGTGGAAATCGGCCAAGGTATGGTTTAGGTTTCTTGCATTTAATATATAATGTTCTGTGAAAACTTAGGCTAGATGACCATAGGATAAGTTGGAATGCAGGTGTATATTTAATATTTAGTAATTTGTCGATGAATATAATTGGTTGAAGTTTATTGGATAATTAATTATTAATTTTGGATTTTGAATGTTATTGTTGATGAATATGGTTAGTTTGGTGCTTGTTGATTAACTAATGATTTGGTGAATTATTGATTTGAGGTATAACTATTGTGGAGGTTGTTGTGATAATGAGGTATTTTGTGTTAAAAGCCTAGGATTTATGAACTATGATTCTTAGTTGAATTTTGGGTTGTTAGATTTGAATATTGTATGAGTATAATTGTTTATCTGAGGTAGATTTATTGTGGTGACTGTTATGATGATGAGGAAGGGTATGTTGAATTGAAAAGAAAGCAGGTTTAGACCCGAAAAGGGTGGCAAAGTCCGAGTTTTAGAGGAGGTGCTGCCGAAATTTTATAAAAATTAGAGATTTTGTTTAGATGATTATTTAAAAGAAATTTAGATTTAAATGTTATATGGTTTGATTTTGAGTTATTAAGAAAGTGAGTATGTTTTAAGTTTGAAGTTTGATTCTTAGAAAAGAATGAATTATGTTTTGAATTGAAACTATTGATGGACGGAATGGGAGGTGTGATAATGAAGGATAAGGATTGAATATGTTTAATGTATGATGATGAATGAGATGCAATTGAGAATGATGTGGATGTTGAGGAATTATAATTGAATTATTTATATGGCTTATGAATTTGAATAATCTGAGATACGAGATTCCCTGGATTAAGTGCCGTGGCTTGCCACCACGTGTACCAGGTTGAAAACTCGATACTCTGTTGACCCTACGACGTAAGTGTGACCGGGCACTATATAAATTCCCGGGAATGTTACCCCCATTGAGCAATATTGATTATTTGAGAAAAATCTATGCATAGACTCTTGGGGATGCACGTCGGGGGACAGTCTAAGGACAATTCAGACTTGTCGGGTTGGCTGGATAACCGACAGATGAGCCTCATGAGCCATAGGACAGGCATGCATCATATGCATATTACTTGAATTACTTGCTTGTGCTCTAATTGGGTGTGCCTATCTGTATTTGCCATGCTAAATGTGTATTTGTTACCTGCAGTAGTTGTAACTTTCTTGTGTTTGCCTTTACCTGTTTATTTGTCTGTGAAAATGCATGATGGAATTGGAGGTATGGAGGAATGGCAGTATAGGACTTAGATTTAAGGTTAAGTTAAGTTAGGATTAAATATTTTTAGGAAACCGTCTTTTATGGCTTCTGTTTAATACTTTAAGCTCTACAATCTGAGTGTCGGCGTTCTAGGATTGCCTCTGGCATTCCCAGGACCTTATATATTATGTGTGTGGCACCTTTACCATACTGAGAACCTCCGGTTCTCATTCCATACTATGTTGTTGTTTTTCAGATGCAGGTCGGGAGCCATCTCGTTAGGCGTCTGGACTCTTAAAGCGGAGGGGTTACTGGATAGTGTTGTTGTATAGTTTTATTGTACAGTGATGTATATATATGTACTTAGCTTTCTCTCCGCTTAACTTGTCCTTTTTGATCCTCTTAGAGGTTTATGGAGAGGCAGGATTGTGTGTATGTACTTTTGGGTTTTGGATATGTATGTATATATGTGTAAATATTCTCCGGCCAGTCTTGACTTCGCAGGCTGAGTTAGGAGCTTGTTATTTTGTATCTTTGGCACTCTATTCCTACTTCTGTTACCTTATGTTTGACAGTTACAGTTTTCTTAGCATGCAAGTTAACTCGTTCCTTGAGCATTGCGCTTTTATCTCGCGATTTTTATTTCCCCTATCCTTCAAGGCTCCTAGCATATTATAACTCTTTTGCTATTATATGTACTTATTTTATTTTAGAGGTCGTAATATCACATCACCTCTGTTTTACGACTTAAGCGTAAAGCTTTGTGTGGTAGGGTGTTACAGCGGGTCAAGAATAAACTCAGTGGGTGGAAAGTAGGATGCTTGTCTTTCGCTGGTAGAGTTACTCTGGCTCAATCTGTGTTAACTCCCTCTCTGAACTATGATATGATGCATTCCATTATCCCTAAAGGAAATTGTCAAGAAATTGAAAGATTGCAAAGAAAGTTCATCTGGGCAGAAAATGCAGGAGAAAGAAAATTTCACAATGTGGGATGGCATATTTTATGCAAATCCAAAATTCTTGGAGGCTTGGGATTCAAATCTCTTTCCTTGATGAATGAAGCCTTCATGCTCAAAGCTTTCTGGAGATTAGTGGTGGATAATGATACTCTCTGGGCAAGAGTACTACTGAATAAATATGATAAAGGGAGACAATTTCCTGGTGAGATGAAAGTCAAAGGCTCAGATTCTCAATTCTGGAAAAATCTTAAAAAGATGAAGACGATCTTTGACAAGAATACAAGATTTTCAATTGGTAATGGTAAATCGACTCGTCTTTGGGATGATTCTTGGGTAGAAAATGAACCTCTTCGTGAGCACCTAACCAGTAATCAGATCCCTGCGGAGATAAGGAACATGACAATTATTGAAGCTGTGGAACAAAACAATGATTGAAACTACCCCCTTCTAAAGAATTATCTCCCGGATGTCATCATTAACAAAATAAGAGCTATCCATCCTCCTCTTCAAGAAGCGGACAGAGATCGAATATGGTGGAATGCAACTCAAAATGGAGATTTTTCTATTGCGAGTGCTTATAAACTTTTAGCAGGGCATGGAAAACCACAAGATCAAGTGTGGAATGTGATATGGAAGTGGAGAGGACCCCAAAGAATGCGGTGTTTCTTGTGGGTGACCACACACAAAAAACTCATGACTGCAAAAAGAAGATCAAAACTTTTTGGAGCACCCCCTTTCTGCCACAGATGCCAAGGAGTCCAAGAGACCCAAGAGCACCTGTTAAGAGACTGCCCAGCAGCATCTAGAATTTTGACCCAATTCATTCACCCAACCTTCCTTCAAGATTTCTTTAGAGCTCCCTTCGAAGCGTGGCTCAGATGGAACCTTTCCACTGAGTTGGGCCGTTCAAACCAAATAGATTGGATAACACAATTTGTAGTTACCTGCTGGTGGTTATGGCGCTGGAGAAATAAGGAGATTTTTATGCCGGGTTTTACCAGGTCTAATGATCCGTGCTCTTTCATTTGCAATCAAGCAATTTCGATCAGGAATGCTCCTTACAAGCTGTATACTGGAGAGTATAGAGAAAAAGTAGAAAGACAGATCTCATGGTCATGTCCACCTACCAACTGGATCAAATTGAATTCTGATGGTGCTTCGTGCGGAAACCCAGGGACAGCATCATATGGAGGACTCTTAAGGGATGAGATGGGGCATTGGGTTGCTGGATACTATTCAAACTTGAGAATCTGTTCAGCTTTCCAAGCAGAGATTTGGGGCTTGTTACACGGGCTGAAAACAGCCTGGGAGTTGGGAATCAGGAGGCTTATTGTGGATCTGGACTCAAAAGTGCTTATGGATGTCATTACTAAAGAAAATGCAGAAAACTATCCTAGTAATTTGATCAGAATTATCTCTAAGTGGCTGAAAAAGAACTAGCAAGTTAGAGTAAGTCATACTTATAGAGAAGGAAATAGAGCTGCTGATTTTTTAGCTAGAGAAGGATTAAAGTGTAATCCAGGTTTCAATTTTGTTGATGTGCCACCAGTATCTTTGAGACAAATTTTGTTTGATAATTGTAGAGGGGCTTCCTTACCCCGGTTGATTAGTGTCTTGTAATTCTGGGTTTTAGCCCCGTTTAAATACCAAAAAAAATATAACTTATGTTACTTCTTAAGATTCAATCGATTTAACATCGATCACTTCTCCTTACCATCAACTATTTGGGAGTCATTGTTTAGCAAAAGTTATTAACGTAAAAAAAAAGTAACCTAATGTGATTGAAAAAGTATAGATAAATAATTCATAATTAGTCAACTTTAAATAACTGCAATTAACAATCATTAATTTTATATTTTAAAAAATAAAATTTAAATAATTATTAATTAATTATAATTAATTAATATAGAGTACAGTTTAAAAATAGGATTATGATTGATTTTCAAATTATTCTATTAAGATTTTGTTATGTCTCAAAAGATTTTTCTTTTACTTTCTTTTTTTCTTTCCAATTTTAATTCTCTAATTCTTTTTTTATTTTTTCAAATTCTTTTTTTTATTCGAATCTATTTTTTACAACTTTCTTTCCTTCTTTCACTCTTTCTATTCTTCTTATTTTTCTCTAACCCTATCATCATCACACCCTCATTCGTATCATAAACTAAAAAAGGGGAGAAAATCCACATTTGAACCCAAAGAGCATGAAAGAAGAGGAGGAATTAGTTTTGTGACAGAGAAAAATTTCTCTAAGAAACTGTACACATGTACTAAAAGTCTATTTGATCGTGTGTTTTCCGATAAGGTATTTTCAATAGGAACCATTGAAAATGCATTAAAAGCTATTTGGGGGAGGTCAGATGAATTTAGACGAGTGCAATTAGGATCAAGCCAATTCTAATTCTTTTTTCAAAACGAGTTAGGTGTACTCAAAATTGAGAAGAGATCTTCGTGGCTATTGAAGGATTATATTTTACATGTTCAGAAGTTGATAGATCCCGACTTTTAAGACTACGAAAAAATTAGTTCTTTTTCAATTTGGATTTAATTCTGGGAGTTTTTAGAAAAATTCAAGAGTGAAGTTGGTTGTAAATTGGGTGAGAAAATTGGTAAGATTATTAATATTGGCCTTTCTCTGTCAAAAAAAAGGAATCTAGAATTCTTAAATCTAGTTTTTATCAATGGTGATAAAAGGGTGAAGGATTGAATGGTTGCTCTAGGAGGTAAAGTACTGAAAATTGGATTATATGAACGTAGGACTTGATTCGAATGACTACTCTAGGAGGTAAAATGGTGGAAACTGAATTGAGATATGAGCGTATTGAGATCTTTTGCACCTATTGTGCTCACCTTGAACATGATTCAAAGCACTGCTAGATCTTCATGTTAGACTCTGCTTCAGGTGATATTAAAGTGGAAAGCATTGGCGATTGGATCAAGGTTGGTCAAGTAGAGAAAATAATTGACAATGATAGTAGTGATAATGCAAGCAACTTCAGAAATTATAATCTAAGCCTTCACAACCAAGAAAAAAGCCTGTCCCTTCTTGGTTGCTTGAAAGCTTCTCTAAACTGAATATGAAGGATAAAAAAATGAAGTTTCAAGGAGTACAAGTTTCTCAGCCAAATTCCAGAGTTAGCTCGGCAACCAATAACAAAATCTAGTTCTCCTATTATATTAGAAGATATCACAAGCTCCATCAATGAAATCCAAGAAGACAATCAGTTGATAATAGAAGAAGTTAGTAGCAAAAACCTGAATCTAAAATAGATGGCAATATTTGTGAGGAGTTTCTTTGTTGGAGGTAGAATTTTGAAAAGTTTTAACCACACCAATATTTGCCTAGTGGTCCTAGATGTGAGCAATATGACTCAGGTAAGTCTCATCAGTTTGACCTTTATTGTCTACAAAATTATTTTGAAGGTGTTGGTCCACAGACTCCAAGGGTGTATGAATAAGATAATTAGCGCTACTTACAATACATTCTTAAAAGGTAGACTTATTTTTTATAACATTCTTGTAGGAAAATGTATGCACTATCTTAAATAAAAGAAGTGAAGCTTGGAATACGAAATAACACTCAAGCTTGGTATGAGTAAAGCCTACGATAAGGTGGAGTGACATTTTCTATGGTTTATTATGGAAAAAGTTGAGCTTTGAATCGAGATTCATCGACTGGATTCGTGAATTGATGACAACTGTTTCTTATTTTGTTGTTGTGGAAGGTCAACCCTATGATTTTTTTAAACCAAATAGAGGCATTTGTCAAGGTGATCTTCTATCCTTTTTCTCTTTTCTTATTATGTGCAAAAGGACTTTCCTTCTTGTTACACAAAGTAGAGGAAAACAATCTCATCTGGAGAATTTCGATAAACAGAAGATGCCTAACTATAAATCACATGTTATTTGTTGATGATACCATTTTATTCGGTAAAGCCTCGGAAAATAGTTTTGCCTTAATTCTAGAATTATTGGATGAGAGATTCAATAGGCTTAGAGTTAATCTTAATAAATCGGCCCCATTTTTTTGTAATAACACTCCAAGGCCAATTAGAACCTCTCTAATAGTCCAACTGAATATTTCTCATATATATGCACAGGATATTTATTTAGGCATACCTTTCCTTGTCAACTGCTCTAAGAAAGTCACATTCAACTCAATCAAAGATAAGATTCTCAAAAGAACACAAGAATAGAAAAAATATTTGTTATAGGAAGACAGGTATTACTCTGACTAATCGGTGAAGTTATACCAATCTACACCTTGTCATGTTTTAAACTTTCAGATAACTTGCTAAATAAAATTCATAGTATTCTAACCAATATCTAGTGAGGGTAGCAAAGTTCTGAAAGGCAAATAGTGTGGATTAGTTGGGATAAGATGACTATGTCTAAGAAAGAAGGTGGGCGTAGTTTCAAAGATCTCAGGGCTCAAATCTAGCCTTTTTAGGTAAATAATGCTAGAAAATTGTGACTTAACCTAACTCTCTTCTTTTTAGAATACTTAAAAGTAAATGCTTTAGATTTAATTCTTTTCTTGCAGCAGAAGTAGGAACCTTACTTTTTTGGAGTTGAAAAAATATTCTTGAAGAGTGGAGAGTTACAGAGAAAGGCATTAGTTGGAAAGTAAGTTATGGTGATATCCGAATTTTTAATGAATCATGGATCCCTCCTCTTTACCCTTTCACTATTCCACCATCTGTGACACTACTATCAGATAGTTACCATCTGTTATAGGTGAAAGACCGTTGTCAAATAAATAGTGGAATCAAGTATTAATCGTAGACCTTTTCCTCTAGAAATTGCTCAACAAATCCTCTCCATAACCCCAAGAGAAGGTGAAGACACATATCAATAGGGGTTGAACATAGCAAAAACATATGATATTGCATCAGGACTGTCAAATGGACTTGCCCAACCCGTTTAGGCATGTGTGTTATACAGACTAGCCCATTTAACCTCACTTTATTCGCAGACTAAGATTTTATAGTCCGGACTGTTTATGGCTAACCTGACGTGTTAAATGGGCTGGCCTATTTATTTGTTATTTTTTCTTTTTGAAATTTTTTAAAAAAAAATAAAATACTAAAAAAATCCAATTTTGAGGACTGTATAATTTTGGACAAAAAAAAATATTGTTTGGCACAAAAAAAATTAAAGTTTCAATAAATATATTTGACATTAATTTTTTTTTTACACATTGCACATTTGATTTGAGTAACTATTATGTTTTAAATTGTCCTTTTAACTTAAAAAAGAATCACATTCACATTCAATTAGTAATTTCATATTTCTAATTAAAGGAGTATTCCTAATTTTCCTAATAGATTTAACAAAGTATTATAAACCAATAAAGCAACATCATAATTTTACCAAAAAGCCATACAAAAATAAAAAGAAAGTGTTTAATAGATTACAAAAGTAGCAAGCAATGTAATTCCAAAATCTTTTATCTAATCCACCAGATTAGTCTACACCTACAATTGCAAGAAGAATAAATTATCAAATGAAAGTTAGTGACATAATGGTAGAAAAAAAATTTCAATAAAATTGAATTAAAAAAGTGTATAATTTGAAATAATTAGACAACACTAATAAAATACCAAACATCATATTAATTGAATCCACTTTATCTTTATAATGTTCTTTGTCACTTTTATTTTTACACTCAAATTCAATATCTACAATTTAAAATTAGTTAGTAGAAAACTAAACAAATACAATATGCAAGTCATTTAATATTTAATGCCAATAGAAGTTAACAAAATAAATTTAAAAAAGTGAATTATCATCCTCTTTAAATCCATGGATCTAATTACGAGCACAAATAAAAATTTGTACATTATTATCCAAAATAGAATTTCCATACTTATTTAGGACATGTGCACCAATGGAAAAGGCCGATTCCAAAGCTACCATAGTTATTAAAATACTAAGCACATCACAAGTCATGGAAGCTAAATCAGAAAAGCGATGAACTTGAGACCTCCAATATTACAAGACATCTATTTTGGAATTCATATCAAGAATTGACTCATCCAAATAGATATCTAAAGAAGACTTTCTTGGTGAAGCATTAGTTTGAACATTTATATTTCTCAACTCCTACAATATTTAAAAAAAATAATAATAAAATAGTTAAAAAAATAACATATTGACAGAAACATATAAAATAAAATTATATTAACATAATATACAAGATAAATAAGACTTATATTAGGCACATCAAATGAAAGTGGATCATCTTTTCTAGAAATTAAAATTTTTATTTAATTATTAGAGACATTATAAGAGGCATTATGTGACTCAATTTCAAAATATGCTTCAAACAATAAATACAGCTTCTTTTTTATGGTGGTCAATTTCTCATTAGCAGTAAATGGATCCACTTTATTCAAATAATATCCTAAGATATGAAATTTCATTCGAGAATCTAGAATAGCTCCTAAAGATAAAATCATAGAATAATTGCTCCAATACTTATCAAATTTGGCTTTCATTAGTTGCACCATTTTTCTTATGACATCATCCTCACTATTGGAGTATTCTTTTAGCAAGCACTCAATTTTTTAAATTTGCATAAAATATAAATTTGAAGTAGGATAATATTGACCAAACATTAGGGTAGTAATTTTGTAAAATGGATTAAAAAATTTACAGATTTCTCTTCCTCTTTTTCACTCTTATTTGAACGGATAATTTTTAAAATTGTTATCCTTCAAAAAGAGACTAACAACAATGCTCACATCTCAAAGCACTCTTCAACATCAAGAAATTAGAATTTTATCTAGTGGGCATATTTAAGTTCAATCTAATGTCAAGAATTTCAAGTGACTTAAGAACATCTCTAAATTGGGTAGCTCGTGCCTCTGATACTCTTCCATACTCAATACTCTCTCTGATATTATAAAAAATAGAACTAGCAACCTTCAATACATCTTGAACTATCAAGTTTAAAATATGAGTACAACACCTCACATGAAAAAATTCTCCATTACACAATAACCCATCACTTAAAAGGAGGTTTCACTTGAGTAAAGTTTGATGCTATCATTAGATGAAGCACTGTCTAAGGCTATTGAAAATATTTTCTTCTCTATTACCCATTCAAATAACAACTAAAGCACTTTATTTGCTAATTGATACCCCGTATGGAGAGGGAGTATGTGAAAAGAGTATCTTAAAATTTAATTTTTACCTAAAATCAACATAATGGGTAGTCAAAGTCATATAACCCTCTGTTGTGCATGAAGTCCAAAGATTAGTATTTAAATATATCCTACTTCAAAGTTTTTCTCTAACTGGCATTTTAACTTTTCTTTTTCAACAATATAAAATTTGAAAATATCAGCTACAACAATGTTCTGATAAAACATCTTAGCATCAGGATTCAAGTACTTAAAAATATCCCTAATCCTTCTATACTCAACAAATGAGAAAGAAAAATCATGTTCTATGATTGCTATTGCAATTAATTCACGAAAAACCACAAGATCAACTTGCCTAGCCCTTAACCTCCCAGCTTCATCAAGCATCATTCTTTTCAAATCATGAAATTTAGGAAGTTCACGACACACAGGAATATGTCATTTCAATGTAGAGGTACCATGAGTACTATTCCCACCTCTGTATTCTTTTTCACATCCTTTACATTTGCACTTTACTTTGCCATCTTTTTCAAATATTTTTTTAAAACTATCCCAGATACTAAATGTAGTTGACCTTTTTCTCTTTTTAGAAATTGACCCATCAATAGCAATAGGTGGAATACTTACAAGAGGTGTCGCTTAAGTTACTTCCAGTGGGACTTTGTCATCAACAAGATCATTAAAGTCATCATTAGAGTCTGAGTCCAAGAAAATGTGTTCTACCTCAGCATTTGGATCAATAAGATCTCTTGCATAGTCATCCATAATTCCAAAATAAATCACTAACCAAAAATACAAACACAGAATTAGATTACTCTTTATCATTTACAAAAAATATTATTACAAATAACCCAAAATAAAATAGAATAGATAAATAATTGACGTTGGTATCATACTATTCATCTAAACGTTGAGAACATAAGATTTATAAAATAAGAAATATCATGCATATTTTATTGTTAAGACAAGAAAGTAATCTTACAATTATTGAAAGAAGACTGATAACCGAAGACTACAAAAACTGAAGAAGAGTAGAAGCTAAACGAAGAATTAATAAAGTGATGAAGACTAAGGAGCCAATGGTGATGAGAGGTTTGTAAGGCTCCAATGGTAGAGATGCTCATCGACGACAACGATGAAGAAGTTACGGAAGAGGGATGGACAAATATAAATTTGTGCGGCTGTGTCGAAGAATTAGAGCTACTCCAGAGAGCTTTTTCTTTTTTCTTTCTAATTTTAATTTTTAGCGAGTGGCTGAGCAAGTGAGAATTTTCAATTTTGTGTTGTATTTGTATTGTATCCGGGTCGGATTTTTTTCGGCTGTGTTATGCATAGTATTGAGCTTATGGTGTAAGGCTGTGTTATGCATAGTATTCGGTTGGGTTTTTTCGGATGGCGTTGAGCAAAATCTTACATTTTTTAGTATTTTAAAAAAATAAAAATTTATGCGGGCCCTCGTTTAGCCTGTGGCTTAGCCCGTTTAACTCGTATTTTTTTCGGTTAATCAGGTTTAGCCCATTTAGCTTGAAAATTTTAACGGGCCAAAATTAGAGGAAAAAATTTGGCCATTTAAATGGATAAATGAGCCGGACCGTTGGGCCTGACTCGTTTTGACAGCCCGATGCATCAGTATCAGGATACAAGATTGCTTACCAATTTTACCATACTTTCATTGAATTCTGTCCGAACTTCATACAATAAGGATAGTTTTGAGAAATTTTTGAAAGCTAAAAATTCCTCACAAGATTCTATTTTTTAGTGTGAAAAATTCTTCATGGTAAGCTTCTTGTTCTACTTCTCTTCCACCAGCAGTTCTCATCCACTCTGGAAACTTGCCCAATCTGCAATTCAGCACTAAAATCAATCATGCACTGTCTATTTTTCTATGGTAAGAGTCCTTTAGCTTATCTCATCCCAGATTTTAGATGTTCCTTGTTCTTCGATTGGTGGAGGGATTCGGACATTCGGTGTTACAAGATAGACTTTAGGGAACAAGTTCTCATAGAGCTTGGCTTGGTATTGATTATAGCTTGAAATATTTAGAAAGAGTGGTGTCACCGAATGTAAGACCCAAAAATTTTAAAAAGGTTTATTATAAACTAATTTCAAATTCACTTATTTATTTGTAACTTTAATTTCAAAAATTACTTTATTAAAGATAATTAAAACAAGTTTTGATTAATTGAATTTAAAATAAATTAAGATTCTTATCCAATTTTATAATTATTGAGTTATTTTCTATATTTAAATTATAACATTAATAGTTATAAAATAATAAAAATTTTATATAATTTAATTTAAATAGTTGATATTTTTATAATTCAATAATTTGAGTTTTAGAAATAAAAGAAATTAATTTTATTATCTTATATTTTTATTTAGAGTAATTAATTTAGAATCAATTAATATTTTAATACCACAAATAATATTTTTAAAATAATTTTTAAAAATTAAATGAGTTTCAATTAATATGCTATGCCCCAATTTTATTAAAATTACTAGACTCTAATTAAATCCAAAATCTCCAAATTAAAACCCCAATTTTTTATCTAACCCTAACCCTAATTTTCACTAACCTCTCTCACCCACCCCTACACCTACACACAAAGCACACACACACAAAACACACACACAAGCTAACACAAGCGCGCACACACACATGAAAAAGAGAGGGAGAGGAACAGAGAAGACAGAGCGTAGGGAGGGAGAAGGAGACCGCCCAGCACATGGCTGCCGCGTTGCTTAGGACCGCCGCCTCGCCACAGCCGCCGTCACGTCGCCGTTCGTGCCATCGTCAAGGAGACCGCGCGAGAGAGAGTGAGACTCGAAGGAGAGGAGGCCGCAGGTCACCGTCCGTGAAGCCGTCGTCGCCGGTCCATCCACGAGCCGCCACGAAGAGGAGTCATTCCGCCCAGTCGCGTCGCCGTCCGTGAAGTTTGCCACCGCTGCTGCTATCCGTGCCGCCGTCAGGGTCGCGTGGAGGACGGAGGAGGCGAGCGTATGGTCACCGCCTCCGTGTGTCATCGCCGGCGCATTCTGTTCTGTCGTCGCCTTCGCAGAGGTCCAAGTCGCCGGAGCTCCACGCCGCCTCTGCCTCCCGAAATCCCGTTGTCGTCGCCGGAAAACACTGCCGGTAAGGGTTTTAAGTTTGATTTCTGTTCTTTTGGATTTCGAGAAGATTATTGACGCTGCGTGATTGTTACAGTCACTGTCACCAGGATTTTTGCTCGCCGCATTCGCTTGAAGTTATTGTCGGAGCTACTACCGGGTTGATTCAGAGTTGCGGCTGCTTCGTTTTATTATTACAGTAAGTAATTATGTTTCGAAAACCCTCATATTAGTATTTTGTTATGTCTGGTTAATGAATCTGAGGTTTGGTAACGTAGGGTCGAGTTCTGGTGGTTACATGTGGCTTTTACGTTACTGAGGTTGTGGTTACCGTTGTTTTCGGGCCGAGGAAAAAGGTTTACCGGTTTCGATTTGTCAGACATAGGTGGTTTCTTTCTAAAAACTCACTTTTATAATTTGGAATTGTTATAATTACATATTGATGGGAGAATTACACTTTTTAGTGATTGTCTAAGTCTTATGCATCATCTGGCTGTTTTTGGATGATTATGATTGTTTGGTTGATTGAATTATTGTTTGGTTTTGTTAAACAGATGGTTGCTGAATCTGTTTCTTTAAAGTTTTGGGAATGAGTTTGATTTTTAAAAACAATTTGATTTTGGATTGGTTTGATTTGGAAATTATTTGGTTGGGACCCGAAAAGGATGGCAAAGTCCAAGTTTTAGAGAAGGTGCTGTCGAAATTTCTATAAAATCTAAGATTTTTCTTGAAATGTTATTTAGAAATTATGAATTTAAGAATCTTATCATTTCACTTGAATTAGTTAAGAAAATAATGATCTATGTTTTGAGTGAATTATTGAAAAGAGAGTTATGATTGAGTTTTATTTATTAAGGAAAGTATTATATTTTGAGTGCAAATTATTTAGAAAAAAATTATGTTTCGATTTTGATTTAATTTAGAGAAAACTTATGTTTTGAGGTTGATTTGGATGTAAAAAAGGTTTATATTTTGAATTTGATTAAAAGAATCATATTCAGAGGAGTTTTAGTGAATTTAAAAGATTGGATTGGCCTTGTTTTAAGTGATTTGGTTTTGAAATTGGATTGGGACGTTTGATTTACATGATTCGTTTTTTATTTAAATTTTATTTGATTGATTTAAATCAAGAAGATATGATCTTAAAGATTTTCAATAAATTTAAGAAAATGAGATAGGATGTTTCTTCCCTAAAATCTTGAGACTCTGCTATGGAGTTTTTAATTACCAAATCCTGATTTTAAGAGTGAAAGATTCTTAAGTCTTTTGAAAGAAACTTACAATTTGAAAATATATTGAAGTTGTTGTCATTTTCGAAGAATGTTACCAAAAAGGATGGGTTTTGATTTTAAAGGAAATTGATTTGAGAAATTGAAAACTGATGATGAGTTTGAGATTTGAAAACGAATGATTATGGATAATGAAAGTAATGATCTGGTGCTATGACCAGTGATCCTTGAGATTGAGTATGTGATTGTGATATGCATTGTTCTCCGTCGTAGTAGCTGTGGCAGACTCTCACCTACATTCGGATGTGAGGGCTGTGGCAATCTCCCGCTTGTCGAGGTAGCGGTGCTGGCGTAGAGGCCGAGGCAGTCTCCCGCCTATGTTGAGATGTGAGGACTGTGGCAGTCTCCCGCTCACATAACCTTTCTATCGCAAGAGTGAACTCGGGCACTATAACCTAAAAGAGTGTGCCGGGCACTATATCCACGGGTTGAGAGTGAGCAGGGCACTATATCCTTGGCGTGGCAGGAAGGCGACATCCCGGGGATGTGTCGCGTTAGCATTTGAACCGATAAGTGATATCACGAGCCAATATCATAGACATTCATCATATGCATCTATATGACATTGTTTGGGTATGCATATTGTAATTGGTTTGCCTATGTGAATAATTATGCTTAATTGCTAATTCCTATACTTGATGTAACTGCTTTGTTTGTGTTTTGAACCTCTCTAATTGTGTTTATAACTGAAATTGGTTGGAATATGGTGAATTAGATGTTGATTGAGTTGTTTGGGCATGTGGCTATGATTGGTTTGTGCTTTTTGGTTTAGTAAAGTATGAAAAATCAAACTGATTCAGCATAGACTTAATGGACCTATGCTTGGAGTAGGTTGGTCATTCATACTGTACAGGAAAACTTTTAAGATTTTATAAGATAGGGAAAAGGTTTTGGATTTTGAAGAATTAACTAATTTCTCTTTTAAAAAGGATTTTTTTTTTTTGGATTTTTGGATTATTAAACCTTTGGTTTTTGAAAAGATACATAAGGCGAACAACGATCACTGTACGCTAAAAACAGTTTTACTTTACGTATCTTATTATAGCAATTCTCTAACTCTATAATGAGAACTAGCAAGGACGATATTCTCACTCCCCTACAGGTGTTTCCTTTTCAGGATATGGGCAAAGAAGTCACGAAGAGTTTATTTCATTCTGTTTATAATGTGTATTGTATTATTTTAGATATTATGTTTTCCCTCGCCTTTATCTTTATACATTTTGTAAGAGGGATAGGATTTGTATTATGTAAAGCTTGTAAGTCAATATTAAATATATACATTTTCTTGTTAAGTGTTGCATATGGTTTGAGTATGTACTTATGTCTTCAACTAAAAGTCTTTTGAAAGGTTATATGTTTTTTTTTTTTAGTTTTAGCCAGGCTCCTATCTTAGTATTAAATATGTTAAGAGTCGTCGTAATGTCTAAGCTATCAGAGTGGCGTAGCCGGAAGCGTGACATTATGATAGTGATGGTTTTATACCGAGTCTTCGAGCAATGCCAGGAGCCTCCGGAGGAAGTGCTAGCAACATTGCTTAAGTTGAACCAAGAGCTATCTATTTTGCCTTATGCATAATATCCTAAGATTTCTTTCTCTATTTTCTTCTTTATGTTATTTTCTTCTTACAATTTCACCTATTCGTGAATTTCTGGGAATCTTCTTTTTCTATTTCTCGTGTCCTGACTTTTGAACATTGTATTTGTTTCTCTATTGAATAAAATACCACTATTGTCTTTGAAAGAAATCAGTTTAACATCTATCTTGATTTATAACATATGTAATGAATGTAGCCTTTGATACTAAATATACTTTTAAAAAATTATAGAAATTAATGTTGAACCAAAAGCATTTCGCTTTGATTTTGCTATCAAGTTTTTTAAAATTGGATGGTTTGAATCAATGAATTCAAAAAAAATGAATGAAATTAGATAAAAAGAGGTTAAGTGAATAAGTATTTTAAGGTATGTGAGATGTTTTTGTATCTATAAATAAAAGGCAATTAATGATAGAAAACAATATCTCAAGGAAAGTCCAAATTTTACACAACTGACACCAGAGAAAGATTAAATATTTTAATAAATAAATATATAATATAATAGAGTTATAAAATTGGATAACTCGTTTATTCTAATCAAATTTTTTCTATAGAAATCTTAAATGGGAAATTTTCTAGGCAAATCAAATTTCTGACATAGAGATATAAAGTGGTAGTTTGTGATGTTCTATTTAAAATTAAATTCTAATTTGTTCGGTTGGTCGGGTACCGGATGGATCAAGGACGTTTTTCGGGTGAAAGGAGCTCTCGACTGGTGAGGGACCAGGGGGTTGGGTGGTGATGACGGGCAATGTCCCGAGCTCCTCGCGAGGGGGGTGTCACCTGCAAAAACACTCCGACGCTCAAGTCAGTTAGGTGTGCAGGTGAGAAAGTGGTACAATAGTGTGTGACGTACCTTGGGGGGAGGGGTAGGACCCTCCCCATATATACCCTATCAGGAGTGGGTCCCACGAGGACAAACTCACCTTCCTCGAAGTTTTCCAATACAGCTGTAGCGGTGAGCTGTAAAGGACGCATGTTCGGGTCGGTTCTCGAACGTCTCGTGCCCCGCCCGTTCAGGTCGGGTAGCCTGTGGATCGGGTCAGCCAGCATGTCGTTTGGGCTGGGCCGTAACAGTGCCCCCAACGCGCCAGCGACGGCCATGAGTGCCGTTGGTGACGCGTTATGTTCTCCCTTGTGCGTTGTCGCTTGGTCGGCCGCCCGTGGAGAGGACGTGCCTCCAGCACGTGTGAGTTTGCTCGTTGTTGGGGATAACCTTTCGTCGCCTTGTTCTTCGCGTTAGGCATTTAATGCTCATAATGGGTTATTTCAAAACCCTGTGAGCAAAAACCGTTTTACCCTTGCCTTTCGCGTTTCTTGAGTTAGTTTCTTAATTCCCTCCCCAGTTTCGCATTCCTCTTCCTCTTCACTTCCTGGTTCTTTCTGCTTCTATCTTCTTCACTCTCGAATTTCTTGCTGTGGTTTCTGCATCCTTGTGCTTCCTGCAATTATCCTGGTGAGCGCTCATTCCTTACTTTTTGCTCCATGGTTGTTTTAACTTTATTAACCATCCCCCTGTATGCATGCTACTCCTCTGATTTCACTTGCATGTTGGATGACATTAGTATTAGGTAGGTGTATTAGGGGGGTTACCATTCTAGTGCACTAGTTTTTAGGATTTTACTTAGGATTTGCTTCAGCCATGCTTGGTTGCAGTTATTGAGTAGGCGAAATGTAGTTTCTGAACTTTTTCCGAACTCCCGACCTCGTAGACTAATTGAGTGGTGCCCCCACTGTAGGTATGGCCCAACGCCCTGTCGCGAGAGCGGCTTACGACCGGTATACCTGGGTAACCTCGGACGTGAAAGATTCTCCGAACTAAATGGGGGAGGAGGAGCTCACAGAGTTCCGACAAGCCGAGTACCTGTGCGGCGAAACTGATGAGGAGGCCAACTATGTGGTCTACGTCCCTACTCCTCATGAGCAGATATATGAGCTTAACCTACACCCCCCCGGATTGCCGATTGGATTTAGTTCTATAAGGCAATGTTTACCTAGTTGGGGTTTCGCATCCCCTTCTCCCCCTTTCAGATGGCGTTGCTGAACAAGTGCAACGTAGCGCCGTCCCAGTTACATCCGAACAGTTGGGCTTCCATCCGCTGTTATGAGATGGTGTGCGAGTATCTCGACTTGCCGGTCTCCTTCGAGGTTTTCCTTTATCTTTTCACCTTAACGAACCCTTCGAAGGAGGGGAAGACCAAAAAGGGGTTTATGTCATTCTGATTTGCTCAAGGTTGGTGGATCTTTGGTTTGTTCGAGGATTCCTATCATGGATTCAAGGACAAATATTTCAAGGTTCGTCCCGCTGAAGGTCGGCATCCCTTTTGGCTGACTTTGGAAGGGGAACGGCGCATCCCGACCTACTGGGCTTTTGGGGCGGGGGCCAATGCCTTCACTAAAGTGACCTACAAGGGGTTATTGCCCCAAAATAAGATTGTCGACGTGTTGTTAGCCGTCTTTTCAAAAAATCATGTTAACCCCCACCTCCTTATGGGTGACTAGGAAGTCGGTAGAAATTATATTTATGAGTAACTTTAACTTGAGTTTCTTGTGTTATTGTTACTTTGATTTGCTATGCCGATTTCATGACTGAGGTTTTGCTATTTTGTTGTAGTGGGAATGTCTACCGAGGTGACGGGTCTCGACGCTTTATTCAACACCTTCCTCGCTGGTGATAGCGACGATGAGCCGACTACTGAGAATCAGGAGGCACCCCCAGAGAATACTGGGAATCAAGAGGTGCCTCCTCCTCATGCCACGGAGCCTTCTTCTGAAAACGTTTCCGACATGCACACCTCTCCCACTCAAGGTGAAGTGGTCGGTGCTGGTGGTGGCTCCAATTCTCAGCCAGAACTGAAGGATGAGGAGGTAGTGGTTGTGAGCAACCTGAAGAGGAAGAGGTCGTCCTCTAGCCCCGAGGGAGTTCTCACTGTGATGGAGAGGAACTTCGATGCCGGAAACTTTATCGATTCTCAGCTGCTCCCTGGCACGGAGGAGTTTTTCCATGGTGGGGACCTCCCGGGGCAGGCGAGGTGGATGTACCACACTCTTCTTCGCGGCGCCGCTATAGCAAGGAAAGCTGAATTTTCTTTGTCGGGAATGCAGTCGATGCAGAGGAAGCTCGACTCCTCCGTTCAGGCTAATAACAAATTCAAAGTTGAAGTTGAGTAACTTCGGGAGCAGTTGGCTAGCGCAGAGGGGGAGGTTAAAGCTGCTGAGGAAAAAGCCCAAGTTGCCGAGGAGAAACTAAAGACCTCCGATGCCGCCGTCTCCCGCCTAACCGAGCGAGAGCTGGCTTTGGAGGGCCAGCTCAATGCTGCTCAAGGTCGGGTGGCTGCAGCGGAGAAGGAACGCGATGAGGCCGCCTCCTCGGCCAAGGCTGAGGCTGCTGAATTTAAAAAGAAGTACAAAGAGGTCGTGAAGCAGGGGAAAAGCGCCATCTTGATGACCGAAGAGGCTCTTAAGGCCCAAGTGAAGGTGGTGGCCCCTGACTTCAATACGTCGGCAATTGGGGTCTTCAAGACTATTAAGGATGGCAAGATCGTGGACATGCCGAAGAAGTGACCTTCGCAGCTTTGAAGTTTGTAGCCTTGTAATTTTATATTTTATGGATCTTACTTTGTAATTTCTGAACTTATCTTGATGAAACATTAGCCGCTTGGTCGGCTTGTAACTATTGCGTACTTTTTTATGATATTTTGTTGCCGTTTTGTTGATATTTGGCTATCCGTTTATGTGTGTTTTACCATTGTGCTGGTAGTCGGCAGAGCCAGGTCGTGGCTTTTATTGCCATAGCCGCTTCATTATTTTTTGTGGTTCCCGGGGTGATCAGTCCCGGGGTACCGTGTCGCCGTTCGCATTTGCAATATATTATAAAATAGGAGAAAGGACAGATTTAATCATGAAGTTAACATTAATCGAAAATTGGACAAGTATATATGGCAATAACAAACATTTGAAATAGAAAATGAAATGAACAATGTTATCCATTTAAACATTAGTGGGAACTTTACTGATCTCGTTAGGTCGTCAGGTCGTCGGGCTTGACCTAAGAGTAAAACCTTCTTAAGTTTCCTATGTTCCATGTTCTAGGAACTTCTTTGTCGTCTAGCCGTTCCAACTTGTAGGCGCCCCTGCCAATTACCTCTTTTACCCTGTATGGGCCTTCCCAGTTTGCCGCCAGCTTTCCTTCTCAAGGGGTCGGGAGGCCAACATCATTGCGCCTCAAGACCAAGTCGTTTTGCTCAAATTTCCTCTTGAGTACCCTGGAGTTAGCGCAGGGCCATCCTTTGCTTCAACGCCGTTTCCGACAAGTGGGTCATCTCCCTGACTTCATCAACTAGGCCTTTTTCCACGGCCTCCTCGACTCCTCCCAAAAGTAGTCGTGGGCTTAGCTCACCAATTTCTACAGGTATAATTGCGTCCACCCCGTAAGTTAGACGGAAAGGAGACTCCCCAGTTGACGACTGCTACGTTGTTCGGTAAGACCACAGGACTGAAGCAAGCTCGTCAGCCCATGACCCCTTCTTCTCATCAAGCCGCTTTTTGAGGCCTAGCAGGATGATCTTATTCGCGGCCTCGACTTGACCGTTGGTCTGTGGATGCTCCACAGATGAGAATTTTTGCTTTATACCCAACCCGACGAGGAACTCTCCGAATTTCTTGTCGGTGAACTGCGTCCCGTTATCGGAGATAACGACCTCAGGGATACCGAACCGAGTTACTATTTGCCTCCAGATAAACTTCCGACAGTTAGACAAGGATATCCTGGCCAGCGGCTTGGCCTCTATCCACTTGGTATAGTAGTCGATAGAAACTATTAGGTACTTGACCTGACCCGGACCGACCGGGAAGGGTCCTAAAAGGTCGATTCCCCAGTGTGAAAAAGGTCGGGAGGATGTTAATACACTTAGCTCGGTTGCTGGTGCCTTGTGAAAATTGGCATTCTCCTGGCACTTGACGTATTTTCTTACGAATTCTTTAGAATCCTTCATCATTGACGGCCAGTAGTAGCCGGCTCTGTCGAGCTTCCTTGCTAGGGCTTTACCCCCGATGTGATGGCCGAAGCATCCCTCGTGGACCTCTCTGATTACATAGTCTATTTGGTTGGGATGCAAGCATTTCAGCAAGGGTTGGCTGAGTCCCTTCTTAAATAACTGACCTTGTACGATTGCATACTTGGCCGCCTCCCTTCTCAACGCTTTGGCCGACTTCTCATCTTCAGGGAGCTTACTGCTTTTCAAAAAGTCGGTGATCGGGTCCATCCAAGAGGGATCTATCTTTGTTAAATGGAGGGTGACTGCTAGTTCTTTTATCAAGCCTTGGATGAGAGATCGGCTTCCTACTCTCGGCTTTGTGCTTGCCAGCTTTGACAAGAGGTCTGTTCGCATGTTCCTTTCTCTCGGGGTGTGCTGCACGGAGACCTCCTCAAATTGCCTGGTCAACTCTCGGACCTTCTCCAGATATCTTTGTAGCAACGAGTCTCTGGCCAGATATGTTCCATTGATCTGCGAGGTCACGACCTGTGAATCACTACATATTTCTAATCTTGTGGCTCCGACCTCCCTAGCCAGGACTAGGCCGCCTAACAGGGCCTCGTACTCTGCTTGATTGTTTGATACCGAGAATTCAAACTTGATCGACTATTCATATACGACTCCCGTCGGGCTCTCCAAAATTATCCCGGCACCCCCGAATGTCTGGTTGGAAGCTCCGCCCACGTGGAGTTTTCACCGTGTACTCGGTGTCTTGGTCGGGTCCCTCGTGACTTCTACTAGAAAGTCGGCTATGGCCTGAGCTTTAATCGCATGCCTGGGTTCATACCGCAGGTCGTATTGGGACAACTTAATAGCCCAAGTCATCATTCTTTCCGCTAGGTCGGGTTTCTGGAGTACCTGGCGGATTTCCTGGTCTGTCCTTACGATCACTTGGTGGCATTGAAAGTACTGTCGCAATCTATGGGATGAGGTCAGGAAAGCGAGTGCCAGTTTCTCTAGCATGTTGTATCTTAAATCTGCTCCCTGCAGTGCTTTGCTCACAAAATAGATCGGTTGTTGGATTCTCCCTTCCTCTCGCACTAAGACCGCTGTCGTCGCTTCATCAGTAATGGCCAAGTACAAGTGACAAGCGAGACTTTTGTTGATAAAGAATTTCAAAATAAATCCTCGTTGCAAGTATAGTTTCTAAACCAACAAGAATCCCTTCGTGCAAAAGTTTTGGTTGCCACAAGTAACAAACCCCTAATAAATCAATAACCGAAGTATTTAAACCTCGGGTCATCTCTCAAGGAATTGCAGGGAGGTGTTCTTATTATTGGTTATGTAAAGGTATAATTTAGGATTTTGTGAATAAGAGATAAGAAGAGTGAATTGCAAAGGAAACGAACTAATAATTATAAAAGCTCATGGCAAAGAATGAAAATTGGAAGTCCTATCCTTGTTATCGCCCTCAATAGTGATGAGAATCGTTAGTTGCAACCACTTAGTTAACCCTCTAATTGTGAAGGAAAGTCAAGTGGATGAATCAATTTGATTCCTCAAGTCCTAGTCAACTCCTATGGAAAGACTAGCTTTAGTGGAATCCAAATCAATTAGCAACCTTCAATTGTCAATCAACTAAGGAGTTTGATAACTCAAGCGTCACCAATTACTCAACCAAAGCCAAGAGGAGAAAATCTAACTTAAAACTCTCCCAAGCATTTCATCAAACACTTGGAACACATAACACAAAATAGTAGAAAGGCAATAAGAGATAATAAGATCCACACAATCAATCGCAAGTATCAAAAACATAGATCAAAAAGAGCAATCTTAAATATGAAATACCTCAAATTGTATTAAATAGAGAAATCAACAAAAGGAATGTATAAACCAAAGTATTAGAGTCAATAAGAGTAGAAGAGAATTAAGTCAAAGAACATTGAACCTGGAGTTGAGGAGAAAATATATCTAAAATTAAGAGAAATCCTAAATCCTAAATCCTAAAACCTAGAGAGAGGAGAGAGAGCCTCTCCCTCTAAAACTACATCTAAACCTAAAATTATTTTAATGATTGTATGAATGTTCTCCCCCTTCATTCTGCTTCACTCCCAGTCTCTAATATGTGTTTTCTGGGCCTGAAACTGGGCCAAAAGGAGCCCAAAAATTGCTGGGGATGATTTTCTGCAACTGCTGTATGTCGCGCATATCACGCGTACGCGTGGGTCACGCGTGCGCGTCATTTGGTGAAATTCTTTATCACGCGTACGCGTCAGTCACGCGTACGCGTCGCTTCTCTTTTGCGCTATTCACGTGCGCGCGTCACTAGGGAATGCTCCGGATCACGCGCATGTGTGAGCCATGCGTGCGCGTCACATCTCGCTGGTCAGCTCCATTGTTTCTTTGTATTCCTTCCATTTTTGCAAGCTTCCTTTCCACATTCCAAGCCATTCATGCCCTATAAAGCCTGAAAACACTTAACACATAGATCACGGCATCGAATGGTATAGAGAAGGATTATAATCTAACAAATTAAAGGCTCTGGAAGCAAGTTTTCAATCATAGTATTAAATCAGGAAGGCAATTGTAAAACCATGCAATTTATATGAATAAGTGGATAAAGACTTGATAGAAACCACTCAATTGAGCACAAGTTGGACCATAAAATATCGGTTTATCAACCTCCCCACACTTAAACATTAGCATGTCCTCATGCTAAACTTAGGAGAAGCTATTAAGGAGTGAAGGCAAAATGGTAGGATGTATGAAATGCAATGCAGTCTATCTAGATGTGAGCTACCTACATGCATCATGCTATTCTAATTACTATTTCTCTCTATATATATATAAGCATACATGTGGTCAAAATTAGTCAAATTTCTAAGAAATCATAGGTATGCACAATCAAGGGCCAATTCATATCAAAACACTTTCACAATTGAGTTGAGTTAATCAGAAGAGTTCACAAACTTGCAAGACAAACAATGGTCAAATGTGGACAGAATGGAATGAGCAGTCGAACCCTCACTGGAATCGTATATGCACTCTAATCACTCAAGTGTTTGGGGTTAAACAACTCAAATCTCCTCCAATCATGCTTTCTAAAACTTGTTCTTCATCTAACCAATCAACAAAAATTTAGTGTACAAATGCAGACATCATGAGGTCTTTTCAAGGTTGTAATGGGGCTAAGGTAAGGGTGAGGATATATGTATGGCCAAGTGAGCTATAATATGAATCTTTGATTACCCTAAGCTTTCACCTAACACACACACTTTATGTAATTCTAAAATCATGCCTAGCTACCCAAGATTCCCATTCTTGTATATTTCACATATTCATGTACCAAATTTTCTTTTAATTTCACCATATATGCATTGATCTTTTATTAAACTTAGCATTGGGGTAATTTTATCCCCTATTTATTAAACTTAAAACTCTTTTTTTTTTTTGAATGCAAACACAAAATATCAATGCATATGGTTTTTCTGGTTTCACATTGGTAAGCACCCAAAATCCCAATAACTTGTCAATAAAACTTAACATTCTCTTATCAACCCAAGTTCCCACAATTTTCCCACACTTAGTTGGCACGCAATCTCTATCTTAAGCTAACCAAAGATTCAATGGGATAATCAATTGTTTTTCCGCTTAAGGCTAATG
Organism: Arachis ipaensis; assembly: GCF_059453495.1. NCBI lineage: Eukaryota > Viridiplantae > Streptophyta > Magnoliopsida > Fabales > Fabaceae > Arachis > Arachis ipaensis. The sequence continues at coordinate 140,719,685 of NC_142444.1, forward strand.
ATGTGGTAAAGTACAGAACAAATGGGGATTAAAAGGCTCAAAGTGGCAAACAAGGGTAGTTGAAGTGGTAGGCTATTTGGGATAAGTGAGCTAATAACAATTAATGGCCTCAATCATATGTAAACATGAAAATACACTAAATAATGGACATATAGAATGGAACAAATTATAGAATACAATCATGGAGAAGAAAACACACAAGAATAAAATGTTATGGTTAAATAATGTAACCATGTAATTAAGCTCAAAACTCACGGATTGTGTGTTCTTAGCTCATAACCATGTTCCACTACATATACATGTCATGCAAATTACTAAGAAGTTTTAACTCAAGTCAATGTGAATGAATTTATGATTGCCTGTTCTAAGAAAAGGATATATTTCTTGAAAATTCATCAATTGACCAACATCTATTATTATATATATACTAAATGAGATGTTGTGAATATGAAAAACCAAAATATTTTAGTTTATCCCTATTTTCAATCATACCAAATGCTCATATGTAAAGCGCTAAACCAAACTTAATAATCTACATTTTTCCATATCACAACTAATATATATATATAGCTCAAAGTGTAAAATGCAACAAAGTAAAAATAAATAAGAGTACAATAAGGTAGAAATGTCCAAATACCAAGAGAAAAATAAAATAAAATAAAGAAAAATAGGATAAAACGGGTCTGAAATGGTTCACCAAAATATAATCAAACGCCAGAGATGGCGACCTCCCCACACTTATATAAAAGCATCGTCCTCGATGCTCAATCAAGCTGGGTGTGAGGAGTCGTCGTCTGCTGACGGGTGTGCTGCTGGCTCTGTATGTGCTAGTGGCTCAGGTTGTGGTGGCTGAGCTGGTGCCTAAGGCTCTGGTTATGCAAGCTGCTCAGGCTGAGGCTCCTCAGGCTGGGCCTGCTCCTGGTCCTCTGGCTGAGCCTCTGCCTCCTGCTCATCCTCTTCCTCCTCAGAATGCTCCGATGGTGTGTCAGGTTCAGAGGGGATGTCAGTGTGTCCTGACCTGATCATCAACTTCAGATGCTCATAGCGTCGCTTATTGCGACGCTCCATCTGATCAAGGTGCCTAAAGAGGCGGTGCACCAAATGGTAGATAGGTTGAGAGGCGAGTGATGGTGCTGCAGGAGAAGATGGGGCTGTAGAGGCTGAAGGTGCTGCGGAGGATGTGGCGGCGTCAGTAGGGGCGGTAATGGCAGGTACTCTGTGGCCTAGAGGACCGAACCGCTTGTCGTGTGGTATGATCTTCCTGCAATCGGCAGCTGGTGGTCTCTGATCCTCTGGCTCCCAAGGTACTGCAGCTCGGCGAGCCATCTGGGTGATCAGATACGGAAATGAGAGGGTGCCTCGAACATGCACTCTGGCCATATACTGCCTGATAAACCGTGGAAGGTATAGTTCCTTTCCTTCTATAACACACCAAGTGAGTATGATCATAGCAGCTGGCACCTCGGACTTGTGAGTGCTAGGCATAACATAATTGCTCAGTATCTGTTGCCATAGCCTAGCCTCATCATTAAGATAAATGATCTTAATACCTCTAGGAGTGACCGTCGATTTTCCCATAGCCCATGGAGCAGCAGGATCAATGGCTATGGTACATCGGACCGCATCCCAATCAAAACTCATGGTATTAATGGATTCAACAGCCTTTTGATAACCATCTGGACCATCGAGTTTAGGCTGGAAATGGAGGATATCCTCAATCGCCTCCTCAGTGACCAATATCTGCTTTCCTCTAAGCTGAACAGCATCAAAGGTCGTCTTATAGTAATTGCAGTAAAATTCACGGACCCATGATGCGTTTACCTCTGTCAGATTCCTCTCTAAAAATACCCAACCCCACTGTTTGATTTGCTCTTCAGTGTACTGCTTTAATTCATCAGGTATTTTGAGGGTCCTTTCCAAATGTAGATGCCTCTTTTCTGCAAAGACTGGGAATTTGAGTTCACAGTTGAGGTTTACAAATTTGATCGGGTCATTGGCTTGCATAGCCTGATCAGCTTTTTCTTGGGGGCTAAAGTTCTTCTCCTTCCAAGAATCATCAGAAAGGATATCCGTCAGAGAAACGGATGACTGGCCTCGCTTCCTCTTTCCGGTGGTGACCTTGGCCTTACCCTTTCCTTGCGGATTAGACATCCTAAAAACAGAAATTCCAGGATACAATTTATCAAATTAAAGCAAGGAAACAGAGAAACAGATAATATGCAAGCATTATATGCAGTGGATAGGAAAAAGAGGAATGAAAGCCAAAGCAAGAAGTGAGTCATGAAGTGGTAAAATCTTAGACTGAAAGAAATTTAGGATCCAAAGAAATCAATCAGAAATTACAATCCAAGAGTTTAAACAGTGAAGTACATAATGCTTGTTGGCTAAGAAATAACAATTAACATGCCAAGAAAGGGATCAAAAGAGTTAGTTTGAGAAAAGGTGGAAATGAAAAAGAAAAGTGAAAATGTCAATTCAGTTAAAAGTCAGAGAAGTGGGTTAGGATTAGTGGCATGGTAATGTAATTTCTAATTAAGAAAAGTTCAAAAGTTTAGAAACAAGCAAACTCACATTCAAGCATACAGAGCAGATTATTGATGATAAAACATGTAATGAAAGAAGCACAAAGAGGAATACAATCATCAACACTGCACGTCAATCAAGAAGGGAACCAAACGGAATGGGAATGCTAGCCCAGCATCTCATGAATTTTGCTTTGGTTTAAAGTCAGATAAGTCACAAATTCAAAAGCACCAAAGGCAATTCATGAGTGGAAGTTAAGTAAAACAATTTTTAGGAAAATTTGGGCAGCATTCCGGCAGTAAAATGGACATTCCCGGAAAATCAAACAAGCAGCAAAACTCATATGAAGTTCAGCAATTTGGCAAATAGCATGAAGAACAAGGCAATTCATACGGTTTAGGCATTATAAAGCAGAACAGAATGGGTAAATTTATAAGAATCTATCAATTGAGTTAATCAAGCAGTGATAAGCAATGATGTAATAATCAATTCAGCATAAGCAGCATGCTTTATTTGAGCAAGGAGCAATCAGGGGTAAACCATGGCACTAATGCAGCAAAAAATTGATTAACGAGGTTCTCATTAACTCAGAATTACGTCAATTAGGTGTGTGATTTTAGCAATGATGAATGTGCATGAGAGGGTACCAAAATAAGGCGGAAGCTAACCAAGTGACTTATGAATTGACTTTGGTAAGAGTCAAATAAGTTTCAAGTCCAAAAGTGTCAAGCTCAATTCCTAAGTTGCAAGTTCATTAACATTATATTTTTCAAAAAAAATTTTGGCAGCATGCCGGCTATAAATTGGACGTTCCCGAGTAATAAATAGCAGCAGAAAGATTATACATATGAACCAGATAGCATCGAACAAGCAAACAATCAACTAATTCATATGGTTCAGGCGTCATCAAGCAGAAAACATAAATTGATGTAGCAAGGCAACAGTAAAATAATGCATGTGAATCACAATTCATCATGGTAGTAACAAGATATACACAGAGCAACAATACCAATCTGCAGCAGTAAATACGGCTCAAGTGGAATGATGGCACTAAGCAAAGCAGCATTAAACAGTAGTGAAACAACATATTGGTAGCATCAGCAGCAAAGTAATTTCAAAACAGATAAATCAAGCAGCAAGAACGGCGCAATTATCAGACCTAAATCTACTAACCACATCCTAACTACCTAACCACCTAAAATCCACTAAGAACATGCATCTCTAACTATCCTAATGCTAACAGAATTTAACTTCAACGAACTAACTTGAATGAACAGAAGAGTGAAGCTAAGATGCAGAGATGGAAGCAGTGAAACCTAGTGAAAGCAGAAACAAAATTGGAAACAGAAAGGGGAAGAAAGGTGGTGCACGGTACTGCCAGCCTGAGAGGTGGTGGTGGCTCAACGGCGCAATGGCTACCGCGACGACGTGGGGTGGCGGGGTGTGAAACGGGCAGAGAGAGAGAGAGAGAAGGAGAAGGGAAGAAGGAAGGGGAGTGGTGGTGCTACCCAGTGACGGCGGCGACTCGACGGCGGCAGGGCTTCAATGGTGGTGATGGGGTTTGCGGCGGGTAGGAAGGGAGGAGAGGAAGGAGAAGAAAAGAATGAATGGGGAAAAAAAGGGTGGTCGGCGGCGGGTTGGCAGGGGCGGCGGCGATGGGTTTTGATGGTGGTGGTCGCGGTGGTTTGAATTTTTGGAGGGAGGGAAGGGGACGTTGGAGAAGAGAGGAAGAGAGTGGTGACGCGAGGGAGGATAGGGTTCTCGCGAGGTTAATGAAATCTAATCCACGCGTATGCGTGGATCACGCGTGCGCGTGGATCAAGCAAAAATGCATTGACACGTACGCGTCATGGACGCGAACGCGTAAAAAGGGATAAATGAAAATGACGCGTAAGCGTGAAGCATGCGTACGCGTCGGCTGAAATTGTGCTAAACGCACAGTTCCAGCGTCGTTTTCACATAACCCTCTGTCTTCTTCGAAGGGAACAAAATTCTTCATTTTACGTGTGCGCGTCGCACGCCCCCGCGTGATGTGCTAATAATGGAAGTGACGCGTACACTTCAGGGACGCGTACGCGTGGTGTGCTAATAATGGAAGTGATGCGTACGCTTCAGGGACGCGTACACGTGGCTCGAATTGTGCTTCTAGCACACCAGCCGCACAATTCCATCACAACTTTCTGGTCGTTGGATGGAAGCGTCGATTTGGTTTCGACGCCCACGCGTGCCTACGCGCACGCGTGGATGGCTTTTTTTTATATATGAAGTATGCAGAATGCAATGCAGGTGATGATGCATGAGTTATGATTTCTAAATTTTGACGAGTAAGCATGAAATAAAATAAAACTGAAGGTGAAAAGGGATGATCATACCATGGTGGGTTGTCTACCACCTAGCACTTTTAGTTATTGTCCTTAAGTTAGACATTGGATGAGCTCCCTGTCATGGTGGCTTATGCTTGAACTCGTCCAGGAATCTCCACCAATGTTTGTACCTCCAGTAACCTCCGGGGTCCCAAATCAGACGCATAACGTCTTTAAGCAAGTTGAAGCGAGCAACAAGACCCCAAAAATGTGGAATGCCAGATTGAATTCCGGGATCCCAAACCTTGCTTTTGCACCCATCTTTGCATTGATCTTTATTATTCCAACCGGGTGGCAAGAGAATTGAATAATCACTAGAATGTCCAAACAGCCTTCTAGAACCATGCATTCGAGCTCTGCACCAACCTTTGTGTCCCAACTTGAAACTTGTAACCGTACTAAACCTAGTCTTATTTTGCCAATCATTACTCTTAAAGCCACAAAGGGCTCGGAGTTGTCCATCCGTCTCAAGCAAACCGTATTCAAGTGGGAAAGCAAAGGTCGAGGATAGGGACTTTACACACTTGAATATCGTATTGGATGGTAATGGCTTAGGGATACGTGTTTCTAATGATTGTGCAAGCTCTGCTTTATGATGCTCATCTTGGAGTTCTTCTACCTCTTTGCAAACTTCTTCAACTTCATCTGCACCCTCACCAAATTCTTCAGACTCTTCATCGTCGCTCAGGTCATAGGTTAGAGGTTGAGAGAAATCTACCTCTATATTGAATTCAAATTCACTTGAGGAAGGTTCTTCAAACTCAAAGGGTTCAAATGCGGATACAGAGTTGTCATGAGGGGGGCTTAATGCTTGATCATCATCATCAAGGAAATTTTGTTGCTTGGTCTATTCCATCCAGTTCTTCATAAAGAGCATGTCTCGGAGGTTGTGCACTATCCTCTTCAACATCAATTTCAGGTTTATCAGGTGAATGTTCCACATCTCTAAATTCCCATGGAGGTTCGGCATCACCTAGGTCCTCAACCACTTCTTCCTCCTCCTTGGGAGGCATAGCTTCTTCCAATTCTTCCAACACAAAGTCATGCTCCTCACGGTCCACCGGGATCTCTGGTGTCTCCATCATGTTGCGTTTCTCATTAGATTTTCCATATGAGGGCATGGGGGCTTCTTGAGTGTCCAGACATCGAGAGTTTAATTGAATTACCACTTGCCCCAGCTGTTGAATGGTTGCATGAAGTCGGTCCACTGTCTCCTTGAGACGATCCTCCGACTCTTGTCCCTTCCGGATAACACAATTAGGTTCATGTGACTTTTGGGCCGATGGGTATGGACAAGATACATATGGAGGTGGTGGTCTTTGTGAGTGATTGCATTAGAATCTGGGTGATTGGTGATATGGGTTAGGTCGATATGGAGGTGCTTGGTGAAAAGGGGCTTGCGAGTGCGGTGGTTAAAAGCTACTTTGGAGAGGGGGTTCATAGACGTGTTGTGGTAGGTGTTGATTGTCACGAGACGGTCCACCATAACCATTGTCTTGGTATGCATCATGGAATGGTTGTTGCTTGTAGTACATTGGAGGGGGTTGTTGCCAAGAGGGTTGATCAAATCCTTGTGGCACATTCCATCCTTGATTGTTCCAACCATGGTGCATGTTGGCACTATAATCTCCTCTTCCTGTAACATAATTATAACCACGCTCATAGCCAGAGGGGTGAGAAGTCATAGTAGAAAAGAAAAACAAAAACTAATAAAAATAAGCAACTAAGTTCTAAACTAACAAAGACTAGCAAACAAGTAAAAAGTAAATATTTACAATAACCAATAATAAGGCGCACGTTTGCAATTCCCCGGCAACGGCGCCATTTTGACGAGCGAGACTTTTGTTGATAAAGAATTTCAAAATAAATCATCATTGCAAGTATAGTTTCTAAACCAACAAGAATCCCTTCGTGCAAAATTTTTAGTTGTCACAAGTAACAAACCCCTAATAAATCAATAACCGAAGTATTTAAACCTCGGGTCGTCTCTCAAGGAATTGTAGGGAGGTGTTCTTATTATTGGTTATGCACAGGTATAATTTGGGGTTTTGTGAATAAGAGATAAGAAGAGTGAATTGCAAAGGAAACGAACTAATAATTATAAAAGCTCTTGGCAAGGAATGAAAATTAGAAGTCCTATCCTTGTTATCGTCCTCAATAGTGATGAGAATCGTTAGTTGCAACCACTTAGTTAACCCTCTAATTGTGAAGGAAAGTCAAGTGTATGAATCAATTTGATTCCTCAAGTCCTAGTCAACTCCTATGGAAAGACTAGCTTTAGTGGAATCCAAATCAATTAGCAACCTTCAATTGTCAATCAACTAAGGAGTTTGATAACTCAAGCGTCACCAATTACTCAATCAAAGCCAAGAGGAGAAAATCTAACTTAAAACTCTCCCAAGCATTTCATCAAACACTTGGAAGACACAACACAAAATAGTAGAAAGGCAATAAGAGATAATAAGATCCACACAATCAATCGCAAGTATCAATAACATAGATAAAAAAGAGCAATCTTAAATATGAAATATCTCAAATTGTATTAAATAGAGAAATCAACAAAAGGAATGTATAAACCAAAGTATTAGAGTCAATAAGAGTATAAGAGAATTAAGTCAAAGAACATTGAACCTGCAGTTGAGGAGAAAATAGATCTAAAACTTAGAGAAATCCTAAATCCTAAATCCTAAAACCTAGAAAGAGGGCTACATCTAAACCTAAAATTATTTTAATGATTGTATGAATGTTCTCCCCCTTCATTTTGCTTCACTCTCAGCCTCTAATCTGTGTTTTCTGGGCCTGGAACTGGGCCAAAAGGAGCCCAGAAATCGCTGGAGACAATTTTCTGCAACTGCTGTATGTCGCGCATATCACGCGTACGCGTGGGTCACGCGTGCGCGTCGTTTGGTGATATTCCTTATCACGCGTACGCGTCAGTCACGCGTACGCGTCGCTTTTCTTTTGTGCTATTCACGCGCGCGCGTCAAGTGCGCGTGCGCGTCACTAGGGAATGCTCCGGATCACGCGCATGCGTGAGCCATGCGTCCGCATCACGTCTCGCTGGTCAGCTCCATTGTTTCTTTGTGTTCCTTCCATTTTTGCAAGCTTCCTTTCCACATTCCAAGCCATTCATGCCCTATAAAGCCTGAAAACACTTAACACACAGATCACAGCATCGAATGGTATAGAGAAGAATTATAATCTAACAAATTAAAGGCTCTGGAAGCAAGTTTTCAATCATAGTATTAAATCAGGAAGGCAATTGTAAAACCATGCAATTTATATGAATAAGTGGGTAAAGACTTGATAGAAACCACTCAATTTAGCACAAGTTGGACCATAAAATAGCGGTTTATCATCAAGTATAGCGGTTCGCCGTTCTTGGGCTTCCCGAGGACAGGTGGTGTTGCGAGTACCTCCTTGAAATGCTTGAACGCCTCTTCGCACGCCGGTGTCCATTTGAACGCTATCCCCTTCTTCATCAAGTTGAAGAATGGTAGTGCCTTAGCAGTTGACGCCTCGAGGAATCGGGAAAGCGCAGTGAGCCTTCCTGCCAACCTCTGGACGTCTTTGATGCACCCTGGGATCTTCATCTGGAGTATTGCTTCACACTTTTCCGGGTTGGGCTCCACCCCTCTTTGGGTTAACATAAACCCCAAGAATTTTTCCCGCTTCCATGGCAAAGGCACACTTAAGCGGGTTGAGCCTCATGCCGTGTTGCCGGAGGGAGGTAAATACATTCCCCAGATCGATTATGAGGTCCTCAGGTCGGGTGGTCTTTACTAGGATATCGTCCACATATACTTCCACCGTTTTGCCTATGAGGTCGTTGAATATCTTGTTCATCAACCTTTGGTAGGTAGCCCCTGCGTTCTTTAGTCCGAACGGCATTACCTTGTAGCAGAATGTCCCCCCTGGCGTTATGAATGCCGTTTTCTCCTCGTCGGGCCGGTGCATCGGTATCTGATTGTAGCCAGAGTAAGCATCCATAAAGCTCAGATACCGATATCCCGCTGCCGCATCGACGAGCACATCTATATTGGGGAGGGGATAGCAATCTTTGAGACATGCTTTGTTAAGATCAGAGTAATCCATGCACATCCTCCATTTTCCATTGTGCTTTCTAACTAGAACTACGTTCGACAGCCAAGTTGAGTAGTCGAGTTCCCAGATGAATCCGGCTTCGAGGAGGCTAGCCGTTTCCCTGGCCACCTCCTCTGCCCTTTCTTGTGACATTTTCCGTCTCCTCTGAGCCATCGGCTTGGCTTCCTTCTTGACGGCCAGGTAGTGTGACATGAGCTAGGGATCTATCCCCGGCATGTCGGCTGGCGTCCAGGCAAATAGGTCGCCGTTAGCCCTAATCATCTCCATCAGAGGTTCTTTCAGGTCATAGGGGAGGTTCCTGTTCACGAAGGTGAACTTCTCTTCCGAGTCGCTGACCCTGAACTTTTCCAGATTTCCTTCTGGCTCGGGTCTGGGTTTGTCGTCGACCCTAGCGTCCAGGTTGGCTAGGAATACTCCTGATGCCTCTTTGGATATCTTTCTCAAGGAGAGACTGGCATTGTCGCATGCGACTGCCGTTTCCAGGTCTCCCTTGATGGATCCCACTGATCCGTCATCAGCGATGAACTTCATTATCAACATCTTTGTACTAATTACTGCTCTGAGGTCGTTGATGGTCTTTCTTCCTAGGATGACGTTGTAGGCCATGGAGTCTCGCAGGACTACGAACTCCGCCATTACCGACCTTTTCCCCTGTCCCAGTCCTATGGATACTGGTAGAGAGATTATTCCATCAGGCTTGATAAAGTGGTCGCTCAGCCCTACTACCCCGTGCTGGTGAGTCCTTAGATCGGCATCTCGGAGACCCAAAGCATCGAAAACGTTGCGGAACATGATATTCAAGTCGGCGCCGGTGTCTACGAGAATTCGCTTAATCAGGCCGATTCCTACCTTGGCCGTGATGACCATTGGGGGGTTTTCCATGGCTTCGTCAAACCATTGGTCCCCTGGACCGAATGATATGGACGGAGTCTTCTTGAAGTTTGGCGCAGGGTGGGATGACGAGACCGCCAGAACTTTGGCGTCCTTCTTATGCGCCGATTTCGATCTTGGAGCCGCATCCCTTTCGATCACTACGTTTACTATCGTGAGGCCGGGCTCTTGGCGTCGCTTTACCGGGCGACTCTTGTCCTCTGCATCTCGGTCGCGATCTCGTCTTCTCGGCTCCCTGATGAGGTGGGAGAACTCGCTTAACTTTCCATCTCGGATCGCTTGCTCCAGCGCGTCCTTTAGGTCAAAAGAATCCTGTGTTTTGTGTCTATAGCCCTTGTGATAATCACAATATAGATTCTTGTTTCCTCCTGTTCTGTCCTTCAGAGGTCGGGGTTTCGACAAAATTCCCTTCTCGGCTATCTGCTGGTAGACTTCCACAATAGGGACTGCGAGGGGGGTATAGTTGGTGAACTTTCCAACTCGGGGGAACGGCTTGAAGGTCTTGGCCGGCACTCCGTCTTTGGGGTGCTCCTTCAGTCTTTCCCTGCTATCGTGTTGACGAGCTTGGTTGTAGGCGGGCTGACGTTTATTGGCCGCCACCACCTAACTGACTTCTTCGTCATTGATGTATTCCCTCGCGACGTCTTGGATTTCTTGCATCGTCCACACAGGCTTGGTGGTAAGATGTTTCCTGAAATCCTCGTTTCGGAGTCCATTTATCAAACATAAACTGGCCACCAAGTCGGTTAGACCGTCTATCTCCAAACACTCGTCGTTGAACCTGTCTATGTATTTTCTAGTCGGTTCGCCGGATCTTTGCGTCACCCCGAGCAGGTTGATCGGGTGTTTCGCCTTTGCGATGCGGGTGGTGAACTGGGCCAAGAAGGCGCGGCTGATGTCGGAAAACTTGGCCACGGAACCCTGCGGGAGGTTGTTGAACCACCGGATTGCAGGTCCTGCCAAAGTGACCGGGAAGGCGCGACATCTCACCTCGTCGCCAACTCCTTCCAAGTTCATCCTGGCCTCAAAGGCCGTTAGGTGCTCTTGCGGATCTTGGGTTCCATCATACCTCATGTCCGTTGCCTTATCAAAGTGTTTTGGCAGCCACACCTCGAGGACTGAGTGATGGAAAGGGGTTGCTCCCATGATCACGGGACGCCGGGTTGTTCTAGCCCTTTCTTCGTCGCGTTCTTTTTCCTGATTGTTCACGGTAGCTCCTTTCCTCGAAGATCTCGCGTATATCAAGGGATCGCGTCGCCTTCTCAGCGTCCCTCTGTTCTCCCGAGGGCTATCCGATTCCGATCAGGGGCTCGGCGTGCCCCTGGAACGACTTCTTTGCCGAGGGGACCGCGAGTGGTCGGGCTCGGGGGTTTGCCGACGTTGCCCGCGGTTCGCGAGCTCACGTTTTAGGTCGCGCTCCAGGTTCTGTACCCTGTGTCTCAGTTCCTGCATTATCCTGGTACTATCACTGCCTGTTCCCCCAAAAGGGCGTCTCTCCTGGGATCGCGAGGATTGCTCGGCTTGTCGCGGGGGGGACCTCGTGCGTTCACGTGAGGAAGCCACGGAGGCGTCCCCCCTTGGTTTGGTTGCGTTCCCTAGCTCCCCAGGGACCAATACGAAGTCCATCTATTCGGTCCCCACAGACGGCGCCAATGTTCGGTTGGTCGAGTACCGGACGGATCAAGGACGTTTCTCGGGTGAGCGGAGCTCTCGACTGGTAAGGGACCAGGGGGTTGGGTGGTGATGACGGGCGATGTTCCGAGCTTCTCGCAAGGGAGGGGTGTCACCTGCAAAGACACTCCGACGCTCAAGTCAGTCAGGTGTGCAGGTGAGAAAGTGGTAGAATAGTGTGTGACGTACCTTGGGGAGACGGGTAGGACCCTCCCCATATATACCCTGTCAAGAGTGGGTCTCGCGAGAACAGACCCACCTTCCTCGAAATTTCCCAATACAGGTGTAGCGGTGAGCTGTAAAGGACGCGTGTTCAGGTCGGTTCTCGAACGTCTCGTGCCCGCCCGTTCGGGTCGAGTAGCTTGTGGATTGGTCCCCAGCATGTCGTTTGGGTTGGGCCGTAACATAATTTTACCTAAATACTAAATTAAATCATGTAAACACTCAACTTAAATATAAAGAAAAGATACTAAAAGTACAAAACCAATCATTTCTAAAAAAAAAAAGAATAACTAAAAAATTAGTACACAAAATAAATGTGGAATCACAATACTCAAAATAGAACCTTACAAATTTTACTCTCAACAACTCTAACTATGCCTCATAACTCTTAATTAAAATGTCATACATAAATTTAAAACTAGACCACTTATTTATATTATTCTTGTGGTGAAAAGAAGACATCCAATCATGCAACTCTTTTATTTTTTTTAATTGTTTCATGCTTACACTTTGTACACGACTAGAACTTGTTTACAAGTTGGATATTGTTGATCATAATAGTTATCAGGATTAGTTATTATTTTCAACCATATCACAATATGATACCATTTTTTTAGATAAATTAGAGTAACTATTGACCACCTAAATAGTGGGAGAAGGACAAAGGTTCAAAACTATAACAAAGCAAAAACCAAACTAAAAATTTCAACACCAAAAGACCTAAATAACACCTACATTTCTAAATATTAACACCAAAAGAACATAACTCCTCCACTGCAAAAACAATCTAGAGCACTTTTTCATGCCTATGCCAAACTAAACATAATCAAACAAAAAGAACAACCCCTAATTACCATTTAAACCAACCTAACAATCAGTTATTTTCCTACGACATCGCCATCGAGGAGCAAAGATTTTGGTCTCATAGAAAGCAAACATAAATAAACATAACCAACACCTGATCAACACGAGTAAGCTCTATTACAACTAGGGGTGTGCATGGCCCGGCCCGGTCCCGAACACTTTAGGGGCTAATTTGATGTGATTTCATCGGGTCTAGGGCCGGGTATGGGTCTCAAAAGTAGACCCGGTCATTATTTCAGATTGGGTCCGGGCCATAGCTCGGGTCACCCGAAATGGCCCGGTGGCCCGGTCATCATACACAATTAATATTTTGTGTTATTAGTGATGGATGATGGCTATTATTATGTGAAATTTAAGTATTGTAAACTTTAATATTTTGTGTTATTAGTCATTATATATAAGACTATAAGTTAATGTTTTATGTTTAAAATGCATAAGACTTTAGACTAATGCATAATTTTATGTTATTTGTATTGATTTAAATATTTGGTGTTATTAGGCAATATTAGTATTGATTATGGTTATACTTTAATTTTAGAGAAGAGTTACTTCTTATTATATTTTTCTAAGTAAATTTTACCATGTCAAATAATGATTGGAGTCTTGGAAATTTGGATATTTTTACATGCTAACTTACAAGAAGGTATCAAGGTAATATAATGTTAACGGCCCGGTTTTTACCCGGTATAATCGTAGCCCGAAAGTGCATAAGTTTCATCGGGTCTAGGGTCGGGTTCGGGTCTAACAAATAGGTCCGGTGTATATTTCGGGCCGGGTCTGGGTCACATCAAACCCGGTTTTACCCGGCCCATGCACACTAGGGGTGGCAAAGCGGGCCGGCCCGCCCCGCCCCGCCCCGCCCCGCCTAGGCCCGCCCTATAAACGGGGCGGATCGGCCCGTCCCGCCAACTAAAATGGGTTCAAAATGCTAGCCCGCCCCGCTTTATGGCGGATTTGCGGGTTGGCGGGCTAGCCCACTTCTTTTTTTTTTTTTAAATCAAATTCATTAAAATTAACCAAAAAATAATAATTAAAAAATCAAATACAAATAAAAAATAGTCAAATTATAATATAATTTTTTTACTATTTTTTTTTTAATTTTTAACTTCAATAAAATTGTTTAAAATAATATTTGTCAATAGAATCATCTTTATTTTAAAAAATAAGTCACATAATTTGAGCATATATACAAAATTGTAAAATAAAATAAATAAAGTTAATAACTAAAAGAAGAATAAAAACAAAAAATGAAAAAAAGTGTTTAAAAATTTTATAATTATTAATTTTATAATAGTCATCACACTTTTATTTAATAAAAAAAAAAGAAAAATAAAAATCTTCGACCCGGCGGACCGGCCCGCCCCGCCCCGCCAAAACCTGCCAATTTGGCGGTGCGGGTTTGGCGGGTTTTTTTAATTTGGCGGGCTCCAAATCCTAGCCCGATCCGCCTTTTTTAGCGGGTTTAGCGGATCGGCCCGACGGGCTCGACCCGTTTTGCCACCCCTAATGCACACCCCTAATTACAACTGATATCATACACAATCATTCTCCATTCCTCAAGCCAAATTGGACCATACCATCCACCCTTTTTACTAGCGCAGCAGTTATTGGACCTGTTTTAAGGACCCACTCTTCCTTCCACGTCTTCTTATTCTTATGCTTATCTCTTATTGCTTCTTTGTTTCTGTCAATGCTTTCTTGATATAGTCCATTATTGCTTCTTCCTCATTACATTTCAACATCAGTTGAGAGTGCACTCTCCACGTCCTTATCACTTCTTCTTTAGTGTCTTTAGCTTCGCTTTCGCTAATAGCTTTTGGCTTCGATATAGTTTGTCTCCCCTTCTTCTTGGACTCGTCTATACTGTGTTTTCTTCTCTGACCTTTCCCTTTCTTCTTTTATGGAGACTCACAGGAGATCTTTTTTTCTTTGCTGATTTACTTCTTTCTCTTATATCTTTTTTACACTCTCTTCTTTTCCTTTTTCTTACAGTACCCTTTGATCTTTCTTTATTATCCTTACAGCCACTTGATCCAAGCTTCCTCCCCATCCTGGTCTTGTTTTTCTGAGAAAGATTTTTTTGTATTACTTTTTCAAAGTCTAGTGAGTATTGCGGACCAAATGAAGATTTACTATTCTTATTCCCCTAATTCTCATTGCCTATATTTTCTTTCCCTTTTTCATATTTTAGTTTTTGGCCAAATTAAGATCTCATTCGAGTTTTCTAGATCACCTCCTCAAATATTCTATCATCCAAAAATTATTTTGTAAAAGAAAAGGATTTTTTATTGAGTTTTCTATGTGTTGTATGTCTAAGTAATGTATCCTTCTATCATGCTCTTCTTTCTCACAATACATCATCGTTTGCATTTCATATTTTGTGTCCATCATCTTATTATACTCTCTAATCCTCCCAAAGTCTTGCCTTTCATCATTTATTTCAGTCTCATGTTTCTGTAATTTTCTCTTTATTTCTTCCGGTTACTTGCCTATTTTTCCATCTTTCATGACTCTCATATTCAATGAGTTCTGTGATGGCCATACTTACGGTGGCTAAAGGTGACTTCTGTTTAATCAGCCAGTGGTAATATGGCACATGGTTGTGAAGAGCATCTTTTGAAATTTACATAACAGATAATAAATGCGACCAAGTTACTAAAAGGTCAATAATGTAAATGTAAGGGCAAAAAATATTTTATCTCATGTGGGCCTCATTTTATTTTTCCATAAGAATGATGCGGAAATTAGTGGACCTAAAATAGGAAAGAAAAAAATAATCTAGAGAAATTTCAGTCTTAATGTTAAAATGGAATAATGGAGAGTGACAGAAAAGAAAGTCGTAGAAAATAAAATATAAAAAAAAGTTGTGAAAAATAGTTTGAATTAAATTTATGATTTCAAATTCATTTCTTTTAAGAAGAGTTTTTAAATTAGATGTAAAACACAATAACAATGAGTTATAATGAAATGGTACCATTTTAACTCCAAGTGACATATATAGACACTATTATAAATAAAACATGAGTTAATTGTTACATGGTTTTTTTATTTTAAATTTGTCTTCTATTCCTATTCAGATGATTGCCATGAAGATTTTATTATTAGTCATCCATGTTGATAATAATCTTTAGATTTCTATTATGATAGTTTTGACTATAGATTTTTCTTTATTGCTATCATAATTCATAGATAGTTGCCTATGAGAACATACAACACGTTGAGCAGAAGCAATTATGCAGTAGTTGTAGAGAAGTGAGAGAACTATAGTTGAATTGTATTTATTGTAATGAATGTGAATGAATAAACTATTCTAATAATGACATGCATCTGATCTCTATACAACACTGGTACTAACTAATACCATAGCAGAACTAATAGAATTCTACATCAGTAACTATATAACAAAATAGAGAAGAGTAATCTTGATTATCTTGCTAGCTACGTAATGTTCTTTATATCCTTCTTATTCTCAACACCCTCATGGCAAACTCATGGCGTTTTAGGTAAGACCCTGAGTTTGGTTCTGAATTTCTGAAAACTTGTATAACAGAGAGGTTTGGTGAGAAGATCTATGACTTGGTCTTCTGCTGGGATGTGCACAACAATTAATTAATGCTGGTTTATTTTTTCTCGAACTGAATGCATGTCTAGATCAAAATGTTTGGTCTTGTTGTGCAAAATAGGATTTTTAGTGAGAATAACTGCACTAATATTGTCATTGTATAAGATTGGAATGCTTGAGCATTGAATGTGTAGTTCTATGAACAGAATTTAAACCCATCAAATGTCTGTTTTAGCAGCAGCTATGCTCTTAAACTCCACTTTTGCACTGGATTTGCTTATTGAGTGCTTCTTTTGGCTTGCCTAAGAGATTAGATTGGTTCTTAGATAAACACAGTATCTTGTGGTTAATCTTCTATCATCCATATCTGAACCTCAATTTTAATTTGCAAAGGCAAATAATTTAAAATTAGCATTGGGTTGAAAAAAGAGCCCTTGATCCATGGTACCTACCAAGTATCGAATGATTCTTCTAACACATTTCCAGTGGGATAAAAGAGGGTTATGCATGTACTGTAAAACTTTATTGAATGCATATGTAATATCTGGCCTGATTAAGGTTGCATATTGCAATGCACCAACAATAGATCTGTATTGAGTAGGATTCTTATATATTTCACTACCATGTGTAGATAATTTAGTAGTAGTGATCATGGGTGTTGGCATAGAATGTGATTCATGCATATGAGATTTAACTAGCAATACTTTGATATATTTGGTTTGAGAGAGGATATATGAACTAGATTCTGTCTTAAAAGCCTCAATACCTAAGAAGAAATTGAAGTCTCCTAAGTCTTTTAAGGCAAATAAAGTATGTAATTGTGATATCAATTTGGTGATTTCATTATTATCATTGCACGGAACAAGTATATCATCAACATAAACTAAAACATACATAGTAGAGGTAGAAGTAAAACGAATAAACAAGGAAAGATCTGACCTGGTATTCTTGACGTCAAATTGTGACAAAGTTGAAGCTAATTTAGTAAACCAAGCCCTCGGGGCATGCTTTAAACCATAAATAGATTTATTTAACTTGAAAACTGATATGATGGACCTTGAGGGAAGGATCATGGTTGCTGCATGTAAACTGTCTCTTGAAGTTATTCATTAAGAAAAGTATTGTTGAAGTCAAATTGTCGAATTGTCCAGGCTTTAGTAACTGTAGTTGTCAGAATAATTCTAATTGTTGTTGCCTTAATGACGGGACTGCACACTTAATCATAATTAATACCCTCTCTTTGATGAAAATCTTTAGCTATTAGCCTTGCTTTGTATTTTAGAATGGTACCATTAGGATGCTTTTTAATAGAATAAACCCAGCGATAACCAATAATGGTACTGCCAGGAGAAGGATCAACTACTATCCATGTGTTGTTTTTATGTAATGCACTAAGTTCTTCCTGCATTGCTCTTGTCCAATGATCAGTGGTGAGAGCTAATTTAGTTCTTGTTGGTATTTCATTAACAAGGTCTAGAATTTTCTTGGCACTTGCTTGTAGTGCTTTGGGTTTTAAGGGACCAATTTTTGATCTAGTGATCATAGAGTGAGTGTTAGTATTGGTGGAGGGATTGATAGGTGGTAATTGGATAATTGGGAGTAGGTTGTGTAGTAGGAGTGGTATTATCTGGCTATGAAGTCTCAGATGAGGTAGTAGAGGAAGAAAAAATTTGATTACGTAGTGTATCTTGTGTTGATAGTGGGGATTGTGATAAGGATGAATATGAGAAAATTGTGTGAGCGATCTCATTAGAGGTGAGGATAGGAACAGGTAAAATAGATTGAATTGTTGAATTCTTGGTTGGAGGTTTATAAACTTGTTGAAACATAGTATTATAAGGAAACAACAACTTATCAAACATGTCTTGTAATAAAAATCTTACCCATGGAATTCATACATTTATACCTTTTGTGTTGAGGTGCATAACCCATAAAAATGCATAAATTAGATATATATTGAAATTTAGATGAGTTTAAGGAGTTAGCAAGGGATAGCAACCACAACCAAAAATTTCAAGTAGATTATAATCTGGTGCATGATGATTAAGCATTTTAAATTGTGATTTATTAGAGAGAACATGAGATGGCAATCTATTAATTATAAAAGAAGCAGATAAAAAAGCATCATCCCAGTGTTTTAGTGGTAAACATGTAGTAGCTAGCATTAATAGTCCTACTTCAACTATATGTCTATGTTTTCTTTCTATCCTACCATTATGTTGATGTACATGAATATCTATGAAAAATGCCATTAGTAACTAAAAAATCTTGAAAATAATGTGATATATATTTTTGACCATGATCTGTTTGTATTTGTTTAATGTGATAACCAGTATATTTCTCCATCTATATTTTACATTGTTGGAATGCTGTAAAGACTTATGACTTGGAAGATAGCAGGAAGATGCACGAATATCATGATTAAGCATCAAGAAAAGATACATAGTAAAAAAAAACCATGATGAAAAAGGACAAAAGAGGGACACCATACATCAGTATATACCATTTCCAATGGTTGATTAAATTGATAAGTGTTTAATTGAAAAGGCAAAGCATGCATTTGAGACATACAATATAATTTGCATAAGGATGAAGAATTATTATCATTGTTATTTCTAGTTCTATCAAAAGAAATATTACAAGTATTAAGAACAAGTGAAATATTTTAGAATCACAATGGCCTAATTTTTTGTGCCAAACATCAAAAGTATTACAGATAACAATGAAAGCAAGAGGTTTAGATGTAATGATTGGTGATCTAGTTATAGCTACTCGTTCAAATTCATAAACTTCTTGCTTAGATGACCCTTATAGAAGGATCTGATTGGTGTCCTGAGATTTCACATAACAAGCATTAGGGTGAAATTCAAAATAACATTTATTATCTACTGTAAATTGATACACATTAATTAAACTGTGAGATATATCAGGGGAATCTAATAATTATTTAAGAATAAACCTTTTGTTACTATCCAAAGAAATCAGATATGAATAACCAACATCTGCAATAAGAGTTTCTGTGTCATTACCTAATACCACTTGTTCTTTTCTTTGAAAGTCGGATAATACTATCGTGCTAAAAGTAATTTTTTTCAGTACATGCTGAAATGAAGTGGCATGAGGAAATTGTTGACGCGTAGTTCACCTCTAGCCACAATCGGGGACAATGGCTGATGTACAACAAATGAGTGACAATCATCCGTAGTTAGAAAAAAATAATGGTGGCTACTCCAATGAAGATTTAATGATTGTTATCATGTGAATATACATCATTTTGATCATTGAATGATAGATTGTAGGGTTTGATTTTTATTTAAAGTAAAAGTGTTACTTTTATTTAAAGTGTTGTTAAACAAATAAGCTACACTTTTTAAACAAGAATCATCATAAAAAGATGTTTTTGGTATCTTCATGTGAGCAGTTACCAAAAATAATTAGTGATGTTTGCAGGATAAATTAATGCATAATTGGGAGATTAATTAATGGTCAAGGGAGATAATCTCTTTCTTTCTTTTTTTGGGTATGGTCATAGTGTTTGGACCAAGAAATACTCTTTTGAACATAAAAATCAAATTGGGCCATGAAATGCTATTATAGTAATAATAAACAATAACAATATAAAATCCAGGAGAATAAGTAATGATAATAATAGTAATAATAATAATCTTTTATATATATAAAAAAAAAGACAACTACGATTTTATTTATAAATCCTAAGTACAAATTTTATTTTAATAAATATATTAAAAAATTTTAATGTATGAATTAAAAGAAAATTTTAATTATAGTAAATTTTTTATTTTAATTTATACTTGTTTATTATGTATTATTTGATTTAATATGTATATTTTGTCCATAATAGATCGAAATTCGATTTTGTTGCGGCCTGGCCCAAACCCTCTACGGGTTGGCCCGATCCGGGCACCACCCGACCCAAACGGTCAAGGGCAGGGCGCCTTGCAGCCGATTCGGATACGCGTCCTGACAGCTCACCTATAGCTGTGAGGAGAACGCCTCGAAGAAAGTGGGCCTGTCCTTGCAGGGCCCACCTCTGACACGGTATATAAGGGGAAGGTTTTACCCTTCCCCCAAGGTACGACATGCACATTCTACCCCCCTTTTTCGCCTGCACATTTACTGACCAGAGCGTCGGAGTGTATTTGCAGGTGACACCCCCCTTTCCACGCGAAGTGCTCAGGACCTCGACTACGTCTAACCGGCAACCCACGACCAGACGAGGCCCCCATCACCAACCAGGATACCAACCCGAACCGTCCGGTACCCGACTTACCGAACATTGGCGCCGTCTGTAGGGACTCGACCATGGACTTTGTACTAGTCCAAAGTGGGACAGGCCGCGAGGCCGAGCCCGGAGGAGACGCCGCCGCGACTGATTCCCGACAGTATCTAAGATCCCCCCCGAGAAACGCAACACAATCTCACGAGAGACGCCCCTTCGGGGGAACTGGCAACAATCACGCCAGAATAATGCAAGAGCTGCGCCACAGAATGCAAGACTTGGAACGCCGGCTAGCAGATAGAGAACACGATCAGCACACCCCAGAACAAAGTCACTCCCGCTCTCACTCTAGGAGCCACTCCAGACGCATGCTCAGCCCCCAGGCTGAGTCCGAAAGTGATGGGGAAAGAGGACGCGCGAGAAGACGCCATGACCCCGTCATCTATGCCCGGCAGGAGAGGCGGCGTACAACGGATCGCGGGCACGAAGACGCTCGTCGGGAAGACGACGAAGGAAGAACGGCGAGAACCCGGGGACCCGTGATAATGGGAGCGACCCCATTCCATCGTTCCATACTCGAGGTCCAGCTGCCAAAACACTTTGACAAGCCAACGGACATGAGGTACGACGGAACACAAGACCCACTGGAACACCTCACGGCCTTTGAGGCCAGGATGAACCTAGAAGGAGTGGGAGACGTGGTCAGGTGTCGCGCTTTCTCGGTCACTTTGGCGAGACCTGCAATACGGTGGTTCAATAACCTCCCGCAGGGCTGGGTGACCGGTTTCGCGGACATCATCCATGCCTTCTTAGCCCAATTCACGACCAGGATCGCCAAAGCAAAGCACCCAATCAACCTACTGGGGGTGACTCAAAGACTCGGCGAGACGACCAGGAAATACCTGGATCGGTTCAACAACTAATGCTTGGAGATTGACGGGCTGACGGACTCAGTAGCAAGTTTGTGCTTGACGAACGGACTCCTGAACGAGGACTTCAGAAAGCATCTTACTACGAAACCAGTCTGGACAATGCAGGAGATCCAGTGTGTAGCGAGGGAGTACATTAACGATGAAGAAGTCAGCCGGGTTGTGGCTGCCAACAAACGGCAGTCCTCTCACAACCAAACTCGGCACCACGAGAGCGGAGAAAGAACAAGGGAGCACGCCAGGGACGGTGGTGCGAACAAGACAACAAAGCCATTCCCCCGAGTCGGGAAGTTCACTAATTACACTCCCCTCACGACCCCGATCATGGAAGTTTACCAACAGATAGCCGAGAAGGGAATACTGTCGAAACCCCGACCTCTGAAGGATCGAACAGGGGGAACAAAAGCCTTTATTGTGAATATCACAAGGGATACGGGCACAAGACCCAAGACTGTTTCGACCTGAAGGATGCACTTGAGCAAGCAATCAGGGACGGGAAACTTGCCGAATTCTCCCACCTCATTAGAGAGCCGAGGAGACTGAACCGCGACCACGAGGGCGAGGATAGATCCCGGGCGACAAGACGACGCCAAGAACCAGAGGGAGACGACTACGGACTCACAGTGGTAAACGTAGTAACGGCGAGGAATTCAGCCCCAAGGTCGAGATCAGTACAGAAGAAAGACGCCAAAATTCTGGCAGTCTCCTCTTCACCTGCGAGAAGTTCCCAGAGACTCCCATCCATCTCCTTTAGTCCAGAAGACCAATGGTTTGATGAGGTCCCGGAAAGCCCCCCATGGTCATCACGGCCAGAGTCGGAACCGGCCTCGTCAAACGAATCCTCGTGGATACAGGGGCAGACTCAAACATCATGTTCCGCAACGTATTTGACGCCTTGGGACTGCGTGACGCCGACCTAGCGACCCACTAGCACGGTGTGGTAAGGTTGGGCGATCACTTCATCAAACCCGATGGGATTATCTCCCTCCCGACCTCCATGGGACAGGGACAGAGGCGAAGGACAGTAATGGCCGATTTTGTAGTTTTGCGGGATTCCACAGCCTACAACATTATCCTGGGGAGGAAAACCATCAACGACCTTGGGGCAGCGATCAATACGAAGCTGCTCGTAATGAAGTTTGTTACTGATGACGGATCCGTAGGATCCATTAGAGGAGAGTTGGAAACGGCGGTCGCCTGCGACCACGCCAGCCTCTCCTTGAGGAAAAAATCCAAAGAGGCATCAGGGGTGTTCCTCGCCGACCTGGATGCCAGAATAGACGACAAGCCCAGGCCCGAGCCAGAGGGGGACCTGGAAAAATTCAGAGTTGGGGACGCGGAAGAGAAATTCACATTCATAAACAGAAATCTCCCCCATGAATTGAAAGAACCTCTGATGGAGATGATTAGAGCCAATGCTGATCTGTTTGCTTGGACGCCATTTGACATGCCGGGGATAGACCCCCAACTCATGTCGCACAGCCTGGCCGTCAAACCGGGAACCCAACCAGTGGCCTAAAAGAGGAGGAAGATGTCACAGGAAAGGGCAGAGGAGGTGGCCAGGCAGACGGCCGGCCTCCTCGAAGCAGGGTTCATCCGTGAACTAGACTACTCCACTTGGCTATCGAATGTGGTTTTAGTAAAAAAGCACAATGGGAGGTGGAGAATGTGTGTGGACTACTCCGACCTCAACAAAGCGTGCCCCAAGGACTGCTATCCCCTCCCCAACATTGATGCGCTCGTCAATGCAGCGGCGGGGTACCGGTATCTGAGCTTCATGGATGCCTACTCCGGGTACAATCAAATTCCGATGCACCGGCCCGACGAGGATAAGACGGCGTTCATAACGCCAGGAGGGACCTATTGTTACAAGGTGATGCCATTTGGCCTAAAAAAAGCTGGCGCCACATACCAGAGGCTGATGAACAAGATATTCTGCGGGCTCATAGGCAAGACGGTGGAAGTCTACGTGGACGACATCCTCGCGAAAACCACACGGCCTGCCGACCTCCTAAGCAACTTGGGGGGCGTGTTCGCGTCCCTCCGACAACACGGCATGAGGCTCAACCCGTTCAAATGCGCCTTCGCCATGGAGGCCGGGAAGTTCCTCGGGTTCATGATAACCCAAAGAGGGGTAGAAGCCAACCCTGAGAAATGCCAAGCGATTCTCCAGATGAAGAGCCCGGGTTGTATCAAAGACGTCCAGTGATTGGCAGGAAGGCTGACTGCGTTATCCCGTTTTCTCGGCGCATCGGCAGCAAAAGCCCTGCCCTTCTTCAATCTGATGAAAAAGGGGATAGCGTTTGAATGGACTCCTGCATGCGAGGAAGCATTCAACCGCTTCAAAGAGATCCTAGCAACACCTCCGGTGCTCGGGAAGCCTAAGACCGGAGAACCACTCTACCTCTACCTAGCCATAACAGAGGAAGCGCTTGCAACAGTGCTGATACGAGAAGAAGGGAAGGCTCAGCAACCAATCTACTTTGTGAGCAGGGCGCTACAAAGAGCAGAGCTGAGATACAACAAACTGGAGAAACTGGCGCTGGCACTCCTAACCTCCTCCCGAAGGCTGAGGCAATACTTCCAGGGCCACCGTGTCATCGTGAGAACGGACCAAGCAATTCGCCAAGTACTCCAGAAGCCTGATTTGGCTGGAAGGATGATGACTTGGGCCATCGAGCTCTCCCAATATGACTTGCAGTACGAGCCCCGACATGCAATCAAGGCACAGGCGATGGCAGATTTCTTAGTAGAGGTAACAGGTGATCCCCAAAAGGAAACGGGCACACGGTGGAGGCTCCATGTAGACGAGGCCTCCAACCAAACGTCTGGGGGTGCCGGGGTCATTTTAGAGATCCCGGCTGGGGTCATATACGAGCAATCGACCAAGTTCGAATTCCCCGTATCAAACAACCAAGCGCAATACGAAGCCCTCTTGGGTGGGCTAATTCTAGCCCGGGAAGTCGGGGCGACAAGGCTGGACGTGTGCAGCGACTCACAGGTCGTCACCTCACAAGTGAACGGAAGCTATCAAGCCAGAGACCCGCTGCTGCAAAGGTACTTGAAAAAAGTTAGAGAATTGACCAGGCAGTTTCAGGAGGTCACGATCCAACACGTTCCGAGGGAGAGGAACACACGGGCAGACCTCCTATCTAAACTAGCAAGCACGAAGCCGGGAGCGGGCAACCGGTCTCTCATACAGGGCATGGCAAAAGAGCCAACGGTGGCCTTCCATTTGGCAAAATCAAACCCCTCCTGGTTGGACCCCATCACAAATTTCCTGGAACGTGGCAAACTACCTGACGATGAGAGAGCAGTCAAAACACTGAGGAGGGAGGCAACCAAATACGCAATCATACAGGGACAACTATTCAAAAAGGGACTCAGCCAACCCCTATTGAAGTGCTTGCATCCCGACCAGACGGACTACGTACTTAGAGAAGTTCATGAGGGATGCTGCGGCCACCACATCGGGGGCAAAGCCCTAGCAAGGAAGCTAATCCGAGCTGGGTATTACTGGCCATCAATGATGAAAGACTCCGGCGAATTTGTGAGAAAATGCGTCAAGTGTCAAGAGAACGCCAACTTCTACAGAGCGCCGGCTTCCGAGCTGAGACTACTGACGTCCTCCCGACCCTTCGCACAATGGGGAGTCGACCTATTGGGACCCTTTCCAGTCGGCCCCGGACAAGTCAAATACCTCATAGTCGCCGTTGACTACTACACAAAATGGATAGAGGCTAAACCACTGGCTAGTATATCGTCAACCAACTGCAGAAATTTCATGTGGAGGCAGGTGATAACGCGGTTCGGGATCCCGGAAGTCGTCATCTCGGACAACGGAACGCAATTCGCCGACAAGAAATTCACAGAGTTCTTCACTGGCCTGGGCGTAAAACAGAAGTTCTCCTCGGTGGAGCATCCCCAGACGAATGGGCAGGTTGAGTCTGCAAACAAAATCATCCTGCTAGGCCTTAAGAAACGGCTAGACAGTAAAAAGGGGGCATGGGCCGACGAACTCGCCTCCGTTCTATGGTCCTACTGCACAACCGAGAAAAGCTCCACAGGCGAAACACCCTTTCGTCTGACATACGGAGTTGATGCAATGATACCAGTAGAGATCGGCGAGCCAAGCCCGCGATTACTCCTGAAAGGAGTGGAAGAGGCGGTTGAGAAGGACCTAGTGAATGAGGCCAGGGAAATAGCTCACTTGTCGGAAGTAGCACTGAAACAAAGAATGGCGCTGCGCTACAACACCAAAGTGCTCAAAAGGGAGTTTGAAGAGGACGACCTCGTCTTGCGACGCAACGACATAGGGCCACCGACACCAGGAGAAGGAAAGCTGGCGACAAATTGGGAAGGTCCTTACAAAATCAAAGAGGTGCTTGGCAAAGGCGCCTACAAATTGGAAAGGCTCGACGGCAAGGAAATCCCGAGAACATGGAATGCAGGTAACCTGAGAAGATTTTATTCGTAGCTCAGGCACACTGGCCAAGCGGCCTGATAAGCTATATAGCCCATTGTTAATTCCCAATGGTTTATTTTTATCAAATATCTACCATGTTCATAAATTTGTTTAGCTAACGACTAATGCTTACTTATTTGAATCCTCCAATCTACTATCTCCCAATACGAATCCCACACCATCGCGCTCGTAAACGGCAACCCGGGATTGATCACCCCGGGAAGCCAACTGAACCATAGCCATAACGAACGGCCGTGATAATAAGACCATAACAGTTTCAATCGAGTTACCTACGTGAACGGCAAAACATACACAAGCAATAAGTTCGCCTCAAAAAGACGGTAACAAAATACAAACGCTACCAAGCAAGATAAAGGCAATAACAATAAGCCGACCAGGCGACCAATAAAGTATAAAGTTAATAGTTGCAACAAAGTATTCAACAAACCCATACAAAAGCCAAAGTTACAAGAGTTCATTTTCGGTGTCAACAATCTTGCAGTGCTGGATCGTTTTGAAGACCCCAATAGCCGACGTATCGAAGTCTGGAGCCACGATCTTCACCTGAGCCTTCAGAGCCTCCTCGGTCATGAAGATCGCATTCTTCCCTTGCTCCTTCGTCGCCTTGTGCTTCCTCTTAAGCTCGTCGACCTCGGCTTTAGCAGCTTTAGCCGACGAAACGGCCTGGTCGCGTTCCTTCTCCAAGGCTGCCACCCGACCCTGCGCGGCACTCAGCTGGCTCTCTAGGGTCATCTCCCGCTCGGTTAAATGGGACACAGTCTCATCGGAAGCCTTCAATTTCTCCTCGGTAGACTCTGTTTTCTCCTCAGCAGCCTTGAGCTTTTTCCCCACCTCGGACAGCTGCCCCTGAAGCAGCTCGACTTGCACCTTGAAGTCATTGTTCGCCTTACCAGAAGATTCAAGCTTTCTTCGAAGAGCCTGCATTTCCGACAACTTGAACTCGGCCTTCTGAGCTATCACGGCCCCACGGAGCAGCGTCCGATACATCCACCTCGCCTACCCCGCCAGGTCGATGCCAAGGAAATGTTCCTCCATGCCAGGGATCAGGTGGGAGTCGATGAAAGTCCCAGCATCAAAATTTTTCTCCATCACGATAAAGGTTCCTTCCGGGCTGGCAGATGCCCTCCGCCTCTTAGGAGTATGAATAAGTTCCACATCATCGTCATCTTGGCGGGTAGAGGACGAGTGTCCGGCAATGGCCGCCTCTTCGGGAGTGGGGGAAACCTGCACCCCGGCCGAATTCATTGCGGTATCTTGGGGAGAGGGCACGGCCTGATCCTTCTTCTCCTCGACAGGATCTTCAGACTTCCCGTCGACCTTCTCGTCCGTCTTCTCCTCGTCACTATCCTCTAAAAAGGTCTTAACCAAACCCTCGAGCCCTGTCACTGAAGCAGACATCTCTACTACAACAAAGAAACAAATGCGTCATTCGTGAAGTCGGAAAAAGCAAATTAAATGATAAGCAACACAAGAACACAAAGGCAAAATAGCTCACAAATATAATTCCGGGCGACCTCCCGGTCACCCATAAGGAGGTGTGGGTTCACGTGGTTTTTTTCCGAAAACCGCGAACAGCACGTCGGCAATCCTCTTATTTTCAGGGGACATCACCTTGTAGGTCACCTTGATGAAAGTATTAGACCCCGCCCCGAAGCTCCAATACGTCGGGATGAGGCGTTCACCCTCTAGCGACAACCAAAAAGGATGACGACCTTTGACGGGACGAACCTTGAAATACTTGTCTTTGAACCCATGGTAGGAGTCCTCGAACAAGCCAAATATCCTCCGACCTTGGGCAGATCAGAAAGACAGGAACCCTTTCTTCGCTTTCCCCTCCTTGGAAGGGTTAGTGAGATTGAAGAAGAAAAGAAAGACATTCACCGATACCGGCAGCTCGAGATATTCACAACCCATCTCGAAACAATGGATAGAGGCCCAGCTGTTCGGATGAAGCTGCGATGGCGAGACGGATATCCGATTAAGAAGCGCCATCTGGAAGTCGAAAAACGGCATGCGAACGCCCACCTGGGTGAACATGGCTTTGTAAAACCAAATCCAGTCGGCAACCCAGGGGGAGTGAAAATTGATCTCGTACAGCCGCTCATGGGGGGCAGGAACGAAGACGTCATAGTTGGCCTTCTCGTCTGTCCCTCTGCAGAGATACTCGGCTTGTCGGAATTCGGTCAACTCCCCTCGTCCATCTGGTTCAGGGAGTCCTTCAAATCGGAAACAACCCAAGCATAGGGGTCGTAACCCGCAGCAGAGGTGGAAGCCCGTGAAACGACGCGAGGCATACCTACAGCGGGGGTACCACTCCGTTAGTCTATGAGGTCGGGAATCCGGGAAAAACCCAGGAACTACGTCCATTCTATTCAACAGTTAAGATCAAGCATGGCTACATATATCTATCATGCAAGCTACCTAAAAGCCTACCCTGGAATGGTACCCTTCCCCTAATGCATCTATCTGGCACTAGAACACCATCTACCAACAAAATCAAAGACCAACAACAGCAAAAATGCAGAACAAACACAAGCAACAAACATACAGCAGTAAAGCACAGGAAGGCAAAAATCGAGAGTTACCTGAATTGATTGCAGGAGCTTAGGAGGGAAAGGAGAGGCACAGGAAG
Organism: Arachis ipaensis; assembly: GCF_059453495.1. Taxonomy (NCBI): domain Eukaryota; kingdom Viridiplantae; phylum Streptophyta; class Magnoliopsida; order Fabales; family Fabaceae; genus Arachis; species Arachis ipaensis. Next base: position 140,748,172 of record NC_142444.1, read on the forward strand.
GCTCGAACGAAGTCTTGGATATCAGGGAGTGAAGAAGATGAGAGTAGCAAGAATGGGAGAGAGAGAGAAGGAAGAAACTATTTAAAAACCGCTACACAAAGCGCGAAAGGGCCAGGGGCAAAATGGTCTTTGCGCGCAGGGTTTTGCAACTCATTATGAGCATTTAATGCTCAGCGCAAAGAACGAAGCGACGAACGGTCGTCTCAATAACCAAGAGACACGCGCGTAGGGGGCACGTCCTTCCCACGGGTGGCCGACCTGACGACAACGCACGGAACGAGAAATAACACGCCACTAATAGCTTTCACGACTATTACTGGCGCGTGGGGGCACTGTTGCGGCCTGGCCCAAACCCTCTACGGGTTGGCCCGACCCGGGCACCACCCGACCCAAACGGTCAGGGGCAGGGCGCCTTGCAGCCGATTCGGATACGCGTCCCTGACAGCTCACCTACAGCTGTGAGGAGAACGCCTCGAAGAAAGTGGGCCTGTCCTTGCAGGGCCCACCTCTGACACGGTATATAAGGGGAAGGTTTTACCCTTCCCCCAAGGTACGACACGCACATTCTACCCCCCTTTTTCGCCTGCATATTTACTTACTAGAGCGTCGGAGTGTCTTTGCAGGTGACACCCCCTTTCCACGCGAAGTGCTCGGGACCTCGACTACGTCTAACCGGCAACCCACGACCAGACGAGGCCCCATCACCAACCAGGATACCAACCCGAACCATCCGGTACCCGACTTACCGAACAGATTTATATGTAAATACCTAAAAATCGAGTTTGTCCTATTCGATTTATATAGATCTGTTTAGGACATGTATAAAACCAATTTCTATTTAAGACATCTGTGCAATTTTAGTCTCTAATTAATTTATTAATATAAATTATCCTTATTTTTAAATCCAATATATATATATATTTTTTTAGTTTTATTTTCTCATAAATTCACTATTCTTTTAAACTTTTAATGATTCATTAATTACTTTGTATTTACTGAAATCTTCAATTTTTTTATAAAAAATAAATGATCAAAATCATTAAATTACAAAATACTAACAAAAATTATTTATCTTTTTTAATTTCTGAATATAATTTTACTTTACTTACGATTGCATATTTAATACAAAAAAAAATAAAGCATATCAGATAATAATATTTTAATTCCTGAATATAATTTAATTCTTTATTAACATGAAAAAATTAAAATATAAAAGTAAATAATATCATTATTAGCATAAATAATAATAATGCAATAATTAAAATTAAATATATCAAGATTTGATTATTATTATTGTCACAAATTAAATACTCAACAAAAAATATAAAAATATAATTTTTTTATTAACGTGAACTGATTAATATTAAACACAAAAAATAGAATTTTTTTTTCATTATCAACATAAAAAATCTAAACATTTTTTTTACCAAAAATAAAAAGATTCCAATCTGCAGCCTTAAAAAAAAAGAGGAAGACTCGTATAAAGATTGGCAAAACAACTTTTTTTTAAGTTACTGATGTGTCACTCTCTCTCATTTTTCGTATCTCATTACGCTTGCCCAAGTTTTCTCCTTCTATCAGCATTGGTCTCTCTCACTGTCTCCGACAAGCTCATCGTCGGTCTCTTCCTGTCTCCGATCTCGCGTGCCTTCCTTGCCCTCTTCGTCACTGGCGGCAGTGGCAGCAGCTCCCTGACCTAGACGTCGTCGCCGCTCCATGTCTTGTCACTGCCTCGCAGTCAGTCTCGCGCCGTCATTGCGTTCGTCGACGTCGAGACAGAAGCAGCAGGTCCCCGACTTCCTCCTCGCCTTCAGCAACTCCTCGACTTCCTTTGCACAACCTACTCCCAACGTCTCTTTTGTATTTGGTTGTTGTGTTTGATTTTTTTTGTCAAAAATAATCACATTGAGTGAAGATCACCAATATGGGCACATGGGTATTCATAAAAAGATGAACTGTATGAATGATTGAAGCCAAAATTGGGATTTTTACTATTTTATTAATAATTGTATAATTGGGATCAAACAGAATTAAATGGGTTATGCAAAAAACTGGTAACTAAAATTAAAATGGATTTTGAAATAAGTAGTGATGAAAGGGACAGTAATATAAAAAAAATATAATGGCAGAGGTAAAATTGAAACGGAAAAGGAAATGAAGTAAAATTCAATTGAGAAAAGTAATACCAAAAAAACAATATTACATAGCTAGAGTTCCTGTCCGAATTTAAAGTGCTAGAAAGATGCCAATCATATACAGAACTCAAAGAAGAAGAAGAACAAGAAGAATTTGGAGGTGTAGTAGCACTAGTAGTGTTCCAATCACTAACACTCTTGTTCTCCTCTTCATCATTTTCATTATTATTATCACCATAGTTTACAAGCATACCACCCTCAAACATGTAACTAAGTTTCATAATTTCATCATCTAACCATTCATATGCTCCCAACTCCTCATCATTAAAAGCTTCATCATGATCAGCATTATTCTTTTGAATGCTTGGTTGCTGAAGCATTATCACCTCTTTTGTGTCCCTTAACTCTAAGTTCTTATTAGGTGCAGTAGATCGAGTAGGTGCTCTTCTCTTGGAAGCTTTTAATGCAGCAATGTCAATGGTGGGAGGGAAGGAGGAATAATCATTCAAAGATTTCATGAAGCAATAAATTTTCCTCCTGAGATTGAGAGTTCCAATAGTTCTTTATCTCATTGTCTGTTCTTCCTGGTAAATGCCCTGCTATCACTGACCACCTACAATTATTACATACCAAACAAAACATCATCAAAATAGAATTAACTATTTCCCACTCAGATACAAGAAACTACTTTGGTAAATTATGATTTACTCATCGTTTGAGCATTTTAGGCAATTTAATACCTTCTGATATAGGTGCAGTAACAGATTGTTAAACTGATTTATTTTCTTTTTTACTTTCCAATTGTCATGACAGGTTTATTGTCTTAGTTGGCTATGAATATTTCAATAACAGATTAAATATGCAAATATTTCTTGTGTTTTACATCAAGCCTCATTAGTTTTGATAATAAAATTTGAATATTCTCAATCCAAATCCATATCATGGCTTGTAATTAAAAGCCAGACATAATGGATAATTCGATCTGGATATAGTGATTAGCACTTGCTGGATGATACAGCATTATGTGGTTTATTTATATATGAGGTGTGACTCTATCAATGCTTATGCTAATTTATTTAAGGATATTTCTTCTTGTATTTTGTTTCTCATTTCTACATTTTATAAATTGGTGTCCTTTCTTGTCTGTGTATATTTTAGGCCAAAATTGTTTGCTTTTTGTCTAAAAAAGATTGGTTTTTGTTCCTTATATTCTTCCTCCTCCTTGCTATGGAATGAGAAAACTTGGAACTATCACAAGTGTGTTGCCTTGCTCTTTATTTTGATATTCTATTCTATGAAGATTTATGTTCTGTTCTGTGAAAGAAAATGCATAGAAATTTAGCTGTTAACCCTTTTGAAAATTGAAGCCTCTTGTGTTCTCTGCTTTTTCTACTTAAGTTTAGTTTTCCAATGCATAGTTTATGGATTAAATTAATGTCAGGAGCCTCAGAGTTTGATGTTGTCAATGTGATTCTTGAGGAGGGACCAATCATCCTACATATTTTTAGTATATTCTATCACTTGGTTTCACATGTTAGTATTTTAAGATTCATATAGACTGATTATTTTAGTCTTATCTGTTTTTGTTCTTTTCATGCAACAATCGCTTGATTCTTTGTTTAGACTATATGCCAAGACTATTCTTTGTTTAAACTCATGGTCACCTTGCTGCACGCAAAGTTAGGGATTCCCTGCCTATCAAACTTCTTTCTTTTTTGCATTCCGGTGAATCGAGGCGAAACGGATCAGGATAAACTAAATTCCATGTGGAGACAAGCTTTCATGAAGGCATATAAGGCCATGGACAAAGAGCTGAGGTCTCATCTGAATCTGGATTGTTTCTGTAGTGGGAGCACGGCTGTAACCATAGTGAAGCAGGTAGCAGCTCAATGAGTAGTGCATTCAATTGCTGCATATACTTCATTGCTTCTTTCACTGACAGTTCTATGTTGTTCACTTTCCAGGGATCAAATCTGTTCATGAGCAACATAGGGGATTCCTGAGCAATCATGGGATCCAAAGACAGTAATGACTCCATGGTGGCAATTCAGTTGATAATTGATTTGAAACCTGATTTGCCAAGTTAGTTTTGTCATCATTGTTCATCCTTTCTCAGTCTATGTTTTTGCTTTGAGATAGCTTATCTGAATTTTTTACAGGGGAAGCTGAAAGAATCAAAAGGTGCAAGGGCAGGGTATTTGCCTTGCAAGATGAACCAGAAGTTCCAAGGGTGTGGTTACCTTTTGATGATGCACCTGGATTAGCAATGGCTAGAGCATTTGGCGATTTTTGTTTGAAGGATTACGGTGTCATTTTTATACCAGAATTTTCTCACCGGCTTCTTACAGACAAAGACGAGTTCATTGTTCTTGCCTCGGATGGAGTAAGACTTTCGAAAATATATCTGCTTTTATTTGTTCTTGTGGTCTCAGTTGCCACAGTAATATTACAATTATCGCTAAAGTCTCGCAGCATAGAGCATTTGCAACATTTTCTGTTTCCTAGATGCATAGTTTTTTCTTGTTTTGTTGTTTTGGTCCATGTGAAAGTCATCAAATCAAAGTAACTTAGTTTAAGCTATGTATAACTTGCTGTAGGAAAATTTTGCTATGCATAATAGTTCTACCCATGTAAGCAAGAAAAGCATGTCATTCTCATCTATGTGTATGTTTACTTTTGTAAGTGAATAGACATATGATATGGTGAATTTGAATCCAACACTTGAAAAATTTTAACTAGTTCTTGTGTTTCTTTTTAGGCTACTTATGCTTAATATCCATCTTGGTATTTTGTGCAGGTTTGGAATGCGTTAAGCAATAAACGTCGATTTTTGGCGTGGAAAATATACTATTTCTTCTAATGCGCTTTAAACAGAATAGATTTTTTATTAGTTAAATAATACAAAAAATAATATAAAAATTTTAGTTAAATAACACATAACCTATTTTAAACTATACAGATTTTTCTTTTTTTTTTTATGTTTTGTCGTTGATACAAAGTAGTTGCTATTTTTTTTTTCTATGTTTCTTTTTAAACATAGCAAACTTATTCAAATAATTAGTTTTAAGAGAAATTATACAAAAACATAACAAAAATAACAAACAAAATACAAAAAGTTTTAACTACAAATATATAAATTATTTTAAATTATGCAAAATTTTAAAGAAAATTAAAAAGATCTAAGAAAAAGAAAAAAAGGTAATAAAAACTAAAAGAAGAAGAATACGTATAAAACAGAAAAAAAAAGATGCATACTAAAAAAAATTGAATCATAATTCTAATTATTAGTTACAATATTATTATTCTCTCCTAATTATATGTAATAAATATTAAAAAAATAAAAATATAAATTAAAAAGATAAATGGTAAAAATTTGAAACTACATAAAAAAATTGAAAAAGTGTATATATAATAATAACAAATTTTTTATGTGAATAATATTACAGGATTATTCTTAAATTATATTTAATTATAAATTTAATATATTTTTTATAAAAAATTTTATAAATTTATATAAATTATATTATTTTATTAATTTTATTTTTTGTAGAATAAAAAAGTATAAAGAGATACAGAATGAGAGTGAAAAGAGAGAAAAAAAATAAAGAAGAAGAATGAGAGAGAGAATTTGTTAATTTTGGAGGGAAATAATATTTTATTTTAATTGTAATAAAAAAATATCTCATGATACATTTTGATTTTTCAAATTTGTAATATAGAATATAAATTATAAGTTATATATAGAGTGAGAAGGGTAGAGAGAAATAGAAAACGGAAGAAAGGTAGATAAAACGATGGAAAGAGGGAGTTTATTAATTTTGAAAAAAATTATTTCATCCCAATTTTAATGAGAGGGTGTTACATATGTGACATTGACATATATATCTTGCTTGTTAAATTAATAATATAATATAGTTATATTTTAATTTTAATTTAATTTTGATTACAATTAAAGAATATCATAATGCATATTTTAATTGTCAAATTTGTAATTAGTAATTGATAATAATGTATAAAGCTGTTTGTTACGGTACGATGATAAATTCATACGTATCGATACGTTTAAAATATGGACAAATAACAATAAGACATGTGGAATTTATTTTTCACGTCAGCATTTAATTTTTTCTTTTTTAAATATATAATATATCACCACTTTTACTAAAACACCCTTTTAATTAAATAAAAATAAAAAAATATTAATTTATTTAATTTTATAAAAAGACTTAAACATCCTTCCTTTATTTGATTAAACAAAAATACCCTTTTAAATTAATCAAATTTTAGAATTTAATTAATCTTAATTTTATAAATTTAAATAATTAAAACAACAAAATAAAAACATATTAAAAAAACAAAAAATCAAAATTTTTCTTCATTTTATGTTAAATATATTAAAAAAACAAAAAACTAAAATTGTTCTTCATCTAGAATTCAAAAACCTTCTCATTCACCCATATGAAGAATTCAGTCTTCTTCCTCTTCTTCTCTCCTCTTCCTATCCTCTCTCTCTGTCTCTCTCTGCTCCTCGATCTCTCTCATCTGTCTCTGCGTCGCACGCAAGACGCCAACATTTTGCTGGGATGCCCTAGCCAATTACCCAACCTAGCAACCTTAGCTCCACACAACGGCTAAAGGCGAACCCATCCTTCCCATCACCCTCGAGCTCCTCCTTCCTCTCTCCGTCATCGATCTCACTCCTTCACCTCCGTCCATCTCCCGCCGCCGTCGCCGAAACGAGCTTCGAAGCCACCGTCGTTATCGTGCAGCTCTGTTCCACCATCGTGCAGCTACTGTTTCAGTTTTGAAAGCACCACGCAGCTCGGTTCCATCGTCGCCGGGCTCGCCTCCTTTTTCCGTCGAGCAGCTCTATTCCATCGTCGCCGGCGCTATCTCTGTTCCACCTGTTATCCCTTCGGTCGTGCCCTTGTCCCCCTCTTGCTCAGGATCTGCCCTGCTCTGTTATAGGGCTTCTAGATTCTAGGTAATTTTTTTATAACAATTATTGAATAATTGTTGTTAGTTAATTTGTGAACTTGTTATGGGTTGAATAATTGTTGAATAAGTGTTAATTAATCTCTAAATCTTACTGTTTTTACTGTGAATTACTCCATTGTTAATGATTCTGATAATCCATTGGTGAATAAGTGTTAATTAATCTGTCTCTAATACTGTCAAGAGTATGCTTAACTTATTGGCATCATTCTTATAGTTGGATCTTTCAAATTGGTTTCCGAGGAACTTCAAAATTTTGAAGTGAATAATATCTCACATTCTCCTTTCATTTCGCTTTTTTACAGACGAAAATGGAAGCTATGTGCCCTTCAAGGTAACTTTTCTCTTAACCTTACTGTCCAAGCTATTTAAATTTCATTTTTCAGTGATCTTCTAAACTTAATGACCATGTTTTCATTTTCCTTTTCAGCAATGGAGGTTTGACAATCTCAGCACAGTTTTTCTGTCATTGATCATTCTTTTCATTTGAGTTTGATATCAAGACAGTGAAGGTAAGGACTTTGTGCTGTTCTATTGTTTCTGCAGGGAAAGGTCTATCCGGTGGCGTTATTGGTGGAATATCTGTTGGAATAGTAGCAGCACTTCTGTTATTGGTATTTTGTGTTTATGTTAAATGTTATAGAAGAAGGAAGATGTGGAACAAAAAATTGGTAGCTAAAGATTCCAGCGAGAACTTTGTTCTCCAAGGTATATGGATTTCGACTTATATTTTATCTAATAGCATGCTTGGATTAGTAACTCTTATACATTGTCCCTCTTTCAGGCGAAACCTCTCATAATGCCAAAAACAGAACTTCAGCTTCTGATGATACTAGTATTATAGGTGTTAAGGTAGAAAAATCAGCAGAGTTTTCGTATGAGGAACTAGCCAATGCCACAAATAACTTCAGTTTGGCTAAAAAGATTGGTCAAGGTGGTTTTGGTGAAGTCTATTATGGAGAAAATGGCGAGGTTCATAATTTCTCTGTGTTGCTAGTTTTGATTACAAGTATTTGAAAGAAAAGTTGCATATATTTTTTTATTAATGAGAAACTAAATTGCAGTTCTTTTAGTTGAATAGATGCTGCATGCATAGTCAAGTTTTATGTATGATAATACTGTTAGGACTTAGGATAACTAACATTTCAATTGTTACTTTCTTCTATCTTTCCACTTTGGCTGAAGTTTTCTCTGATAACACAGAGAGCTGCAATTAAGAAGATGGACATGAAAGCATCAAAAGAATTTTTGGCAGAACTGAAAGTGTTGACGCGTGTTCATCACTTAAACTTGGTAATCTTTCTCACATATTCCATAGATTGTTTCCAACTATGTTCATATGATCTTTCTGTTTCAATGTTTCACTATTTTTCGATAACAATATAGGTACGCTGATTGGATATTGTGTCGAGGGCTCTCTTTTCCTTGTGTATGAATATATCGAAAATGGAAACTTAAGCCAACATCTGCGAAATTCAGGTAATATAAGCACATGATATGATACATATCTATGTTCAGAATTCAGTGCTTAATGATAAACTGTTATCATTTACCAGATAGTGAGCCTTTACCATGGTCTACCCGGGTTCAAATTGCTCTGGACTCGGCTAGAGGACTTGAATACATTCATGAGCATACAATGCCTGTATATATCCATCGCGATGTAAAGTCGGAAAATATTTTATTAGACAGAAACTTCCGTGGAGAGGTACGATACATCTCAATAAATTCAATGAACTTGTTACCTTTTTTTGTTTTCTTGTATAATTCTGAGATACTGCATTGCATTGTTTTGCAGGTTGCGGATTTTGGACTGACCAAGCTGATTGATGTTGGAAGCTCATCAGCTCCAACTGCTAATATGGCTGGCACATTCGGCTACATGCCACCAGAGTATGATGAACTGTTTTCTCTCTATTCAATTTCTTTTGGCAAACTAAGGATTAGAGTATGCTAACTATTATACATTAACTAAACTTGCAAAGTGTTGGTAGTTCTTTTTTTTTCCCATTAATTTAGTACATAGTTATGAGTTTATGAATGTTGAAAGAGTATTCCTTGATCTTCATCTCCTTGTTTCCAATAGCAATAAAAGTAGAAGTTTTTCGGTCTTAACTTCACACATTCACATTCTAGAAAGGAAAGTGAGCTTTTTAGATTTAATAATAGGATTCTCTTATTTGCAGATATGTATATCGAAGTGTTTCTCCCAAAATAGATGTATATGCTTTCGGAGTTGTTCTATATGAGCTTATTTCTGCAAAAGAAGCTTTGATGAGGAGTGGTGGTGCATCTGGTGCTGAATTGAAGGGCCTTGTGGCTTTGGTGATTATTAATGACTTTGCTATGGAGTTGCTTCAGATCGAGAAGCAGCGCAAGGACGAAGCTCACAGAGAAGCCCTTAGAGTTCCCAATGAGGAGCGCAAGAAGCTCAAGGCCGTAGCTGCGCAAATCAGGGCTCAGGAGCACAAGATCGCACAACAAGAAGTCAGAGAAACACTCGTGCGTTTTTCTTTTTCTTCTTCCCTCCCTTCTATGAATTTCGCTGTGCACACCAAGTGTTCGATGGTTTGCTTATTTGTTGGTTTGAGCTAATATGCACGTCAAATGTTTGTTAATTAGTCTCAATGGATAATTAGGTAGATATATGTGCTCAATGTTGTGTTCGTGCAGACGAGGTGCTTGATCTAATGACTGAACTACTTTTGAAATAAGTGTTGTTTTCTTTCTTTGGAGCCATAATGGCTTGTTGTTTTCTTTTTTTGAAAATTGACTAGGCCTCAATCTGGCTTTGATTTTCCTTTCTGTGATATTCTTTTGCTTGGGCCAAATGTAAAGGGTTAGATTTTATCTTTTGCATTTGTATACCACACACTATTGATTGACCCTTGTTCATTGTCATTGTTCATTACTTAGCTACCTAATCAACATTTCTAATATGATTGCATTTATGGTCTTTGTTTTGTATTTAGCTGTCAGTTGGTTCATTCTGGTTTATACTTTACATTGCTAATCTGTCAAAAAATCCAGTAATAAAATAGGAACTAGTTTCATATTTGATTATGCAACATGTAGAAACAATAAAATAAGTCAATAATCAGCTGACATGGAGTTTGGAGGTATAGTTTTTATATTTTGGAAGTCTAGTTTTCGAATCTTTCAGGTGCGCTAAAGAGATACTTCGACCTATTGTTGCACACAGCCTTGGTTTCATGTGTTTAAGTTAAACCTCTTATAGTCTTTTGATGTGCTTACTGATGTGTCATTCTTATGAATCCAGTTAAAAGAAAGAGCTGAGAAACTTGAAAATTGGAGGATGAAGGTCAAAAAGCATGGTGAGAAGATGGCAGAAAAGAAAGAGTTATTGCGTCGACAAAGCTCAATGTGGATCGATGAAGCTAATCTTGAGGCACAAATGATGAAGCTAATCTTGAGGCACAAATATTGGAATCCATCGTTTCCTTTTGCTGAGTCCCTTATATTTCCACATTTGTTATGGTTGGGATCAGTGTTGTGTTATCTGTTACATAGAAGTTATATTTTTGTCCTATGTTCAATCAAGGTTGCATCATCATGCAAATAACTTATGCATTTGGAGTATGGTTAACCACTGCCACATTCAAGATGCATAATACACATGGAAATAAGTCTGGATATTTTGGGTTAGTCTGGGATTATAGAGCAAGTACTAACGTACCAAGTTTGCATGCTTGAGTGTACAATGATTTTTCTTTTTTTCCCAATAGACGTGACTTGCTAGTGATTGCACTTGATGCATATATGGTATACCCTAATTTAGAACCATTGCAAGAACTAGTATTTTTCTTTTAAGCTTACGCGATTTAGATTTTCCTTAACCCAAATGTTGTTTTGCTCACGGTTTCTTAGCGTGTAGAATCAATCAAACTACGAGCACCGCCAGTAAATGATGATAGCGAGATAATTATTTAGCATAAAGCTAGGTTACATTTTCCTTAAGCAATCAGGTATTCAACATAGATTTACATTTCACGTTAAACTTCAGTGAATTATTATGCAAATATTCTCCGTCAATGATTTTTGTTATTATTTTTTCTTTGTCAATTCATAGCTTTTTGCTTTTCAGCTATCCACTGCTCACAACAAAGACCTTTGCTTTAGTGTTACACAGCGACTGAGCCCAGATATGAATTGAATTCACACCACTTTGTTAAAAGACCTAGTGAGATAATCACTAAATCACATTCTATGATTATAGGTAGATATTTTCATCTGACAATAATTTATTTGGTGGAGAAAGACAGACACAATCCATCACCCTCTACAATCCATCACCCTCAACAATCACGTTCTAAGATTTTAATAACATAACTATTTGTTCCATCTTTTTCAAGTTTCCATAGCCTTCACTTAATAAAATAAGTTAAATGAAGTTAGAGAAAACAAAGCTGGGAAAAATTACGGCTGCAGAAGAATAAAAGCACCTATCGATTTCTTGGCATCTATATTTTCCAGTCAATGGTCTGAAATTAATAATCTACAGGCAGTATGGTTCACGAGGATCAATAATAAAGCTAAGCAAATAAGTATTGACATTGCCACTTCTCCAAAGAGTTCAGATGATAAGCAACGACATCAAAGAAGCATAGCTTGTGAAGATGAAACAGAACCATCTTCTTAGTCTTCAAATTCATTCTGGTGATCCAAAAGATAGTTGGCTGCCAGGTCCTCGTTTTTGTTGCATGCAAAGAACACCTCCAACACAAGATCTCTATCAAATCCCATATCTTGAAGCTGCAAAAGAACAACATAGGGACAAGAATAAGATACTAACACTAGCAAGTAGTACATCATAAACAAATTTCAACGGAGAGCAATCTCAATGGCTTACCCTTTGAATAGCCTCATTCTCTTCTGGGGTGACAGTGATGGTCTGGGGCACTGCAGAAGCCAACTCACTTGGTAGATTCCTGATCAAACAATTCAAAACAACCTTAGCATACCCATGTCTTATGAAGTCAATAAAATCCCAGATACATTGGGGACTCTGCATTTATACACGCGGGGATTATAGGATGTGTTTACTCATACAATCTGAATATGGAAAACTTTAAAAAAAAAAAGCTGCAGACTTTAGAAATTCATCATCTTACTCTTCTCCATCAGGTTCATTTATAAATTCAAACAGCTTTTTCAAATCTTGACGGCCCGAGCGAGATTGCAAAACAGGTGCTACAACATAAGTGGGATCTGAAAGAAGTGATCAATATTTCAGGCATTCAATAAGCCCAACAACACATGAAGTCAGTATTTTGTATTAACAACTCCTGGAGAGGCAGCAGCTATGTATGAGCGTGAGAATCCATCAACCCAGATAAAGGAGCTTCAAAAATGAAGAATGTATGAACTTGAGAACTACACAGATTAATCTAGCACATTAATTGTCAAAACAATTTAAATATGCTGTGACAGTGAAACATGCAAGTTAAAAATTTTGCAACTTTCTTATGCTTGTGTGATTCATACAAGAAAGTTGTAACAGAATATATCATTACATTCGCAACTACTGGCCAACGAAAACAAGGTCACCATGGTAATGATACAATTTCAAGCTAAATATCATTAAATTAAAGTAACTAATCAAGAGTGTTTAAGAGCTAACTTAACCCTCTTTCATATCAGGAAAAAACCAACCAATGACACAAACAACAATTCTAAAAGCACAACGCCATAACCAGAAGCGATGAAATTTTTTCCATTCTTGCGAGAGAAAAAAGGCCAAAAAAAAAGCACATACCTGCTGAATAATGGTAGCAGGAAACGTAGTTGAGTTGGCCAGATAAACCCAAAAGCAGAGAGAAAAAGTTCCATCCTTCACTTCAATTTCAGCTCTTAAATCTTTCAGCAGAGAGTACCCTGCATTCCCTATTGCATCCGTGAACATAATTTCTTCTTTTTTTTGTTTTTGCTCTCTGTAAAACTTTGGTCTCTCAAGCATAGCCTAATTGATTGACAAATTGTGAATGAAACTGAAGTCAATGAAGACGCATTAATCAAATTTAATTGATTGTACAAAAGAAACCCAAGGTAGAAGCATTCTTTCGTAGTCACAGAGAAATTTAGCATTGTATTCTGTAATTGAGTATTTACAGCTCCATACCAAGTAAGAAACATACTGAATTTATTTGAATCATTTATGTCGGTCTCACCTCATATTCTTCATGGTTTGGTACAGAATTAAAGAGACAAAATGTGTTTGATATTCTATGATCATCTTAATTCATAGAGGGAAAAAAAACAACTGAATTGGAAGCTTATCTCAAGCTTATCTCACAATGATATTCTAAGTGTATCATATTTATAATCCAATGATACTCTTACTTCTAATTTGACAAACAGTACACTTGCATATCTTACTTATTGGTTTTTAACACAAGAACAAAATCAGAATACAGAACATAATAACTCAACAATTATATGAAAATTAAAAAAGGAACAAAAGAACAAAACTATCCTCATACATTAACACCAAAACTAATTTCAGTTCTCAATCAATTGATTCAGCGCAAAATTAGCTTCTTAAGAAAATAAAATTAACTCAAGAACAGAACAGAAAAACAAATAGAAGCAGTGAAAAATCAAACAAAAAAAAAATCAAGAATCAACCTGAGTCAGAGGCTCCATTCTTGATGATGCAGACAGAGAGTGACAGAGTACAGGGAGGAGTGGAGGAAGACGTGGTGGCTGCCAGAAAGGGAGAGGCGCTGGACGACGACGGCTGGACGAGGCTCGACGATGGAGGGCGAAGGGACATTCAAAGAACTTCCATAGAGGAGAAAGAAGCAGTATTTGGCCAGTGGTTTAGCCTTCCTTCTCCTCTTTTAGGTTCTTTAAATTTCGTGAGTGACTAGTTACTAAGATCAATGTAGTCAATTATTGTTAGGGTTTTGCCGTTTTGGTTTGCTTTAGAGGGGAGGGGGCACGAATGATATTGGAGAGGATGAAGAACAGATTGATTTTTTATATTTTTGATATGTTTTGCTTTGCTTCAAAGGAAGATGAATGATTAGGGGAATTAGAAAAACTGAAGAACGATTGATTTTTATTTTTTTTAATATGTTTTTGTTTTGTTATTTAAATTAATTGAAATTATAAAATTATGATTAATTGAATTCTAAAATTTGATTGATTTAAAAGGGTATTTTTGTCTAATCAAATAAAATAAGGATGTTTAAGACTTTTTATAAAATTAAATTAAAAATATATTTTTATTTTTATTTAATTAAAGGGGTATAATAATAAAAGTGTTGATATAATATATATTTAAAAAAGAAAAAATTAAATGTTGACGTGGAAAATAAATTCCATGTGATTTGTTACTACTTGTCCATAGTTTAAACGTATCGGTACATATAAATTTATCATCGTACCATAGCAATCACCTAATTTTTATCTCTACCAAAATCTCTCTTTCTAATCTTCTCCAATTCTCTCTTTCTGCAGATTCCAATTCTCCAAATTCCAATTCACTAACACTTTCTTCTTCACTTACACCTTCCTCCTCTTTCATTTCTCTCTTTCACTCTTTTTTTTCAAGTTTTTCACTTTTCACCTTTAGACTCACCTGATGAGAAACTAACGACCACAAAATTTCACAATCTGTGTAGTTTATTTCATGTGTAATTCATGGAAAAGATCAAAGTTATGAAGCATTTATTTACTATACTTTTGTAATATTTATATTATATAGATTAAAAGGGTACTATAGTCTATATAGATTCGTTGATAGTGGTGGCAACAAGGACAAGTTGGATTATACAAAAGAAAGAAAGATAATGAGGAAACACGTGCATGCTCCATGAAGATTCAGTTTATGTATATTTTGAGGATATCTTATATTATATAGTTATATCTTATATATATTATATAGTTATATCTTATATGAATAATGCTAGGTAGACAAAAAAAACAGTCAAAATTTGCTTTATTTAACATTTATTAATTGTCGCAACAATTAATGAATGTTAAATAAGGCAAATTATGGCTGTTTTTGGCTGATTTTATTTGGTTACCAAACATTTCCGTATTATATTATATATATCCTTGTAAACGTGAAAATGTTGTAGTCTTATATTTTATTCATTACATAATTTAATACGTACGTTATTCTATTAAAAAACTATAATGGAAGTACCAAAAAAGTGCTAGCTTTAATTATGACTACATCATATGCATGTTTTGTATTATATTTTGGTTTGTAATGGAAGTACCAAAAAAGTGCTAGCTTTAATTATGACTACATCATATGCATGTTTTGTATTATATTTTGGTTTGTGTACACTCTAAATTTTCTGTATGAAAAGTGTTAGGGGTTAACACTTTTGTTAAATTATGACCAGCACTTAATTATCAAAAGAAAATTGAATGATTCTATACTATTAGATATAATTTCACACCATTAAAAATATCATTAATGGCTAAAAACTACAAAATCTGCTAGTCCCCTAAAATTTTTCTTTCTGTATTATATAAAGACAAAAATATAAAAATAATGAAATATAGAGGATGAAGTTATTCATCTTGATTAAAACATAAAAAATAGCATACAAACGAAAATTTCATATTGTGAAATATATATAATTTTTGGATATTTTTTTAATTTTTAAAACTTTTTTAAAGTGAAAAGACCAAAAAAATTAAATAAGAGATTAATTATTATTGAATTTATAATTTTTATCACATAAAAATTTTATTATTTTATTGTGATTAAATATGTATTTTTTTATTTTACAAAAAAATTTAATTACTTGAATAATATTCAATAGAAAGATGTACAAATATTTTGCAGTTGAATTCTGAGCATAAATATTTTATTCAATTCTTTAATCACATTTGATTTTTTAAATAATTATTTACGCTGTTAAAATAAAATATAATTATTTTTTACGATATAATTTCATATAATTTGATATATGTATAAAATTATTTTACATTAAAAATATATTAAAATTAAATTAGATTAATAGTTAAATTTATTTTTAAAAAAGGTCATTTTTTAAATTCGTATTTAAAAAAATTTATCAATTAAAATAGTTTTTTAAAAATGACAAACTAATCATTTTTGTCATTTTGTCGCTCTATTAACATTTTTTGTCAACGATTAATAATGTGAAATATTAATTGACAATATACATAATTTTTAACACGTTCAATTGAACACTAATTAGATATATTTATAAAATTCTATCACTTTAGTCTATTTTTTCAATTATATAAACTCTAATTTTAATATAATCTAGTGACTAAATTAATAAATTTGTTAAACACATTTATTTAACGTCTAATTAGATATACTAGATATCATATATGTCATCAATTAACATTTTATATTATTTTGATAAAAAATTAAATACTGTTAATAGAGTGATAGAAAGATAAAAATAAATAATTAAAAATCAACGTATTTTTTAAAAATTAATTTGATTATTAATCTAAAATAAATTCTTATATAAAATTTAAAAAAATAAAGATTCACATATATTTATTTTTATATAAAATTAATAATTAAAAGTTATTAAATAATAATATAATAAAATTTATTAAATTATTTAATAATTTTTAAATATTAATTTTACATAAAATAACTTCATGTTAATTTTTACTTTTAAAAAAAATCTAAGATTTTGAAGTGACACGAAAATAACTTGATCCAAATAAAAAATCTCTTTCTTTTATTTTTATTTATGGTTCTAAGAATCATACCGATTTGTTCGGTTCAATCACATTAATTGAAAATCAATTATTAGGTAAGTTCAATTCAAATAAAAATTTAGTGGATAACAAATCATTCAAAGAATAAACCGATTAACCCATGAAACCAGTGCAGTTTTTTGTTAGCAGTTTTACTTGAGTATAATATAAGGAGACACTTAGATAAAGATATTTAAAACGTTTTTTTTTTAAAATATTTTTTAATAATTAAATTTAATATATATAATTAATTAAATCTTATTATTTATATATATATATATAAAAAGAGTATTTTAGTTATTTTTTATAATAGAGATATTATAGTCATTTTTTATAAAAAAATATTAATTTAGATCAGTTCAAAATTTAATTTATTAGTTTTTCGACTAAATTAATTTGTTTGATCTAATTTTAATAAAAATGTATATGATATGGTCGTCATAAATGAGCTATAATTCGGCATGATCCGTTATAGCTCCTCCATTCATGAGCCATAACTCAGTCAGATAAATGCTCCCATCATAACCGACGACAAAACGGTACACAATTAAGATACGTTACCCACCTTTTCGTAACCGACCTTAATGCTAAAAACGTAACGGCCGAACAATTTACCATATAAAGCAAGGTAAAGTATTTTCTTCGGTAAGTGACAAATAGTACAATATACTGACTTAAGCTTCGGAGTGCCTTTGCAGGTACACTCCCTCCTCATTTGTTCGCACGGTTCACGTCACATTGAGAAGAAAGCTCGGACTCAAGGATTGGACGCTCAGCCACCGAGGTGATAGCTCGGCAAGCATTCATCACTAAAGGCCAATCTATTTTACAAGCAAGAACAATTGGCGCCCACCGTGGGACCGAAGAAATAAGTCTTTTCTTTTGGTCCTTCCACCTTCACTTATGCTCATGGCTGACGTACCACCTCCTTCACCATCCGAACTTCTGAGGATGGTAACCGAGTTACAACAGGCTAATCAACGTATGGCCGAGGAAAACCAAAGAATGGCCGCCCAGATTACCGAACTGAACAACGCTCGGATCGAGAATAACGACACTCATCACCAACGACCAGAGGATGATGAACATCATTCTGGCCCTTCCCATGTCTCGGAGACCATCCGGGTTGAGGGAGCTCAACCTGAAGATGAAAACGCCGAATCCGACGAGCTCATGGGTCCTTTCACGCCAGAAGTAATGAACTTTGAGCTACCGCGAAGGTTTACCTTACCACTAACTCTCACGCCTTACGATGGGCTCGGAGATCCGAAGAAGTTCCTCAAGAAATTCCGATCAATAATGATCATTAACGGTGCATCAGATACTGTCTTATGCCGTTGTTTTTCGAATTATTTAGACGGCCCTGCACTTGATTGGCTTTGTGCTTTGCCTGCAGGTTCCATCTGACGATTTCAGCAACTGGCCAAGCTGTTTGAAGAACACTTCGCTGGATCCACAATATATCTGCATGACTCTGACTATCTGAATACCATCAAGCAGGGGCAAAACGAAAGTTTGAAGGACTATATGACTCGTTTCACAAAAGTCGCCATCAACATACCCGACCTCCACCCCGAAGTCCATTTGCATGCAATTAAAAGTGGCCTCCGACCTGGAAAGTTCCAGGAAACAATTGCGGTTGCCAAGCCTAAAACCCTTGCCGAGTTCCAGGAAAAAGCCAAAGGCCAAATCGATATCGAAGAGCTCAGACAAGCTCGAAAGTCTGACAAAACAAGCTACAGAGACGATGATAAAACTCCAAATAGTAAGAAAGGTTTTCAACTAACACCTCATTTTGATTCTTATACGTAGTTTAACACTAAGCGGGAGGATATCATCAAAGAAATTCTAAATTCAAAACTCATCAAACCACCAAGAAAGGCCGGCACCTACCAAGACACTAAGAACGTAGACAAATCCAAATATTGTGCCTTCCACCAGAAGCACGGCCACACCACCGATGACTGTGTGGTAGCAAAGGATCTCTTAGAATGGTTAGCTCGGCAAGGCCATCTCGATAAGTACATTGGAGGTCACATTCAAAAACGTTCCTGATGAGCGGATAATTTATACGCTTTCTGGCATTATTTTTACATAGTTTTTAGTATGATTTAGCTAGTTTTTAGTATATTTTTATTAGTTTTTAAATAAAAATCACATTTCTGGACTTTACTATGAGTTTTTGTATTTTTCTGTAATTTCAGGTAATTTCTAGCTGAAATTGAGGGACTTGAGCAAAAATCTGATTCAGAGGCTGAAGAAGGACTGCAGATGTTGTTGGATTCTGACCTCCCTGCACTCAAAATAGATTTTCTGGAGCTACAGAAACCCAAATGGAACACTCTCAATTGCGTTGGAAAGTAGATATCTAGGGCTTTCCAGCAATATATAATAGTCCACACATTTCCCGAGTTTAGATGACACAAACTGGCGTTCAACGCCAGCTTTCTACCCTATTCTGGCGTTAAACGCCAGAAACAAGTTGCAAAGCAGAGTTAAATGCCAGAAACAAGTTACAAACTGGCGTTCAACTCCAAGGAAGACCTCTACATGTGAAAGCTTCACTGCTCAGCCCAAGCACACACCAAGTGGGCCCGGAAGTGAATTTCTGCATCATTTACTCATCTCTGTAAACCCTAGTAACTAGTTTAGTATAAATAGGACTTTTTACTATTGTATTAGGGTCTTGGGAGACCACCTTTAGGGTCTTGGTTATTCTGGTTCCCCTCTGGGGCCGAAGCCAATGAACACTATTATCACTTATGTATTTTCAACGGTGGAGTTTCTACACACCATAGATTAAGGTGTGGAGCTCTGCTGTTCCTCATGAATTAATGCAAAGTACTATTGTTTTTCTATTCAACTCAAGCCTATTTCTTCTCTAAGATATTCATTCGCACACAAGAACATGATGAATGTGATGATTATGTGACACTCATCACCATTCTCACTTATGAACGTGTGCCTGATAAACACTTTCGTTCTACATGAAAACAAGTTTGAATGCATATCTCTTAGCCTCCTGATTTATGATCAGAGTCTTCGTGGTATAGGCTAGAATTATTGGCGGCCATTCTTGAGATCCGGAAAGTTTAAACCTTGTCTGTGGTATTCCGAGTAGGATCTGGAAAGGGATAGTTGTGACGAGCTTCAAACTTGCGAGTGCTGGGCGTAGTGACAGACGCAAAAGGATTACTGGATCCTATTCCAGCATGATCGAGAACCGACAGATGATTAGCCATGCGGTGACAGCGCATTTGGACCATTTTCACTGAGAGGACGGGATGTATCCATTAATAACGGTGATGCCCAACATACAGCTTGCCATGAAAAGGAGTAAGAAGGATTGAATGAAGGCAATAGGAAAGCAGAGAATCAGAAGGAACAAAGCATCTCCATATGCTTATCTGAAATTCCTACCAACGAATTACATAAGTATCTCTATCCTATTTTATATTTTATTTATATTTTAATTATCAATTTACCATAACCATTTGAATCCACCTGACTGAGATTTACAAGATGACCATAGCTTGCTTCATACCGACAATCTCTGTGGGATCGACACTTACTCACGTAAGGTTTATTACTTGGACGACCCAGTGCACTTGCTGGTTAGTTGTGCGAAGTTGTGAAGAAGAACTAAGATTATGAATGTGCGTATTAAGTTTTTAGCGCCGTTACCAAGGAATGAACGATCACGATTTCGTGCACCATGTTTTTGGCGCCGTTGCGGGGGATTGTTCGAGTTTGGCCAACTGACGGTTCATCTTGTTGCTCAGATTAGGTAATTTTATTTTATTTTTAAGCTTTTTGTTTTCGAAAAAAAATTTTCAAAAAAAAATATAAATTAAATAAATTATTCTATGGCTTCAGAATTTTGAGAATAAATTCTAGAGTTTCATGATGATCTGTTGAAGTCTGGCTGGCTGTAAAGCCATGTCTAATCTTTTGGACCGAGGTTTCAACTCATCATCACAAGAGCTTGTTAATTTCTATCAACCTTGTTGTTGAATGTAATGATCTGCTAAAACTTTGCTGGCCATTGGCCATGTCTAGTGTTTTGGACCGAATCTTTCACTGAAAGCTTGGCTGGCTAGTAAACCATGTCTAATTCCTGGACCGGAGTTTTAGACTAACATTGCATGATTCCTGGAATTCTTATTAAAAATTTTGAATTTCCTTATTTTCTTTCTCAAATTAATTTTCAAAAAATCCAAAAAAAATTTTAATAAAATCATAAAAACAAAAAATTTGTGTTTTTGTTTGAGTCTTGTGTCAAATTTTAAGTTTGGTGTCAATTGCATCTTTTTAATTTCTTTAAATTTTTGAAAACTCATGCATAATGTTCTTCATGATCTTCAAGTTGTTCTTGATGAATTTCCTTGTTTGATCTTTGCATCTTCTTGTTTTGTGTCTTTTCTTGTTTTTCATATGCATTTTTAATTTGTTAGTGTCTATAGTTTGAAAATTTCTAAGTTTGGTGTCTTGCATGTGTGTCTTTTCTAAAAAAAATTTCAAAAATAAGTTCTTGATGTTCATCTTGACATTCAAAGTGTTCTTGGTGTTCATCTTGACATTCAAAGTGTTCTTGCATGCATTATGTGTTTTGATTCATAATTTTCATGTTTTATGTCAATTTTGTGTTTTTTTCTTTCCTCATTAAAAATTCAAAAATAAAAAAAATATCTTTCCCTTATTTGCAAATAAATTTCGAAAATTTGGTTTGACTTAGTCAAAAATTTTTAAAATTTAGTTGTTTCTCATGAGTCAAGTCAAATTTTCAATTTAAAAAATCCTATCTTTTCAAAAATCAAATCTTTTCCATTTTTCTTTCATATTTTCGAATTTTTTTTTTAAATTTGATTTTCAAAATCTCTTTCTTAATTTTGTTTCATAATTTCAAATTCTTTACTAACAATTAATGTGATTGATTCAAAAATTTTAAAGTTTGTTACTTGCCTATTAAGAAAGGTTCAATCTTTAAATTTTAGAATCATATCTTTTAGTTTCTTGTTAGTTAAGTAATCAACTTTAATTTTCAAAATCAAGTCTTTTTAAATTTCTTTTTCAAATCTTTTTCAAAATAAATTTCAATCATATCTTTTTCAAAACTTAATTTCAAAATCTTTTCTAACCTCTTCTTTTTTCAAAATTGATTTTCAAATCTTTTTCAATTAACCACTTAACTTTTTGTTTGATTTTTAAAATTCTTATCTTTTTCAAAACCACCTAACTAACTTTCTCTCTCCAATTTTTGAAAATCACTAACCTCTTTTTCAAAATTTCTTTTCATTAACTAATTATTTTAAATTTCAATTTAATTTTATTTTCCTTTTTGATTTTTGAATACTAACTAATATTTAAAATAAAAACAAAAATATTTTTGATTTATTTTAATTAAATTTGAATTCTTCCTTCTCTCATCTCCTTCTATTTATTTATTCATCTACTAACACTCCTCTCTCACTCATAATTTGAACCCACTATTCTCCTCTGTGTTCGAGTTTTTCTCTTCTCTTTCTTCTATTCTTCTCTTCTTATACTTACACAAGGAATCTCTATACTGTGACATAGAGGATTCCATATTTTCTTTTCTATTCTCTTCTTTTTCATATGAGCAGGAACAAGGATAAAAACATTCTTGTTGAAGCTGATCCTGAACCTGAAAGGACTCTGAAGAGGAAGCTAAGGGAAGCTAAGGCACAACTCTCTGGAGAGGACATGACAGAAATTTTTGAAAAAGAAGGAGACATGGCCGAACCTAATAACAATGGTTGAGATGCAAGGAAGATGCTTGGTGACTTTATTACACCCTCTTCCAACTTCTATGGAAGAAGCATCTCACTCCTTGCAATTGGAGCAAACAACTTTGAGCTTAAGCGTCAATTAGTTTCTCTAATGCAGCAGAACTGCAAGTTTCATGGACTTCCAATGGAAGATCCTCATCAGTTTTTAGCTGAATTCTTGCAAATCTGTGAAACTGTCAAGACCAATGGAGTTGATCCCGAGGTCTACAGGCTTATGCTTTTCCCTTTTGCTGTAAGAGACAGAGCTAGAATATGGTTGGACTCTCAACCTAAAGATAGCCTGAACTCTTGGGATAAGCTGGTCACGGCTTTCTTAGCCAAGTTCTTTCTTCCTCAAAAGCTAAGCAAGCTTAGAGTGGATGTTCAAACCTTCAAACAGAAAGAAGGTGAATCCCTCTATGAAGCTTGGAAAAGATACAAGCAACTGACCAAAAAGTGTCCTTCTGACATGCTTTCAGAATGGACCATCCTGGATATATTCTATGATGGTCTGTCTGAATTATCTAAGATGTCATTGGACCATTCTGCAGGTGGATCCATTCACCTAAAGAAAACGCCTGCAGAAGCTCAAGAACTCATTGACATGGTTGCAAATAACCAGTTTATGTACACTTCTGAAAGGAATCCTGTGAGTAATGGGACGCCTCAGAGGAAGGGAGTTCTTGAAATTGATACTCCGAATGTCATATTGGCTCAGAATAAAATATTGACTCAGCAAGTCAATATGATTTCTCAGAGTCTGAATGGATTGCAAGCTGCATCCAACAGTACTAAAGAAGCATCTTCTGAAGAAGAAACTTATGATCCTGAGAACTCTGCAATAGCAGAGGTGAATTACATGGGAGAAACCTATGGAAACACTTATAATCCCTCATGGAGAAATCATCCAAATTTCTCATGGAAGGATCAACAAAAGCCTCAACAAGGCTTTAATAATGGTGGAAGAAACAGGTTTAGCAATAGCAAGCCTTTTCCATCATCCTCTCAGTAACAGACAGAGAATTCTGAGCAGAATCCATCTAGCTTAGCAAATATAGTCTCTGATCTATCTAAGGCCACTCTAAGTTTCATGAATGAAACAAGGTCCTCCATCAGAAATTTGGAGGAAGAGTCACTGAAACCCCTCCTAGTACTCTCCCAAGCAATACAGAAGAGAATCCAAAAAGAGAGTGCAAAGCCATAACCTTACTTGGTGTGGCCGAACCCAGAGAGGAGGAGGAGGACGTGAATCCTAGTGAGGAAGACCTCCTGGAACGTTCACTGACCAATAAGGAGTTTCCCTTTGAGGAACCAAAGGAATATGAGGCTCATCTAGAGACCATAGAGATTCCATTGAACCTCCTTTTACCATTCATGAGCTCTGATGACTATTCATCTTCTGAAGAAGATAAAGACATTGTTCAAGGGCAAGTTGCCCAGTATTTAGGAGCAATCATGAAGCTGAATGCCAAGCTATTTGGTAATGAGACTTGGGAGGATGAGCTTCCATTGCTCATTAATGAACTGAATATCTGGGTTCAACACACTTTACCTCAAAAGAAATAGGATCTTGATAAATTCCTAATTCCCTGTAACATAGGCACCATGACCTTTGAGAAGGCTCTGTGTGACCTGGGGTCAGGCATAAACTTAATGCCACTCTCTGTAATGGAGAAACTAGGAATCTTTGAGGTACAGGCTGCCAAATTCTCATTAGAGATGGCAGACAAATCCATGAAACAGGCTTATGGACTAGTAGAGGACATGTTAGTAAAGGTTAAAGGCCTTTACATCCCTGCTGATTTCATAATCCTAGACACTGGGAAGGATGAGGATGAATCCATCATCCTTGGAAGACCCTTCCTAGCCACAGCAAAAGCTGTGATTGATGTTGACAGAGGAGAGTTGGTCCTTCAATTGAATGAAGACTACCTTGTATTTAAGACTCAAGGTTTTCCTTCTGTAACCATGGAGAGGAAGCATGAGAAGCTTCTCTCAGAATAGAGTCAAACAAAACCCCCACATTTAAACTCTAAGTTTGGTGTTGGGAGGCCACAACCAAACTCTAAGTTTGGTGTTGGGAGGCCACAGCCAAACTCTAAGTTTGGTGTTGAGAGGCCCCAACATTGCTCTGATTATCTGTGAGGCTCCATGAGAGCTCACTGTCAAGCTATTGACATTAAAGAAGCGCTTGTTGGGAGGCAACCCAATGTTATTTAATTATATCTATTTATTTTCTATTGCTATTTTATGTTTTCTTTAGGTTGATGATCATGTGAAGTCACAAAAACAACTAAAAAATCAAAAAAGAATGAAAAATAGCATTAAAAACAGCTCACCCTGGAGGAAGAGCTTACTGGCGTTTAAACGCCAGTAAGAAGCATCAAACTGGCATTTAACGCCAGAAAGAAGCATCAAGCTGGCGTTAAACGCCAGAAACAAGCACCAGACTGGCGTTTAACGCCAGAACAGAGCATGGAATTGGCGTTTAACACCAAGAATGGGAGAAAAGTTGGCGTTAAACGCCAGAAACAAGCAGCAATCTGGCGTTTAACGCCAGGATTGCACTCTAAGGGAGTTTACACACCTAAATGGAGCAGAGATGATAAATCATTGACCCCTCAAGATCTGTGGACCCCACAGGATCCCTACCTACCCCACCTCTCTCTCTCTCTCTCTCTCCCACCTTTTCATAACACTCTTCCCTAAATACCCCTCACCAATCACCTCCACTTCTCTTCCCCATCACCACTTCACCAAACACCTCCACCACTACTTCCCTCCTAAACCCACCCACACATGGCTGAACCACTCACCTCCCTCAATCTCCTCCATTATCTTCTTCTTCTCCTCTCTTCTTTCTTCTTTTGCTTGAGGACGAGCAAACATTTTAAGTTTGGTGTGGAAAAAGCACTGCTTTTTTGTTTTTCCATAACCATTAATGGCACCTTAAGGCCGGAGAAACCTCTAAAAAGAGGAAAGGGAAGGCAATTGCTTCCACCTCCGAGTCATGGGAGATGGAGAGATTCATCTCAAAGGTCCATCAAGACCACTTCTATGAAGTTGTGGCCAAGAACAAGAAATCCCTGAGATGCCTCAAGGGATGCACTTTCCTCCACAAAACTATTGGGAGCAAATTAACACCTCCCTAGAAGAATTAAGTTCTAACATGGGACAACTAAGGGTGGAGCACCAAGAGCACTCCATCATTCTCTATGAAATTAGAGAAGATCAAAGAGCTATGAGGGAAGAGCAACAAAGGCAAGGAAGAGACATAGAGAAGCTCAAGAACACCATTGGTTCTTCAAGAGGAAGAAGACGCCACCCTCACTAAGGTGGACCCGTTCCTTAATCTCCTTGTTCTTATTTTTCTGTTTTTCGTTTACTATATATCTATTTATGTTTATGTCTTTATTACATGATCATTAGTATTTAAGTGTCTATGTCTTAAAGCTATGAATGTCTTATGAATCCATCACCTTTCTTAAATGAAAAATGTTTTAATTACAAAAGAACAAGAAGTACATGAATTTCGAATTCATCCTTGAAATTAGTTTAATTATTTTGATGTGGTGACAATACTTTTTGTTTTCTGAATGAATGCTTGAACAATGCATATGTCTTTTGAATTTGTTGTTCATGAATGTTAAAATTGTTGGCTCTTGAAAGAATAATGAAAAAGGAGAACTGTTATTGATAATCTAAAAAATCAAAAAAATTGATTCTTGAAGTAAGAAAAAGCAGTGAATACAAAAGCTTGCAGGAAAAAAATGGCGAAAAAGAAAGAAAAAGAAAAAGCAAGCAGAAAAAGCCAATAGCCCTTAAAACCAAAAGGTAAGGGTAATAAAAAGGATCCAAGGCTTTGAGCATCAGTGGATAGGAGGGCCCAAAGAAATTAAATCATGGCCTAAGCGGCTAAATCAAGCTGTCCCTAGCCATATGCTTGTGGCGTGAAGGTGTCAAGTGAAAAGCTTGAGACTGAGCGGTTAAAGTCGAGGTCCAAAGTAAAAACAGAGTGTGCTTAAGAACCCTGGACACCTCTAATTGGGGACTTTAGCAAAGCTGAGTCACAATCTGAAAAGGTTCACCCAGTTATGTGTCTGTGGCATGTGTGTATCCGGTGGTAATACTGGAAAACAGAGTGCTTAGGGCTACGGCCAAGACTCATAAAGTAGCTGTGTTCAAGAATCAACATACTGAACTAGGAGAATCAATAACACTATCTAAATTCTGAATTCCTATAGATGCCAATCATTCTGAACTTCAAAGGATAAAGTGAGATGCCAAAACTGTTCAGAGGCAAAAAGCTACTAGTCCTGCTCATCTGATTGGAGCTAAGTTTTGTTGATATTCTGGAATTTATAGTATATTCTCTTCTTTTTATTCTATTTGATTTTTAGTTGCTTGGGGACAAGCAACAATTTAAGTTTGGTGTTGTGATGAGCGGATAATTTATACGCTTTCTGGCATTATTTTTACATAGTTTTTAGTATGATTTAGTTAGTTTTTAGTATATTTTTATTAGTTTTTAAATAAAAATCACATTTCTGGATTTTACTATGAGTTTGTGTATTTTTCTGTGATTTCAGGTAATTTCTGGCTGAAATTGAGGGACCTGAGCAAAAATCTGATTCAGAGGCTGAAGAAGGACTGCAGATGCTGTTGGATTCTAACCTCCCTGCACTTGAAATGGATTTTCTGGAGCTACAGAACCCAAATGGCACGCTCTCAATTGCGTTAGAAAATAGGCATCCAGGGCTTTCCATCAATATATAATAGACCACACTTTGTCCTAGTTTAGATGACGCAAACTGGCGTTCAACGCCAGCTTTCTACCCTATTTTGGCGTTAAACGCCAGAAACAAGTTGCAAAGCAGAGTTAAATGCCAGAAACAAGTTACAAACTAGCGTTCAACTCCAAGGAAGACCTTTACACGTGAAAGCTTCACTGCTCAGCTCAAGCACACACCAAGTGGGCCCGAAAGTGGATTTCTGCATCATTTACTCATCTCTATAAACCCTAGTAACTAGTTTAGTATAAATAGGACTTTTTACTATTGTATTAGGGTCTTGGGAGACCACCTTTAGGGTCTTGGTTATTCTGGTTCCCCTCTGGGGCCGAAGCCAATGAACACTATTATCACTTATGTATTTTCAACGGTGGAGTTTCAACACACCATAGATTAAGGTGTGGAGCTCTGCTGTTCCTCATGAATTAATGCAAAGTACTATTGTTTTTCTATTCAACTCAAGCTTATTTCTTCTCTAAGATATTCATTCACACACACGAACATGATGAATGTGATGATTATGTGACACTCATCACCATTCTCACTTATGAACGCGTGCCTGACAAACACTTCCGTTCTACATGAAAACAAGCTTGAATGCATATCTCTTAGCCTCCTGATTTACGATCAGAGTCTTCGTGGTATAGGCTAGAATTATTGGCGGCCATTCTTGAGATCCAAAAAGTATAAACCTTGTCTGTGGTATTCCGAGTAGGATCTGGGAAGGGATGGTTGTGACGAGCTTCAAACTCGCGAGTGCTGGGCGTAGTGACAGACGCAAAAGGATTACTGGATCCTATTCCAGCATGATCGAGAACCGACAGATGATTAGCCATGCGGTGACAGAACATTTGGACCATTTTCACTGAGAGGACGGGATGTAGCCATTGACAACGGTGATGCCCAACATACAGCTTGCCATGGAAAGGAGTAAGAAGGATTGAATGAAGGCAATAGGAAAACAGAGATTTAGAAGGAACAAAGCATCTCCATACGCTTATCTGAAATTCCTACCAACGGATTACATAAGTATCTCTATCCTATTTTATATTTTATTTATATTTTAATTATCAATTCACCATAACCATTTGAATCCGCCTGACTGAGATTTACAAGATGACCATAGCTTGCTTCATACCGACAATCTCCGTGGGATCGACCCTTACTCACGTAAGGTTTATTACTTGGACGAAGGAATGAACGATCACGATTTCGTGCACCAGTTTCACACCTTCCAGAAACGAGGACTCGTCAGAACAACAGCACCGAGGAAAAGAAAGGACAACACCAAATCAATATGAAAAGCCCAGAGGTATAATCAATTGTATTTCAGGGGGATACGCCGGTGGAGGGTCCTTAAGCTCGGCCAGAAAGAGATCACACCGAGCTATATGCTTGGTAGATGGCTTCCAGCGCGAAGCTACACTCGCAACACAACTCTCCCAAGTGACGTTCACACACGCCGACTTTAATTCAAACATACTCAACTTGGACGACCCTGTGGTAATCATCCTTCAATTGGGAGATCTGTTGGTAAGGAAAGTACTTCTGGATCCCGGGAGCTGCGCCGACGTCCTATTCTACTCAACATTCCAAAAAATGAAGCTCAGCGACAACGCTCTCCAGTCAATAGTAGGAGACCTTGTCGGGTTCTCGGGTGAGCGAGTGCCGATATTGGGATCAGTGTGGTTACAAACCACACTGGGTGAGCATCCTCTTTCAAAAACATGTGATATTCAATATTTAGTTGTAGATTGCTTTAGCCCATATAACCTCATACTAGGCCGACCTTTTTTGAATAAGTTTGGCGCAATTGTATCTACAGTTCACCTGTGTGTTAAGTTCCCTTTGCAGGACAACCAGGTTGTAACAATCCATGGGGATCATAAAGAGGCACGCCAATGTTACAACATCAGCATGAAACTACCAACCCGTTCCAAACAACAAGTCAACAATCTCCACCACGTCGCCAAAAGCTTGGCGTTAGCCGACCTCGATCCACGAGCCGACTTCCTTGAACGACCTACACCATCCAGGACTTACAGAAAGTATATTTCCATAATAATCCTAACAAATTTACTTATGTAGGTACATCCCTAGACTCAGTGGAACTAAAAGCCATCACCACCTTTTTACAAACACAAGCCGACCTATTCGCATGGACACCTTCTGACATGCCTGGCATCGATCCATAGATCATCAGCCATAAATTAGCAATAAACCTGTCTGCACGACCAGTGCAACAGAAGAAACGAAACCTCGGCGATGAAAAGAAAATAGCATCATTAGAAGAAACTCAAAAGCTGATCCATGCAGAGTTCATCAAGGAAATCAGATTTACTACCTGGCTGGCAAATGTGGTAATGGTAAGGAAAAAAAATGGTAAGTGGCGCATGTGCCTCGACTTTACTGATTTAAACAAAGCATGCCCGAAAGACTCTTACCTTTTACCATCCATAGATTCTTTGGTGGATAATGCTTCTGGCTATGCTACCTTGAGTTTTATGGATGCTTATTTGGGTTATAATCAAATCCTCATGCATCCCTCTGATCAAAGTAAAACAGCATTTATCACTGAATTCGGTAACTACTGCTATAAAGTTATGCCCTTTGGACTAAAGAATGCAGGGGCAACTTACCAGTGCCTTATGGACAAAGTCTTCGCCAAACAAATCGGCAGAAACATAGAAGTGTATGTCGACGACATGGTCGCCAAGACACAGCTCGGGAAAAACCATATTGACGACTTATCAGAGATTTTTGGCCAAATTCGCAACTACAACATACGTCTAAACCCAGAAAAATGTGCCTTCGCAGTTCAGGGAGGTAAGTTCTTAGGTATTTTACTAACAAACAGGGGCATTGAGGCGAATCCAGATAAATGCCGAGCAGTTCTGGAAATGACGAGCCCAAAGACCATAAAGGAAGTCCAACGCCTCACCGGAAGGATCGCTGCACTATCCAGATTTATCCCATGCTTAGCTTCAAAATCTATTCCTTTTTTTCAAACGATAAAAAAGAAAAATAAATTTCAGTGGAATGATGATTGTGAGAGAGCTTTTAAAACACTAAAAACAACTCTCTCACAACTGCCGATCTTACAAAAACCCCATCAAGGGGAAGATCTATTTCTATATTTGTTAGTCACTGATTGGGCTATAAGCTCTGCTCTTGTTACAAAACAAAACCCAGCATCCAGTATACTTTGTCAGTAAAACCCTTCAACACGCCGAACTCAATTATCCCAGAATTGAAAAGCTGGCTTTAGCACTAGTTTTCTCAGCAAGAAGACTCCGACCTTACTTCCAAAGTCATGCTGTCTATGTCAAGAGTGACCACCTATTACGCCAAGTGTTACATAAACCAGAAATCGCAGGCAGACTTATTAAATGGTCAATAGAATTGTCAGAGTTCGACATCAGGTACCAATCAAGAGGACCGATTAAGTCCCAATTCTTGGCAGACTTCATTGCAGAACTTACTATTCCTTCAGAAGACGATCATACAAAACAATGGATCTTATACGTCGACGGCTCGTCGAACACTGAGGGCTGTGGTGCCGGCATATGTCTAGAGTCTGACGATGGCTTTATTCTGGAACATTCATTACACTTATCTTTCAAGGCTAGCAACAATCAAGCCGAATATGAGGCCCTCGTTGCAGGACTCCGACTTTATTTAGATCTCCGCATTTCCACTATAAAGGTATACTGTGACTCCTTATTGGTAGTACAACAGGTAAACGACCTCTTCCAAGTAACGGATCATCTCCTTTCTAAATACTTATTATTAGTGAAAGATTTTACTTCAAAGTTCTCAAATTTTGAAATTCAACACATACCACGAGAACAAAACCACAGGGCTGATATCTTATCTAAACTCGGCAGCACACAATCCGACTTATCCACACTGCATCAATCCAATATTACATCCCCAAGTGTAAGTTTAACAGATGTATTAAGTGTCACACAGGAACAGGGTTGGCAAGACGGTTACATACAATATCTGAAAATAGGTCAAATACCAGAAAAGGTCGGCAACACAAAACGATTCCGAAGACAAGCATCTTTTTTCACTTTGCTCAAGGAGACTTTATACCGCCGAGGATATACTCGCCCGTTGCGGAACACATATAGGAGCTCGGAGTTTAGCTTCAAAAATCCTCCGCGCAGGTTTTTTTTGGCCGACCTTACAACATGATAGCAAGACTAAGGTTCAGACTTGTGAAAATTGTCAGAAACATGCACCACTCATACACCTACCTGCCGAGCACCTACATTACTCTGACGTTAGTTGGCCTTTCTATCAATGGGGCTAGACATCCTCGGTCCATTTCCAACGGCACCGGGGCAGGTAAAATTTTTAATAGTTGCAATTGATTATTTCTCAAAGTGGGTTGAAGCCCAACCTCTAGCCAGAATCATATCACAACAAATGATTTTTTTCACTTGGAAAAATATTATTTGCCGTTTCGGCATTCCTCACCACATCATCACTGACAATGGTCACCAGTTTGCCGACCATAAATTTCAATCCTTTTTGAAGAACCTTAAGGTCAAACAACATTTTGCCTCCGTTGAATATCCTCAGACAAACGGACTAGCAGAGGCAGTGAACAAGATCATACTACATGCCTTAAAGAAAAAGTTAGATGATGCCAAAGGACTTTGGGCCGAACTAATACCCGAAATCCTTTGGGGATACAACACAACACCTCAGTCATCAACAAAGGAGACACCATTTCGCCTGGTATATGGCTCTAAAGCTATGATACCTTTAGAAATCTCGCACAACTCGGTCAAAACTCAGCTCGGCAACCAGGATGAAGCTCGGCGAGCCGAGCTAGATCTCATTGAAGAAATAAGGGAAACAACAACACTCTGACAACGCGCGGCTCAGCAAACAATTGCCCGACGACATAACAAATCGGTCAGAAACTGATCATTCTAAACAGGCGAGTTAGTTCTTCGGAAGACGGAAACTGCGCGCTGACCTCCATCCCATGGAAAGCTCACAGCAAACTAGGACGGCCCCTACCGGGTTAAAGAAGTTCTCGGCAACGGAGCTTACAGACTAGAATCCATGAATGGTACAACACTACCTAATACCTGGAATATTTCCTCTCTAAAGAAATTTTACAGTTAAACATCAGGGACAGGCTTGTACTCTTTTTCCTATTACTAAGATTTTTCCCAATGGGTTTTGCTTTGAGAGGTTTTAACGAGGCTAGCCTACCTGAACCTTTGTATCCAAAGGATTACCAATACTACTGTATGTAATAAATCTATCTCATTTTATACAAACTCTGTCACATTATGATGTTTGCTTTTACAATCAACAATGCTTGGTACAATTCCATCTATGGTCAAATCACATAATGACGAACATCTTCGTCTAACATCCGAACCAAGCATATTCGGCAAACATTAAAAGGAATATTCTTAACAGAAATTCCAATCAATCGCGCAAAATGCCGTTCAAATATTCAAAACAAATCGGAAACGAATAAAGACAAGGTCAAACAACTCTATTAATGACCTCTAAAATAGTTACTGTCAATAATGTATCATCAATTACATTACCCAATAAAAAAGTTTTAACAAAAATAAAATTACATTAACATACTAAATATTCTCTGCCTCATCTTCGGCAACACCATCATCTTTAACCATCTTCCCATCTCGGACAATCTTACCAGGATCCAACTCAGATAGATCAACACCTGGAGCAAGAAACTTCGCCTGTAAGGCCGCCCTTTCAAAACCCTCTACAAACGAATCCAAAATTTCATCGCTTTTCTTCTTATTCATTTCCTTCAGCCGAGCAGTAACATCAATCAGCCGAGTTTTCATGCTCGCTAAATCAGCTTCCTTCTTCTTCAAGTCCTCAACGTCCTTAGCATAGTTATCTTTCGTCTCCTTTAACCGCTTTTCAGTATCAGCCAACTTACTCTGCAGCTCAGAAACAATATTTTTGCTCTTACTCAATTCCTCTTTCATTACCAAAACTTCATCCTTCTCCTCCACCACTTTCTTATGCCTCGGCTCCTGGCTTCGCCCCAAACTGGCCAACCTCAACCCAACAACCTGCAAACCATGACAACAACAAGAAAAGTAAAATACATAAAAATGTCTTAACCAGGATAAAAATTACACCAAAAGGAAGACTTTACCTGCATATATTGCCCGACAGCTACTTCACCAACCTCTTTCGCAAGAGAAACATCAGCTTCAGATTGACAATGTTCATCTACCGCAGTCATATAAGGATACTCTTTTTCCCACACAGAAACACCCTCACTAAGCTCAGACATCTCATGAAGTTTTTTTCTGATTCCCAACAAAAGCTTGAATCTCTTCCAGGGACACTCCATGTTCCTTCCCACTAGAGTCATCGGACAAATCCACCACACCCGACTTCCTTTTTCTCGCAATCACCTTCCTACGCCCCTGACGAGGCTGGACAACCTCTCCAGCCGTTACCACTTTCTCACGGTTCGACGATGAAACCTCCTTTTTCAAATTCTTAATTTTAAAGCGTGACCTGAGAGTAGCAGCTGAGACCCCAGGGTACTTCCCACCTGCAATACAAATACAGAACACGTCAGAAACTCATACAAAATCAATATACAAAGAACAAAAATCCCAAACTCACCCAGGTAATTTATCACTGCCTCCTTATCGTCTTTCCATTTGAGTAACTCATACATAGATATAAGATCTTTACGATCAATACCCTCAACCAAAAACTCAATCAAACACACATTCCTCGGTGATATGACTTCAGGACCGAGTATATTTTGCGGTTCTGAACACCACCACAAAGGAAACTTCTCGACCAGATTCTCATCAACATAAAAGGGAAACTCTTTTTCTACACTCCTAACCTTAAGATACATTTCTTTAAAATCCTTGAATGAGAATTTATACAACTTGAAAATAGCAAACCCAAGGGTGCTATTGAAATTTATTCAACCCCCTTTCCATACCCCCCTTTGCTTGAAATAAAGAAAAGAACAAGTCAACTGATGGCGTCTCCTCAAGATATTCCATCAAAATCTCAAAGGAGCGCAGAAACACCCAGCCATTAGGGTGAAGCTGAGACGCAGCACAGTTCAACTGTTTCAGAACCTGACACTCAAACTCTGTAAATGACAATTTCACCCTCAATTCCTCAAGCACACAGCTGTGCATGTAGAAGAACTCAAAACCCTGCCCTCGATGATACACCCTATCATCGTTGCTACATGAAAGCAACTCAACCTGAACCCCAGAACCAGCCCTAACGACTCTTGCTAAGTTCACTTCCTTTACAGCAGACTCATCACGAAATAGGGAGATTCAGGATTTCACATCCTCACCAACCCAGTCATAAGACCAGTCAATCTCACCCTTTTTCTCCTTCTCCAACCCCATTAAGACACAACAGCAAGCACACAAGAAGAGAAAAGAGAAAGAAGCAGTAAATCAGAAGCAAAGAGACAAAGTGTACATACCTCTTTTGCTCATTCTGTTACCAAAATGAAAAACCCAAACACCAAAAAAAACTAGAGTTTAACTTCTAGCAGTAACCCAACAATGGTTCGAATACTGAAACTGTCTCCCAATAACATCTAAAATGACGCAACTACTTTGGAATGGCAACAAGCCTTTAATGCGTACATTAATCTCTCTCTCCTCCCCAAAACAATGCCACGACTCCCCACGTCATAGCAAATAATACTTTTTTAATGAAGTACGTTGAATTGGGGGCTCACTCAGTAACCTATCCAACCGAGTTATAACTCCTCAAGAAGCTCAACCTGTTTCATTAAAAATTCTCCACAGGCCAAGCTTGGGAGCTGTGATATGGTCGTCATAAACGAGCTATAACTCGGCATGATCCGTTATAGCTCCTCAATTCATGAGCTATAACTCGGTCAGATAAATGCTTCCATCATAACCGACGACAAAACGGTACACAATTAAGATACGTTACCCACCTTTTTGTAACTGACCTTAATGCTAAAAATGTAAAGGCCGAACAATTTACCATATAAAGCAAGGTAAAATATTTTCTTCGGTAAGTGAGAAATAGTACAATATACTGACTTAAGTTTCGGAGTGCCTTTGCAGGTACACTCCCCCCTCATTTGTTCGTACTGTTCACATCACATTGAGAAGAAAGCTTGGACTCAAGGATTGGACGCTCAGCCACCAAGGTGATAGCTCGGCAAGCATTCATCACTAAAGGCCGATCTATTTTGCAAGCAAGAACAGTATATATATTAAATTTTAATTATTAAAAATATTTAAAAAAAATGACATTTTTAACATCTATCTGAGTGACTTCCCTATAATATAATGTTGTGGTTTGTATTTTGCATTGCATGTTAGGTACATTAAGTGTGTGTTTGGATTACAGTTTGCAAACGGGAGTTTGTATAAAATTGATTTTGCAAAATTGATTTTGATGAAAAGTAAGTTTGTGTTAACGTGATTTATGTTTGGCAATCTTTATATCAAAATTGATTATAGTAAAATAAATGTTGTTTGGATTATATTACTCAAAATCACTTTTAGATGAAAAATTACTAAAAGAGACATCAATTTAAATAATTTTTTTATATACATGCAAAATCAAAACGCTAACAAAAATAATATAAAAAATATTTATCATATAAATAAAATAAATACAATAAAAAATAAAAATATGAAAAAGAGTACTATAAATTTTATAATATTAAACAAAAAAAAAATTTTCTATAATTTTTTTAGTACGGTCAGTACTCTTTA
Organism: Arachis ipaensis; assembly: GCF_059453495.1. Lineage (NCBI taxonomy): Eukaryota > Viridiplantae > Streptophyta > Magnoliopsida > Fabales > Fabaceae > Arachis > Arachis ipaensis. The sequence goes on from NC_142444.1 coordinate 140,784,384, forward strand.
ATTTAGTATTATTTTAGACTATAATCCATTTTCTTTATTGTATCAACTATTTTTCATTATCTATGACTCTATTGTTACTTATAATTAGTTTTTATTTATTTTGTCTTTTTTTTATAAGATCATAATTTATATTATAAAATTTTGATAATAAATGTAGTATACAATAATTACAATTACAAATTTTATAAAATCAGAATAAAAAATAAAAAAATTAATACAAAACAAAAATAGAGTACATCAAAGAATAAAAAAATTGATACAGATAGGAAATAATAAAAATGTCATAAAACCAACAACATATATCATATGAACAAAAAAAATACAATAAAAGGTAAATAAAATTCATATGAATAAAATTAAATAAAAAAATAAAAAAATTTCATACATAACATAAATACAATGCAGTAAAGGAAGATAGAAAAAAAAAATTCATATGAACAAATAATAATAAAAATATCATAAAATTAACAAAATATCTAAAAATTAGAACATAATAAAAAAATCAACAACATTTGTCAATAAATAAAAAAATACAATAAAATAAATAAAAATCACATGAACAAAGTAAAAAAAAAATAAAAAATTTCATAAAAAATATACATATAAAAAATAATATAGTAAATGATAAAAAAAACTCATATAAAAACATAACATGAGAAATTAGAATACTACACAAATAATATAAAAGTATTTATCCTATAAATATAAAATACAATAAAAATATAAAAATTAAAATATGAAAGTGAGTACTAAAAATAATTAAAAAAATTAAAATATTCACTTTGCTAGTGATTGAAACAAATTTGAACCATTTTGATGAAAAACAATTGGAACTAAGAACAAGTAGGAAGAACTATAGAGAACTGTGATGGTAATAGTTACTAGTATCCTTTGTATAGAAGAAAATGAAGGATAGGATTGGTAAAAAAGAAATAAAATTTCCACCTAATTTTCTAAGATAATCAGCCACTATGAACGTGAAACGCAGAAGCTACAAATTTTAGCTTCTCCTGAAGTACGTTTAAAGGCAGAATCACTTCTGCGTTCAGAAGAATAAAAGTTGCCAAACATAAAAGTGAAACTTTCAAGAGACTCAAACGTGCTTCTTTCCTCCTCAACGCGTTTGCCAAACACACCCTAAGTATGTGTTTGGATTCACGTTGGGTAAAAAGTTTGAATGGAAGTGATTTTGTAGAATTGATTTTGGGTAGAAGTGAGTTTGTGCCAACATGATTTATATTTGATAATTTTTACTAAAATTTATTTTGATAAAATAAATATTGTTTGGATAATATTAGTTAAAATCACTTCTAAATAAATAATTAATTAATTACTAAAAAATATAATATTAAATTATAATATTATTTTTTAAGTATATTTAATTTTTTTATATTTTTTAGTATTTTTTATATAATATTTTTTTATAGTACTCTATTTTAATATATTATAATTTTTTATTATTATAATAAAAATTAATATTTATTTATTAAATTAAAAATAATATATAAAATAATATATTTTAGTACTCTTTTTAAGTATTCTTAATAATCTTATTTTTATTATTATTTTAAATTCTAATTTTTTACAAGTTATATTTTTATTATTATTTATAATTAATTTTTTATTTAATTTATTATTTTTAATAAGAAGAATAATACATATTATAAAAAATTAAAATAGTAATCAATACACAAAAATTAGAATAATTGTTTTAATATTTTCAGTATTTATTTATAAAAAATTATGAAAAAACCAATAATAACTAGCAACAACCTAAACGTGCTTTGAGTAAACGAAGAAGCTATAATTTCTTGTTTCTAGTGAACGAGCTTTTGGGATGTTGGCGTTAAAAAAAAATTGCCAAACATCAAATAACAGCACTTAAATAGTGAAACGCACTTTTTTCCTCTCCAACGTGTTTCACAAACACACCCTACATAGTTTGCAATTGAGTTGGCATGGAGAGAGACAACTGTGGCCCAGTGAAGAAGCAGGAAGATTCATGTTACGACATTGCATTCTGTGTTGCCATTGCAGCTGTAATACACGCGCTTTGCTTTCCCCCTTTCATTTTGGAATCTTAAATGTTGTTTTTTCCGTTGAACTCATTCACTGTACTTTAGTTGTTATTAGGTAATTAGGTAATAGGTAAGTTGTTTGGTTTTGCTACATTTTCATAGCTCTACTCTCTCTCTCTCTCTCTCTCTCTCTCCCTCTCTTTCAGCCTTTGAATTGTGACTGTCACTCATAGGAGAAAGAGAGAGAAAGAGAGGGAGATCTGTGAAGTCTTCATTGTTTTCTTCAGCTGATTTTCACTTGTAATGGTGAGACAGGTTCCATTGTGTGAGTTTCCTAGGTTCCTGACAGTGTTTTAAGGTGGTGGGGTGTTTGATGTTGGAATAAAGCTGTGACCTTTTCACTATGATTTGAGGATGTTCCCTGACTCCTCTTGCCACTGTTGCTGAACCATGACAAAAAGGGTAGCATCTTTTTTCTGAGATACAGAAATCGTATTCCATGTGTTTGATGAAATGTGAGCTTGATTTGGAAATTGGGTTTGCTCTAATAGTCTTAAAGGAGCTTCCTTGAAGAAAGAAGAAGAAGAAAATAATCTCCCTTTTGTTGTTTTCCTTCTTTTGAAGTGATTGTACTGGTGGAAAACTAAAACAGGCCAAAAGGGTATCCTTATTTCACCTTGTGTGTGGGGTTCTAAATTTGTTTTTTAGACTTTTGAATTTATGTGGAGTGAAGAACCACTAAAGTTCCTTTGGGGGTGCTTTGCCTTGATTCTCTTTGTTGGCCATTGCCCTTGGTCAAACGTGGTAGACTGGTAGTTAAGGGTATCTTATATAATCTGTGTTGGAGACATTAGAAATAACAGGATCTTCCTTCTTTGTTATATCTAAATTAGGGATCAAGCTAACTAGCTGCTGATCAAAGACAGAACCAATTAGGATTTCTATTTGTGGGATTCAGTATTATCCCACTTAAGTTATAGTTTGATTAAGCACTGAATGTTTGTACAATTTGCATAGTTGATCTTCAATGAGACCTTTAAATTTAAGTCAGTAAAGTCTGAATAGGTTGGCCTGAGGTTTTTTAAGGCATAGTCATATTTGAGGTTTGGTCTGTAAATTTGGTTACTTCAATATGTCGGATAGTGTGCAAGAAGCGCGGTCGCTTGCCTTGACTCCTACATGGTCTGTTCCCACTGTGTTGACCATCTTTGTTGCTGTCTCTTTGCTTGTGGAGCGCTCCATTCACCAATTAAGCAATGTAAGTTTTCTTCTTAGAAGTTTTATTCAGTTTAGGATTGGTTTTGATGTTAACCTCTGTAACAAGGTTATCAAACTTGAGAGTTTACCTAAACTCGGGAGTTTAGACCAACTTGAATTGTGTAATCAACAAGCAAACTTGTAACAGTTTGCTTGTAAAGTTGTAAACTTGACCAGCGACCTAAACTTACAAGTTTACGAGTTAACTTGAGAGTTTGATAACCTTGTTCTTTAGTGTAACAAAGATTTGCATAGCGAAAATTGGAAGCCTGTTCAAGACATTAAGCAAACACAAGCTGTGGAGTGGCAATGGAGGAGCTATTGTAGGACCCGTTTTATGAATTGGAATGAATAAGCCAAATTTTGTGTTCAGTTTTGACATGAATTCTGATGTCTGTTTTCTTTGCTCCTCTGGGTCTCTGGGGCTGCAGTGACTGCGGAAAACTAATCGAAAACCATTGCTTGCTGCTTTGGAGAAGATGAAAGAAGGTACAATGCACTGAATTTTTCTTCATTGTGTTAATATTTTTGTTACATATCTCTTTTTGACTAATCAACTTGCTTTTTTCTTTCCTTTTGTGTTTTATATTTTGCTATCTTCAGAGTTGATGTTGCTTGGATTCATATCACTCCTACTAACAGCTACCTCAAGAATTATAGCCAATATTTGCCTTCCATCAAAGTTCTACAACAGTGCTTTTGCTCCATGCACAAGATCTGAGATTGATTAAGAAATGGAAGATAATGGCTCCGAAGGACGTAAATTATTGATGGCTTTTGCTTATCCAAGCTTAACTCGGAGGATGCTGAATGGCATGAATAGAAGCTCCTGCAAAGAGGCATGAACAACAGACCCCAATGTTTAAACTTTGGCTATTATGATTATTCATTAATTATTGCTCCAAATCAACGTGTGTCAAAATTTTCATTTGTTATGTTTCTCAGGGTTATGAACCATTCGTGTCATATGAAGGTCTAGAGCAATTGCACCGGTTTATTTTTGTCATGGCAATAACACATATATCTTACAGTTGCCTGACGATGTTGTTAGCAATTGTGAAGGTGAGAAATGTTTCAACATTAATTTGAATTTAAATGGCATTGAACTGAAATTTGATATTACAGAACACTATCACTTGGATGTTTACTTATTTATTTTGGTAACTATGTATTAATGTATGCAGCAAAACATCTAAGTGTTATAACTTTAGATTTCTGATTGGCATGAGAAATTAATAACACCAATAGTTTAAAGCAGATTCATAGTTGGAGAGTGTGGGAGGATGAGGCTCATATGGATCAGCATGGATCTTTGGCAGGTAAGCACAATACTTCTTAATATGCATTTGTTGTTTGTAAGTGATTTTCTTTGTGTGCTGTCGAGAGTATATTGACTATTTCATGTATTGCTGTAGTAATCACAAGAGAGTTGACAATGCGAAGACAATCGTCCTTTGTCAAGGTTCATACATCAAATCCAATGGCCAGAAATAGTTTCCTCGTTTGGGTGGTAATTACGTAACTCTATTTTGTTTCCCCATTAACATTTGATTTCATTTAATGTATTTTGTCGAATGTCTACCTTTAAGTTCTTGAATTCGTGCGATGAAAAATGGCATGTCTGAAAATACTTTAAATCAAAATATTCTGAAACAAAGTTTGATAATCAGATGGTTAGCTGGGCCAGAATTTGATCAATTTGCTTTGCTTAATATATTTTGCAGTTGCTATGGCAAATGAAGTAGTAAAATATTGATAATTCATGTTACCTAATTGCATCATTTCTCATCACTTTCAGCAAATTGTAACATCAAACTCTGTGTGTGAATCTTTTGATATTTTACCTGATACTCCCGACTGCTACATTCATATGTTATTTCGTCAATCTACTTATGTCAATTGCATATAGTTGTATATTGGACTTGATAAATTGAGGTTTCATTTTGAACAACTTATTTGGTAATACATAACTAATTCTAAGTTTAATCAAATTGTAGACATGTTTTTTCCAACAATTCGGCCATTCGGTGGTTCGTGCTGACTACCTTACACTTCATAATAGATTATCTTGGTCTAAATGGTTTTGATTTAAAAGCAACCTGAGTTTTATTTTACTGTGTAAATTAAATTCTTACTTTATCTCTGTGATGCAGTGCTTGGATCTCTGAATTTCTAGTATTCATGCATCACTAATTTTTTTTTGTACTCCTTTACTCAATCTCTTTTCCTTATTTATGGCAGAATCACAACCTCACATTAAAATATGATTTTCACAGCTATATGGTTAGATCTATGGAAGAGGAGAATTCCAAAGGATAGTTGGTGTGAGGTTAGTAATGGTTGAGCATTTTTTGTCGTCATTATTGAGGAAGTCAATAGTACATGATCTGTTGTGACCTTTACATACTGTGTATGATTTTATTTCAATGTTACAGTTCGCTAAGAAATTTCTGGAAAAGAGTCTTCAGTTTTGCATTTTTAAGCAGTAGTTCAACTTTTCTATTCTGATTCATTGCAAATAATCAATGTAAAGAGAAAAGAATGTTCATTATTTGTATTAAGCATGTGTAGCATTAAGTTATGGTTATTGTTTTTGTTTTCCACAAATTTATTTTCATGAAGTTGAGAGCTAACAGTGTCTGAAATCTCTAGCAGTGGCTTACTCTGGGGATTTGTTGTTGCTTTCATGCTTTCCAACATTAAAGGTAGTGTGTCTTTTTTTTTTTTCATAATCTTAATTTTCAAATAATATATACATTCCCTCCATTACTAAAACCAATTTGTATCTTTCTTTTGGCCAAAGCTTTCACTTTACTTCCATTTCTCTGTGAGATTACCTCAAACATAATTGTGGTCAGTTATTGAAGTAGTCAACCCAACTAAGAAGAATAACTTGCTGCTTTTATATTGTGGTTTCATTATGTCTTTGTGTTATCTTAGAATCTTACAATTGCTAATTCATTTATCCTTTTTCTCGGTTTACCGCAGGATCAAATCTCTTTCTGGATAGCTATCATCCCTGTCACGGCAAGTTATCTTTGTTATTTTCTCTTTCTTTTAAGTTATTTTACTTTGTTGAACACTTTCTGATTACCGTGTCTTTTTATTTCTTGTGTTTATGAACAGCTTGTTCTTTTGGTGGGAACAAAGCTCCAGCATGTTATTGCAACATTGGCATTGGAGAATGCCGGAATCACTGGTTACTTCTCGGGATCAAAGTTGAGGCCTCGCAACGAACTTTTCTGGTTCAATAAGCCTGAACTATTGCTATCCTTGATCCACTTCATTCTCTTCCAAGTAAGCAACAATAGTTTATCGGCTACTTTTGTGATATTTCTAAATGAAATTTGTTTTTTTTCCCTCCTAACTCTAGATGCATGTTCATTTCCTGGTTTTGTTTTCGCAGAATGCGTTTAAATTGGCTTCGTTCTTTTGGTTCTGGGTACTTCTCTACTTCCTTATCCATCTTAAGTCATAATTATTTCCTTCAACAAATAATACAATGACTAGCTATATATTTTCGATAAGCAAATGTTATAGCCTTATTCAAATTTTCGGTGATTGACACGTTGATTTTAGTATTCCTTAAAAGCTTCTTTTTGGCAAGTTATTGCCACCTTTTTTCAGTGTTATCAGAATTACTTTAGATATGATGAATCACTCCATAGAACAAGATACTGAAGAATGGCACGAAGTTCTGTATGTACTAAAATGTCTTTTTTGTTATTGCAGTGGCAGTTTGGTTATAATTCCTGCTTTATCAGGAATCACTTGCTTGTGTACTTAAGGCTAATCTTAGGGTATGCTGAAACCATGAGATCCTTAATTCCATTTATTTAAGATGTTAAAAAAGCCATGTGCCATTTTATACCTTTTCTATATAAACTTTGTAGGTTTGCAGGACAGTTTCTCTGCAGTTACAGTACTTTGCCACTCTATGCGCTTCTTACACAGGTAATCCACGACCTAAATCGGTCGGTTTCTGTTGTATGTTTTCTGCTTTCAGGATTTTGTTGGTGGAAAATAGTGGAAAACAAGAAAATTTGTTTTCCAAATTTTTTAACCTCCATTATTTACTTCACCAAATTCAAAAAACAAGAAAACATAAGTCATGCTGACCCTATAGATCTGTTTAATTCAAGAAGATATTTCTACGATCATTCTTCAATATTCATTGGCAAAATATCAGATTGTTTTCATTCAAATTAGTTTTTGTGCATCGACATCATAGAAAGTTCCACATTATACTAAGTTGGCATTTTTATCCAATTTTGTTAGTGGGCATGTAAGCAGTGAGTGAGAAATTAGTTCCTGATCAAACCAAACAAAATCATTATGATATATCCGACTATATGACATGTTTTCAGTTGTGTGTGTCTCAAAAAGTCAATGATGGCACACCTAATTTCAAGGCTTCATTATGAACCATGTGTATGTGATGCTTTTAAGGCATGGAGTTGGTTTGAGTGAATCATTCAAGTTCAATTTCGATGTACTAAGTTAAAGAATTTTACACTATTATCCAATAAACTTTTTCTTTTGGATCACAATTTGCGTTAGTCGTAATGAGTGTAAAAGGAATTACTTTTTCTGATATGACAAACAGGCAATATATAATTAAATATCGGGTAATGCTATGGTGAATGGTGTTTTTCAATGAAGAGTGAAGATTGTCTTTTTACAATAGAAAAAAATATTTAAAAAATAAAGACATCATATGCAATGCACACTCCTTTAAAAAATTTTGTTACAATATTCACTCTTCGCCAAATTTCATTATTCACCATAGAAATCCCCTTAAATATGTGTAAAACATTTTAAACTGCATAAAGTTAAATCTGAATCATTGGATTCTTGCCACTTTTATTTCTCATGCAATAAGATCTTTCTATGTTTATTTTCAGATGGGAACAAACTATAAGGCTGCATTGATTCCAGAGAGGATAAGGGAGACAATCCATGGATGGGGCAAGGCAGCTAGGAGAAAGAGAAGGCATGGTATGTTTGCCGATGATTCCACCATTCACACGGACACGAGCACTGTACTATCTCTCAAAGAAGACGATAGAATGGTCGATATCCCTGAAACTGGTACTGACCATGTCACTGGAACTGAAGTAGAATTACAACCGGTAGCAGCTGCTACGGCTAGTTCTGAAGCTATTTGAACATGTATAACTGGGTTGGTCTAGAATTGAACTCATTTTTTTCTGATATATATAAGGTATACATCGGTTTTAAGAGAATTAGTGGCGCCTTAGCTGTGGCCACCTATAAAACCACTTTGACGCTATGTAAATAAGAGCGTGAGATAAATATAATGTATTTCTGTTTAGTAAACGTGATTTAAACGTGATTTCTGAAGTACCTTGTTGACCTGTTCTTTGGAGAATCGAATTATGAAGATAATCTTTATATTTCAGTTATTCACTGTTATTACTTGTAACCTAATTTTCATAATTCTTTAGATTTCTAGAATAAAATATATTTAATAAATGATCACGTGTGCTTTTGTTTGTATTATCCTATCGATTTATAAGGCTTTTTGTGACCAAGATATAAGTAATGGATCACTATGTTTGTGAGTTGGGAATTTTAAAGAAAGGAGGAGAAAGAAAATGGTTAGAGGAGTATTTCATAAGTACTCATCAAATCTAACTTACAAACACAGGCTAATGACAATTGATTAAAAAATGAGGAATGCTAGGGGACTAGCAATTTTGGTGTTTTGTAACCATCAATTGGCCATTAATAGTGTTTTTAATGGTGTGAGATTACATCTAATAGTGGGAGATCACTCACTTTTGTTTTGATGGTTAAGTGCTGGCCAGAAAACACAAAAGTTGCTGGCCCTAGACTTTTCCTTAAAAAATATTGCTTTGATTTTGATTTTTTTATTTGCAATGCTTCTTAGTGTTAGTTTTTGTGCTTTTATGAGTTGTATTTTTCTCCACCGAAAAAAGATTCTTTTTCTTTTGGGTTCTATTCAACACTCAAGTATTTTACATCAAGGGCACGAATTCTATGTGCCGTGTGTATTTGGCTGACCGGTGTGTATAGCACTTAATTTTGGCTGACCGGTGTGCTTGCTGATGAGGAGTCATTGGATTATACATGCTTTTTAATCTAATAGTAGAGATCTTTCTAAATTTAATTTCATATGATTGGTTAGTTAATACTTTATGCTGCTTTTGTGTCAGTAGGATAACTTTATAAATATTAGTTTTAAGACGGTTATTATTGTTAGATTTAAAATATTTTGTAGTATTATATCAAAAATAAAAAAAATCAGATATTTAAATTAATTCAAAACGGATAAAATTTTGTTGAGTAAGATTTTTTTATTGTATTATTTTGCACAGCCAGCAAAGATGCGAGCAGAAGTTCGTTGAACACCGGAGTGGGGCATCAAGCCAGAGTGGGAGAGGATGGTACTTCACCTCCGATGACGTTTTAGCGGGTGGGCAGGATGGTTTTTTGGCCAATATCTTCGCTGCCAATGCTCACGACCCTTCTTCATCAGCACGGTTCTTCACCTCCGATGACGGCATCCCCAACCCGCAACAATATTTCAGGTGTGCAGCAACGCCTCGACAGCAACCATGGAGCAGATGCCCCGACGAGGAGGATTAGGTGTGGTAGGGATGAGATTAAGAGGGAGATGCTGTCCCGTGTACGATAGAGCAGATACCTTCCTTGTCTTCGTCGTCCTCTTACTTCCTTCTCTTCCTCCGCCGTTTGCAAGCGCACCTCGCCTTCTACTATCTCCAACGCCGGCGACAAATCCAAATCTTTCCACTGCCTTCGCTATTCACTTTTTTGTCGCGCCACCAACTTCTTCTTCTCTCCACTCGGCCATGGCGGCTTTGGCACCGTCTTTTTCGACATTCTCTCTCCTCCGGCAAAAACTCTATCGCAGTGAAGCTCTGGACCCCACAATAACCTTGTAGCAAGGAGAGCGAATTTCACAACAAGATCCTCTTTTTAATTCAGTTGCAAAATTAAAATTAATTAATCCTTTAGAATTCTAATGAATAGTTGTGTTCGATTTGTTGGATGATTATTAATAATTTTAGGGTAAAGTACTAAATTGGTCCCTTAGGTTTGGGCATAATTCTGTTTTGATCCTTAAGGTTTAAAGTGTTCTATTTGAATCTAAAAAAGTTTCATTTAGCATCAATTTAGTTCCACAGTGAGGTCAAAATTAAATAATTAACAAAATGTCCTACATAACAACAGTTCAAGAACAAAATTGATAATCTGGAGAACAAGTACAAGCTCCAAAGGCACAAAATCAACCATTGATGCATCAATACATTTATTTATCATTTTCTTTAGTTTTATAGAAAATATTTTATTTATATTATAAAAAAATAATAAATAAATGTATTGATGTATCAATGGTTGATTTTATGCCTCTAGAGCTTGTACTTGTTCTCCAGATTATCGATTTTGTTCTTGTACTGTTGTTATGTAGGACATTTTGTTAATTATTTAATTTTGACCTCACTGTGGGACTAAATTGATGCTAAATGAAACTTTTTTGGATTCAAATAGAACACTTTAAACCTTAAGGACCAAAACAAAATTACGCCCAAACCTAGGGACCAATTTAGTACTTTACCCATAATTTTATTACATTAAGTTTATTAACTATGGTTAAGTGATATAGAGAATAATTTTATCAATTAAAATTTTTGTAATATTTTCTAAATTTTTTTTTTTACAAAATCTAATAAAAGAAAGATAAAAAATAATAAGAGTGATATTTGTATATATAAGATAAGAGTAATATTTTTTTTACCAAAGATAGGAAAATTCAAATCTGCGATCTCTTAGATGAGTACAGGGAGACTATGCCATTTGAGTCATAATTCATTGTCAATAAGAGTAATATTTAGATATATAAAACATATCTTTGTACATAAACCAATACAAAATAAGAGACTAATTTTAGAATATTCAGGTGTACTTACAATATTCTAATATTTGTATCCACGTATATTTTAATATGATATCAGTATCATTTTAAAGATAATATCTAATACAAATTTTAATTTTCAATTTTTAATTTTAAGTTATTTTAGTTATTATAAAAATAAAAAATAATACTCAAAATTAATCCCATTAAACTGCTCAATAATTTATTTATGAAAAGATATAATTGTATTTGTTTAAAGGATAATTCATGGTTCAAAAGATATAATTCATGGTTAAAAATGCCGAATCTCATTTTAGGTTTTGACGGAATATTCGAAAACGCTGTGTGAGTGTGTGGCCATGGCGAATCAGCAGAATTTGCCAGAAGGAACGGTGCAGAACATTCTAGAATAAGAAACTTTCAAATGGGTCTTCGTTGGTAGCAAAGGTGGCGTTGGCACAATACTCTCATTCTTCTCGCCACTGTTAGCGACTCTATTCTCATAATCTCCACTGACCCAACTCACAATCTCAGTGATGCTTTTCAACAACGATTCACAAAGACTCCAAATTTAGTCAATAACTTCACCAATTTATATGCTATGGAAGTGAATTCCACTACTGAGCATGAGGATATGTGGGCACTTCTAAAGGGATGGACGGCATGAGTCGCTGAAATTTTCGGTAAAATGTGGGTAATGGACTTCAGGCGTGCCCAATAAGAGGCTGCCGAAGCCACCATGACTGAGTAGGGGAGGAGAAGGAGTTGATAGCGCGAAGAAGAAGCGAATAGGAGAGGTCTTGGAGATTCCGTCGTTGTTGGCGCTGGAGATAATGGAGGAGGCAGTGCGCTTACAACGGCAGAAGAAGGGGAGAAAAAAACCTGGAGGAGAATGTTAATGACAGTGATGCGTGAGCATCTTGTCTATCTTTTCCTAGTGAATTTGCATCTAATTTGTTGAGTTTAATTAAGAATTAATTATATTTTAGCCACTATGGATGCTATTTTGAGTTTTGTGCAATTTTATTTAATGTAGGTAGCATTCGGATGGATTTGATGAAGTTTCTACAGAGAAAGAGAAGAAACCAAAGAGATGACCAGCGAATACCGACGCGGACGCATGGCTCATGCGACCGCGCGGAATGGAGGAAATCGCAATGACGCGATCGCATGCCTGACGCGAACGCGTGGACTGGAATCTGCACAAATGACGCGAACACGTGGACGACGCGGACGCGTCACATGAGCGATCTGCAGAATGGACAAATCTAGTGGTCCCCACCCATCAGACTTGTTAATTAATTCAAATTTAAATTCAAATTTTAATTCTAGGAAAAGATATTATTTTAATTTTAATTTTAGAAATTTGATTTTTAATTTTATTAGGATTAGTTATAAAAGGAATCCCAACAGGTGATTCCAACACAACATTTTATTCCACAACATTATTCCCATTTACTATTTATAATCTTTATTTTCTACTCTGAACCATGAGCAACTAATTCTCCATTGTTAAGGTTAGGAGCTCTGTCTATTGTATGGATTGATACTATTATTTTTCTATTTTAATTTATGTTTTGATTTATTTTTCAATAATTGTTTTCGTTCTTTATTTTATGAATTTGGGTGGAACGGAAGTATGACCCATGTTCTAATTGAGTTCTTGTATAACTTGGAAAAGCTCTTTACTTGAACAATAGCTTGAAAACATATTATCCTGAATTTCTAATTGTTTGTATTTAACGGGATACGTGACATATAATCCCCTTATTTTTGGATAATTAGGATTCTTGTAGCATATAAACTGGAATTTGATCATCACCCTCTAATTGGAATTAATTGACCAAGAAATTGGCAGTTGATGAATTTTAGAGGAGACTAAGAAGGTCTAAGGAATTAGGGTCTAGTCACAAATAGTTTGCCATGAATTAAATCTTGCATGATTAAAATAGTTAATAAGAAAAGTCAATCCAAAAAATAGATAACTCTGAAGCCTTAACTGCCTACTCAATATTTTATTCCCAACTTATTTATTTGTCTATCCTTTTGATATTCTGAGTTCGAACTTAAACCTTTTGAACATCTCAAAACCATTTTATGCTTGTCTAACTAAGTAAATCATTTAACCATTGTTGCTTAATCCATCAATCCTCGTGGGATCGACCCTTACTCACGTAAGGTATTACTTGGTACGATCCGGTGCACTTGCCGGTAAGTTAGTGGGTTACAAATACCGCACCAGACAGTAATAGATAATTAAATATGGGTATTCATTTAAAAAATAAAAAAATGATCCCTTTATTTTATGTACAATTACAAAAAAGACCCCAAAAAATAAACATTTTTATTTTGACATTTTTTGGCTGACCGGTGCGCTAAATAACTTTTTGGCATTTCAGTGCGTAAACATCACCTGCGTACCAAATCCGTGCCCTTACATCAAATGGTTGAATGCCAAAGAAAGATGACACCAACACAAGTTTAGGGACAGCAATATATCATTTTAATTAATGTAATGGTATTTTATGGGAAAAAACGGATCCAAGAATTTTAATATGGAAGGGCCGAATTGTAGATAAATTTTTTTATTTTTATTATATTTTTTATTTCATAAAAGCAATTTAGACATAACGTATAATTTTATTTTTAGCATGACAGCTATATAAAAGAAATATAGCAATATCAATAATTTATAGTATGTTTAGTTAAAAAAATTATTACATATCTTATTAATTAAAATTAATTCTTTCAAAAGGTTTAAAAGCAAATTATAAACTATTAATTATGTGAAAGACATAGTACTTTTATAGAATATTTTTATAATTTTTTTTTTAACACCGTAAATTTAGAAGAAAAATGAGTATTTTTTTATAAGAAAAAGTTATCTAAAATACACAATGTGATTATCAAAATATAACTAGGTAAGTCATTATTAATATTTTATATAATAATATAAATATTAAATATGTTAATATTAGAAAACAAATGATTTAAAAAAAAATATATATATATATATATAGATGATTATATAAAACTAAAGATACAAAAGACTTGAGAATATGATATTAAATTGGTTAAATAAAAAATATTAGGATGCTAAATAATTGAGACATAAATTCATTACATAATATATATATATATATATATATACCAAATTACACAATATTATTTATTTTTTTAGACATATATCTCATATATAAGTATAATATTTTAAAATCTTGGGGAGACAAAGCCACTACTTGCTCCTCTAGGTCCATCCCTATCTATGGGATTTATTTTTTTGGAATAGAATTATGGCTATTTGGATCAAATTTCATGAAAATAGTAATTTTTCAAAGTTTTGTTTTTTAATTTCAAGACTCATATCTAAGATTTCTAGTCTATTATATTGACAAATTCTCATTAACACAATAGTTTAACTTTCAACTTTTCTATCATGATGAAACTATTGAATATCCAATTACCCCTGTCTAAGCCGAAGATCTAAGAAAAATATAAGAATCTCGCGATAAGAATCTTTTTTCATTTGATATTTTCTAATAACCAACTTGCTTGGTTAAGTGTTAGTTTATTTACCTGATTAAATAAGTATTTAGTGTTTAAATTTTATCTTATATATACAATATTGATTAACGGTAAATTCTTAAACAATATTCAAATATACAATAAATTAATTTTTGACCTGCTAAATTAAAAAATACTGTGTAAAAAAAAAAATCTAAAGCACTAGTTAAGAGACCAAAATATCTACAATGTTCACCAATCTTGTTAACAGCATCTATTTTTATTTTCATTAATTTTTCATTTTAGAATATTACAAAAAAAAAAACAAAATTTCTATTTAGTTGGCTCAAAATCAAAACATAGAGAATGTACCTAATAATAATAATAATAATATGTATATAAAGAAAAGAGACCACTTTGCTAAAATATTCATCTCACTTTCATAAAATCAAACAAGGTTCTTATTAATAAACTCCTTCATAAATAGTATGCAACTTCTAACAATAGTTTCAATTCTACAAAAATACAAAAGCCAATACAATGGAACCTTCTTTTTCTTCTTTTCTTTCTAATACACAAATGGCAATATTCTCCAAGGAACAAGTTTTCGGTACTCAGTCCATATCTCTTTATACTTCTTCGCACAACGAGATTCATCCCTTCTCTCCCTCCATATCAACAGAATAAGAAGATATATTGGATAGAAGTATGGAACTGGTGAACTGCAAAAATGAGTAAGATATACAAGGTTTGACATTATTTTCTTTGTAGAAAAATCAATATCAATAACTTTATATCAGCGAAATAATTAAAGGAATGAGTTAATGAGATCACCTTATCCCACAAGGTAAGCTAAAGGAGAGAGCAAGAAGTAAGTCACCTAGGTAATTACAATGTCTGGCAATACCCCTTCAACAACAACAACAACAACAACAACAATGACAACTTGTGTTAATAGCTTCCATGAGAAAGTGAATTGAGTGTATATACGTTGTTCTAACAAGACTCTAGATAGACAAATAATAACCACGGATTAAAACATGTTACTGTCTTCGTTCTTTTTTATCTGTCAACTGTTACTTTTTGGTACATATTGATTTAACGCATGCCAAAAAGTGGACAAATAACCAAAGGAGTAATGTGTAATGTGTAATGCATAAGATGTTAAGAACTCACCAGGTATAATCTCTGACCTAAATTCAACAACTTTCTAAATAAAAATTCATGAGGATTAAAAAATTTTATTGGTAATATATTATACTATTACTAATTACCAATCATTAACTTGGATTATACACATACTCAACCAATCATAATTTTCGCTATTTGATAAAAAGAATAACTTAGCCAATGGAGCCTTTTCTCATCCCATTTTTTATTCCGAAGCCTCCCAACATGTTTTAAGATATGCTTAATCGGTATTCACATATTATGTATTAAATTAAAGGTGAAAGAAAAACAGATGCATATCTACTCCAAGCAATTTTTTTTTCTTTTTTTCAGTTTTTACCCCTTAAATAAAGAAAGAGGAAAAGGAAAAAGAGAAACAAAATACAGATATCAAATGAAAAAAAATCTTACCAATAACCAGAAGCAAGTAACTTTCCACCAATGACTTTTGGAGGCTTACCCCAAATAGGGCCCTTTGGATTCTTTTTGAATACATGTTTTTGCTTGTTTGCCCCTCGAAATACCATGTATCTGCAAAGTTTGATCTTCAATTTTATGTTATGAACTTATGTAACTTCAAGAGTATATGTGGTGCATTATAGAATTCACGGTTGGATATTACGAACACATTACCCAATCAGGAAGACAAGACAATTAGCTATAATGGTTGTCGTTGTTAACTCCACCTCATTTGCTAAGAGCCACCATCCCTGACAGCAATTGTAGCATGTCAATACATGTTATGTGTTTAAACGAAAAAGTACTGTACACTGTTCTAAAAACCGAACCGGATCGGCCGGTTCAACAGGGTTAATTGGGAACGGTCATTTAGTTGGTTTGGTTGAAGTGCAAAACCGATCTGCAAAAAACCGGTAAAAAACCTATTGAGCCGGCAATTAACCAGTGAACCGTTTGAACCGGACAGTTTTTTCCGATTTTCAATTAAAAAATAAAAAATAAAAAATTACATAAACCCTCCACATTCTCTCTCTCTCACACGCACACTACCACGGAACCCTAGCCCTCCTCTCTCTCTAGCTCCACAGAACCCTAGCACCCCCAGCCAACAATAGCAGCAGCAGCCAGCGCCCAGTTCCCAGCGCCGCCGTCGCCGACGAACTCTTCTCCTCAGCCAGCGTCCAGCCCCGGTGTTGCCGATCCTCTTTTCCTAGATCCCTTCTCCTCGCGTCGCTAGGTCTCATTGGAGCTGCTGTTGGCGTTGCCGCCTCTGTCCTCGTTGTCATCGGCCACCCTGAACTTGTGTCTCTGTCCTCGTTGTCGAGCCCTCTCTCTCGCGCGCGCATCAAACCTCTGTCTTCGATCCCCCTCTCTGTCCGAGCTCACTTTCCTTCCTCCCTCGCCGTCACTTCTCTTCCTCCCTCACCGCCATAAGCAAAGCTACTTTAATTTATGTTTTCTTATTTTGTTATTTTATTGATTCCGAGTTGCTGAAATTTGATCGAGTTGCTGATTTTTTTTTTTTTGTTCATTTTTGAGTTGCTGAGATCTGAAATATGTTGGTTGATAATGTTTTGTTAAATTTTCGAAAATAATTGTTATTCTGAGTTCCGAGTTTCCCTCATATGCAAGCCATAGAAGCGAATTGTATATCTCTATATCTATCTGTAGCAAGAAAGTAGGCTAGGCTTTACCCACGGGCAAGCTATCTAGCAGAAAGTGAGTGAAGCTGCTTTGGTCTACTCTGGGTGCACAATTATTATTGTAATATCCTTTTTGCTGATTTTCTGAAATAATTGTGTTTTGGGTTAGGATTGTTGATTGTTGCTGATGTGATTCTGAATTTAGTTTGGATGTTGAGTTTGGACTCTTTGCTTAATTTTCTGTTTTTGGATTCTTTGGCTTTGGATGGCTTTGGATGTTGAGAAGTTTTTGGATTCTGAGTTTTTGTTGAATACTTGATTAGTATTGAGAATATAAATGTAATAGAACAAGATTTGGTTTAAGAAAAAGTGAAAGAAGAGCATGTAAACTCTTGATTTAGTTAGTTATTCTGTTTCAGGTCAATAGCTTTCATATATATTGCAGACATTATATTTGGAAGTGTTGAAACTAATATGATCAATGTTATTGATTCTCAATAATTATGTTCTCAATTTTAAGTTTTTGAATACATTTCTTTGTTTCTTATATCACAAGAATTCTTCTTTTGGAGTGTTTATCTTGATTGTCAAATAATTGAGCTTGATTAGAGTTTAGAAGTTAATTAAAATTTTTTTATTATGAATTCTAAAAGATAAAATATGAACAAATTACTATGTGAAATGTTAAATTTTTAAATTTTAGTAGTTTAGAAAATATTAAATTTGAATATTTGAAATTGTATATTGAATTTTTAATGATTTCATTGTATATTTAATTAAACCGGTTCAACCACAGTTCAACTTCGGTTAGACTATTGAACCGTTGAACCAGTCACTTCACCAGTTCAATGACCGATTCGGTTCTCGCAACCTTGGTACTATACATAATGGCGCAAATAAATGGCAAGTTGGAAGTTAAGTTATAGCAATTACCTGAATGCTAAAAGTAAAAGGAATCCAAACTAAATCTCCAAAGACCAACATGAAGCCCAACCTCTCTGCAATTATGTCCCAACTAAAAACAAAAATTAAGAGATAAGATCATAAACCACAATTATATCTAACATGAATGACAATATAGATATCACAATCATGAGTTCATAACTTAGTGAAAATATTACAAGGAAAACATGTTTTATTTTTTTAGAGATTGGGATGAACAATTTTTCAAGTAGAGCAAACGCAATTCACTTACGTTGATGTCATGTACTCTTCATGCACAAAGTAGTCCAAGATGTATAACTGGTATAAATGTAAAGAAAGTCACTCATCAAACACCCAAACTAGTGCTTATTAAAAGAAAAGAGAAAAAAAGGAAATTCAATAAACTAGAGTAGACAAGATTTTAAAATTACTGCACAGAATATCTGGAAGAGAATCATTGATTTGCTCAAAGTACCATCTTGAATGCTCTTTGCAAGAATGGATAAATTGATTAGCAGCCACCCCATCATTCCAGCTCTAACAAACAAAAATCTACAATTTGACAATTCCATTATATGTGCAGGAATATTTATAGTATTCAGAATAATCATAAAAAAAACCACAATTCTGACAATTCCATTGACAGGGTTGCAAGCTAAGAATGCTTTTTTTCCATCATAATTGCCAATTATATACACTTAAGCAATCATATAAAATGAGAACAAGCAAGAAACGACATCAGGTGGATAACATACTTGAGGTCAATACCCATATACTGAGGATTCAGTTGTATTCCAAACCACCTATCAAAGTAAAACAGAAAACGAAAAACAAAATTAACCAATAAAATTCAATTTCTGCAACGGTCAAGGAAATAAAATCAACCATGTTCACACTTCACACTAGTTAAAAAGTCGGGCTTCGTTGTACTAGACAGAAAAACACAAAAGAGATGCAAACACAAATTCCAAACAGAAGCTATTACGATTAAAGAAATTTTAACATCTAGAACATACCAATCATGTATTAGGTTTCCAGTGATATGAGGTTTTAGTGATGAACTTTTACTTTGTGACTTGCAGCCCGCAAAATAAAGTGCCAGGGTCACCTGATATGAAATTAGTAAAAATGACAACAAAAAAGGTTATTATCAAGCAATGCAGAGTAACAATAAAAACAAATAAAGTATAAAATTTAGCTTTTGATATATTTCAACAACTGTGCATTGGTACATTTAGCCAGCCTTTTCTAATGATACGATAGGATTTGACTTCCATCATTGTTATTAAGTTCAATAATGTGTCATTTATTCATATTTCAGTTCTAGCAAATTCATATGATGAAATTGAACTATGAAAAGAACCATGGAATGTCATTACTAAGTTGTAAATAAGATTCTATGCTTATAATTACATACAAGAAAACTGAAGATAAATGTTGTGGACAGCAGCTCAAATCCTCTCTCAGATATAGCCTGCAAAAGTTGCCACAGGTTATTCTGCGACTCTAACTCTAGCATATGATTCATAGTGTTATGCAAAATTCAGAATATCCATATGAACACGTACGGTAGGAGATACAAAATCCATCTTGGCACTAATCCCAAGAAGTGCAACCAACAGAAGAAGCAAGACTAAACCTGAGAAAATGTGAACATAGTTACACCTCCAAAAAAATAGAAAAGGAATAGTGGTGTAAATATAGACTCAATTCTTGTGAATCTTATATGAATCAACATGCAAAATATATTTTAAAGTATAAAATATACCACAACTGCTAAACCTTATCTCACTAGGTACAATAAGTAGCATAAAAAAGGAATCATCATAATCTTTGTTATAAATCATGTATACATTCAAATTATTAAAATCTAACCATTATAACAATTTCACCTATCACCTATGATTTTTCCTTTTTTAAGATTTCTTCTATTAATAGGTCATTGAACAAACATTTTGTCATGTATAGCATTGAAGACTGGTCATGAAGTGAACAACAAAAATATGTTGCCATTATAACACTGATTTAAGGATTACCATAAACTAGAGAACCTATATTACATCAAAATCACACTAAAATGAACCACATTTTTGTAATGTACTAGAATGTTAAAAACGAACCATTGCAGCGATAATGAAGGCGAGTTCCATCAGCAAGAACAACCCCAGGAACAAGTTTTCCCAGCACAATGGATCCCGCAATTGACAAATAAGCAAAGAAGCCCAGAAGCAAATAAGCCTTATCCACATTCCAAAGTAGTGAAAATATTAAAACTTTACATATTACATCCGTAGAATCAACTAATTCATATAAAGGGTATAGTGAGTGAATGAATGAATAGTACTAACTGAGTTCCATGATGGTATAAGAGCTTGAAGAAGAGAACTCAGTTTCATGAGCATGTGTGAGCCTTGTATCTGAATGGAATGAATAGTTTGATTGTGATTTTAGTGTCAGAGAAGATTGTGACTTCGATTATTGTTGCAGTGTTGTTGTTGCTACTTTATTGTACTCAAGATTCTGAAAATCGAATGACTGATTCAATAATTTAATAATCTAACCTGTGAGTGAACTGTAATTAAACCAATTTAATTAAATATATAATAAAATTTTAAATATTTAAATTCAACCATTCATATAACAACAAACTTTAAAATTTCACAATCTCACGTTTAATTTCACGATGTTCAATGACCAAAAATAACAATCTTTTATCTTTAAAAAAAAACACTCATCACAAGTCATAATAGTCGTGAAGTGGCCCAAAATCAACCATCACAACTAACTAATTAACTAACTCTCAAAATCAACAAAATCATATTAATATCAACCAACAACAATCAACAACAGTCAACAATAAACAAGAGATTAACAAATAAAATAATTTTGATCTCATGAAATAAATTAAATCAAACAAATAAAAACAAAAAGAAAAAATAAAACTGAAGAAGACGACGCTGAGTTACGAACAGGGAAGTGGGGGAGTGAGCAGCGCCAGCAAGAGACGGCAGCGTCAACAAAGCCGGCGACGACAGGCAACGCGGGTGAGAAGAGCGACGATGCCAAGAATAAAGGCTGCAAAAGCGCCGGCGACAGCAGCGGGCAATGACAATAGCGAAACGGCGGCAAAGCGGGCGACAAGAGCAACGTGGCCAAGGACAAAGGCTGCACCAACCGACCAACACCAGCGACGGTGACCTTCTGAACTGGCCAACGGAGCCAATCGGGCCTGCCTCCTCCTGCTGCCTCTAGGGGTATAGCCGGCGGCTACAGCTCCTTAGGTGGGTGGGTTTTGGGATTTTTAATTTTGGGCGTAACCTAAGTGAATGAATCTGAACCAAGGTTCTAAAAACCGGACTGGCCATCAAACCGTTTTAGTTACTAGTTCACTAGTTCATTGGTACAACCGGTTCAACCGTCGTTCAACCGGAAAAACCGTTTTATTATAAACACCTGATTCTATAAAAATTTAATGAATAAAGCAACTGGTTCTAAACACTCTTCTACTGCATTTTTTTTTACTTCAAAAGGGGATCATAAACAACTAGTTCTATGAATAAACAAACTACAATGATATGCAATGCCAAAAATAGGCCAATGATGAAATAATAAAGGGTTTCTCTCTTCAATTCTATGTTCATCAATATCCAGAATTTCCTTCTTAATATACCTCAGAATTTCCTACAAAATGAAAATTGAACACAATACACAGCTTTAAAACAAAAACAAAACAACACTCAGAAATCAATCACCTCTTCCAAACACAGCCAAAACAGAACAACATTCAGAGTATGAGCATTGACCACAAAAAATTGATTTCTAAAACAAAACAAAAACAGCAGAACAACATTCAGAGTTTGAGCATTGATCACAAAATATTGATTTATGAAACAAAACAAAAACAGAAGAACAACATTCAGAGTTTGAGCATTGATAACAAAAAATTGATTTCTGAAACAAAACAAACACAGCAAAACCAGCAGAACAGCATTTAGAGTTTGAGCATTGATCACAAAAAATTAATTTCTGAAACAAAACAAACAATCAACAAAACAATGAAAACATGAAGCATATAATAAATCAATGATCACCAATATCCAGCAAGAATCTCAAAAACAACAATAAATACACAACAATAATTTAGCAAATAAACAAGAACAAGACCTAAATAAAAAATCCAACAAATTAAATCGCAGAAACCTAACAATTTAGCAAATTAAAACAACAGCAGCTCAAAAACTTACAAGAAGAACACTAATGCAAGTGGAATCATCATGCTAATATGTTTTCTACAAAGATGCTATTTGTGCATCTAAAATTTCCTAATTACTAAGATCCAATTATTCTAATTTCACATGCAATCAACTTACTAAGTTTCTAAAAGCTAGAAATGATAAAACCAACCCGAAATATGGTTAAAGCATTTCATCAAACATGTTGAGTGCAGTAAACTTAAAACGAAATAATTACTTATTGTAAAACTTAAACTTTAATTCAGTCTATGAAAAAAATCCAAACCACTACTAAATCAAATAATTACTTATTGTAATAGAACTAAGAAGTTGCAGAGTTTGAAGCAGAGTATTGGTCTTGTGTAAGTGTATTATCTGGTGGCTGGGTTTAGGGAACTCACGGCGGCGACAAAAGAGAGCAGTTCGACGGCTAGGTGGAGCGCGCGGGTTGGTCGCAGAGTTTGAAGCAGAGCAACGTGGCTTCCAGACGAACGCGAATGCGAACCCGAATGGTGAACGGCGAGTGAACGCGAACGGTGAACGCCGAGCAAACTTGAACAGCGAAGAACGCGAACGAAGACGACGGCTGAACGAAGACGCGAACGTGAACGGCAAACAAACGGCGGCGGAAGCGCCTGAACAGACAAAGACGACGGACGCCGAGCTCGAGGAAGCAGCTGCGATCGGTAACAGCGAACAGGGGTTGAAGACTTGGAGCACGAGGGAAGCTAGATGGACGGACGGCGGCAGTATGCCACTCCTTGCGGCGGTGGTGTAGGCTTACAGTGCTAGGGTTTTTTTGGCTAAGTTTCTGTGTATGAAAGAAAGGGAGGGAGAAAGGGAGAAAGAAACGAAGGAGCTTCAGAACCAAGATGAAAGTAAGCCAAATTTGCCAAAAACGACGCCGTTCTTTTAAATCGGTCGGTTCTCTGTCCGGTTCAACCGGCAGGAAACCGGCCGGTTCGGCAGTTCTTCTTCGATTTTAAGTATAGTTGTCAGAATCGAACCGGTGATCGAACTGGTAAGGTTACTGGGTTACTGAATCATTGGTTCAACCGGTGGGTCACTAGTCGAACCGGTTTACTCGGTATAATTAAATAATTATATAAAATTTAATTATTTTTTTATCATTAGTATTTTTATTTTTGTTTTTATAAAAATAATTATCATTTTTAAATTTTAATGCTTTATTAATTAGTTTATATTCATTTTATTATTATATTATTATAGGTAAAAAGTCACATAAAATTATTTTTTTGTGAAGTTGATATTTAAGAATCGTTAGATGATTTGACTAGTTTAACTAAATATCATCTAGCAATTTTTAACTATCAACTTCATATGAAGATAAAAAATAAAATAATATATTAAAAAAATAATATTAATAGATATCATATAATCATGAAAAGAAAAATTAAATTGTGATTAATTAAATTTTTTGTTTATCTTTTTAATTTGTATATATTTAATAAAATTTATAGTTAAATAAAATGTAATTGATTTAAAAATCAGAGACTTTGAAATTAAAATAAATTGAATATAAGTGAAAAGAAAGGGAATACTATATGTATTATAATTTGTATACTAATTGATGAGAATCACTCCAGCTTGGTGGTAGAAGCAATAATGCTTCCCCTGGAGGCTGGAGGCAGGGGTTCGAATTTTTTGTCCATTGTACGTTGACCGAGCGACTCGGACCGGTCCGGTTTTTGCCGGTTTTTACCGGTTCACATCGGGTTAGACCGGTTCGTACCGATTCTCAACCTTAAATGGTCGCAAGCTTGGACCGGACCGGCATTGGGTTCGGTTTACCGGTTTTCCAGTTGAACCGACCGGTCCGATTCTGACAACTATGGTTTCAAGGGACAAATCATATCGTAATTGCTGTCAATCTACCGTTAGACCAGTCAAACCGGTCCGTTCAGCTCGATTTTCAGAACATTGATCTAAACTCTTCAACTCAATTTGTTCATGACAAAAAAAAGGCACATTTGTTTTTATTAATCTAAAGTCACGTCGTTTAAGGGAGATTTTCTTTAAAAAAAAAAAAAGAAAGTTTAGGGACCATCACTTTTATTAAATTTTTGTCAGCACTTAAATATCAAAAGGAAATTGAGTAATCCTATACCACTAGATGTAGGCCCAGTTTGGGTAAACAACTTAATTAAGTTTCTTTTGAAAAAATAACTTAAACAATAAATGACTATATTAAAAGTAGCTTATAAATAAGTTATTTTGTGTTTGGATTTTTAGTTCTAAAAGTACTTATTTTATAAAAATATGGTAAAAAGTAGTAGTATTATGAGAGAAGTCATTTTTTTAACTTCTCTATAAACTCCTAAATAGCTTCTTAGAAAGCCGCAATTTGGTTTTGAAAATTGCACCAGGTATTAATACTACTACTTTTCATAAGTCAAAAGCTCAAAAAAGTTACTTTTGAAACTTCCCAAACGAGCCCGTAATCTCACACCATTAAAAACCTCATTGATGGCTACCAATCACAAAATCTGCTGGCCCTAGCACTCCTAAAAAAAAGGGGGATAAAATATACTTTTTGTTCCTGAAGTTTAGCAAAAGTTTTAAAAATACTTCTAAGTTTTATTTTGTTTCAATTTTGTCCCAGAAGTTTTCAATTTGCATCAAATATACCCTCGACAGCTAAATTTTCTAAATATTTAAGACCAATCTAACAATAATGTATGAAAATTATGCTTGATTTGCTTGTGTTGAGGGTTATTTTTATGAAATTGTTGTTGAATTGGTCTTAAATATTTTAAAAAATTAACTATCACCGTATATTTGATGTAAATTGAAAACTTTTAGGACAAAATTGAAATAAAATAAAACTTAGGGATATTTTTAAAACTTTTGTCAAACTTTAGGGATAAAAAATATAATTTACCCAAAAAAATGCCAACCTGGGAGATCTGCTATTGGTTCAGCCGATTCATCGATTAACGGTCAATTCAAGCAGTTTTTTTGGTAGTTTATTACAAATTGGATTTTTAATAAAACCAAGACAGTGAGCAGAAGAAAATGTTTTTGGTTAACTAAATCAAGGGGATGGATTCGGCGAGCCAGACGTCTTTGGCTAACCGGTGCGCATTTTAGTGGAGAGCTATTAGATCTGTTTTATTTTTTAATTCAACGATAGAAATTATCCTGAAACTTGTTTCTTTTTATTGGCTAGTGAATACTTTTTGTAGGTTTTGTGTCAGAAGAGTCACTTTAGAAAATTAAATTTCTTGGTGGTTATTGTGGTTAGATCTAAAATCTATCTGGATTAATATAGCAAAAATTTATGAATTTGTATGTTAAAATCAATTAGAGTTAAGTATTCTATTTTATGTTAAACTAAATGACGATGAAGTTGGGCTGTTCTATTCCGGGTGGGGATGATTGATTTCTTCTAAATTGGCCACTGTATCAGTGAAATGGAAACTCTGACTAGGACTGCAACGAAGGGCGACGTTGAAGCCAGTTACGTGTGTGCGATGCTGCTACTGTGTAATAAGGAAGAAGAAAAGCACAGACGAAGGGGAGTTGAATTTTTTGAAATTGTACGTGCTTCTGGGGTAGTCGAAAGGTGCGGAGAGATCTTTAGGGAGATATTCGAGCAGCGGTGGGTGGAGGTAAAATCGTCAAATCCTGGACAGCCCGTGATTTGTCGGTCCACCGGTTGCCCTACCCGCGACACCATGGGTGTTGTCGAAGATGTGTCTCGTATCTTATGTGTGCACTGCTTGGCCGATTACAAGGTGTGGGTGTTCTTGGAAATGTTTAGATTTCAATGAAAATTGTTATTTAGTGATATCTATTGTTCAACCTTGTTGTTTATGCTTCTCGTATCTGATAGTACAATAGCTAGTATTGTCTCCTATTTTGTAAAGAATTTACGAATGATTATCCACATATGGATTATATTTTTATTATGTTTTTGTTTTTGTGCATGAAAAAATTTAAGTTTGATCTAATATGAAAGATTTGTTGGATGATGATATAACTTATGTAAATAATTATAAATAAAATATTACAACCAGACAGAAATTTAGGTTCAGGAGGAGGGGAGCACTTGTCCTCACTAAATTAAAAAAAAAAGTAATAATATTATATAAATCAATATATTTATTTTAATGCAATTATATTTTTGTCTCGACAAAAATTTATTAAATTTTATTTTGAGATTTATGTTAAAACTACTCAACTATTTAATTACCAAACTAAATCTCAGTTCTCTAAATATTAGTATAATTAGAACTTGATTTTTTTCAAAATTTAGCATATTTTTTTAGTGATTTTTTATTTTTCTTTCTCCGAAGAATAAACAGAACAAATAATTAAGCCGAATAATTATTAACAAAAATAATTCAATAAATTTATTTATTTTTACCATTTATAATTTTATTCTAAAATCAAGTTAGAAATCTATAGATCTACAAGATTTCTATCAGTATTTAATCCTATCCTTTGATGATTCCTTCTCCATTGTTTTCAATTTTCTTAATTAAAAAAATTTGTAAATAACCAAAATAATATTGACGTTTTCCAGTTTCGGATTTCAAAAAAAAGTACAAAATAAAAACAATACTGCCATTTTGCAAAGGAAAATTTTTTTTAATAATTTTTTAATTAATAATATCGATTAATTATCTGATCTTATCCAGAAGAATCGATAAAGAAACGTATGAGGTACTGAATCCTAATTAATGCCAGTATATTAAAATTAAAAAGGATATAATAGGAACAAATAGAACGCATCGTGGGTGCCTGGGTGGTCGTCTCTTCTCTTGATATTCTCCAATAATCCCCCCAAAGTTCTTGCAAATGGCTGAAACATCTAAGAAGAATAGAAAGAAAAAGAACGTATCTGTTGAGTACAAATGTCCACTCAATCTTCTTCCTCGTGACATATGGGTGAGGATTCTTACGAAGATTGCATCAAATTCGATTCAGGATCTTTTCACCATGCAGGTGACTTACAAGGTGTTTCTGGATGTAGCGAGGTCGGATGCTGTATACAAGCATGTGACGATGTGGTATATACCGTTAGTGTCCTTTTTATTTTACTTTGACCGACCTGAAAGGAGGTTCGTTGATCGCTGCGTGGAAGCAGGAAATCCGGATACTATACTCTGCCATGAGATGACGGAGTATTTCTGGATTACCCATCATGTCCTTGGAATGGATCTGCTGACTAGGGCTGCAACGGAGGATAACGTTGAAGTCGGTTACTTGTGTGCCATGCTGCTATAGTATAATCACGAAGACGAAGAGAACAGGAAACGGGGTGTTGAATTTTTTGAAGTTATACGTACTTCTGGTGAGGTCGAAAGGTGCAAGGTCTTCACAGAAATTTTCGAGGAGCGGTGGGTGGATGATAAACCTTCAGATCCTAGATAGTCCGTGACTTATCGGTCCTCCTGTTGCCCTACCTGCGGCACCATGGGTGATGTCCAAGATGTGTCTGGTGTCTTGTGTATGCACTGCTTGGCTGATTACAAGGTGAGGATCTTCTTGAAAATATTTACATTTTAATGGACATTGCTGTTTACCAATTTCTATAATCTGCCAGTGTGTTGTTGGGGGGTTATGCTTATGTTATCTGCTAATACAGTAGCTAGCAATGTATTCTATTTTGTTATGAATGATTATCCTTCCTTAACATGTGGACTATGTTTTGATTGTGTTTCTACTTTTGTGTGTGGAAAAATCTCATTTTGATCCAGTAAATTGAAATAATTAAAATACATACTTGTTCATACCTGTAACATATAAGTTAAAAATGATTTATAAAAAAATGTTTAGACAACAAAAATATTGTTGACCTTTTTTTTTTTCAAAAAACGCATATTGATACTTTTTTTTCTTACTTTTACTTTTTAGCATCGACATAAAAATATATCATTAATTTTTTGTTGACAAAATGTTAAATGCAGGTGAATATGTAATTTCCATTAACTTAGAAAATAATTTTTTTAAATATGGCTGTTACCGAAATAAATTAGTAGATGAGTAATATGAATCATGCATTAGTCATTGGAAAAGCACCAACTATTTTAGTTAATTTAGTGAACTTTTGACGATAAACTTGTTTTTGTTTTTTTTAGTTTAATTGTATAGAAAGTATTGGGAAAAAAAGCATACAATGGTTCGGTTTGCGTTTTGAATAGTTCATAAAAAAGTTAACGTTAGATTTTTCATAGTCAATTGAAATAAATCTTTTATAATTTAGTTTTAATTAGTAACTACCCATAAATTTATTATTGAACTAATTAATATAATTTACATATACTTAGTAACTTATAATTTCAAATTCTACACTATTTAATTTATACTAATTAATAGATTTATAAATATTTATGTCATAATTTAAAATTTCTTTGTTCAAAGTATATCAAATTTCGATAATAGCATAGTGCAAGCAATAAATGCCTATCCTAAGCCTAATTATGCCTTCATGTAGGATGCGTGCTTGTAGGTGGGATTTTAGATTAATTTTTTCATTATCGATGTGATTGTAATTACTGGTTGAATAGACCATAGAGTGTTAATTTAATGTTAATAGATCTTTTTATGCTTCATATTGTGAGAATTGTGTAATAATCTAGGATGTCACAGTAATATCAGATAGAACTGGTAACTTGGTAAGGTAATGGGCAGTGACGAAAAAGGATAATTTAACCAGTTAGAACAATAATTTATTTTATAAAAAAGATTTAATAAGAAATAAAAAAACACATGAATTATGATAAAAAAAAATATGTTAGTATTAACAACTATCATATGTATGTTTGCTATTGATATATTAACATTTCTATTACGCGATGCACAAAATGTTTTTCAAACGAAAATTATGTTCTGCTCAAAGTACGTGTTTTATGTATGTTTAGAAATATATAACATATTTTATGCAAATGAAAATACTGTACCATAATTTGTGTTTACCTAGTAGTGTTTAAGTGGAAAAAAGTAGCAAACATTGTATGCATAGCTTACATAGTGTTTGAACGAAGAAAAACAGCAAACATTGCATGCATGACTTTCGTCAACCATTTAAATTCAGCCGTTGATCAACGTTTTTGGGAATTTATTATTATTTAATGAATTTGAATAACCACTTCGGTTGATATTAAATATACTGAAACTTAATAATCCATTTCATTTGACTATTAAACAACATAACAATCATTTAATGAAATCTAAAAAGAGAAAAGTAGTTAATTGGCATAAAACTTATCTAATGATATATAAAATTTCAGAATATATATATTGGAAATATACGAGTTATCTAGCTTAACTGAAATGAAAGGTGGACCTAACCCTAAGGAGATTGACAAATAGTATCAACTCATAGTTGGCGCGACAATAGATGCCTGGAACGTGACTAGCATCTCCAGCACCGTCATCTTTGTGCCACCCTCTTCCATGGCGTGTAGATAGCACCCATGTTGCCAAGGCTTAGGCATGTATTTGAAACACAAACTTGATTCTCTCCATTTAGTATAAGCACATTACATTTAGTTAGCCACGACCATGTGATAACTTGTCTGAATCCCACTTTGCAGATTGTTAGTGCACCATACGCCTCAAGCGCACAAAATGTTTCGATTCCCTAGTTTTTTGCCTTGTCGTCATCGTTACGAAGCATCAGCATCATTGACAGTGGGTACTGGGTGGCCACATGGTCATGGATTGCAGTAGTGTGCAGCATTTCCATCCCCACATCATGGTGTTGTCAAATGAAGAGCTCTCGCACACCGGCCCGAAATAGAAGGTCCGGGTGTCCCTTCTGCATGCACCGTTGAAAGAATCTTTCTGCCTCTCGGTCCCGACAATCCCAAGCCAACCGAATTTGCTGTATATATAGAATCGAGGCATATTGATACACAATATCCTCCTCCTCTGTATTGCGTGCAACAGTACACAACATTTTGAGACTACACAAGTCCTAGACGGAGTTTGCTGCGGCTTTCACGACAATTAGCACTTAAACATCATAGGGAAGGTAGATGGTGTCTGTTGAACGCTTCATTATCACTTTCCAGATGATGAATGTCTGGAAGGGGAAAATAGGTATAATGAGGTGAATACCTAAGGAACCAATTAGTACCGCCAAGTGTTTTTGTTTATGGTATTTTTATAAGCACTCGGCGTCGTATCGGAAGGTGTCCCATTGGTTCTGCACCATCACGTCCTCACTTCCCCTCGTACGTGGCTTCTTTAGCAAGCATGCCTCGCTGTAGTCTTTTTTTTTAATGTGAATTCTTATTAATATTATATATATATATAGTTGGTATCACTAAAAGTAATATGCTTTTGCAGTTAAAGAAAGCAGTCTAGTGAGCTAACTATAACATAAGCCAATTCAACCCAATTATTTGTATTTTTAGTTTTGAAATTCGAAAAATTATGAGAAAATTCTACCCAATCCTTTCTCAAATAAAGGGTAAGTTACACTCTATGATAAATCTAAGATTGGATAAAATGAATTATTTATCAAGATGATTAATATTAACTTAAGTTTTGACAATCAAACTACGTAACTCTAGTAAAACTACTTGAACTTCATACCTACAAAATCATATAATTTTTATATTAATTTCATTAACAACTGTGAGATTCACCCCTTACTCAATTAACGTCTCTTTACTTTTTTTATTTTGAATTTGTGATTTAGCTTTTTGGTTTCTCTTTTCATTTGTTCATTTTAGTTTTCTTTTGTTATTTTTGTATTGTTAGATTTAATTATTATAAGTATGAATTTAAAAAAAAAAAGTATTTTGGTTATTTTTTGTTTTTATAATTGGGATTTCGTTGTTTTTAGCTTTATCTAACTGAAATAGGTAAAATAATATAA
Source organism: Arachis ipaensis (assembly GCF_059453495.1). Classification (NCBI taxonomy): domain Eukaryota; kingdom Viridiplantae; phylum Streptophyta; class Magnoliopsida; order Fabales; family Fabaceae; genus Arachis; species Arachis ipaensis. The sequence continues at coordinate 140,815,868 of NC_142444.1, forward strand.
AACGCTGTCAACTATTTTAATCGTAAAAAAATTAGATGACAAGCAAAAAAGAATATACTATAAAAAATGAAATATATATATATATGTAAAACTATTTTTATCGTACTTATTTTCTATAATATGGGTATTGTAGTAATCTTTTATAATCTATAATTTATATATAATAACAACGTCGTTTACATTTCTGTAATAGGACCCGGCTAAAAGCATTTTTTATATCTACAGGATCAAGAGCCCCAGGATCAAATCATATGCGACCAAAAATAATAAATTAGAGAACATATTATTAATTTACTATAAATAACATAACATTCATGTTTTTTTTTGTTACCACGGTATCCCTCAACCCGATAGGTCAAGGACTAATTCCATGCGAATTTGAGCTCCGTTTAAGGGTCAGCCGCTGACCAATGGGTTGCTGCATGCACAAGGCGGATTCGAACTCCCGACACTTGCTTAAGTGAACAAGTGAGCTGACCACTCGACCAACCCAAGTTGGTTACATAACATTCATGTTACTAAATTTAAAAAAAGGTAAAAAAAATTCCAATAGCATAAAACTTGTCTGTTCATATACCAGTTCAAAATATACATTAAAAATATAGCTGATTCAAGTGATATGCGAACCCAACTAAAGGGAAGTTGACAAATAGTATCAACTCGTAGTCGGCACGACAGTGAATGCAGGGGATATGACTAGCACCTCTGTAATCGTAGTTGCAGTCCCACTCAGCTCATCGTTGGTGATGGTTATAGAGAAGACCCATGTGGCCCCGAGTCGGGCACGTCGTCGAATCACACACCAAATGCTCTCCTATTTCAGGCAGTTGGACTTCAAAGTGCCACGAAACTGAGACAACTTGACAGCACATCACTTTACACTTGTGAGTATACCGGACTGATGAGAGAATTTATGCCGGTCTAGAATTTCTCTTAGTACAAAGAATTACTTCGTTGCAAGCATAGTCTAGATCAACAATGAATTCTCCATCAAAATTTAGTTTGGTTGTCACAAATGCAAACCCAATAAAAATAATCGAGAGTATTACTCCCGAGTTGTTCTCTCTAGGAATTGCAATTGAATGCTCAAGTATTGGTTATGAGGTTCAAGGGGGGTTTGCGGATAAAGAAGCAAGAAATTAAATGACAAGAAATTTAAATCAAACAACTAAGGATAACAATTACTAAAGTGGCACTTCATGGCAAGGATTGAGAATCAAGATTTTCTATCCTAGTTATTAATCATAACACAATAATTACCAAGAGCTAATCCTATTTTGTTATCTCCAACATCGGGAGAAAGTTAAAGATGCTTAAAATTAATCTCAATCCATAAGTCCTAATCAACTTACTAATTGAATTAGTAAGAGATTAGCGTCAATAGAAACAATATTAATTAACAACTCTAGATCACCAACATAAGTTGGATATTAATGACTTAAGATTATCTAATTTTTCTTTCCAAGCCAAGAATGCTCAAAACTACTCTATAACTAAGCCAAGCATTTTATCAAACACTTTGTGTGCATAAAAAGAAAACATATTAAAATAGCAAGAAATAATAAAATCTAAAGCTATCAATTGTAAGAAAATAATAATAACAATCTAAACAAATATTAAGAAATATGAAAACATCAAATTGCATTAAATAAAATAAAAATTAACAAGAGTTCATCAACATAAAAAGTGGCACAAATGAGAAATTAACAAGAGAAACTAAGAGAATTAAGACAATTAAACAAGGAAATATAAATGGATCTACATTAAAACAAGAATTAAAGAATAAAATTAAACTAAAAACTCTAATTTTAGAGAAAAGAGGGAGCTTCTCTCTCTAGAAAACTACCTAAAACATGGTTCCTAAGCTACCCTAATTGCTCCCCCTTGATCCTTCTTGAATTTGGCTTCAAATAGCTTTAGAAATTAGTTGGATTGGGTTTTGGCAGGTCCAAAAATTGGCCCCAGCATCTTCTCATTAATGAGTCATGTGCATACATTCATGCGTACGCATGCATTCTTGTGCGTACGCATGACTGTGAAGATTGTAATTGTGTGTACGCATGTATTTTGGTGCGTACGCATGGCGTTGAAAATATTCCAAACTTCATTTCTTCATGAGTTCTTCACTTTTGCATGCTTTCTCCTCACTCCTTCAATCCATACTTGCCTTGTAAACCTGAAATCACTTTATCAAACACATCAAGGCATCGAATAGAATTAAAGTGAATTAAAATTAGTAAATTAATGGCCTAAAAAGCATGTTTTCACTCTTAAGCACAATTTAGAAAGAATTCAAAAAACTATACTATTTTAGTGAATAAGTGTAGGAAAAGTTGATAAAACCTACTCATTTAAACACAAGATAAACCCTAAAATTGGAGTTTATCACAGACACCTCAAGCGCATGAAATATTTCGATCCCATTCTTTTTCGCCCTCTTGTCGTCCTTACGAAGGAGCAACATCATTGACAGTGCGTACTTGGTAGGGTCATGACCCTTAATTGCGGCATTGTGCAGCATTTGCATCCCAACGTCATGGTGACATTAAATGAAGAGCTCCTGTATCCCGTCCCAAAATAGAAGCTCCAAGTGGCCACTCTCCCTGCACCGATGAAAGAATCTCATTGCGCCCAGATCGCGGTACCAACACTACCTAATGGCATGCGGCTCTGGTATAAAAGCACTGGTATGCACAGTATCCTCACCTTTTACCTTGCGCGTAGTGATAAACCACAATTTTATGGTTTATCTTGTATTGAATTCAGTAGATTTTATCAACTTTTTTCACATTTATTCACTAAAATAGTATAGTTTTATAAATTCTCCCTAAATTGTGCTTAAGAGTAAAAACATGCTTTTTAGGCCCTTAAATTGCTAAATTTAATCTACTTTAATTTCATTCGATGCGTTGATATGTTTGTTGAGTGATTTTAGGTTTAGAAGGTAAAGATTGGATTGAAAGAATGAAGAAAAAGCATGCAAAAGTGGAGAAAGCATGAAGGAATGAAGTTTTGGAAATCTGCCATGTGAGGCATACACGTGACCGGAAATTCGCCAAGCGACGCGTGCGCGTGACAAGCAGCACGTGACCTGTAAGAACCACAACTAATCAACTCGTTAGTTAAGTGATTATATTGCCCAGAATAGGATCCGAAAAGTTAGAGTGAGAATTTGAGGATTTAAATGCCATTTTTGGACTCAGTAGGTCTTTCTGAGTCAGAAAATGTCTTTTCTGCGAAAAACCGTGAAAAATCACGAATCGGAAGTTGAACCGGTTCAAGTCTGTCGGGTACTGCGTGAGAAAACTGGAAACAGTAAAAAACCTTAGAAAAATATTAGAAATGGAAAACCGGGCGTTAATTTTAAAAGTTTGGCCCGAAGTTGGACCAAACAGGCTAAAAATACTAACGGGCTGGACCGGGCCCAAGTTGGGCCCAAGTCCAACATATATAAGGGCTCATTAATGAACCCATTCATCATTAAACACACACACACAACAGAAAATTGAGAGAAGAGGGAGAAGGGAGAAGAAACACTATTCACACATCACTTCTTTCCGCGATATCTTGAGCTACGGTGCTCCGATTTGTGTGCCGTCAGCGGCTACGCAAAGCTCTCGCCGAGCCCGTCAATTCTATCTAAATCTTGTGGTAAGTTTTTCGAAATTATTCTTCCCTTCTTCTGCCTTAAGATTTCGAGTTTGGTGAGTGATGATCTTGAGAAAACCTTGTGTTTTGGGTCTTTAGGTTCACTCTAATCCTTGCTTAGCTTTGGCTTTTGGCTACCAAAACTGTTGGTCAAGGTAAGAGGCTTTGAACTCTTGAGAAATTTTGATTTATGTTGAGCCCTAGGTTGATTTGTGATGGTTTATGCCTATATAGTTTGATTATTGTGAGTTTGGAGCTTGTTGGTGAATGTTAAAAGCTTGGATTGTATTGGAAAGCTTGTTGGTGCTCATTGTGGGTTAAGGACATATTGGGAATCGGCCAAGATATGGTTTCAGTTTCCTCTATGTAGTATTTAATATTCATGAACCCTTAGGCTAGTGACCCATAGGATAAGTTTGGATTTATGTGGTTGTTGATTATGGTTGGTTGATGTTGTATGTTGAAATGATATTGCTATGTTAAGAATTAATGATGTTGAGATATGATGCTTGATGATTTTGAATGATTGTATATGGTTGGATATGGATTTAAAGCATGAATGAGGTTGATCATGTGAATTGATAGAGATGAGGTAATGATTGGTGAATGTATTGGCAGAGGATTGATTTTAGAGTCATATATTTGAGGTTTGATGGTTGAGAATGGTGATTGGTAACCCTATAAGGTAATTTATGTTATAAATGAGGGTATGGTATTGGCCTAGTTGGATGTGGCTTGAGAAATTGGTAAATTTGAGTATATATGAAATTTGGGTAAAAAGGAAATTTTGGTAAATTTTCTTCGATCATAACTTTTGCCTCAATTTTCAAAATTGATTGGGATTTGTTTGAAATTAAACCTTATTAAAAACCCTTTAATTTGATATAAAGTTTGTAAATTTTGAAATTTTGTAGAGGAAGTTATGATCATTCAAAGTTGGTATTAAAAATCTGAAATTCTACAAAGTTGTAGAATTTTATGATTTCTGATATGTGTGCACGCACAGCCTTGTGCGCATGCACACCCCTACGAAAATCTTATTCTGTGCGGACACACAGACCTGTGCGTATGCACAAGCAGGAAAAGGCTCTCTGCTTGCAGCGTTAGCACAGCTTGTGCGCACACATATCAATGAAGAATTGCGACCTGTGCGTATGCACGGCCCTGTGCGTACGCACGGCCCTGTGCGCACGCACAAGTTGGGAAGGGTCGTCTGTTGGGGGCGCTAGCACACCCTGTGTGAGTGAACATACCTTACAAGTTTTGGTACATGTGCGTATGCACAGCCCTCTGCGTACGCACACCTTAAAAATCTTCCTGGGCGTGCGCACACACACGCCCTGTTTTACAAATTTAAACTTTGTTTTCAACGATATCACCTTCCCAACAAGGTTGTAAGCTTTTATAACACCATTTTAAGACTCTTGGGCCTAGTTTTGGGTATTTAAAACATGGGAAAGAATTTAAGGATTTTAGATAATATTATTTGGAAAAATTAGAAAACGGAGGCCTAGGTTTTTGGCGTACTGAGGATGGTTTGATGGTATGTGATGAATGGTTGATGTATGAAATGAGAATTGATGAACTGTTGAGTTCGAAACGAAAATGTAAATTGACAGTGGTTGAGATGAGTTGATGACTCAAATGTGTGATGAGGAATCACTGATGTATTGAAACTGTTTTCTGAAAAACCACTGAACTACTATTTTAAATTGGGATTAAGAGACGCTATGCGCACGGCAGGGACGGTGGTTGGATCCCGCCTGTCGAGGTAGCGGCGGCAGCGTAAGGGCGGTGGTTCGTCCCGCTTGCATTGAGATGTGAGGCCATGGCAAGAGTATCCCGCTCGCATCCCTTCGGATCAATAGAGCGTGCAGGCGCAAAATCCTGGACAGTGATCCAAGCACTATATCTCGGGAGTTCCCATATGATGATTCCGAAGGGCGACATCTCCATGGAGGTGTGTCGGGGTGGCAGTTGAACCGACAATGTGATATCACAGCCAGTAGGACATGCATTCATCATGTGTATTTTCTATTTGTTTGTATACTTTGCCGACTTGAAGTTGTTTGCCTATTTGTATAACATGTCTAATTGCTATTTGAATTAATTGCTTTATATGCTTCAACTTGTGTTTTACTTGTACTGTTTATAATTGTGTTTTCTACTGGGATTAAGGAGGTTCGGAAGGCGGTGGCGATGGGATCGCATAGAGGATAGGTTGGTGAAGGTTGTGGGACAGCGGTGTTTGGTTAGAATAGAAATCCCCTAAGATAGAGTACCCTGTTTATTTATGTTAAGATATATTATTTTTATTTGTTTAGTATGCCTTAAAATTGAATCGTGTGATGATTATGGAGTCTAGGATTGCCTTTGGCATCCTGGGGTCTTATATCCTACATCACTGGGCACTGTTACCATACTGAGAACCTCCGTTCTCATACCATATTTCTGTTATTATTTTCAGATGCAGGTTGCAACCTACCTTGGTGAGTTGCTTGGGTGGTGACAGAAGTGGAGGATCCGGATATCTTTTTGAGTTCTTTTGATTTATTTTGTATATGTCTCTCCTTTTTTTGTATTTTGTTTGGCCTAGAGGCTTGTATTTGAGAGAACAAAATTGGTATAAGCTGTTTTTACTATCTGGTTTCATGTATGGTATGTATATGGCTAGTCGGCTTAAACTCCGCGAGCCGTGGCTAGTTTATTATGATATTATATACTTATCTTTTGTTACCCTATTTCTGTTTCTTGTGTTTTAAGTTAGCCGCTTTGTTAGAACGTTATGCGCTTTTCAAAAATCCTGTTTTTTAGTAATATCCTCCATCGGCCTTCTAGATTATACTATTCTTTCTATATATTATATGTATGAGCTTAGAACTATCGTAATCTCTGATTAACCTTTGCTTTACGACGCGAGGTAAAGTTTAGGCTAATTAGGGTGTTACATGACCTCATTAATGAAACACGCTGGGGGCGATTTTTGGGGCTGCAGAAGCCCAATCTAACTCATTTATGAAGCTATTTGATGCGAAATTCAAGAGAGAACAAGGGAGAGCAATTATGATAGATTAATATCATGCTTTAGGTCATATTATAGAGAGAGAAGCTCTCTCTTCTCTCTAGAATCGGGGTAGAATTAGGTTAAATTACTCTTAGGTTTAGGTTAATTCTTGCTTTGATTTAGTTTCCTTGCAATTTATTATTCTTACATCTTTGCTCTTTAAGTTTTTCTTGCTATTTCCTTTATTTTGTTGCTTTTGTGTTTATGAACTCTTTGTAGTTTTGATTTCTATTAATGCAATTTTGATGTTTCTTTGTTTATTAATGTTTGATTGAGTTGTTTGTTATTAATTTCTTGCAATTGGTAGTTGTTAGATTTTATATTTCTTGTTATTTTACCAGTTTCGTTTACTATAGGTTTACTGATTCGTTTTCAAAGTTACTGCATTAACTCATAACGAAATTCAGATTCAAGGAATTGGTTTAATAATCATACTTCAATATTAACTTACCAAGTTTAATTACAGGATCCAAATCAAAGGAACCAACATAACCAAAAATTTTGAGCAACTAGTCATTTCCAAACAATCAAATAATTATCAACAATCACAATCACAAGCACAATTCAACTATATGAGTTATTCACACAAGATAACAATAAATCATTTGCAATTATTCTTTAACCTTTATTAGCATTTATAGTATAAGACTTTTAATTTTAAAAACATATCCCATACCTCAATGTGTCAAAATTAGAAGAAATTCAAGATTAGATTGTGGCGGCAGTGGCTGGCTGTATGATGCGTGAGTATTATTAGTGTCTTTTCTATATGATTTATATAGTGATTCGTTGAATTCTTGAGAGATTTAGGTGATTTATCTCCTATTAGATGCTACTTTGAGTTGTTGTATTTTGTTGATTACAGGTAGTATTCGGTGAAATTTGGTAGAGTTCAAAAGGAAGAAAACAAGAGAAGTTTGTTGCTACCCCCTTGGTGCTAAACGCCACCTCACCAGCGTTAGATTCGGTGAGTTGCTTTGATGGTGACAGAGCGGAGGATCCTCGCTATGTTTTAAAGTCTTTTGATTTATTTTAATTAGGTCTCTCACTTTTGTATTTATATTTGCCTTAGAGGCTTATTTTGAGAGAAATATTGTATAAGTTGTTTTACTTTCAAAACTCTGTATGTCTGTATATAGCTAGCCAGCTTAAACTCTGCGAGCGGCGGCTAGATTCTTATGACTATTATACTTTGATATATCTATAAATATGTCTTGATATCTGTATGTATATCTTATGCCTCGATTAGTGTAACTTCGTGTGAATGTTTTGCACTTTTGAACTCTGTTTTTTAGCTTAATTCTTCATCAGGCTTCTAGAATTATTATTTCCTTGTGTGTGTGTGTGTGTGTGTGTGTGTGTGTGTACTAGCTTTAGAATTGTCGTAACCTTTGATTGAGCTTTGCTTTACGATGCGAGGTAAGGCTTAGGGTAATTACGATGTTACATATTAAAGGCTTTAAATTATCTTCAAAGCATTAGAAAAACCCAATTAGCTCTCTGTTTTTGGTCTGATTTAGTTTGGACATCAATGTAAGAATTGAAATTTTTTTGAGAATTGAAAATTACACTTTATTGTATTCTGTTGAATTGGTATTCATCTTGTAAACCAAATGTTGGAGTTTTATATTATCTTCGGTACTGTTAGTGTTTTTAATTTTAAATTGTGTAATGCAGGTACTTAAGAACGTCTTGGAAAGGATAATGGCAGTGAAGGAAACTCAAACTTTTCAGGTCAATGGACTGATGGATGGAATAATGATTCCGATGAGGAAGAGTTCTCTACAGGGTTAGAGTCACCGTCAGGAGTGGGCAGGGAGAGTGAGGCGGCAAAGAGAGTGGATATATCTGGTGCAAGGGAAGAGGGTGGCATGGTGCTTTCATCGGAGTCACCAATTGGTTCAGGAATCCAATAAGTGATGATGTAGACGGTTCCATGCTGTCAACCGCGGCTGCAGTGACTGATGCTGAATTTGATGGGTATGCAAGATACGTAGAGTATGCAAAGGCGACTGGATTTGTTGTTCAAAAAGGAGATTCCATTAAAGATGATTAAGGCAATATTATGAAGCAATTTTTCTACTGCAATCTACAAGGTTTACGAGAGAAGAAGCATTATGAGAGAGCGAATAGAAAGAGAGAGCATAAGGCAAAGACTAGGACTAACTGCAATGCGAAGTTTGTGGTGTTCTTAGACAAACAAAGTGACAAGTGGAGGATAAAGACATTTGTTCAAGATTACAATCATGATTTGGCTTTGCTTGCTTTCACTAATCTTTTGGCAGCCCATCGCAACATCAACGAAAAAATATATGTAAGATATAGTCCTCTATATGTGACATAAGAGACAGGAGCTCAAACTTAAGAAATTTTAGAGTTTCTATTAACAAATAATTATTTCAAAACATTGTTATATCATATTTATTTTAAAAGTTATATAATAATAATTTTACTAATGTTATGGCCTAATATTTCTAAAATTATACCATATAAATATGGTTAGTCTTTTCAAGCTCTTTTATTATAAATTTATAATTATTTGTTATTTCAAAATCTAGATGTATAAAATATTAAAATTTACGCTGATCATGTACTATTTTGGAAGGTTATATTTAGGTAATTTTTTTAAAACCAAAATTCATGATTTAAATTTATAGGTTTGTAGAAATGCAATTTTCTTAAGTTTGAATTAAATACAAAACTTGGATTTCAGTTTTTATTAATTTTTTTTAAAGTTTTTTTTATCTTTTATTGTAATATAAATACAAATACCATGATTATGATAAAAATATTTTTTAATATAATTTTGCATGAATATCCTGAAAAAATAAGAGTGATTTTTTTTTGTTTTATATTTTTGCATTTTGTATTTGTGACTACTCATTTCTTCTTTAATTTTAAAACCTATGTTATGGAATTAACAAATAATATATATAAACATGGATATACAAATTAAAAAACAAAGAATTTTTAATTAAATAAAAAATAAAAAATATCTTAAAAAAGCATAAAAATTGATAAAAATCCACGATTATTCATGTATGTATATTTACTTCATGAGTCATAATGGTTTTGCAGATTTTATATTTGTTTTTTGGGTTAACCACCAATTATACCCCCGGATTTTGTAAACGCTGACAATAATGCCCCTCACTTTTATTATCGACAAAAATATCGTTGGATAATTTAAAAACGTACACCAAATGCCCGTCCGGCAAGTGATGCCTTTTCCGTTGACGGAAGTGTGTGATGTGGCAAATGGAAAAGCTTGTGTGGCAAACGAAAAGCTTACCTGGACCCGTTCCCAAATTTCCTAATTCAATTACCCTAATTCCCAATTGCAAAATGAGAACGTGATGCATCTGAATAGCCGTTCAACTATGGATGCAGCAGGTATGATGAAGCGAAGGTCTGCATCAATGGTAGAAGGCGGCAACGATAGGTGCGAAGACTCTGGTTCGAAGCAGTATGATGGTATGTGTCGCTGTTCTCTTGCTGTTGTTGCTCTGAGATCGAAGACGAATGCTAACCCAGGGAGGTGGTTCCTTCGGTGGCCACTATGGAAGGTAAGCATGACTGGGTTTTGGCCTGTAATGGGTCTTTGTAGTTATTCCTGTTTTAATGTGTTTTGCATGTTATGATCAATGTTCTGAAAACCGGTTCGAACTGGCCGGTCGAACCAGTCGAACCGTGAACCGGTAGTTGTAGCGGTTCGGATAATAAGAAAAATCGCAGGATTTGAAAATCGGACTTGAACCGACGAACCGGCCGGTTACCGGTCGGTCGAACCGAACCGGGACCCGGCCGGTTTTTTAACATTGCCTCAATACGCTGCCGTTTTGTGCTGAGGGAACCCTAATTCAGTTTTCTCCTTCGCAGCCTCCACTTCCTCGTTCCTCCATCTTCTCAGTTCTCAACTCCAGCCTCCCACAGAACAGAACACCACCCAGTTACCCACGACTCCAGGAGGCCCTCAACGCACTCACCGCCGTCGCACTCACCTCAGCACACTCACCTCCGTCGCGCCTTCAGCACGGTGACGCCGTCACCAGCGTCGCGCCGTCAGCTCCCTGGCGCCGTTGGGTCCGTCGCGCCTTCCGATACCTCGAGCAGTCAGCACCTTCCCGCCGTCAGCTCTGTCGCGCGCTCAGCTCTGTCACGCCCTCAGCCACTTCGCATGTCACCTCCGTCGAGCTCTGCCTCTGAGAAAGCAGTAGCGAAGCGTTGAAGCGTTGAAGCGTTGTCCTTCGAGCTCTGAGAGAAAGCAACAGATTTCCTCATTTCCAGGTAATTTTTAATTTAGTTATGAACATGATTTTGTGATGCAATCCGATTCTGATGAAACTGTGCTCTGATGAACTGAACTCTGAGTCTCTACTCTCTGAAAACTGAAACTGTTATGAACTGATTTTGTGATTTCATTGATTCCGATGAATTGAACTCTGATGAACTGAACTCTGAGTCTCTACTCTCTGAAGGTGTTATGAACTGATTTTGTGATTTCATTGATTCTGATGAACTGTGAACTGTGAACTGTGATGAAAGTCATGAAACTGTGAACTCTGTGAACTCTGTGAACTGTGATGAAAGTCATGAAACTGTGATGAAATATGAACTGATTTTGTGATGCTTTTGTGAACAAAGAATTTTTTGAACCTGAGATGTTGTACTTGTTCAGAGTGTTAAGACTTAAGAGTGCGGCATTCCACAACATGATGATCAAGTGTTACAGTTACAAAAATAATAAGAACAAGTTTTGAAATAATGCTTCTCATTTTCTCAGTGTACAACAGAGTGAAGACTAAGAGAAAATTAAAATTGTGGTTGGATCGACAAATTAAAGATAAGAATGGCTACATTATATTATGTTCAGTTCTTCAATTCATTGAGTCTTCTTTTTTAATCGTGTGCCAGTTGTTGTTGAGCATCTCCATTTATTTATTTGCACTTGTGACATTTCTTTTATAAGAAATTGTACCACTAGTTTTGAATTTTGTAAGAATAATTAATGTGCACTTGTGACATTTCTTTTATAAGAATTTTTTGAACCTCAGATGTTGTACTTGTTCAGTTGTTTGTATACTCTGATTTTGAAATTTGGATGTTGTTTGTTCATTTATTGTGAACTTGAGAGTTGAGATTATTGGGTTGGATTGCTGGTAATATTGAGTTGAGATTAGTGGAAATGAAGGTGATGAAATCAATGAGGCAAATCTGCAGCAAATTATGGAGGATTTTGATGATTGATGACAAACTTGGATTATTTTGATGCTGCTATGTTATGTTTGATTGGTTGTTTGTTGACTTTTGAACTTTGAATTTGTATTTGAATGAGATTATAACATTTGGTTTATGTAGGACTTTTAATTTGAATGATATTTTAAAGTTTAGATTAGACTATAATTATATTTTCATATGCTTATTTATATTTTAATTATTATTTTATTATAAAACGATTTTTACGGTTCAACCACGGTCAAATCGGTTGAACCTATGAACCAGTAAACCAGTGTCTAGAGCGGTTCGATGACCGGTTCGGTTTTCAGAACCTTGGTTATGATTGATTTGTTCTTCATGGGTTTTCAATTTGTGTTCTTGACAGAATAAAAACCAGGATTGCAAATATTTTCAATGGATTGATGAATTGGAAGAGCAAGACATGGTTGAAGAGGTGGAATGTTCTTGGAACCACAAACCCAGGCTATCTTCAGGTGGAAAACTCAAACAGAAGAGCACTAGCAAGCTATTCGAATCAGTGGAGTATGAGGACATAGACCCCATGGTGCTACCTGTTCTTACAAAAGAATTGAAAGAGAAATTAAGGAGGATTGAAATTCTTCTAATCATGATTTGCATTGGGGTTGCAATTGGTGTCTTCATCAATTTCTTTGCTCTGTTTAAGAACTGAGTTGAACTAATGTTAAATAGTGGATGAAGAGTAAATGTGAATGATTAGTGTGTATTTTGATAACTGTGAATGTGCCAAATTTGGTTGAAATAGGGAATGACAACTCTTGTATTGTGTTTTCATGGAAACTGATGTGTATTAAGAGTGTAGCAAATTATTCAACTATAAATTTGATGAGAACCTGATGTCTGTTGTGTTTTGTAAAGTGCAGTAAAACCAAATAGAATACTTGTAGTATAAACTTGGTAATTAACATTTAAATGTACTATATCTGATCACATTGACCATAACAGGTTACATAACGTTTATAACAATCCCCAAAAAGTAAATAAACATTCCCTGTAATTCAAGCATAACTTGTGATCAAGTGACAATGTTGCAATGACATAAGGGAATTAGGTAATCTACCACAAAAAGTACTTAACAGAGTCAAACACAACTTAGTTCAATATATCTGAAAACAACTTAAACAAGTCAGCCAAAAAGCTCATTAACACTCAAAACAAAGGATTCCTAAATCAGTTCTACAATGTCAAAAGACACTAATACAACACATTCATCATGGCTTCTTCTTTTGTTTTTGTGAAAGCTTTGAAGGTGCAGGTGTAGGCATGAATTCCATGAATCTCTTTGTGGTACCCTTGCTTGCTACACTCATTGTTTGGTGAGAAACCAATGAGGGAGCACTGGAGCTAGAATTTGGCACATGCACTTGGGCTGAAGTATTGGGCTTCACATGAATATTGGGCCTTCCAGCCACATTGGGCCTGACCTGTGGTGGTCTAAAAGGTACATTGGGCCTCACTGAGGTAGCCCTTGGAGTGGGAGCAGCAGCCACACTGGACCTGACCTGTGGTGGCCTAATTGGATCATGTGCTAGTGCAATAGTGGATGGTGGTCTCATAATGGGGATCTTTGCCCTAGCACTAGATGCACCCCTCCTCACAAGTCTTGGAGCAGCAGCTACAGCACCAGCAACTTTTGGTGGAGCTGACTTGTTGATAGTGGTGGTTGAAGCAGATGCTGCTGCAGGATCTGATTCCAACCCTTGGGTTTGCTACAAATTCAACACAAATTCCATAAGTCTGTGTATGTTGCAGAAAAAACAAGTACAAAGGTGTTAACATTGAAGCTAATCTCATTATCAGTTTGAGATTGGGGGTGCCCTTGTGTAACTTGTTGTTCATCAGCTGCCTCAAGAGTCTCCTCATAGTACACTGATCCGCTTGATATATGCCATTGCATTCTTGAATTCCAAATCTGTCATTGCCTGAGCACATTGCCACAGAGCTCCTCTTAACTCTTTATCCTTCCATCTCTTGTTCAAGTTCTGCCACATGTGCATCACACAAAATCTATGTGAAATTTTTGGCATGACTTCTTGGAGTGCTGGAACCAGTCCCTAAACCACATGGCAAAAACCCAATATTCAATATCACAACATAAGTGCATGAATTCAAATTACCTAATTGGACAAGATGTATAAATTACCTTTTGCTTGTCACTCATGAAGTTCCACCCAAATTCATGGTAATTACCGATATCTTCACGAAGTAAATTCAAGAACCATTTCCAATTTTCCTTTGTTTTCGCATCAACCACAGCATATGCTATAGGAAATAGATGATTATTCGCGTCTTGTCCTACAGCTGTGAGTAGTTGACCCCCAAAATACCCCTTAAGAAAGGTTCCATCAAAGAAAATAAAAATCCTACAACCATATTTAAATCCTCTCTTACATGCCTCTAAGCATATATACAAACTTCTGAACTTAGGCAAACCCTCTGGTTGTGGATGTGTGCTCATAGTACATGTAGAACCAGGATTAGCTTTAAGTAGCTCCGATAAATAATTGCGTAGCTTACCATACTGTTCCTTCTTCGTCCCCTCAATGATATCCTTTGCCATCTCCATTGCCCTATACATCATTCGCTCACCTACACTTATGTCATATTCTACCTTGAACCACTCTTCTGCCTCCCTTTGTATCAAATTAGGAGAAATTCTAAGCTTGTTAACTAATTCTCCAGCCACCCATTTACAGGTTACCGATCTAGATTTGTTACTCCTTGGACATGTGTGCTCATCAACTAGCGTCTTGATTTGAAAACTTAGTGGAAAATTTCTCCTTGAACAGTACACCTCCCACGGACAGTCCTAATTATAACAAATAACTCTGCATCTTAGAGGCTCCACCTTTAAAAAGAACACTTCCCTCCCCATTTGGATGTTAAACTTCTTAACAGCATCCTTGAACTCTTGCATCGTTGCAAACTCCATGCCCAGCTCAAGTCTAACTTGGCCGAAGCGTGCTTGAGGATTATGTTGTGGAAATACCGGGACCCCGTTTTCATCATCTGATTCAGCTAAACTGTGAAGATCCTCAGACTTGTATTGGAACTCATTTTCCTCACCCTTATTAACTCCATCAGCGTTACCCTCATGTACAAGTACAACCACTGTTGGGGCCTCATTATCCCTGGGAGGAATAATTTTCTGACCTGATGGTTGTGGCCTTGAGTGTCTCTTCCTTCTTCCTGATTGTCTTAAATTATCGTCTCCCTCCTCATTATGATTCTCTTCTACAATAACATAAAATAAAATAATTCATTGTTAACAACATCGCAGTTTAGTATTTTTATGAAACCTAAATTGCATAATTTTCTAAATGAATTTACCTTCGATGGCAGGTTTAACATGTGGATTCACATCTTCATTTGACACATTCTGCGCAGATTTTGCTTCTCCTCTAGCTTCTTCAGCTGGTGTTTCCCCTACTACTTTGGTGGTACCCAATGGTGGTGGCCTTGCATGTTTCTTTCTAATTCTCTTTCTACCGTATCTACCGACATTCTCATTGGTTTCATATCCGGCAGTTTGATCTCCCTCAACTTGGGGTGCCTCAGTTGGTAGTACATTAATAGTCTCAACATTACCCTTGTCTTGAGCCACTTCCCCATTACCATTGTACCAATCTTCCATCACCTCATCTTCTCCCTGCCTTTCTTCATCACGACACACATCCTCATCGTCTACCTCTACAACTTCTACCTCATCCTCAGATACCTCGACTTCATCTACGTACTCAGGATTTTCTAGAACAGGATGCTCAAAATACAAGTGAACCATATTACCATTTTTCATCGCAGCATCACACATACTAATAACATCAGCATCCCTTTTAAGCGGCCTTAAACCATTTGATAAGTCAAAACCGGGCTCTAACCAATGAACGTCCTTAAACCCTGTGTAACCTAAATCGAGAAACAACCCTTCTACCAGAAATAAATTACAAGTATCCACACATACCCTGTCAATGTTGCTAACAGTACCCCCAGAATATTGCAAACCACCCTTTTGATTGCTTTCTAACCTACCCATGTGGTGCATCACAAATGTTATGAGTGCTGACATTTGAAATTTCAAGCAGAAAAAATACACATTTTAATACTAGTACAACACCAATCAACTACTAAAATTGTTCATCCAAAACAGAAAAAAATTACCCTGACTAAACCCTAAACCAATGCAATACAGCAAACAAGGCATGCATCAAGTGACAAAATTTTAATGCCCGGAAATCCAAATTGTCACATATTTAGTTGTCATTTTTTCCCATCAAAGACCATATAGCCACAGAAACATGAACGAAAACAAAGTTCCTAATGGCAAAGAGGCAGAGATATTACGCGTACCTTGTTAGATGAACAACCACCAACATGCGACAATATCCCTCCAAACCAGCGTTGCGGCGACGATGGGCTGACGATGGTCTTCGACGGTGACTTGAAGAGGAGAAGATGGAGAGGCTACTATGACTCCAGTGTTAACTATTTTACTCTTTCACAGTGTTAAAATCTTTTAACTTCTTAAAGCATTAGTTGAAATTAGGTTATTAATTAGGAATTAGGGTAATTGAATTAGGAAATTTGGGAATGGGTCCAGGTAAGCTTTCCGTTTGCCACACAAGCTTTTCCATTTGCCACATCACACACTTCCGTCAACGAAGAAGGCATCACTTGCCGGACGGGCATTTGGTGCACGTTTTTAAATTATCCAACGATATTTTTGTCGATAATAAAAGTGAGGGGTATTATTGTCAGCGTTTACAAAATCCGGGGGTATAATTGGTGGTTAACCCTTGTTTTTTTTAAAACTTATACAAAGACCACGATTTATATAATTTTTATGACTAAAAAAAAATTGTTAATATCACCAAACTCATCTCATCAGCCATGTTGATAACAACAGCCTCTAGTGAGTCTTCATCAACACCTTTTAATATGGTGAATATTTCTAATTGCTCCCTCACTTATATAAAGTCAATGACCCACAAATTCAGTGTAATATTAGTGTAAAAATATAAATAAATTAAAAAAGTAAGCAATGCAACAATAATAATAAAAAATTAACTTTGGGTATATAACTATGTTTAGATGATGATACTGATTAACAAGGAAAAATTTGAAAAGAGAACAAGTACAAGAGGAGAATTTTACTACCTTTGAGTGTTTTCATCTTCACTAAGACCTCTTAATCTTTCTTGCATCTCATTACCATAATGATGATGGATTATTTAAAAAGATAGCAGACAAGTATAACAATTATTTAGGGTTTAGAGACAAAAACCTTATTTGCTTATCTAACTGGTGTTTTTCATTGGTAAGATTTTCCACTTCAACCTACAGATTTAAAAGGAAAAAAAATAAAAATAAAAAACAGCAAATCAATGATAATAAAAAGTTCTTGGAAGAGAAGAATCTACGAGTGGCAGCGAGGTGATTGCAAGACACAACGCCAAACAACGACGCAATGTGGAGTCCGTCGGCAAGCAAATGCAGCAACGAAGTGACTGTAAGATGCAGCACCGAACAGTAATGCAATGGGGAGACCGCCGACAAGGAATTTGTAGGACACGGTGACGCTGCTGCTGGAGGAGAAGATTCTGCTGGTGGCAGCAATGTGACTGCAGGATGCGTCGATGAACAAGAACGCGATGGGGAGACCAGTGACAACAGGAACGACGACGAAGGGAAACAGAAGCACATGTAGAACAGCGGTGAGAGTGAATAAAGGAGGCGGTGACCGACGGTGAGGCTTAAGAGAGAAAGTGTTTAAGTGTATGTTGAGGGTGAGAGGGAGAGCTTTGGTGAGGGAGTGAGGCACAGAGGAGGGTGAGAAAAATTAGGGTTTTCTTTTATGAGGGGTAATAAAGTTCTTTCGGCCATGTTTTTGAAGCGTGGCCAAATTTCTAATCAATCGCCACCTTCGTAAAAGCGTGGCTATTGACCTATTTTGGCCACGCTTATGAAGCGTGGCAAGAAAAAGCATGGCCAAATGTTTAATTAACTGCCACCCTCATAAAAGCATAGCAATTGACCTATTTGGGCCACGCTTTTAATGCGTGGTAAGAAAAATCGTGGTCAAATTTCTAATCAATTGCCATCTTCATAAAAGTGTGACCATTGACCCTTCTAGGCCACGCTTTTAAAGCATACTAAGAAAAAACATGGCCAAAACTCTAATCAATCGCCACCCTCATAAAAACGTGGTCATTGACCCCTTTTGGTCGCGCTTTAAGAAAAAGAGCGGCCAAATCTCTAATCAATCGCTACTAGGGGTGGCAAACGGGTATTAATCCGTCGGGTCGGTCCACGTAACCCGTTAAAAAAAAGCGGGTCGGGCTGGAAATTTGAGACCGTCACACATCAAAAGTTCGCCTAATTCGTACCGCTTAAACTGTGGGCTTTGGCGAGGCGGGCTTCCCTGCTGGGCTTAGGATTTTTTTGAAGATGTTCTAATTTAGTATTTTGGATTATGTTTTACGTCTGATTTATTATGTTCTAAACTTGTAAATTTTTAATTATATATTTTGG
This sequence comes from Arachis ipaensis, assembly GCF_059453495.1. Lineage (NCBI taxonomy): Eukaryota > Viridiplantae > Streptophyta > Magnoliopsida > Fabales > Fabaceae > Arachis > Arachis ipaensis. The sequence continues at coordinate 140,834,364 of NC_142444.1, forward strand.
ACAATATTTATTTTACTTTAGACAATGTTAGTTTTATTATTTTGTTTCAAAAAATTTGGTTTATGATTATGTTTATTACGTATTTATAATTATAAAGAATTTAATATTTGTGAATTTAGATATTATAATTTTTTATGTCTTTAGAAATTATAAATTTATTAAAATAGTTATGAAATTATATATGTTATTTAATACTTTTTTTTTGGTAATTTATATTATTTAATATTTAATAGTAAAAAAAATTAAAAAAAGGAGATTTGGCGGGTTAGATTTCAAGACTGCCTCATTAGGCGGCGGTGACGGGGTTTTCAACTAGTTTATTTAAGTAAATTACCCTATGTATCACTATGAATTTAAGATCTACAGATACCAACTTTAATGTATATCCAAAGTGAAAAAATAAATATTATTAATAAAACGTATTGTGAAGATTTTTAATAAGAGCAATGCTACATGGCAGGCAATTATTATTATTTTTGGCTAGCACTTTATCAGCAATAATTTGCACTCATATTTATATAAGTTTTGCACACAATAAGCATATAATTTACACCTATGTTTATCAGAATTTTACACATATGAATTATTATTGTTTACATCCATACTTTTCAGAATTTTTACACATGAATTAATAAAATTTATCTGTTAAAGATAATTTAGTATTTATACTGGTCAAAAGATGGCTAAAAATACTAAAAATTGTTAATTTTCCAAAAAAAATTTAATAATAATATCAATAGTAACAAAAAAATAATAACAATAATAATATCAACAATAATATTTAATAGTTATTTTTATTAAAAATAATAATATTTTATTATAAAATTTAAACACTTTATAAATTTATACTCATATAATTCATATCACAAATACATTAAAAGACGCTCTCCGATACAGATCAATTATCATACAGATATACAGATATTCTTTTAAGTTGCAGAATGGGGCAGGAAATTAGCAGTTTGTGGGCGCTCACGGAAAGAATTTCTGAGCCGAGTTGATTGTGTGAACATCGAACAGGATGACATTATTGGTTTTCCATATTTAACTAGCATGTCCGTTATATTTTGATCCTTTTAATTGGTAAAATTCTTTTTGTTATAAAAAATCTGAAAACTCTTTTTTTTTTTTTTAACAAATATCCTAAAATTCTCCTTCCCTAAACCCACTAATTAACAAGTTTATACACAGTAGTCCAAATTCTATGCTTTATTCATAAAGAATAACGAATCTCACTACCAAATTAGTGAACCAAAATAAGTAATATAATAAAGTACAATTAATTAATTAATATAAATTATAATAAATTATAATTGTAATATGTTTTATATTTTTTTTTTTAAAGAAAAAAGGACTCAACACTGAAGAATAGAGTTCATTACAAATTCAAAAAACAAATACAGGAATAAACAAAAGTGCTCAACAAAAGTTTTAGTATTAGATAAAGAATATCTAATTTTTCATATTAGATAAACAATATCTAATTTTTTATATCGGTTTCGGTTTATACATTCCAATTAATTAAGAAACTAGTTAAGATTACTAAGGTAAAAAGGTAATATCTTTTAAAGTGTCTAAATAATGTATTAATGTAACGAAGCTATTGGAATTTCAAAAAGAGGTTAACTCTTTAAAATATGGGAAATGTTAGGAAAATAATGACTATTTTAAACAATATGAATAACCACCAATTAAATAAAAATACATTACACCTCTAAATTAATTATCTAAATTTTAATATTAAAATAACCATCCGTACACTAGTAAAATAAATATCCGATATATCTATTGTTTACATTGTTTAATATTTTTATTGTCTACCTATACTTGACCAATTTATTAGAATGTAACCTAAAACAAATAAATGGTCTGACTAATTTTTTTGGATACAAGCCTTTTATTTATCAATTCTTTTTTTTAATTTTAATTTTTATCTTTATGATAATAATAACAGTAATATAAATATAGAGTTTTTTGTTGACGTGATGCTTAAATTTTGAGTTTAAAGATTTACTTTTTTAGATGTTTCTTATTTTTTTTTATTGTCACATTTAATTGTGTTTAGAAATTCAAATAATAATAATAATAATAATACAAATAAGACTTTTTTTTTTGCTTACATGATACTTAGATTTTGAGTTTGAGACTTCATTTGTTTAAGTGTATTTATTAAAAATTTTAAAATATTCTTTATTTGTATTTTTTTATTGTCACCTTTAGTTGTGTTTAAAATTTCAAATTTTAAATATAAGAAAAGATTAACACAATTTAAAGGGTTGTTATTTATTATTTATAAATTTTTAAGTTATAAATAGAGATAATTTTTATTTTTTATTATCGCAATAAACATTTAAAAAGTTTTAATGTAAAGTTTAGCACAAAATTGACATACTAATAATATAATTATATATGCTCTTATTTTTTAAGAGTATTTTTTTTATAGTTGAAGAATATTATAGATTTTAAATTGTTTGATTTATATTTTATATTAAATAAATAGAAAATAATATATTGATTGTTGTTCATATCCACTTTGTCGGTGTGTCCGATCTTATGGGGCTGATTTGGAGTGCAGAATCTTCATTGCATATACAAATATACTCATATATTTAAATATGAGATCTCAACAACTTCTAGAAAAAAGAAGATAATTAACCACCAGAATAGGAAGGAAGGTTACAAGAGTAGCCACTAGGTCACTCATCCAATTATTTAACTCTTATTTTCATCTCAGGGGGTTTTCAACTCTAACCTATATAAAAATCTATCCAAAACCCTTTCTTACTTAAGCATCTGAGTCCTTTATAGGTACCACCCCACGCACACCTCCTCACGAGAAATTTGGACGACTTTATCCTTCCATGAGAAGACGTCATACATTGTACCTAAAGGCGCCTGGACTCCATGTTCAGGCTCAAATCATCTTGGTTCTAGGTAAACTTCGAAACAACTACATTTATTACGCATTGATAATTTACCATGTTAATTTATCATGTCAAATTTATATTTTATATTAGAGAAAATGACACTCCCCTACGAGATGTCTAAGAGACACTCTCTTTCCCTTTATTTCTAAACAAAAAAGTTATTTGTATACTAAAATCAGTCACTAAAATCAACAACTAATGTACTTATATATAAATATATGTGTGTTTTAATTTATTTTTAATGTGTATTTATATTCTAACATATATTTTATATTGTGGCTGACTTTAGTGACTGACTTTGTCATAGAGTATTACAAGTACTTTTAAAAACATCTAAGAGAAAAATTTTAAAATTGACTTGTTATTATTATCAAAATTAAAATATTTAATATGATCTCATACATTAATTAATATCTAAATTTAATTCTTATATTAATGTTTATTATAATATCTTTAAATTTTAAATGTTATTTTACCAAATATATATATTTATTGTTGTTTATATTTATTAAAAATCAATTTTAATTTAATTTAATTTATTTTTAGTATTTGATAATGAAAAGATAATCTAATTACTTTAATTTCATTTATTGTTTTTTTCTAATTTAATGTTTGACACCTAATAATTAACTTGATATAACTATATGAGCAATCAAAATATGAATAATCAAACTTAAATTGGATTTGTGTTCTTTTTAATTTTTTGAGATTAGAAAGAATATGTTTATAAGTTGATATTTTTTTTAAGTTAGTTTTGATTTTGAAGAGAAACATGTGAAGAGAAAGAGGCATATAACGAAAATTCCAAAAAAAAGATAACTTTTTAAAACAATGAAACTTAAAATAATATCAAATACAATGAACCAAAAAAAAATACAAACAGTAAAAAAATTTGAACAAATTAAAATGAAATACTAATAAATAGAAAATCTGGCCGACACTTAAAAAATTTATTTAAAACAAAAAATTAAACTTGCATAAAGATATAATGTAATATGAAGCAGTAACATTTTTAGAAAGTGTCTAATACTTAATATTAATTTTATTTTATTTTAGGTCTCAATATGTCACATAAATATTTGTGGATTATATATCGTAAGACTTAATTTAAAATTTAATATAAAATTTATTACTCCAATGCTTGGTTTCTTTTCAATTTAAATTTTAAATTATTTTAAATAAATTTAATTAAATTGTAAAATTTTAACTAAAATAAAAATATAAAATTACGAAATTAGTAATTATATACCATATTTAGACCGAGAGAAAAATTATGTTAAATTGATTTGGAGTCCTTTTTTTTTGTATAAAATAATTTTAAAATTAATCATAAAAAATATTAGTACATAATATAAACAAAAATCAGTAATATACAAATTAGACTTATTGTACTAATATAAACAAAATTGTAACACAAATTCAAAGCGAACAAAATTACAACACAAATTTATACAGTACAGATGAATATCATACAGAGTTACAAATATTCCTTTTGAGTCGAGGAAAACTTGACGCGTATTGGGACGGTAGTTGAGCTGCTAAGCCATTGACAGACCGTTCAGTGTTGTTGCAGGGCTTGTCGGTAGAGGCTGGCTTCTCTTCTATGAGCCGTCATGGGTGAACGCTTTTAAAGTGAACGGAAGTGTCCAATGAAGGGTGTGAGGTTATGGCAGTATGATTTGATGGGCCTTTTATTGTAATGTATCCATACACTAGTAGTGATTTGTTTGTTTAAGAAAATAAGGGGATATATAATGTTGAAACGAAATATATCAAATAAATGACTATTATATTTTATATTTTACGTAAATAACATATTATTGATTAAATTTCTCGTATTTAAAGTTTTCAATGAATTGAAGAGCCAAAAATTTCTATTTTAATTTTCTTAAGCAATTTTCATAGGACATTTTTAGGTATTTTCTAAAAAAATTGATAAATTAGTGTTTGATCTTTTAAAATATTATATTAATTCTTAATAAATTAAATGGTAATTTTTTTTTAAAAAGTGACATTTTAATTTTTAATTTATTCTATTATATAAAAAAGATTTTTTTCTCAAATAAAATAAAAAAATAATTAATTTCCCAAACCCTATTTTCCAGGTTTAATTACGAGGATACGATTTTTTTTGGTAATTAAGGAGAGTTCGCCGTACCGTCGGCGAACTCTATGTAGAGTTCGGCATATTATATAAGCCCAGTGAGACCATTTGTGTTTGTCCTATTCTTGTACAATCTCTCTTCAAAATTTACTGTCTTCCTCTTTTATCCTATCTTTTGGACGCACGTGAAGTTCATTGCAGACGACATTCTTTGTTTCAGGTCAGTAAATAATAGTTTAGTTAGAGTTAAATTTTTTGCTTACTTAGAGTTAGATTATTTTTAGCGTAGTTAGCGTAACTATTGACATGTTAATTAAAATAATTTAGTTATAGGTTGTTTGTTAGTTAGAGTTACAGAGTTACTAATGACATGTTAGTTAGATTTACTGTTAATTATTTGTTATGTTAGTTAAAAGGTGAGTTCAGTATTTGTGATTTTATTTTACTGGATTGTATTTAGATGGAGGAGCAGGTATTGGGTTACGAGGGTGAGATGTATAGACTGGATCACACTGATCACATTGCTGGCAGGCTTGACAGAGTGATACACTTTTTTAACTGTTTTTTATTTTGTTATAATTAATTAGCAGTGAAACTCTAATTTTATGTGTTAATTGTCCCTCTTTTTTGTGTTTTTTGTTTCCGTTTGGTAGGCGCCTCGGGTACTCCGCACTAGGCAAAATTTGATGGCACGGCCGCCGGAGCAGATTAGGCCAAATCTCAGACGAGATGGGTTTGCGTATGTGGCCTATATGGTCGAGTTTGAGCACGACTAGCCTCTTGCCTCGGCTTTGATAGAGAGGTGGAGACCTGAGTCCCACACGTTTCATCTACCGTGTGGAGAGATGACTATCACCATGCAGGACGTAGCCTACCAGCTGGGGCTCAGGATTGACGGTGATCCTGTGAGTGGGTGCATCAGTGGGTGGGAGCAGCACCATCAGGGACACACAATTGAGGAGATACGTGAGTAGCTACTCGGTGTTGTTCCACGCCCATATGACCGTCAATCACAGACGAAGTGGACGATGAAGCTCACGTGGTTCCAGAACACAAATTGTGGAGAGCTGGAGCAGGACGCTACAGAGGAGCGCTTGATGAGGTACACGAGAGGGTGCATCATGCAGCTGATAGAGGGTATCCTGTTCCCGGATACCTCTGACTCTCGGGTACACATCAGGTGGCTCCTACTACTGGAGGACCTTGAGAGGTGTGGTCAGTCTCCTAGCATGGCTGTATTGCCAGATGTGTCGGGCCACGGAGCATGGCCAACGCAATTTGGGAGGGTGCGTTAGCTTGCTGCTGTCCTGGGGTTACTACCGCATTCCGCTGATACAGCCTGACGACTTTGATACTCGTCGATTTCCCCTACTGGAGAGGTATTATAGACACGTATAATAAGCTTTTATGTTATTATTACTAAGTTAATTATATTGAGGAATAAGATATCACTGTGGTTGGCATTGTAGGTGGGTTTAATACCGACCGGACAATGCCATGGGCGAGAGCAGGCTTAGGCATTACAGGCATACCCTGAACGGGATTGGGATGCGGAATTTAAGTGCAGAGTATTCAAGTTTTACATAGTTAAGTTTAATGTACTTTTAATAAGTGTTTTATTTGAAATTTGTATGTCGTTATTTATATGTGTTTTGTGAACAGGTTGAGTGGACGCCGTATGCTGGCCCACAGCTGATTGGTATAGTTCCACCGGCGATAGCTGAGGCAGAAGCATCATCGGCAGTTGTATGTCCATTACTTTGCTTTGCTATCGTCGAGTGGCATCAGGTGGATCGAGTTGTACGTCAGTTCGGTGGCCTGCATCACATTCCGACCAGGCCACTGAACATAGACGACATGCACAAGTTGGATGGTCGGTTTGGTCGCGGAGAGTGGTTTCCGCAGCTTCTCGGTGGCTGGCATGAGTTGTGGGATGCTCGAGTCCATCATCATCTGCCTATACACCATCATATAGACCTACGTTCGTCGCTCTCATACATGACTTGGTACCTTCAGTGGGCGCACATGGAGTTATTCGGCCTAGGTGACCAGCACCTAGTGGCGGCCGAGGTTGTGCCAGAAGATCTGCCCATGCACCATCCACTTGCTCCAGATCTGCATCAACCGGATGACGGGCACCTACTAGAGATGAGGCCAGCAGCAAGAGGTGGGAGAGGTAGGGGTGGAGGAGAGCCAGGGGAAGAGGTAGGCGCGGTGCTGGGTACAAATTTTAATTGAACTAATTGAATTCGTCCCTATAATAAGGAATCAATTTAATTGAATAATCTTGAATCGTTTATATAGTTATTTTTATAGTCAATAAATGTGACTGTTTTTTCAAGATCCAAGAAGTTATTGATAAGGATATGTATGATGAATTATCAAAAAATTTTTTTAGGTACACAATTTTTATATTCTCTTATTTTGTTTATTAACTATTCTTATAATTTGGTATTTAAAAACAAAAAAATAAGCATTCTCATTTCTTTTGTTTTTTCACTATTTACAGGAAAATGAAAATCTCTTCATATCTAGATCCATATTTTGGTCTACCACTTAAAAAAAATTAAGACAAATATGAATATTCATGACATTTAAGTAAAATTATCTTTTGTAAATGACTAACATATATTTTGGTTTATATATATTCTTTTTGAATCAGGATAATAATAATAATAATAATAATAATAATAATAATAATAATAATAATAATAATAATAATAATAATAATATTTTTTCTGATAATATTTATATCTCTTTATTATGTGTTTTTATAATTTAACATTTTAAAATAAAAAAATATGATATAAATAAGATCTCATTAATATTAAAATAATAAAAAATTACTTATCTAATAATTTTGAAGAGTGAATAATATATTAACAAAAAAATTAATTTCTTAAAAAATAATAAAAAAACGGCTGAACAGGCACGATAGTGACTGTTGATGATGCATAAATTACATAAATTTTACCCCATAGTTCTTTAAGGAATTATGCATAATTGAATATCCATAAGAGGTTGGTTCTTTTCACCTTGATTTTATTACACATAATAACAACATAATTCTTTTTTTCCTTATTTTTTAATTTAAATTTATTTATTTTATATTTCTTACTAATATTAAATAACTTAAAATATTTTATTTTTTTATAATTTATTTTTTAATTATTAAAATTTTTTTATAATTATTGATATTAAATTAGGATAACATTTTTGTCGTTTTTTTTAATTATATCTTTTTCCGATAACATATACATATCTTTAACGTGTGCTTTTATAATTTAGCATTTTAAAAGTATTTTATAGTAATTTTAATTTCAACAAAATATCATATAACTAAGTCTACTTAATTTTGAAATGATGAAAAAAAATACTTATTTGATAAATTTAAAGGATGAATAATATATTAACACCAATACTAAAATATAATATAAATAAGATCACGTTAATATTAAAATAAAAAAATAATGATCTAATAAATTTGAATTGCGAATAATATATTAAAAAAATAAAGTTAATTTCTTAAAAATAATAGAAAAGCAACTGAACAGATACGTTAGTGGCTGTTGAGCTGCTACTTCCTTATAAAAAGAATAATTGAATATATATAAAGATTGTGCCCGTTTCAATCTTTTGAATAACACATCGTATATTATAAATGTCATTTTCTTAAAATATTCACATTCAAATTACATAATTATAATGCATTGTTAGCCTCTTTATTTTCTATCATGATACCACATTAATTTTAGTGGCAGAAAAGTCTAAAGGACCAGTAATTTTGTTAAATTCTGGCCAGCATGTAACCAGCAAAGAAAAGTGAGCCATTGGATGAAATCTCACACCAATCTCACACCATTAAAATCATTATTGATGGCTATTTGATGACTACAAATCACAAAAATTGCTGGCCCTAACATTTCTCTTTTAGTGGCTATTTCACACAACTTTAATTTGTATAAGATTTTTATTATATTTTTACTCCTATAACTTTTTTTTTCATTTGTATAATATTATAAGATGCTTTCTTAATACCATATTACCATTACTCTTTAATAGCTGCTGCAGCCAGAGTAGGAGTCCTGAGGCTGAGCGGTGGTCTATTCAGGGTAGGTGATCGTGCCGGTGCCGGAGCCGGACGAAGATAGGAGGCCGATGCTGGTGCTTCTTCCACAACCACAGGATTCTGAGGTAACTAATTAATAAAGCAATTCACAGCATTAAAGAATCCAAAGTAGTTAGGTAGTCGGTTAGAGTAACAAGTAACAACTAAACGAGGAAGAAAATGAAAAGGAAAGAAGAACGCACCGCAGGAGAGGGAGATCTACGAGTGCGGGAGGTGATATTGCTGGTAGATTTGATGGCATTTCTGGATAGAGAGAGAGGTGGAGGAGCAGCGTAGCGAAATCCGAGATCGTCGTCGTCGTCGGCGGTCTGGGAAGCCATGACCTGTGCGAGGCGCTGAGCAGCGGTTTTGGCGGCAACATTCTGATTCCTCTCGACGGTTGAGATTTCATTGTTTCCGGTGAGAGTTAGGGAGGAGGAGCGAGCATGGCCAGAAGCACCATTAGGTGAAGAAAGAGAGCTAGATTCACTCTGCTCCACTGCCTGATAGAAACCGGGCTCTCACTTCCTTTACGCTCCATCACCATCAGAAATGCTTAATGCTAAATGCTAATGAAACCGCTTCCTCTTCGTCTTCCTCTTCCTGAAAAGAAATATTGACAGTCAAGTGAATGTGAGCCTCTTTAGTCTTTACTTTGGTTTACACTTTACACTGCTTTGCTTTTTCACTCGATTCTCATTTCACTCTGTACCTTACTTATCAAATATGACAAACTTTTTTTTTCTGAATGGTACAGATGAATGTTAGAGGTCATAACTCATGACTCTACTACGACCGGGACACTGCAACGACAAAGAGGAATCCATTATAAAAAAGGGTGCGCACACTCTCTTATAGTCTTCAGTGTTTTTTGGAGCAAGTGAGCAACTCTCTCTCAGACTCTCACCGCCATTTATCTGAAAATTAAATTAGTAAAGTGCGCGGGAGGTAGGGTGGTGAGGAGGCTCCCCGGGACAGAGACCCAGTCAGCCCGCCAGTGCACTGGGCCGCTGATACAAGGCAGACGGTTGGGACTGTTTCAGGACTAGTACTTGAAGACTACTTGTCACTGAGACCACCTGGCTCACACCACTCAGAGGCAGGGACCAATCAGCAGGGAGAGATACCTGAGGTCAGTGTACATTTCGATATCGGGACCCAGTTTCAGTTGTCGTTCAGCCCGTCGGAGCTCGACCCCTAGCCCGACTACCAGCCCTTGTTGGACACCCAGGACATGATCGATGTTAGCATGATGGTGCCAGACTGGATGGCTCCTTTGATGCAGGGGGTGATATCGGGTTGGGAGATGTGTCGACGATGCCCCATCAGACCTAGCCATTCTTGCAGATGCATGCTATGCCACCTCAGTCTGCATACTTGGCACGCATCCCGGATGATCAGTCCAGTGGATCATCGTCTACTACAGATTATGCGACGCTGAGGGAGCAGATGAGCACTCCTACACCACCTCCGGTTCCTCCAGTTGGTCGCGGGCAGCACGACGTCAGACCACCTTCGTGTGGCACAGATGGCTGTCTCGACCCGTGGCCTCATGGACAACATGTTGATCCACGTGGTGGTGGGCGAGGGCGTAGGTAGTTGATTCTAATTTAGCTATGTTTGTCATACTGTTTCGTCACTGAAACTGGTGGATTTTTTCTGTGAAAAATTTATGTATATCTTGTTTTGAATGACATAAACATAAAGTTTTGAATGACATAAACATAAAGTTTTCAATGATATAAACAAAAACAAGTCTGTTGTACACAACATTTCCATAGAAATGATAATAGTAAATAGACATAAATGACACCTATAACTAACGTCGACTAGAAGACGCCCCTCCACCATCAAGAGCAGTACAAGTCCTCCGTGTGTGTCCGTTCTGGAAACATAATCTGCACTGCTTTTCGCCGTTATGCTCAACGTCATCCATGTTGTTGCGAATTCTAGAGCTGACAGGTCGACCTCTCTTCACTCTCATCATTCTCGGGTTGGGCTGAATACGGGATCCTTCATAAGATGGCCAGTCATCCTCATGCCCTCGGTCGAAACTCTGATCTATAAACATTGAAGACCGACTCTATGCGGTACACAGGATGAATAAAACTCTTCCAATCAAGTCTTGCATGAGAGCAAGCTGCAAGGACATGACGACAAGGAAGATGAAGAGCTTGGAAATACCCACAGTCACACGTTCCCTCATTAAGCAGCACCTGATAATTCTGTTGCCTGGACCCAGGAACTGCCGCTAGCTCTTCAACCGTAAAGTTTGTTCTCAATCGATCAAACTGGTAAACATTCATGGTATTCACGTGCTTGGAGTTGAATTCTATGGTTTTCACCAACGTCTGAGAGAACTCAGCACCGATTTGAAGTTGGGTCAGTGCCTCGGAACCCTTCCTTGCAAAAAGTTCACCCAATCGAAAATAACTTGACTTGACGAGAGTTGTGATTGGCGAATTGCGAGACCCCTTCATCACAGCATTAATGCACTCGGATATATTCGTCGTCATGTGACCAAATCGACGACCCTCATCAACATACTGTGCCCACTGTGACCGTTGCATTTTCTCAAGCCAGTTAGTGATTGCCATGTTTTCGCCCCGCAGCCAGCCAAAATAATGCGCAAACTCACGCTGTGACTTTGAATACGCTGCGTTAATTAGAACCTTCTTCAAGTCTATGTTCTTAAAGTATGTCATGAAGTTGGCTGCAATGTGTCTTGTACAAAAGACTTGGAAGGTATGAGGTGGCTTCCATAAACTCCCCTCGGCATTCAATGCACTATCAATGGATTTGTGTCTGTCTGAAATCACTAAGAGCCCGTGTTGTGGTGTGACATGCTCCCGCAAATACGACAGAAAGAACGACCACTCCTCCTTTGTCTCACCCTCGACGACGGCAAATGCAATAGGCAGAATATTTGCGTTCCCGTCTTACGCTATCGCCATCAGTAAGGTCCTACCGTATTTACCATATAGGTCAGTGCCATCAATAGAAATAAGTGGCTTGCAAGGCTTGAAAGCCTCAACACATGATGGAAATGTCCAAAAGACCCGATGAAATATGACAGTATGTGTGGAACCAGGCCAAGGCTGAGTCACCAGTTGCACCCAAGTACCTAAAGAGCCAAACTTAGTTGCCTACTTGTACACATCTGATATTTTTAATTGAAAATAACCAATATTGAAATAAGTATTACCCGGCAAGTACATCTCCATTGCGAATAACCAACAAGGAAGCTTGTTGTACGATTCCTCCCAATCGCCATATATTCTGGCAATCACTCTCTATTTTGCAGGCCAAGCCTTTCTGTAGGACGCCTTGTGTAAGAACCCGCGTTTTCACGTAAAACCATTTTAATAAAATAATTTTAGTGCCAGAAATAGATTCAAAATTTAGAAGTTTTAATTTGAAAATAAAAATGTAAAATTTGATTTCAGTGAATTTTTCTGAGCTGGAAAATGTATTTCTTTCGAAAAGTTTTTGTAAAAATGCGTACTGACACTTAAGCTGGCAGTACCGGCTCTGGACTGTCCAGTATCGTGTATTTTGAAAAATAATATTTTGAAGATTGATTTATTATTTTGAAAGGAGAAAAATAATTTAGAATCGAAAATCGGGCACTAATCTTAAAGGTTTTGGCCCAAAGTGGGCCAAACGGACAAAAAACGCTAACGGATTGAACCGGGTCCAAACCTGGCCCAAAATCCAACATATATAAGCTCATTTAATGAGCTTTGAACTCATTTTTCCATCCCTAAGGGAGAGAGGGGGCGCAGCTGCCATGAGAGGAGAGGGAGAAGAGAAAATACTATTCACCCTCACCTTCTTTTGCTTGTAACTTGAGCTACGGACCTCCGATTGACAAGCTGTTTGCGGCCACGTGAAGCTCTCAATGAGCTCTTCCTTTCTATCTAAAGGAATCTGGTAAGGGCTCGCATCTCACTCTCCATTTTCGTGCCCTAAGTTTCTGCACGTTTTTTGTTGGGGTTTTGAGCAAGTTTTGTGGTTTTGCTTGTTTAGGTGATCTCTAGTAGCGGGTAATTGTTGGATTTTACCCCTAATCTCGTTGGATAAGGTAAGGTTCCACTAAATTCTTGTGTTTAATTGTTTTGTGTATCTTAGATTTTGATTTTGATGATATATGTGTTGTTAGTGTGAGCCTTGGTATTTGTTGGTGTTAGTTGAGGCTTTGGATAAAGTTTGGTGGTTTTGTTTTGGTGTTTGGTGCATTTGGGAATTGGTCAAAGTATGGTTTCAGTTTTCTTTATGTAATATGTAATGTTTCTGAACACTTAGGCTAGTGACCCATAGGATAGGATTGAATTAAATTGGTTGTTGGGATTGTTGTATGATGATGATGTATAATGATTTGAGGATTTGAGTTGTTGAATGATGATTTATGATGAATTATGATGGGTTGATGATTTTTGAGTATATTGGTGAATTATGATGTTGTAATGATAATATGGTGTGAAATATGTAGATTGAGGTAAAATGAGATTGAGAGTGATGCTTGGTATTGATAGATGATGAATATTGATGAATTGTGTTGGTGGGCGGGTTGGATAGCTTGACCCAGGGTATGAACAGAGCACCTTTTGACTTCACAACAGCTGGATCACTTATTAGCGCTGACGTGGGGGAAACCCTCGCTTGTGCATCACTTTTATTGATGCCATTGCACTGCATCTAAGTGTGGGCACTATATCATCAGCGGGGTCTTGCTCGCCAATTGAGCATATAAAATCACTCTTTGCATCTCTTGTCCATCTTTTCAGGATAAGAGATGTAGGGATGCATTTTGCATTGCGATGCTTCAAGACCCGAAAGATGTGGGAGCACGGTAATCCACGAGTCTCAAATAGCCTGCACTCACACGCAAACAGGTCCTTGTCTTTATTGTAAGATACTTTAAATTTCCATTGCTGATTAAAATACTCGCTCGTGTTGTACTCAACAATGTCTCCACTATTTGGGCATTCATTCACATTTAAGGCACGTGCTGCTTCTATCTCATCTTTCACAAGTTTGAAAATATTTCTAGTATAAAGTTCAGCAGCTTGTTTCTCAAAACTTTCCAAGCACGTAGTCAAAACAGAAAACTTATAAAAGGTTTCAAAGTCAGCAGTAAGATGGTTGTTTCGGTAATGCCTTAGTACTTCACTAAATTTATGAATGAATTCAAGGAGACTGGTTTTGCTGTCAACATAGTTCTTCAATAATGAATGAATTCCCTCACACTGTGATGTAGTTCTTATGTGGCCAAAGAAGTGCTCCCTCAAATATACGGTAGCCCACTTCATTTTGTCATTATAAATGCCCTGGACCCATTCATTCTCGGCAAGTCCGTATTTGGATATGATCTCGCTCCATCTCTCTTCAAATATTTGTACGGTAAACTGTCCATACAATAATACATTAAAATCGTCCCAAAAATGCTTGTTTTTTATATTCTATACCGCATTACGATGGAGATTCCATGCACAAAGGCGGTGTGGTATACAAGGAAATACTTCTAAGATAGCCTCTCTCATAGCATGGTCTCCGTCTATCACAATGCCTCCGGGTAGTTTTTCTGACATGATTTCCAAAAATACCTTCAGTGCCCACTTGAAAGTTTCGGATCTTTCATCTGAGAGCAGGGCATCCAAAGATAGTTGTTTGGCCATGGTGGTTGGTCCCTGAAAATATGACTAAGGGATTGTTGTAGACATTTTTCTTGTAAGTGGTGTCAAAAGTGAGTACATCGCCAAAACATTCGTAATCAACAACGCTTTCTCCATCAGCCCACACCAAATTATCCAACCTACCATCCTTTAAGGTGAACTTTCATAGAAATAACGGGTCACTGTCTGCCTTGGACAACAGATAGGCCAACGCAGCAAATGCATCACCGTCTTTCATTTTGCCACGCCTAGTCTTACTAATGTGGTTATGTAAGTCTTTGCTGGTAAAACCCACTTTATCGTATCAACCTTTTTGGGAAACCATGTAACCCATTATGTGGCAAATTTTAACACCACATGCTCGCAAGCTGTCTGCTTGTGTTTTATCGGCCTCATCAAGCCCACGATTCGCAACAATAAGATGTTTGTACTTAGGTAAACACAGTGGATGATTGTGTTCACTCTCAAAGATACTGACTTTCCACTTACCCGTTCTATAGTGACGAATAAACCGAATCCTCGCCCTGCAGTTGACACGAGTAATTGCCCTATGCTCCCTTTGCCAATTGTCCCTTTTAAGGTGCTTCCAATATCTTTCTCCTGCTTTATTGCAAACCAACTGTCTTGTATTAATGTTGCCATTAGCATCCACCGTCTTCAAGTCTTTTCGGGACACAAATCCATAGCACTTGGCATATTTGGCGTAAAATTCACAAACTTGAGATTCTGTATCAAATACTAGTCCCCATATGTCTTCGATGGTCAAATCAGTTATCAACTTTTCAAAACCATCAGCATTAATTATATATGCCTCTGCTTCATCTACAGTTACATCCACCATATCATTACTTTCATCGGAACTGCACTCATACTCAACACTTAAATCCTCAGATTGATCACCATCCTTATACGACTCTTTGCCATCATTCTCCATGACTGAACTTAAAATTTTAACATGTTAGGTACTAAATAAATGATAGGAGAATGGAATAGACAAAATGAACTCAATTTTTTATGATTAAAATTATCGGTCAATCAAATTCTATGAAACCTAAGAGCTATTAGTGCATAAGAATGTTATTTATATGACAACCAAGAGTTACAGAAAAAAATTCTCTAACTTATTAACTTCCTATGGTCTTTCTTTTGAAAACAAGAATACAACAGATTCAAATAAATATGAGCACATGAATGATTTGCCATAGTTTTGTGTGAGGCATTTCATTTATTCATGAAAGGATGAAATAAAGTCATTAAATTGATTTGCCATAGTTGTGTTTAGTATGAGGGGTTGATAGAATGCTTTTAAGAGATTGTGATTAGGTGGTTACACATTCTGTTTTTTCCTCCAGTTTTTGAGTTTAGGGTGGTAGTTATCTTTTTAGTATAGCCTTGTAAGTACTAGGTTCTGGTGGTGAACAAATCTATATATTGAAAAAAGTGGAACTTGTATAGTGCAATTTTGATGAACAAGGTGCTTGTAGTTGGGAACTCAAATCTTCTATCCCATTTTTCTGTGTGAATGATTTTGAAGATGTTAAGTTTGAGAATCTTAAAATAGAAGAAAAAGGGAGGTCTCATGATTTTACAGGTGTTAGATTTTTATTGAAGGAACTAAGGAGATAGGAAAATGGGATAGAAGATTTCAATTCCCTAATGAAACGTGTACCTTACTCATTGATTTTCTTTACTAATATCATATTCCCAATCCCCCCAATTTATGTCATGTGCAAGAAGTAATTGTTACTTGTTAGTTCCTATAAATAAATTAAAAAAAAAAGAAAAAATTATTTTTTATTCTATGGTCATCTTGAATAGCTTATTCTTGGTATAAAGTATAAACCACTTATTCCTAGTTATCATACAAAATGCCTTTGTATTATAGATAGAGGTTCTTATACCCAAATAATTTTTACCAAGTTTTCAATGCCTAGCAAGTAAATATTGTAAATATGTATTATTTGGAGTAACTTTAATAAAAAGATAACATTATGTTGGTGTTGTAAAAACTGATTAAATTATAGTATCTGTATTCTAACCCTATCATGAAAATTTGTTCAAACACATTTGTCCCTCTCAAAGCAGCTTCTTTCTTCTTTCTTTTTCATTTTTTCTTTAAGAAAAATAGTTTTGTAGACTTTCAAAGCATGCTACAACTAATTGGTCTACTATAGTAATACTTCTAATTGAGCTACTCATGGCTATTTGGCCCATTTCTGTTACAGAAATTTAAACTAATTGTCTCTCTTTCCTTTTTCTTTTTTAATTAATTTATTTTTTATCCTATTTCCTTAATACATTTTTTAACTTAGATAAACAAAACGTGTTAAAATCAGATATTAAAATTCAAAGCAGGTTTGGTACCGGTTATTTCTTGTGTTTATTATGTACAAGAACAAATCAAACCTACATATAAAATGAAGAAC
The DNA here is from genome assembly GCF_059453495.1 of Arachis ipaensis. Lineage (NCBI taxonomy): Eukaryota > Viridiplantae > Streptophyta > Magnoliopsida > Fabales > Fabaceae > Arachis > Arachis ipaensis. The sequence continues at coordinate 140,851,604 of NC_142444.1, forward strand.
CATGAACAGGAGGGTTTATTATTTGCTTGGAATGTGGGGTGTAGAAGTATCATTTTGGAGGGTGATGCAGAGTTATCGAGAGAGAGAAGACAAGAATTCAACCATTCTCATAATGGCACCACTGCAGGATATCCTTAAATATGTTGGCTGGTTTATAGGTTTAGTAGTTGTATAGTTGTATTGTTTCTAGGGAATATAATAAAGCGACTGATGAGCGGATAATTTATACGCTTTTTGACATTGTTTGTACATAGTTTTTAAAATGTTTTAGTTACTTTTTAGTATATTTTTATAGTTTTTATGCAAAAATAACATTTCTGGGCTTTACTATGAGTTTGTGTATTTTTCTATAATTTCAGATATTTTCTGGCTGAAATTGAGGGACCTAAGCAAAAATCTGATTCAGAGGCTAAGAAAGGACTGCAGATGCTATTGGATTCTGACCTCCCGGCACTCAAACGCATTTTTCTGGAGCTATAGAAGTCCAATCGGTGCGTTCTCAATTGGGCTGGAAAGCTAACATCTTGGGCTTTCCAGCAATGTATAATAGTCCATACTTTGTCCGAGATTTGATGGCCCAAACTGGCGTTAAACGCCAGCTAGAGACCCTTTTCTGGCGTAAAACGCTGGAACTGGCCTCAGAACTGGAGTTAAATGCCCAAACTGGCATCCAAGCTGGCATTTAACTCTAGAAAAGGCCTATGCACGTGTAAAGCTTAATGCTCAGCCCAAGCACACGCCAAGTGGGCCCCGGAAGTGGATTTTTGCACTATCTGCACTTAGTTACTTATTTTCTGTAATCCTTAGTAACTAGTTTAGTATAAATAGTACTTTTTACTATTGTAAAAGGGGGGTGAACCTCTTTTCACTTTTATGTTACATTTGGGAGGCTGGCCATTCGGCCATGCCTAGACCTTTTTCTCTTATGTATTTACTACGGTGGAGTTTCTACACCTCATAGATTAAGGTGCGGAGCTCTGCTGTTCTTCATGAATTAATGCAAGTACTATTGTTTCTCTTTCAATTCATGCTTACTTCTTCTCCAAGATATAATCTCGTACTTAATTCATTTAAGTCAGAATGAAGGGGTGACCCGTGACAATCACCCACTATCTTCGTTACTCGCTTAGCCAAGATCCGCGTGCCTGACAACCATAAGCGGTCTACATGATGTTCAACGTATTCATTGGACGACAGCCGGAGTATAATCTCTTGGGTCTCTGATCCAAGGATTTGACTTGCCTCTCCTGACAACAGAGCATTCGAATCCGTGAGATTAGAACCTTCGTGGCAGAGGCTAGAACCAATTGGCAGCATTCTTGAGATCCGGAAAGTCTAAACCTTGTCTGTGGTATTCCGAGTAGGATCTGGGACGGGATGACTGTGACAAGCTTCAAACTCACGAATGTTGGGCGCAGTGACAGTGTGCAAAAGGATAGAGAGATCCTATTCCGACACAAGTGAGAACCGACAGATGATTAGCCGTGCGGTAGCTGTGCCTGGTATTTTTCATCCGAGACGAGAGATTCGACAGTTGATTAGCCGTACAAAAACCATACCTGGACCATTTTCACTGAGAGGACAGATGGTAGCCATTGACAACGGTGATCCACCAACATACAGCTTGCCATGGAAGAGAGCATGCATGATTGGATGAAGACAATAGGAAAGTAGAGGTTCAGAAGCAACAAAGCATCTCTAAACGCTTATCTGAAATTTCCACCAATGAATTACATAAGTATCTTTATTTTAATTTACGTTTTATTTATCTTTCAAGTTTGTTACTTTCTTGTTAAGAAAGGTTCAATCTTTAAATCTAGATACATATCTTTTAGTTTCTTGTTAGTCAAGTCATCAACTTTAATTTTAAAAATCAAATCTTTTTAATTTCTTTTTTAATTCTTTTTCAAAATAAATTTCAATCATATATTTTTAAAATTTTAATTTCAAAATCTTTTTCTAACTTCTTATCTTTTCAAAATTTATTTTCAAATCTTTTTCAACTAACTACTTGACTTGTTTGTTTTAATTTTAAAAAGTTTACTATTTCTTATCTTTTTCAAAACCACCTAACTACTTTTTCACTTCTAATTTTCGAAAATCACTAACGACTTTTTCAAAAATGTTTTTAATTAACTAATTGTTTTAGTTTTTAATTTTATTGTATTTCTTTTTCAAATTTTTGAAACTAACTTAATTAATTAAATAAAAATAAAAATATTTTTCTTTTCCCTCTTCTTAAAATTCGAATACTCTCTCTCTCTCTCTCTCTCTCATCTCTTTCTATTTATTTTATTTATCTACTAACATTTCTCTTCTACTCATCTAATCATTCGAACCCTCTCCCTCTTTCTGTGTTCAAATTCTTCTTATTCTCTCTTTACCTCATTCTTCTATTCTTCTTTTCCTCTGACACATAAAGGAATCTCTATACTGTGACATAGAGGATTTCACTACTCTCTTTGTTCTCTTCTTTTTCATATGAGCAGGAACAAAGATAAGGACATTCTTGTTGAAACTGACCCTGAACCTGAAAGGACTCTGAAGAGGAAGCTAAGAGAAGCTAAAGCACAACACTCCGGAGAGGACCTTACAGAAAATTTTGAAAAAGAAGCAGACATGGTAGCCGAACTTGAGAACAATGGTGGAGATGCAAGGAAGGTGCTTGGTGACTTTACTACACCAACTTCCAACTTCTATGGAAGAAGCATCTCAATTCCTGCCATTGGAGCAAACAACTTTGAGCTTAAACCTCAATTAGTTTCTCTAATGCAGCAGAATTGTAAGTTTCATGGACTTCCATTGGAATATCCTCATCAGTTCTTAGCTGAATTCTTGCAAATCTGTGACACTGTTAAGACCAATGGGGTTGATCCCGAGGTCTACAAACTTATGCTTTTCCCCTTTGCTGTAAGAGACAGAGCTAGGATATGGTTGGACTCACAACCTAGAGAAAGCCTGAACTCTTGGGAAAAGTTGGTGCTTTCTTGGCCAAATTTTTTCCACCTCAAAAGATGAGCAAGCTTAGAGTGGAAGTCCAAACCTTCAGACAGAAGGAAGGTGAATCCCTCTATGAAGCTTGGGAAAGATACAAGCAATTGATCAGAATGTGTCCTTCTGACATGCTTTCAGAATGGAGCATCTTATGTATATTCTAGGATGGTCTGTCTGAATTGTCCAAGATGTCATTGGACCACTCTGCTGGTGGATCTCTTCATCTGAAGAAAACACCTGCAGAAGCCCAAGAACTCATTGAAATGGTTGCAAATAACCAGTTCATGTATACTTCTGAAAGAAATCCTATGAATAATGGGATGACTCAGAAGAAAGGAGTTCTTGAGATTGATACTCTGAATGCCATATTGGCTCAGAACAAAATATTGACTCAGCAAGTCAATGTGATTTCTCAGAATCTGACTGGATTGCAAGTTGCATCCGGCAGTACTAAAGAAGCCTCCTCTGAAGGAGAAGCTTATGATCCTGAGATCCTGAGATCCTATGGAAACACCTATAATCCTTCATGGAGAAATCATCCAAATTTCTCATGGAAGGATCAACAGAAGCCTTAACAAGGCTTCAATAATAATAATAATGGTGGGATAAATAGGTTTGGCAATAGCAAGCCTTTTTCATCATCTTCTCAGCAACAGACAGAGAATTCTAAGCAGAGCTTCTCTGACTTAGCAACCATAGTCTCTGATCTATCTAAGACCACTCTCAGTTTCATGATTGAAACAAGGTCCTCCATAAAAAATTTGGAGGCACAAGTGGGTCAGCTGAGTAAAAAAGTTACTAAAATCCCTCCTAGTACGCTCCCAAGCAATACAGAAGAGAATCCAAAGAGAGAGTGCAAGGCCATCAATATATCCAAAGTGGCCGAACCTATAGAGGAGGAAGAGGCAGTGATTTTCAGTGAGGAAGACCTCAATGGACGTCCACTGACCACTAAGGAGTTCCCTAATGAGGAACCAAAGAAATCCGAGGCTCATACAGAGACCATAGAGATTCCACTGAACTTACTGTTGCCATTCATGAGCTTTGATGAGTATTCTTCCTCTGAAGAGGATGAAGATATCGTTGAAGAGCAAGTTGCTCGGTATCTAGGAGCAATCATGAAGATGAATGCCAAGTTATTTGGTAATGAGACTTAGGAGGATGAACCTCCATTGCTCATCAATGAACTAAATGCCTTGGTTCAGCAGAAATTATCTCAGAAGAAACCGGATCCCGGAAGGTTTTTTATACCTTGTACCATAGGTACCATGACCTTTAAGAAGGCTCTGTGTGACATGGGGTCAGGTATAAACCTCATGTCACTCTCTGTAATGGAGAAACTAGGGATCTTTGAGGTACAAGCTACAAGAATCTCATTAGAGATAGCAGACAAATCAATGAAACAGGCTTATGGACTTGTAGAGGATGTCTTAGTGAAGGTTGAAGGCCTTTACATCCCTGCTGACTTCATAATCCTAGACACTGGGAAGGATGAGGATGAATTCATCATCCTTGGAAGACCCTGCCTAGCCACAGCAAGGGCTGTGATTGATGTGGACAGAGGAGAGTTAGTCATTCAATTGAATGAGGACTACCTTGTGTTTAAGGCTCAAGGATCTTCTTCTGTAACCATGGAGAGGAAGCATGAAAAGCTTCTCTCAATACAGAGTTAAGAAGAGCCCCCACATTCAAACTCTAAGTTTGGTGTTGGGAGGCCACCATTACGCTCTGAGTGTCTGTGAAGCTCTCTAAGAGCTCACTGTCAAGCTATTGACATTAAAGAAGCGCTTATTGGGAGGCAATCCAATATTATTTAATTATATTTATTTTTTATAGACATTTGTTTTCCATTGCCATGTTATATTTTCTTTAGGTTGATGATCATCTGGAGTCACAAAAACAGCTGCAGAATTAAAGCGGAATAAAAAAAACAGCATCAAAAACAGCACACCCTGGAGGACAGGCTTACTAGCGTTTGAACGCTAGTAAGGATAGCAGAATGGGCATTTAACGCCCAGTCTGGCAGCATTCTGGGCGTTAAACGCCAGAATTGGTAGATAGACTGGTGTTTAACACCAGAAAAGGGTGTCTAGCTGGCGTTAAATGCCAGAATTGGCAGACAGACTGGTGTTTAATGCCAGGAAAGGCAGCAGAGCTGGCGTTAAACGCCAGAAAGGGCTGTCCAGGGGCGGTTAAATGCCAGAAAGGTGCAGGGACCAGAATTCTTTGACACCTCAGGATCTGTGGACCCCACAGGATCCCCACCTACCCCAACTCACTCACTCTCCTCTTCACACCTTTCCATAACACTCTTCCCCAAATACCCTTGACCAATCACATCAATACCTATTCCCCAAACATCATTCACCTATCAAGTCCTACCCTCTTTCCCATAATCTCTTCACCACTCACATCCATCCACTATTCCCCAAAAACCCATCATAAAACCCCACCTACCTCACCATTCAAATTCAAAACATTTCCCTCCCAAACCCAACCCCTTCTTACACAAATTCCCTCTCTCTCTTACCCTATAAATACCCCCTCATTACCATCTTCAATTTCACACAACATAAACACTTAAACCCCCTTGGCCGAATTCAAAACACCCATCTATCTCCTCTATTTCTTCTTCTTCTCCTTCTTTCTTTCTTCTTTTGCTCGAGGACGAGCAAACCTTTAAAGTTTTGTGTGGGAAAAAGCTCTGCTTTTTGTTTTTCCATAACTATTAATGGCACCTAACGCCGAAGAAACCTCTAGGAAGAGGAAAGGGAAGGCAGTTGCTTCCAACTCCGAGACATGGGAGATGGAGAGATTCATCTCAAAAGCCCATCACTAGAAAGAGGATAGAGCAAACAAGAGAGCCCACTCATGGACCTCAACAAGAGCATGAGGAAGTCCCTCATCAAGAAATCCCTAAGATACCTCAAGGGATGCATTTCCCTCCACACAACTATTAGGAGCAACTCAACACCTCTTTAGGAGAATTGAGTTCCAACATGGAGCAACTAAGAGTGGAGCACCAAGAGCACTCCATCATCCTCCATGAAATCAGAGAGGACCAAAAGGCCATGAGAGAGGAGCAACAAAGGCAAGGAAGAGACATAGAGGAGCTCAAGAACTCCATTGGTTCTTCAAGAGGAAGAAGAAGCCACAATCACTAAGGTGGACCCATTCTTTAATCTCCTTGTTTATTTTCTTTTCTATTTTTGGTTTTTATGCTTTATGTTTTGACTATGTTTGTGTCTTCATTACATGATCATTAGTGTTTAGTGTCTATGTCTTAAAGCTATGAATGTTCCCTGAATCTTTCACCTTTCTTAAATAAAAAATGTTTTCTGAAAAAGAAAAAGAAGTACATGAATTTTGAATTCTATCTTGAAAATAGTTTAATTATTTTGATGTGGTGGCAATACTTTTTGTTTTCTGAATGAATGCTTGAACAATGAATATTTTTATAGTGAAGTTTATGAATGTTAAAATTGTTGGCTCTTGAAAGAATAATGAAAAAAGAGAAATGCTATTGATAATCTAAAAAATCATAAAATTGATTCTTGAAGCAAGAAAAAGTAGTGAAAAACACAAAGCTTGCGAAAAAAATGGCAAAAAATAAAGAAAAAGAAAGAAAAAGAAAAAGCAAGGAGAAAAAGCCAATAGCTCTTTAAACCAAAAGGCAAGAGCAAAAAGCCAATAACCCTTTAAACTAAAAGGCAAGGGTAAAAAGGATCCAAGGCTTTGAGCATTAATGGATAGGAGGACCCAAAGGAATAAAATCCTGGCCTAAGCGGCTAAATCAAGCTGTCCCTAACCATGTGCTTGTGTCATGAAGGTCCAAGTGAAAAGCTTGAGACTGAGTGGTAAAAGTCGTGATCCAAAACAAAAAGAGTGTGCTTAAGAACTATGGGCACCTCTAACTGGGGACTCTAGCAAAGCTGATTCACAATCTGAAAAGGTTCACCCAGTTATGTATCCATGACATTTATGTATCCGGTGGTAATACTGGAAAACAAAATGCTAAGGGTCACGGCCAAGACTCATAAAGTAGCTGTGTTCAAGAATCAACATACTAAACTAGGAGAATCAATAACACTATCTGAATTCTGAGTTCCTATGGATGCCAATCATTCTGAACATCAAAGGATAAAGTGAGATGCCAAAACTGTTCAGAAGCAAAAAGCTACTAGTCCCGCTCATCTAATTGGAACTAATCTTCATTGATATTTTGAAATTTATTGTATTTTGTCTTCTTTTTATCCTATTTTGTTTTTAGTTGCTTGGGGACAAGCAACAATTTAAGTTTGGTGTTGTGATGAGCGGATAATTTATACGCTTTTTGGCATTGTTTTTACATAGTTTTTAATATGTTTTAGTTACTTTTTAGTATATTTTTATATTTTTTATGCAAAAATCACATTTCTGGACTTTACTATAAGTTTTTGTGTTTTTCTGTAATTTCAGGTATTTTCTGGCTGAAATTGAGGGACCTGAGCAAAAATCTGATTCAGAGGCTGAGAAAGGACTGCAGATGCTGTTGGATTCTAACCTCCCTACACTCAAACATGTTTTTATGGAGCTACAGAAGTTCAATTGGCGCATTCTCAATTGGGCTGGAAATCTAACATCTTGGGCTTTCCAGCAATGTATAATAGTCCATACTTTTTCCGAGATTTGATGGCCCAAACTGGCATTAAATGCCAGCCAGAGACCATTTTTCTGGCGTAAAATGCCGGAACTGGCACCAGAACTGGAGTTAAACGCCTAAACTGGAATCCAAGCTGGCATTTAACTCTAGAAAAGGCCTATACACGTGTAAAGCTCAATTCTCAGCCCAAGCACACACCAAGTGGGCCCCGGAAGTGGATTTTTGCACTATCTGCACTTAGTTATTTATTTTCTGTAATCCTTAGTAACTAGTTTAGTATAAATAGCACTTTTTACTATTGTAAAAGGGGGGGGGTGAACCTCTTTTCACTTTTATGTTACATTTGGGCCAGCCTAGACCTTTTTCTCTTATGTATTTACTACGGTGGAGTTTCTACACCTCATAGATTAAGGTGCGGAGCTCTGCTGTTCTTCATGAATTAATGCAAGTACTATTGTTTCTCTTTCAATTCACGCTTACTTCTTCTCCAAGATATACTCTCGTACTTAATTCAGTTAAGTCAGAATGAAGGGGTGACCGGTGACAATCACCCACTATCTTCGTTACTCGCTTAGCCAAGATCCGTGTGCCTGATAACCACAATCGGTCTACATGATATTCAACGTAGTCATTGGACGACAGCCGGAGTATAATCTCTTGGGTCTCTGATCCACGGATTTGACTTGCCTCTCCTGACAACAGAGCATTCGAATCCGTGAGATTAGAACCTTCGTGGTAGAGGCTAGAACCAATTGGCAGCATTCCTGAGATCTGGAAAGTCTAAACCTTGTCTGTGGTATTCCGAGTAGGATCTGGGACGAGATGACTGTGACAAGCTTCAAACTCACGAATGTTGGGTGCAGTGACAGTGTGCAAAAGGATAGAGAGATCCTATTCTGACACAAGTGAGAACCGACAGATGATTAGCCGTGAGGTAGCTGTGCCTGGTATTTTTCATCTGAGACGAGAGATTCGACAGTTGATTAGCCGTACAGAAACCGTACCTGGACCATTTTCACTGAGAGGACGGATGGTAGCCATTGACAACGGTGATCCACCAACATACAGCTTGCCATGGAAGGGAGCATGCATGATTGGATGAAGACAATAGGAAAGCAGATGTTCAAAAGCAACAAAGCATCTCCAAACGCTTATCTGAAATTCCCACCAATGAATTACATAAGTATCTTTATTTTAATTTACGTTTTATTTATCTTTGAATTATCAAAACTCATAACCAATTGAATCCGCCTGACTAAGATTTACAGGATGACCATAGCTTGCTTCAAGCCGGCAATCTCCGTGGGATCGACCCTTACTCGCGTGAGGTTTTATTACTTGGATGACCCAGTGTACTTGCTGGTTAGTTGTACCGGAGTTGTGAAAAGTGTGATCACAATTCCATGCACCAGTGACCAATTTTCTAGATCAGCAACATAATAAGCATAAAAGTATATCAAGCAATTAAACCTGCAAGAGAATCCAAGCATGCAGCTGTTACAAGGCACCTTTCCAAGTTTAGTAAGGAAAGCTTTTGCAACCCTGAAATGAACCAAGACATCATCGAAAATTAATGAAGCATAAATAATTATGAAATACTGAAACTTAAGAATTCTGTTCAAACTGGCAAGCTGAGATGCTAGTATTGTATATCGGTACTGTTTATAGTTCACACTGTAACATGTCTACTAACTAACATAAGCAATATCAACTACAGAAATTACAAGGACAAATGGAAAAACAAAGAGACTTTTCCAAGAATGATTTATACAACTGAAGTCTATATCAAAGAAATGAAGCCCAAGGAAGGTTGGATATATAACTGAAATTTTTCCATAGAAAAGACAAACTGATTGGTTGATAGCTGCATTCAGAATTATAACCATATATTCACATAAAAATAGAAAACAAAGAAAAATCCATGGAAGAAGATGAAAATTCTAGGTTGAACCTATAAAATAAAAAATCCTGATTGTTCTGAAACACCACAAAAATACAAGGAAACGGAAAGTACCTTTTAGAAAGCTGATGCTAAAATTAGTGACTTTACTCCAAGAAATCTCAAGACTCCCCAAACACGCCAACTCTGGAAGCAAATTGAATAAAATACATTGTTCTGTTAATCATTGAACCATGTGTTGACTAAGACAACAATGACTATACTTCCATATGTACACATCACACTGACAATTATATAGTAGTTAAGCACAATTGCAATGTGTTCTTTCTTAGAGAAATAAAAGTATTCACACACTTGAACTAATTAGCCTTCAGGAGCAAAGGTTTTGATATCTTCAATGCCATACAAGATAACCATAAAACAGACCCTGGTTTATCTAATTCCTAAACCAGCCGATCTTGTAACCATTGAAACAGCACCACTAATTACTGATATTAGAAAAATACTTAAATATTTTGGCAGCACCGCACCCGACCAGTAAAAGCATAGCATACGGCAGACAACATGATTACATACCATCAGATTAAATTCATAATATTATATTTAAAATATTTAAACATGATCTGGATCTCAGAAGTGTTAATCTTTCTAACTACCTATCCTAAACATCATAGTTTCTAGCCATTGAGATCAAAGTTCTCGCACCCTAAACATGACAAAACCTTGTTGATCTTAGAATCTAGATCAATTATGTGAACCTACTTATTTAAAAAAAATGTGACCAGCCATAGGTAACTAATTCAACTGAGTTAGCATTTCGATCAAACCAGTTTTGCTCAGCTTTCACCTAAAATAGCAAAGAGAAATAGAATCTAAAAACACAATTATCCATATCCACTAAGCACAATTATCCATATCCACTCGTTGTTTTGTTGACTTTTAATTCCACTTTCTACTTTTAATTCTACAATAGGGTTATTGACTTATTGGCCATAGACCGGGACAATAACCCTATGAAATAGAGGCAGAAAAATTCTACAATAGTTCCAATCAACTAAAACAGCAAAGACAAAAAGAGAAGCTGGTTTCACACAGCTTACCAAACTTTATAGAAAACAACTAAAAGGCTTCACATTAAAGATAAAAGACCAAGATGAACTGCAACATGTCTACTCACACACTAACCCATTATAAAACCTTAAACACCAAGCAAAATTCCAAGCCAAACACCACAAACAACATAAATCAAGCTCACCCAAAAAAAAGATTTTTTTTCAAAATAATAATAATAATAATAATAATTTAAAGGGCCAGTTAATTACTTCAAGTCATTGTCATGGAATAATTGACAAAATTCAGTTCCAAAATTAAAGCAAACAGCAAAAAATGCCACTCAGAGAAAACATAGCAGCTCAGAGAATCACAGAGAAAGTTACAAACTTTGGTGAATTAACACACACCCGAGATACTAAAAACAAAATAAAATAAAGATTGAGGATCAAACCTGAAAAGGGTCACAAGACAGGGTTTGAGTGACTGTATGAAGAAGAGCAAGCTTAGTGTTGCAACGGTTTCATGGAGCAAAATTAAAGAGCGGTGACAGAAGCAACAGAGAGGAGAGTGTGTGTAAAAGTGAAGTGAGTGAGTGGAAACACAGAAACAGAAAAACAAAGACATTAACTACATAAGAAGATGAGTGAGAAGAAATGCAAAATTTAGAAATATATTATTATTATTTTTATTATGAAGTCATGGAATAAAAATAAAAATAAAAATAAAAATAAAAAATAAGTGAAACATAGACGAGGACAAGAACCTAGCCCTTAAAATTGGCCAAATCCCTGAGGCATATTTAGTATTATGATAGTGACTTCACTAGTATTTTAAGGCACAAAAAATAACATTAGTTCTATGCCATTGAAGAAATATTAAACCAAATATAAGATTGATAATGACAATCAACAAAGAATTAAATAGCAAGTATTTCCTTCTTTTATCGCTGTCTTAGTTCCTTGAAACTCTCTGGTTTGCTCATCAATTTTACAGTGATAAACTAAAAGTTATTAAGAGAGACAAAAATCTATTTAGTCAAGAAGGTAAAAACAATACATATTTAAGCTAGATAAGTAACAAGGATCAAATTCTTTGTAACAGTACATGCATATTTAAACCAAATGCCTATTTCTGCTATTGACTACTAGGAAAGAGTTAAAACAGTACTATTAATTTGGTTTCAACTTTCAATAGGCATGCAGCTTTTTAATTTTTTTCTGAGTTTTATAAAAATGATTTGTAGCATGCTCTATGAATTATAATTAGCCAAACTTCAAAGATTTAGAGTTGTATTACTAATTATGATATAAATGAAACACTCATATATGAAATAACATCAAATAGCGTGCTATGGTGAATCATAATAGATGCAATGAAAAATCAAGAATAAAAAATCAAAGAACATAATCAACTCAAGTACAGAACAGAAAAAAATAGAAGCATTAAAAAATTATAACAAAAATCAAGAATCAAGAATAACAACCAAGAGAATACTAGAGAACTGCAGAAAATATGCCAACCAAGAATCAAGAAATTTAAAAATCATAACTAAAATCAAGTACTAAAATACTTAGGAACAAACCAGAATTAACTCAAGAACAGAACAGAAAAACAAATAGAAGTAGTGAAAAATCAGACAAAAAAAATCAAGAACCAACCTGAGTCAGAAGCTCCATTCTTGATGATGCAGACAGAGAGTGGCAGAGTGCAGGGAGGAGTGGAGGAAGACGCGGTGGCTACCAGAAAGGGAGAGGCGCTGGACGACGACGGCTGGATGAGGCTCGACGATGGAGGGCGAAGGGGCTCGACGATGGAGGGCGAAGGGGCATTCAAAGAACTTCCATAGAGGAGAAAGACGCAGCCTTTACCCAGTTGAGTGGTTTAGCCTTCCTTCTCCTTTATGTTCTTTAAATTCCGTGGATAGCTAGTTACCGAGATCAATGCAGTCAATTATTGCTAGGATTTTACCGTTTTGGTGTGCTTCAGAGGGGAGGGGGGCACGAATGATATTAGGAGAAGATGAAGAACAAATTGATTTTTTATTTTTTTTATATGTTTTGCTTTGCTTTAGAGGAGGACACTAATGATTAGGGGAATTGGAGAAGATGAAGAAAGATTAATTTTTGGTTTTTTTAATATGTTTTTGTTTGGTTGTTTAAATTATTTGAAACTATAAATTAGGATTAATTGAATTCTAAAATTTGATTAATTTACAAGGGTATTTTTGTCTAATCAAATAAAGTAAGGATGTTTAAGACTTTTTATAAAATTAAATAAAAAATATATTTTTATTTTTATTTAATTAAAGGGGTATATTAGTAAAAGTGGTGATATAATATATATTTAAAAAAGAAAAAATTAAATGCTGATGTGGAAAAAAATGCCACATGGTTTATTACTATTTGTCCATATTTTAAACGTATCGGTACGTATGAATTTAGAGTAAAGTATTGTTTTTGTCCCCAACGTTTGGAGTAAATCTTATTTGTATCCCTAACGTTTAAATCGTCTTATTTGTATCTTTAACGTTTGTAAAAGTGATTTAATGTTATCCTGCCGTCAATTACACATCATGAGCGCTTTAGTTTGAGTTTTAAAAATCTCTTCTTGAAGTTAGAATACAAATGTCTAGGATAGAATCGATGATCTACTCCGAAAAATAGCCCATCAAATGTTGAAACTAATTCATACAACATTTACATAATTCACTTTTCTAGGAACATAATTGAATCTAAACACAAATAGTGGGTATAATATTAAAATCGAACACATCCAAATGAGACCTAATTGAGAATGAATACATTCAAGTGAGAATAATTAAAAAATATAATCTGATTTGTTAGTATAATTAATAGTAGGATAATATTGAATCACTTTTATAAACGATACAAATATGACAATTTAAACGATTTAATCTTCTATTCTTCGGATATCGCCTTTCTGATGCTTACCCATTTTAGTTTCCTCCGAAAAGTTTCGAACTTTTTATAGTTGGGCTGGTTTTGTGCAACTCTTCGTACACCGAATTCTTTGCTTATTTGAGAAAACAGTGGACTTTTTTTTTCCCTTTCCTGAAGAGGGTTTTTACCCGTTTTGCTTGGGAGCTGAGATTGATTTGGGGTCACATCCATGTATTTGTTCTTGGTTTTGCTTTGACGGTAAGGTCTACATTTCTTGTCATTTTTTCTTCTTTTTGTAAATTTCAAGTTATGATTTATTGTTTTAAACCTTTATTGGAGCTGAAAATGGCACTTTTCTGGATGAATCTTGGTCTAAGATGGAAAGATGTTGAAGGTCTTATTTGATTTTCTACCTGGAAAACTGAAGACTTGATTGGGTGCTTCATCTGATTTTTGTGGATCAGTTTTGTGCGGGTTTATCAATTTATTTTTTCTTTCTTTGTTAATGTATAATTTCTGGAATTTCTTTCCCCTCTTCGTTCAGCTCTGATCCATGTCAAGAGCTGTTGAGAGTGTTTGCTGTTTCATAGTTCTAATTCAAAATCACGGATTCTGAATTCTGATGTTGCCTGCATGGCAGAATGTGCATCTGAAGTCACTTTTCCACTTTGGTTTTGGCCTTTTTGTTACATAATACTTGAATCTGCAGTTGTAGCACTTGGTCTAATATTTGATTTAGTCCTGTTATTTGTACTCATTCTTTTGATCTTGTATCTCTTGTTGGATTTTTGTTTGGAGATTGACAACCCCCAAGAAATTACCCATTGGTGGAGACTAAGTTTTCTGATCCCCTAGCTTTGTTTGATTCAACTTGATGCAGATTTGTTCTGTATCTTTTCTATATCTGTTGCATCAATCTACTAAATAATACCAAATAAAAGCCTTTTCATTTTGTTTGGAGCTCCTCTTGATTGAATGTTTCTTTTGTGTTTGGTCTATGAAAGGTATCATATTATATTTCTTGTATCCCCTTCTCTCGTTGTAAAAATGTTGTTAAACCTTGAAAAAGCACAGCACTGGTAGCACTTGTTATTTTTGTATTCTATGAAAGAATTAGCATGATAAAGCAATTGTTTGATTCTATTATTATTCTTGATTAATGAGCATCTGTGTTTTACTATTTCATTCTTTACACGGAACTCTTTTATGCCGACATTTTAATAGATAGTATTTGATAAGTATTAAATTATTCAGAAGGGAAGCAAACTGGAATTGAACTTAGGACATTTTAATGAAATAGGAATAGATGAATTTTATTGGTTTTTTTCATGAATTAGTTGAATGAAGGATATTTAGTCTTGAAAGTAATTCAATACTAAGACGTAGTTTATTTCTTGTGTCAGAGCAGGAATCAAGCTTTTCGCTTTATTATTGAATGTGTAGTATGTGCCATTATTGTGGTGCTGGTTTGATGGGATCAAATGTGGATGAGAAGAAACAGGATGATGAGAGTAGTTTGAAGTTGAATAGTAAAGTTCCCACAAAGCTAGAGCGCGAAAATATGAAATTGAATGGTACAAGTCCTTTTGCGACTCCACACATTAGTCCAACTTCATCCTTGTCAAGTAAATTTCTATGCTGCTGTCTTTATTTTTTTAAATCTTATATTTCCAAGAGATATTTGTGTAACCCAGTCTTTCTTCAATATGTGATCTTTCAGGTGATTTTTCTGTTGATGTGAACTCATTCGACAGGTATAAAAAGTGCACACAGTGGTGTGAGTATAATGCTAAGCTTAACTATTCTCAAATACTTATTTTGTTTTTTCTATTAGGATGAGTCGAATGGGGAATTGCAAAAAGGGATGGAAAACAATTCCCAAGAAAGCAGTAATGACAATGAGGACGCATCCTCTCCTGAAGAGATGGAATATTCTCTTCCTAATGATGAAGATGAAGACGAGGATAACTGGGGTGATCCAGTTCCAAGGATGAAGTAAGTGGATGCAATAGGTTCAAAGAGGAAAAACAGAGAGCAATGGAAGAAGTAATGAATGGAAAATTCAAGGCACTTGTGGGCCAGCTTCTTAAATCTGTTGGAGTTCCCTCTTCTGATGAAGGTGATAAGAGTTGGGTGGAAAATTCAAGGCAGGATTTAAATTAAAAAAAAATATTTTTTTCATAATAATAAATAACACAATCAGAAATTCCATTACTAAAAAAAATCAATCCGCTTCTGTTTTTAAAATATTTTTAAAAAAGTCTCTAATATTTAATTTATTTTTGATGTTTTAATTATATTTTAAATATATTTTTTATTAATTTTTTAATAACAAACTATTAGTCACTATTATTTATTTTAATCCTGATCTTAAATTAAAAATTCCAATGAACCTATGAATTTTTCAATTTAGAATAAAAATTACGGTTAAAATTAAAAAAGGTTAAAAGTGAAAAAAAATATACTATTAAAAGAGTAACAAAAGAGTAGTTATTTTTATTTTTTTCCCTCTACATTTACACCACTTTCCATATACAATGAGTTTAAAGTTTAAACGGTTGGATTAATGATACATGGTTATTTAAAATAAAAGTTTAGTCTATTTAAACAAATTTTGTCTAGTCAACTCTTTTGTTTTTAATTTTTAATTTTGAATCAGTTTGTTTATAAATACTCTGTTTCTTTTATTGTTTATAGATAACTTTCAGTATCTTCATTACGTCGGTCCATCCTAGAATAGGATTTGGAAAATAAAATAGAATTCAAAAATGAAACAGGATTTGAAAACGAAAACTTTCTATTTTTTCCATAATTTAATTTAAAGTGACACACTCTATCCGAAGCTTATATAAATGCTATATCTAAAAATAGGAAACCAAGCAAGAAGCTAATAATAAGAAGAAGAAGAAGAAGAAGAAGAAGAAGCAAGAAGCCAAGAATGAGTGAAGAGGAACTAGGTACTTTCTCAATGATGGATCCTTTGGATATGATAGATCCTTGGGATATGATAGACTTGGATGCGGATAGAAGGAATATGGTAGAGCAGTGTGCCATTGACGTGGGTGGCAATCAACCACCTCAGCTACAGCCTCCGCCTCAGTCTCAGCCCCAGCCCAAGCCGCAGCCGGATGTAGGGGAGATTACAGTAGCTCAGTTTTTCAGTGACACGTGTGGTTATCAACCACATCAGTCTCACCCTCAGTTCGATATGGTTGTTGCTGAGTGTTTGACAGAAGCTCACTCTCACCCTCACCCTCAGCCTCAGCAGTTTCTTGCTGACGTGTGTGGTTATCAACCACCTGAGTCTCAGCCTCAGCCTCAGCAGTTTCTCACTGACATGTGTGGTTATCAACCACCTTGGTCTCAGCCTCAGCCTCAGCCTCAGTCCCACCCTCATCCTCAGCAGTTTCAGCAGTTTCTTGCTGACGTGTGTGGTTATCAACCACCTGAGTCTCAGCTTCAGCTCCAACCTACGCAACCTCAGGTCTGGACTTGGGAGGAGAACAAAGCCTTTGAGTCAGTTATTGCCAATTGTTTTCAGTATGCTCAACACAACATCGCTGCTCGTTTCCCTGGAAAGACCCCGGCGCAACTGCAAGAACGCTTCAAGAAGCTGATGAAGGACATCAATGTCATCCATAACGGTTATACTGCAAACACTCCTCTGAATGCTGCTGCATCTGAGAACATGACTATGACAATGGCTGCTCCTACCACCACATTGGAACACAACCCTGTCTCCATCTCCATCATCAATGCAACAACAACAACCCCACCACCACCGCCTTATAACACTTATCATCATCATCACAGGTATGTACTCTACATATTTTCATTCTCTTTTTTTTTTCTTTATTTATTTTTAGCCGATACATATTTTCATTCTCTCCTCCTCTTTCTTTCTTTCTTTTTTTTCTTTTTAATTACTTATTCTATATTTCTTTTTTCTTACAAGTTTTAGGATAATTTACTTTAATAAACGAATTCTAATATAAAAGGCTACGTGAAAGTCCCAAATTGCATTTTATATAAATTGAATCGATAAAATTTGATTTAAGCTATTACGCACTAAATCGGATTCGAATTACATACATGCATGAATCAGCTACTAAAGACACGATTTCGTACCAGCTGACCACGCTCATGGTAAAATGGTTTTGATAAATCGAATCCCATATCTTCGATTTACATGCAACATGGTTTTTTAAATTTTTAATACTTTTGAATTTTTATTATTATAAATTTTTGGTATATTTTGTACTCCTTGTTTTAGAGATTTTTGATATTCTTATACTATTAATATTCATATTTTTAGTAAAAATATTATATATATAAAATTAAATACAAAATAATCTTATATCAAGAAAAGAAAAAATTAAACTGACAAATTTTGGGAATTATTTTATCGTTATATAATTTGCAAGGTGTTAATAAATGACACAACATTTGTTTCGTTCTTTTTTGGAAGAGAAAAAAAATATTGTTTATATGAAATTCATTGATTATGAAATATTTTGTTTATTTCTATCATGGCAGGGCGGAGGTAGTCGCGGCCGCAGCACCAATGGAGGCAGCAACAAGGGAACAAAACCAATCTGCCAACACCAACAATACAAAGAAATATTCTCGGTGGACTGAAGATGAGCATAGGTATTTATTATTATTATATTGTTTCCTTTTTCCTCTTATTTATTTATTTATTTGTTTATCTATTATCTAGTTGAATATTGGTGTTTACACAAAAGAAGAAAGTGAAGCAACTAGTATTAGCATATAGGAGCACTTCTCCTGTTTTAGATATATCTCTACTTTGTTGTACATTGTCTACAATATATAAGTCTAACATTTCTCTTTTGTAAGACCGACTCTGCTTCACTTCATTGCTTTCTTCTTAATCCAAGCTTTCATATTAACTTGTGCATCAATAACTAGCAATTTGAAAGAGCTCTAAAGTAATTGCAAATGAGGCATAGTTTTGTTGATTGCTAAATTTGTTTTGTTTTGACAATGGTTGAGTGGTTGACATAATAACATTTCTGGTTGGATTGAAAACCAAAAAAGAAAAAAATTGTTACTAATTAAATAGTTTATGTTTTTGTTTAAAAATTTTTTGTGTAAAATTTGTTAATACTTATTTCAAAAATCATGTTTTGGTAGATTATTTGTTAGAGGATACCAAGCAGAAGGTACAAATTGGTCAAGAATTTCAAAATATTATGTCAAAACAAAAATTTATCATCAAATTACCAGTCATGCTCAGAAATATTTTATACATAAAAAGGGATTAGCTAGAGGAGAAAAGTTAAGAGAAAGCATTTATGATGTAATTTGATCATTGTAAGTCATTTCTTTACTCTCAATTAGTTAATCTAATTCAATTTCTACTATTATAAGAAATATTGAATTGGCTATTTTAAACTCTATTATCCATGATAGTTACACTATTTTAATTGTTTTCCAATGTAGGAATTGTACCCTAATCCAAAGTTTTTAATAGATGGAGGATTTGCTTAAAGGAGGAAGAACGTGTAAATGTACTAAAGATTTTTATTTAAGTTGAAAAATGAAAATATAGGAACAATGAGGTAGGAATACAAGACTTGTCTGTGTACAGAAACATTCTAGATATAATTGTAATTTATAATTTTTCTTATTAATAATATTTGATTCCTAGCTCTCCGGCCTTGATGGCAATGCCGAAGGGGACGGTGAGCTAGTTTCTATCCAGAGTCTCGATGGCTATGCCGAAGGGGCTTTGGATGAGGGATGTATCTTTTCAAAAAGTTTAGTTTAAAATATATTAATTATAAGAACTTTTTGAAAGCATTTGATCCATAGAAACTAGTTACAAAATATTTTTATGTAATTTTTATACTATTATTAATGATTACTTTTTCATATTTTATTTGGTTGCCATTGGAAAGAGTTGAGAGTTAGTATAAAAAGAGCTTGACACAAATTAGATTATAAACGAAGGATTTGACACTAATTAACTTGTTAAGTATTTATACAATTAGTGAATTACTGTAATGTATTTACATGGTGTCACTAATAAAATTTTGTTTTATAAATGTTATTATTGCTTTTTTTCATGAATCAAAATAGTTTGTAATCATATTTTTGTTCTTACTTATCGTGAACTCTGAATCATATGTAACCATGACAGCCTTAAATAGAAAAATGAAAGCAAGATGTAATAGAATGATCTCTTGCTCATAGAAGAAGAAAATGATTTTCATTCCACAAAAGAGAAAAGAAAAGACATTCATAGCACAAAAGTTATACTACTAGGTCACCCGGGCATTTGCATGGCCTTAATCATATTATTTTCTATTAAATTCAATCCTAATAGTTGTAAATGAAGCGGATAGAATGACTAAATTAGTGTTATGATTGATAATAATAATAAATATTTGCTTCATAAGGGTAGTCCTATATTAGGATACAAACCTTCTTTCAAAGCATTTGTTGAATCAAAAACCATATCTTTAATTTAAAAAAAAAAACACACACACACACACAAAATATCCCTTTTAAAATAAAAGTAGATTTTGAAGTAAAAAATAATTTAATGAATCAATTTTAAGATAAAATTAATATAAATTCTAACCAAAGGTTTTATCTTTTTAGTTTAATTTATTATGATTATCTTATCATATCTTTATTTTTTGTTCCATGTTTGTACAATTTAAAGATAAAAATTTTTATATATATACATACCACAAGAAAATTTATAATTTGCAACTATTTATCTTCTTTTTCTTCTGTCTCCTTCTTTAACAATACAAGTGACTCAGTTTTTTCTACATTTTTTTTAAACTATGGAATGCAATCAATGCATGGAGAATCAAGAAAATAGTGAAAATTATTTATCACAACTTCCTAGGTCATACGAAGAATTTTATAAAATCATTCTATTAGAACAAGTTGATACTTTTTATGATGATGTGTCTCATGAGCTAATCTTTACAAGTGAAAAGTTATTTGAAGATAATCAATATCCAATACTAGACGACTTTCATATTCCTCAGAGTATTACTGAATTTTTTCATTTATATCCACTGTATGCAAAAGTTTTTTTACCTCATTATATGTTTCAAGAACTATTTTCGAAAAGAATTTCATCAAAAGAGCTTAGTAATGTTCCTAATGATCCATCAACCAATGTTGCTCCAAATAATAAATTTTATACGATGCATAATTTATTTTATTATTTTTCACATAATCTGATCTATTTATTTTATTTTATTTTAAATCTTTCGAATTTCTTTCTTAAAATGCAATTTTTGTTTTATTAATAATTGAAATATTCATATTGAAACAAGCGGTGATGAACAAGTTAAAAGATACCAGCTTGGCATAGTGGAACTTGAATTTCATAATTGCTTAGCTTGCTTTTTAGTTAAAAATTGTTTTTCTATTAGTGATAATAAATACGGTGTTTTTCACGCAAAAATTAAAAAAAAGAAGAGAAGTAAATTAATGGACAAATTACTTAAATAAAATAAATAACAACTAAAATTATCTATATACAACTTTTATAAAAAAGTTACTCATATACACTTATTTTTCATAATTCTATATAAATCGCTGTAGGGTGTAGTTGTTTCCGAAGAAGGTGAAGCAAGCATGAATTGCTCGAGGCAGCAGTTAATGTGTTATTCATTGCTGCACCTGGAATATACACATGTTTATAAAGGGTATTTATTTTTTGTGTTGTTTTGGGCTTTTGGTTATATAAAATTTGTTTTGGTTTTTTACCGTATCTTTGGTTTGGGTAAGCCAAGAACTAATCCATTGCAATATTCAATGAATTAACAATTAGACCAACCTAAATTAATTTGTGACATGAATTAAAATTAAGTTGTTTTATTGAATTTTTTTATAATTGACCTACTATTTTAAATAAAAATAAATGAGTACGAACTCGAACCCAAATAGTAAAAATTGTTAGGCGAAAGCTAGTGCACTCTAGGCAAAATAGGGAGTGCAGCACTCTTTAAAAGTTAACCTGCTATCAAAAGTAATTAGGTAAATTAAATTTATTTATTATTGTTTTTTTTTTGTCATGGGCTGAACAAACAAACTGGCACTAACAAAAAAAACTAATTCGCTCGTTTAACACATGACTATCTTTACACCAGAAGAGTACTCATAAAAATTTGATCGATTTCCTCCGTTATTCTGTTATTGTTGATGTGATGTCTTCAAGCATTTTCACGGTTTTGTTTGCTAGCAGGTGCTTCCACTATTGTTCTGTCTAGCCACATATTTTGACGCTCTTGAATCCACCCCATTCTACATCTACCATAAATGGACCTTCAAAGCCCGAAAAATTGCTGCCATAGAAAAGGAAGACGCTGTCTGTCGCCGCTGCTGGTTGGCTAACTCCAAATTATCCTCAACGTGTACGTAATAGAATAAAAAATTAAAATACAATTATATTTAAACAATTATTTGTATTATTTTTATTAATTTATTCAAAAAATAATTAAATTTTGAAGCTAATTGGTATAAAATATTACATATATAAAACTAAGAAAAATTTTTATTTGTAAAAGAATGAGCCTAATAAATAATTATTTTATTTAATATATAATTAAGAATATTTCTTTCTTTGCCAACGAGTTATAGTTCAAATGACATAGTCTCTATATTCACCTAAGAGTTGGTAAAAAAAAAGAATACTTTTTTTTATTAACTTTTTTAAATATTAATTATTTATTTTACATACAATATAGAAATAAATGAATATAATATTTATTGAGTAGACGCAGTTACGTAAAAAAAATTTATTGTCATAGTATTTGAACCAAAGAAAAAAAAGTATTATTTTAAGAAAAACTAATAATATATTTTTAATAATATTCTTAATACAAAATAATAAATTTTAAATATTTTTTTAAATAATATATATTAACTAAAATAATATAATTATCCCAAATAATATATTATAAATATAGTAAAATGACATATTTCAATAAAAAAATTATTAATAAAAACTGATATGAATTTTTGTTTCGCACAAAATAAAATTATTATATGTTTGTTTGCTTTTTACGTTGTATATATATTTTTTTTAATTAAATTAGTATAATACAAAATCTTTTATCATTCTATTCATATTTAATGTTTTAATTTTGTTTCTCACAAAATAAAATTATATATATATATATAACACAAAATTTTTTATCATTGTGTTTATATTTAATATTATAATTTTATTTTACACAAAACAAAATTTATTTAAATCTTAATATTATATACATAATATATATTTAATATTATTTTTTTTAAGATTCTAATATATCTTTTTTTCTAGATTTAGTACATGAATTTTCAACTTATTTTTTATGTATTATTTATTTTAATTCTAAAGTCCAATAATTTTTTTTATTATTCCACCTTCAATCCTTCATTTTACAGTCAAGTGTATGTATAATTATTAATTAGGGATGGTTTTAATATTTTTAGTCTAAATAAATAAATATATTATCCAATTCAATAGATAGATTTTTTTTATTTTTATTTTTTTTAACCCTCTTAATGTGCTTCTAGTTTTTTCACATTATTTATGAGATTGAGGATGAAAAAAAAATTTAGTAATCAATAATAAAATAAAAAAAATTAATTTAATCTACAAAAGAAATTATTTTATCTCTATTATTTATTTAGTTTGTACTTTTTTATTTTTTATTTAATTTAATTGTTAGGATTAATTTTTTTAATCCATATAGAAGATAAGAATTTTATTAATAGCATTGTAGTATAAAATATATATTGGAATACAAATACACATTTTTTTTTACCAAAGATAGGAGACTCGAACCCGCAACCTCTTAATTGAGTATAGAGAGATTATGCCATTTGAGCTATAACTCATTGGCGAATACAAATATACATTGAAAATAAATTAAATCACACATGTATTTATACACAAATACATTAGTGGCTGATTTTAGTGTACCAATAATATTTTTGTAATTTTTAATTCATATCACAAATTAATTAAGTTAGGTTGATCTAGTTGTTAGTTCATTAGTCATGGCGATGAATTATTTCTTGGTTTACTCGAATGAAAGATATGGTGAAAAACCAAAACAAATTCTATATACCTAAAACAATACAAAAGTGTATGAAACTGCTCTACCTTGTAGTGATTTCTAATCATTCACGTGTTGCATGAAAACTACGCTAAATGACGTGATTTTTGTTATTTTCGTAATTTACATAGAATTATGAAAAAGTGTATACAAGTAATTTTTCTATAAAAGTTATATATAAATAATTTTAATTGTCATTTATTTTATTTAAATAATTTGTCCTAAATTAATGTGCTCACATGCTTACTTTACTTAATCCTCCTATAATTCTATGTTGCCATAGTTTTAAGGTGTGGTTAATTTTTGTATTTATATCTTAATATCCATCTTTTTATCATCGTAATAAATTTGATTAAATTATAATGTAAAATGCTTTTGATAGAAACAATAATAAAAGTTTTAAACTAATATTACTATATAAAATTTTTTTGGAAAAAGTAGAGCCTAAATGTTTATATATATTATATAGTGACGTAACTAGGTATTGTATATGTAATGTTAGAGAGAAAAATAATTTAGAATTTGTTTTAGTTGATAATTATTATTTATTATAATAATTAATAAATATTAAATAAAATAAATTTTGATTATTTTTAGTTAATTTTTTTTTAGTTATCACTTACCAAATATTTTCGATACTTGTGTTAGTTATTTTTGGTATATGCAATTAAAGTTGTCTTTAATATTATATGTCTAACCTAAATTGAATTCAGTTACTTATATATATAAATTATTGTAAACCACAACGATTTAGGATAATTTAATTCTGAATTAGGTGGATTTGTGCATTTCTTAGCTTCTTTTGTTTGGTAAATCGTTTTTGCATACAAAGATTTATATAAGCAATTTATTACATAATACTCTTCTTGTTTATTTGGTGTTTGTCTATTAATAATATAACTAGCAGAAGTCCCCGCGCGTATACGCGGGTAATAATAGTGTTTGGATGATGTAACTGCTTTACTTAAAACATTGGATTGAATACTAATATTATATGTAACATATATAATGGTCTTTTGACCGATTTGAACACAGTAATAAGACATAATATAAATAAGGTGTGAAATTAAAGGGAACACACAAAGAAAAGAGCCATTGAATGTTTTAAGTGTGTTGTACTATCTGCTATGTACTTCCTTCTAATTAAAAATGCAAGGTACCTTCTAGTTTTGTTTTTTTAAGTTAGTTATTAAGAAATAAAAGTGGCTACTAATGAAAATATACTTAGATTACCATGCATGTGTCAAGCTGCCATATTAATGTAGAGCAATGTTTACAATTATAAACCCTTCGAAAAAGGATCTTTCTTAGGAAAAGCAAAGATAATAAAAGCTTATGCACTCTAAAGTCATGAGAGGCAAAAAGCAGGACCGTGCAAAAAACAAAAAAATGGCCATGTTTTGTTGGATTTGTTTTAAGCACATATTTTTACATCTCTCTTATGTGAACATTCCACAGCTGTAAGCTTGTTAAAACTCAAAAAATGACTGAACTAAGAGTAGTGTCTATAAATTCATATAGAAAATATTATCTTTAGAAGCAAATAACCATAGAGAAAAGCATGAAATAAAGTTATATAAGATGAGCGAGAATGAAAGCCTTGATGACTTGTTGGGATGCAATTCCACCAACCAAAGCAGCCACATCATGAAGCTCTGCCGCACCAAATTGACACATCAAATTGATAAGATCCCCAGCCAAAGCAGCACCATTATATATCCTGATCTGTTGCAGAGAAAAATAATCATCACAATATACAAAGTTTGATATTGAATAAATGGCAACTAACCAAGCACCTCAAAAGCAACCAAAAAATAGTCCATGTATTCAGTCAAATTTCAACATTAATATATTCAAACTGATTTTACATACAAATTTGTTCATGCAAACTATATTATTTGTTCTAATATGGTCAATTATGTCCTCTTCAAATGCAAATCAATTAGAGTGTGTAATCAGACTACTGTCCAAACATTAAAGAAATAAAATATAAACTAAGATATTATATCCATCTCAAAATTTTGCATCATAGTGATAAAATAGCTTCACAAAAGAGATTGTTCGTCCTCTATCAAGCATTTTTTGTATAGCTTGTAAATATTTTAAATACAGTAAATATTATGAATTGTAAAATCATCAGCATATTCATATTATTTGTATAAAGATATGTATGCATAAGCTATGAGCATGGTCAAATTAAGCATACCAAAGCTAGTTCCTCAATGATTATAGAGCTGTTTCTGCCCTTTTTAAAATGTTCATAGGCACACCGTGCATGTCGCTCCCACTGGTCAACTGCTTCAAGCTGATGAACACTGAGTGTAGCTGCACAAAACTCATCAAAATCTATCCTCCTATATTGCAATGCATTAAGCTGTAACCCAAATTCATTTTATTCAGCGAGCACTATTAGTGCAAATCTTATTTATATAATTTATGGAAGTATTGGTACAGTTAAATCATAGAACTTATTGGTCCAAGTAAGTTAGAAATGTGTGACTCCTTCACAGCATCTATTCATAGTATTGAAAGCTCCTCTGATGACTTCTTTATAATATTACAAATGCAAAAAGGATTATTAGCTTGGTGCACTAATGATATGCTTCATTGTCTTCCAAAAAGCAAAAGTAAAAATACAAAGAATAAAAACGCCAAATTAAATAACTACATTACCTCATCTTTGAGCATGTGAATTGTTAACAGAACTTGTGCTACTACAGCTAATAAAGCGAATAATCTAAGTTACAACATCATTTATGAAATGAAACTGTTTCAATTTCCCTGAGTTTACATAGAATTTAACCAAAATTTTTCATCCCTAAAATACTACTGCTCCAGTATTACAGTGCAAGATTGAAGAGAAGAAAAGATTGGAAAAAACTGATAACAACGGAATAATTTTAGGCTAGAAGTAAATAGTTGGACAGAATCTAAATTGGTAGCATTAGTAGTTGTGTTTTTGAAACTTAAGTTGTGCTACTCAAAAATGGTAACTTACATTATAGATTACACCCCACATCAATGTTTCAAAAAGGTCCAAAATCTTTAACTCGCCATACCTACACACCAGAAACATAAAAAGATTAGTGGAAAACATTGAGAAGAGAAACTTCAAGTCATTTGGGGTGGAGTGAGCCACTGCACGACTTGGCCTTTCCTGGGCAAAGCTGTTCGATTCAGAACAGTGGGGATTGGGTCGTCGCTGCAACATACTTTGTGCGCGTGGCCGTCACGCTTCGCATCACCATCTCTGGCGCCGATTCCTCACCATCGATTAATCATGTGTATGAGATTGAATTGAGAGAGAAACAAATTGAGGAAAGAGAGAGGGAGAGAGAGAGAGAGAGAAATGATAAATTCGAAATTTTTTTTGAAGAAGACTAAATGTTTAAAACTCATTGGAAAATTTTTTCGGGAAAATTTCCGCTAATGAGTTTTGTTTAGTATTTGAAATCAAAGCATTTGGCTGATCAATGAAAGGCAATCTGTGTGATGGTGTTATCAGCCAATCAAATGCTACGATTATCCATTGTATTTAGATAATTGGAATTTTGGAATTAGGGATACACAAAGTTTGAATTACCTGAAAGTCTTCTGTGCAAATCAAAGCTTCATCCGTCTTTTCAGGTTCCATCGTCCACTCACGCTAGTTTCAACATCCTATTATGAAGAGGAAAAAAACAAAACTACATAGGACAGCTGTCACTCTCTCAGACATCATTTAATAGTGCTAAATAGTGTGTGAATTTACTGTTTGGCTAGTTAACCGTTATATATTAAACAATATGAATAATGCAGCAAGAATTAGTGATATATAAGACCAAGATAACCAAAGCTAATTCATTTAAAAGATGAAAGCAAAGTTATATATTATTGAAGTATGTTTCTCTAATTTGTAAGTGGTTTGTGTTGGGAAAACCTTTACTTTCCTACTTTTGTCAATAACCAAATAGCTATTGTTGTAATGACATAGCTTGTTTATGCTTCTTTTTTTTCTTTTTTCATAATGAGTATCTATTGTTGCAGGGAACTATATGATCATATAACAATAATTATAACGATAAAGGAATTGCACGATCATATAACAAATTTTGAGAAGACCCAAGATCATGTTAATCTTAGAAGTTGTGAAATTCAATTAGAGGCAAAAGTTTGATTGTAGTAAATCCATTTAGAAAATTAACTACAGATAATATGATACCTGAAAAATTGTATTAAAAAGTTTAGTAACTCCTCACTTAAAAATCCAAAACTAATTTGAAGTTTAAGAATAAAAGGTTAATTATTCTTACCGCTCCTAGTGATGAAGATCCTTATACACTTTCTCTCAAGTTATTCCATCTCATCATTATTCCATCCACTTTGGTCTTCGTCAACTGTTTCCTCATCTCAATTTTTTCCCTCTTCTCCTTGTTTCTCCTCATCCTCTTCACCATAATCATTGACATCAAAATCACCTTTTTCATGCTCCATATGCATAACAAAAACAATCCCTCAATCACAAATAAAAAATAATGAACCAACATACTTGCACAATACTCTAGGGAGTAAATGAGTAAGCAAACAGCTAATATACGTGTTTTGAAACATATGCAAATTAACCATGCACAGCCAGCTGTTTAATGCCTTTTTAATCAGAATAAACAACCAATAATAGTGCATGGATGATATGCACATAAAATCATATGAAAATACCTGTTTACAGAGGTCTTCAAGGAACTCAGTATGTAATGGGTTTCATGTCATTGAATTTATCAATGAATGAATGCTTGATGATATCAATTATCATTTCACATACATATTCCTATAATTCTCACTCACCAACAATGTACGTCCTAATTGCCCATAATACCCTTATCATATTTATATCATATTTCCTTAAAAGATCAAAACGCATACATAACATATTTATTAGTGTTTAACCAATGCAACCCATTAAATCCTAACAAAATTAGAATTTAAATCAAAGGGATGCACTAATCATGGACTTCAACACCATATCTAACTTTCATTTTGCTTAAAAAGTGACTTTTATTCATCATACTGTAAAAGGGTTTGCATACTTTTCTATTTAGCATAGGAACTAATTATCAATATACCAAATAAGCAGAAATCAAAGGAAAATAAACTCTAGTAGGCATAATAACTTACCAAAGTAAACCAAACTGTATACATTGTCCCTGCTGTATCGCTTAAACACTAGGGGTGTTATCGGTTCGGTTTGATTCGGTTTTGGATAAAAAATCAACCGAACCAATATGTTCGATTCCTACAGACACACAACCGTTCGGTTTACTGCTTTTACAACAACCGAACCGAACCAACAGCGATTTGGTTCGGTCGGTTTTTTTGGTTTTTAATTTTTAATGAGCAAAATATGAATCACAATAATTAGAGGTTTAAAATAGTTAATAAACTGAAATAATAAGAGTAAAATATTGAAATGGTTAGGGGTTCGGGATTTTTGTTGTTAGGTTAAAGGTTAAAATGATTAAAACATTGAAATGGATGCATATCTTTGGTTCGGTTTGGTTCGGTTCGGTTTCTATCGAGCCAACCAAAAACCGAACCGAACCAATCGGTTTTGTCAGAAAAAAAACAAAAAAAAAACTAATTTTTTCGGTTTTTAAATCGGTTGTTGTAATTTTCGGTTCGGTTTGCGGTAATTTTTGGTCCGGTTCAGTAACTTACACCCCTATTAAACACATTGCTTTTTATCTGAGCAAAATTATTTGACACCAGCAAAGCGAACAATGCATTGTTGTGAGCAACTATACAGGTTGATAGAGTGATTGCCTGAGCTAATAAGATAAAAGAATGAACAAGTAAGACTAGTCAAGGAACCAACCTCTGTTTCTTACTCTTGCTTACAAAGAATAACATAGTTAACAAAACATATATGATTTTTTCCTTTTCTTTGGTGTTTTTTTTGGGGGGGAGGGGGGCTAAGAATATGAGAAAACGAAAGCAATTCCAAGGAGGAAGGATACTTGAAGCAGCAATAGCTAAAGATTCATCGGCAATAAATCTCCATATCCAGAATCTCGTACTTGCTGGCGGACAACTTGCAAGTCCTTCAAAAAAACCAATGAGATCAAAGCATTTACGTCATCTGAATTGAAGTCTATAAAAGAATTTGTACCCCAAAAATACAAAGGAATTATGCTTATAGTCTATCCTTCCATGTACCGATCTTGATAATAATAATATTGGGTGAGAGGAAAGGATACCGTGAGGAAGGCGGCACTGCTTGTGACGACGGCGGCGGTGATGCTTTTGAGCACAGAGATGGCACGACAGACAGAGAGAATGGGGCACCCAATGAGGCGGTTATGCTCGGGTGACGACGACGGTGCTGGAATGGGGGAGGCCAATGACGCGGTTATGCTCGGGTGCCGGAACGGGGGAGGAGATACAGAAGATTAAGGTTCATTGTGGGAGAATGATTTGGGGAAGAATCAAAGATTGAATTTTTACTATTTTAGTAAATTATTTAATTACCCACTTTGGGCTATAATTTAATTACTAATAGTTGCACCATAGTTAACATAGCAACCAATTAAAGGATGACATGTCATAGAGGGTAATCTACATGTTATTATAGCAAGGGTAGAGTAGAATTTACCAAAATTTTTTAACTGTATTACTTCTTAATTTAAAGTTTTTATACGGTTATCCAAAATAATTTAAAGAGTTTTTTTTTTCAATTTTTACAAACTTTCCTGTAATAAGCAAAATAAATACTTTTGAATAGAATAAATATCCATTTTTTTTTCAATTTCACTTTCTAATTTTATCTTTATTTTCATTTTTTAATTAAAAAAACACACAAATATCTATTTTAAAATCAAATTTTCAGTTAGACAAAAATAAAAGAAGATTTGTCAGTTGACTCAATGGAGCAGCAACTTGTATATCTTATTTCTGAATGAAGTAAAAGATAATTTAATAATAAACCAATTTTAGGATAAAATTAAGGATAAAACACCTCCATAAACCAGAACGTGAATTTCCAAATCAAAATTCGTTACATGCATATTTCAAAACATATTTTTATATAAATGGCATTGATGCAACTCGATTTAGGCATATAAGTAGTAAATTGAATTGATGAAATTTGAATTACTAGCGATAAAGGTAAATCGACCCTATTAAATTCGATTTAGCATGCATATACCTGGGTACATGTAATTTAATTTGAAGAGGTTAAATTCGGTTTACTGTATCTTACATAACAAAATTGAAAGAGTACAAAAAGAGTACACAAAGATAAAGAATACTTTGGTATGTATTTCTTTATTGATTGAATTATAAGAGTAAAACTAAATATATATCAATGTTCTGAAAACCGGACCGGACCGGCCAGTTCAACCGGTTTAACCGCGAACCGGCAATGCAGACGGTCCGGTCCTCCTGCAGAAACCGTCCTGGAAAGAACCGGCGACGAACCGGCGAACCGGCCAAAAACCGGCCGGTTGGGCCGAACCGGTAACCGGCCGGTTCTGAATAAACGACGTCGTTTCATTATTAAAAAAAAAAGAAACCCTTAACCCGACCCGACCCGAAGAGCACCCTGACCCGGTGACCCCAACCACCCCCCGAATCCCTAATTCTGTGTGTTGTTCTTGTTCATCTTCGTGAGAGAAGAGAACAGAGAATGAGAGAAAACTGAAGCTGAACCCTCCACGCCCGAACCCCAGCCTGCCACCGCCCCCTCCTTCGTTGCCGCGGTCACCGGTCAACAGCCCAACCGCCGTCGCCTGGTCGTCAGCCCAAGTAACCCTCCTTCTTCGCCTGGTTCCCTGCCCAGTAGCCAGCCGTCTGCCTCGTCTTCATCTGCCCCGTCCCATCGTCTTCATCGTCGCGCGGTGAGTAACTCGTCTCTGCTCATCTTTGTTCTTCACTTCTTTGCCTCTGTGAACTTCGACTTGCCTCTGTGAACTTCGACTTGCCTCTGTGAACTTCAACTTGCCTCTGTGAACTGACTTCCTCTGCTCATCTTTGTTCTTTGCCTCTGTGAACTTCTTTGTTAGTAACCTGGTTTGCAGCTCAATTTCTGTTTGTTAGTAACTTGGTTTGCAGCTCAATTTCTGTTTGTTAGTAACTTGGTTTGCAGCTCAAATTCTGTTTCTTGGTAACTTGGTTTGCAGCTCAATTTCTGGTTGTTGGTAACTTGATTTGCAGCTCAATTTCTGTTTGTTGGTAACTTGGTTTGCAGCTGAATTTCTGTGTGTTGCACTGTTGCTCAATTTCTGTTTGTAGTTCAATTTGTGTTTGTAGTTCAATTTCTGTGTGTTGCTCAAATTTCTGTTTTGTAGCTCAAATTTGTTACTGTTTTGTACTTTGTTAATGCTGGAAACTGACTCGGTTTTGCATATTTGTTGACTTGCTGAATTTCTCAAATTTGTTCTGCTGTGGCTGTTTAGAATTGTTAGAATTGTTAGAATTGTTAATGTTTATTGCTGTGGCTGTTTTTAATTTCATATATGTTTTATTAATTTTAGTTATGGAAGATAGTATTAATCAAGAAGCAACTGCTGATAACAATGATTCTGTGAATAATAACATGCCTGTCGATACTCCTATTTCGAATGATGCTGCTAATCCCAATTCCCGTAGTGCTAACGATAGTCAGTCACAAGGTTCTTCGAACCTTAGGGGAAAAACAGATTTAGCTTGGAAATATGTTGCTCTACAAACAGTGAATGAAAAACCACAGTATCAATGTTTATTTTGTCTACAAGTTTTCAATGGAGGTGGAATTCACAGGATGAAGAAACATCTAGCAAAGATTACCGGAGACGTGAAAAAATGTCCTAAAGTTCCATATGATGTGGAAAAACAGATGGAAAGTTTGTTGAAAGATATTCAGGCCAGCAAAAAGAAAAGAAAAGTAAGTTTTGGTGAAGAGGGTGGTGATGAGGTAGAGGATGCAATTGATGAGGCAATCCAAGAAGAACAGGAACAACAGCGTACCTCGAATCAGCAAGGAGTTGGAGGCGATCCAAAGAAAAAAGCCAAAGTCATTCCTCCTATGTTTGCACCAAGAACAACTCCAGGAGCTCAACCAAGTATTAAGAGTGTTTTGCAAAACAAAGAGGCGATACACGAGGTTGATAAACGATTTGCTCGGTGGCTTTTGGATTGTAAAATTCCATTTAATGCTGTGATGTCGCCATATTTCCAAGATATGTTGGATGGTGTTGCTGGTATTGGACCTGGTTACAAGGGGCCTTCTTATGATAAGTTAAGGGTTCATTTGTTGGCTGATCTTAAAAGAGAAAGTCAAATGCTAGTTGATAGTTATAGGAGTGCATGGAAGAAAACTGGATGTACCCTCATGGCTGATGGTTGGACAGATCAAAGACAAAGGACGTTAATCAATTTCTTGGTGTATTGTTCTAAAGGTTTGTGCTTTGTGAAATCAGTAGATGCTTCCAGTATGGTAAAAAATGCTTTACATTTGTGTACTTTGTTTTCTGAGGTGATTGAATGGATTGGCCCAAATAATATTGTGCATGTTGTGACTGACAATGCGGCCAATTATGTTGCTGCTGGTAGGCTTATCAATAGAAAATATGATAATATCTATTGGTCACCATGTGCTGCTCATTGCCTTAATCTTATTTTAAAAGATATAAGCAGCATGGCGCATATTTCTAACCTTGCAACTCGTGCTTCAAAGATCACAGTATTTGTGTACAATCATACGATTTTCTTATCTTGGCTAAGACAAAGACCTCGTTGGAGAGAAATTGTACGTCCTGGTGCAACCCAGTTTGCAACTGTGTTTATTACATTGAAGAGCATCTTTGACCGTAAAAAGGAGTTGCAACAATTGGTTGTAGATTCAATTTTCACTGATCACAAATTAGGAAGGAGTGCTACTGGTAGAGCTGTGAGTGCTATCATTCTGGACGCCAAATTTTGGGACGATTGCTTTACTGTATGTAAATTTGTGGGCCCTCTGATTTACTTGCTGAGGGTTGTTGATGCTGATGACCCCCCATCTTTGGGATATGTTTATGAAGGAATGCTAAGGGCAGAAGATGCAATTAAGGAGATGTTTAGGCAATCCAAGACTGCATATCAGCCGTACACAGATATTATCAACTCAAGATGGGACAAGCATTTGAAGAAAGATCTTCATGCGGCAGCTTACTTCCTGAATCCTAAATTCTTTTTTAATGAAAATTATAAAGAAGCACCTGATGTTATGCGAGGTTTGCTTGATCTTGTTACCTTGTATTGCAAGTGTAACAATTTGGATTCAGTTCAGGCAATGAAAGAAATACATTTATATAGAGATCGGAAGGAAAGTTTTGATAGACAAGAAGTTATTCCAGCTGCATCTGAACTTAAGCCTGGTAAGAATATGGTTGAATATTTGTTTAATCAATAGTAACTTGTTTTGAGCTCCTATGTTCTTAATTAATATCTTATAATATGTTATGGTTTTATAATTGGTAGATGAATGGTGGAGGTTATTCGGAGGCTCTGCTCCATGTCTACAAAAGATAGCTGTTCGCATTCTTAGCCAAGCATCTGCTTCTTCTGGGTGTGAGAGAAATTGGAGCCTTTTTGACCAGATTCATACAAAAAGAAGAAATAGATTGGAGCATGATAGACTGAATGACATTGTTTATGTTACCTATAATTTGCGTCTTAAATCCAGGTAATATATGTTTCATGAAATACTATATTGTTTCATTTATAATCTTTATCATAATAAATTTGTAAATTATTAAATCTCCATATATTGTATTTAACTTTTTAGGAAGGAAAAAGAAAAAAGAAAGCAAAAGACACAGCATGATCCAATTGATTATGAAAGTATCAGTCAAGTTGACTTCTGGGTGACTGAAGAAGTTGTAGAGAAAGAGCCTGATCTTCCTAGTAATGTGGATGACTTATTGCGTGAGTATAGTATATTTAGTTTCTAATGATTTATTAGAATGTTGTTAGTTTATCATATAATGATAACATTTCTATTTTATTAGGTGAAATTGATGCTGATTTATATCAAAGTGGCGGTGGTAGTAGTGGTCTTTATGCTGCATCTCTTTCTTCTGCTGATCAGGGTGGGAATGAAGGTGAAGATCATCCCACCGAAGCAGATTTGCAACAAGTTCTTGCGGATTTTGATTGATAAACCATGATGTTGGGATTTAATATTTAGATATTCTTTTATTACTATTTAACTTTTGAGTTTGGATTTTGATAAGATCATATGTATTTGGTTGATGATATTTTATGTAGTGTTTTAAATTTTGAAGATATTTTAAGATTTATATCAGACTATAATTATATTTTAGGATGTGTATTTATAATTTATTTATTATTCTACTCTAAACGGTTTTTTCGGTTGAACCATCGGTTGAACCGGTTAGACCAGTAAACCAGTAAACCAGTGACTAGAGCGGTTTGATGACCGGTCCGGTTTTCTGAACCTTGATATATATAGAGTATTGTTTACGAAAGAGAAAAGCAAAGACAAGATAAGATGGTAACATAAAGATAAGATAAGATGATAAAAGCTAAAATTAAACATGAATTTATGAATTCTATTGGGCTGAATTTATGGGCCATGAGACTTCTTTATTGTTGTCATGGGCTAAGGTAGAAGAATGGTTTAATATTACACCAACAATTATATCTATATGGAGTCAATGCTAAATCGAATTCAATTAGTTCGATAATGCGAGTCTATGAAAAAAATTACATTTTATAAAGTTTAAAAATTTTTTATTATGTATAATAGGTTAGTAACGAGTACATTACAAATTTTCATAGTACTCGTCATAACAATGTTTAATTTCAAAATTATTATTTTTGGTGACTATTTCAAAATTGTTATTAAAAATTTTAGTTGTACTTTGTTACATAAATTAACTTACAAGTTGTTATTAAACATTTTTTCTAGTGAACCGATTTACATAAATTGAGTTACAAACTTTTATAATACTCATAAAATCTTCTAAAAAATTTTCACATTTTATAAAATTATTTACAATAAGAAAATATAGATAATATATTATAATAATAGTAATAATTATAATAATAAGGTTTAAACCTACTTTATTATATTAGATTAGATAAAAATTAAACTATTTAAATAAATAATTTGGTGTTTAGAAGTCAAGCATTAGAATAGTTTTTTGGGAAGTGTTTAATATCATAAATTCGTAATTATGTAATTATGTAAAGAATTTATGTTTTAAACTACATTTTTAAATTAATTGACTTTCAATATTGTTAGATTGTCTATTTTTAAATCGTTCATTCATTTTATATGGTTATAATTTTTAAAATTTTTTTATTGTAATTATTCATTTTATAACGAGTACAACTAAAAGTTTAATAACAATTTTAAATTAAACATTTTTATAAAGTTTTAAATTTTTTATTATAAGACCTTTTTTGTAATTATTATAAATAATTTAATAAAATTTAAAAGTTACTTAAAAGATGTTATGATGAGTACTATAAAAATTTATAATGTACTCGTTACTAACCTATACATACTAAAATTTGTAAACTTTAGTAAATCGGATTTCATGGATTCGATTGATGGAATTCGTGTATTTTGCACATAAATCGAATTTAATCGCTGCGAATTACATGTATCTAAGTATATGCATGCTATATCGAATTTGGTAGGGTCGATTTATCTTGAAGCAAACTTATATCCATACAAAATCGAATCCTGTCAATTCAATTTACCCTCATAGTTAGTAATTCGAATTTCATCCATTCGATTTACTACTTGTATGCCTAAATCGAGTTCCATCAATTCGATTTATATAAAAATATACTCTGAAACATGCACGTAAACAAATTTTGATTTGGGAGATTCACGTAAAATCCATCTCCCTTTGGTTTATGGAGGTATGTTACCCTAAAATAAAATAATATATCAAAGACTAAATAATAGATAATATTTATACTGTAAAAATATTTTTTTATTTTTAATATATTAAACAAACAAGTGTTTAGTTGTTTAATTTTTATATTTTTAACTAGTGATTTTAGAATATGAATTAGTTAGATACATTTTTTTAACTAACCTGTGTTTAGTCGAATGGTAAGTCCTTAGATGAAGCTCATATTCATGATGGATTATTCTTTGATTGGCCGAACAAAAAATACTAAAACACTCAAAAATATACTTTTTTTATTATAATTATATAAAATTTGATTTTGTATTAATTTAATTATTATTTTTAAATTTTAATAACTCATCAATTGGTTTATATTAATTATACTCTTCAAGTATTTATAAAATAAAAAATAAAAATAATAATCATTAAAACAAAAAATATATTGTAATTAATAAAAAATTATTTTTTTAATTTATAAATATAATTTAATTTTATTTGTGTAATACATTTAATAGAAAAATATCATGTATAGAAAATATTTTTTTAGTTTGACTGAGTTTTATCTAATTGTTTTTAGTTTGACTGAGTTTTATCTGATTTGATCGGATCGATTTTAAAAGATTTTGACTATTTTTTATTAAATTTGACTAAATTTGACGAGATTAATTGTTTAACCAATTTAAATGATAACCGGATGACCGGATTTTCAATTCAACAAACTTGGACGGCCTATGTTGGATAACTATGGCCTAATGACAAGGGAATGACCCATTGGACAAGTAGTTTTAGGCCAGTATTAAAGATTTGGGCCACTAATTAAAAGAAATTTGGATAACCATTAAGTTGTGAATGTGGATGTGGATGTGGCATAATAAGGAGGTGTTTAATCCCTTATATAGGTTAGATTCTCTCGATGGAGAGAAAATTTCTTTCAACTGAAGAGTAGTTTAAAACTTCAAGTTCTGTTTTTCAAGGAAAACTTGTTTCTTTATCATCTATATACCCTTTATCATTAATCTTCGAAAATCATACACACATCCTACCCAACATCTGTGTTCTTAACTTACTTTGATATGTTCTCACTACTACATTCACAATATAACAATGTCAGTTTCAAGCCTGAATTTTTTCATTTTATTTTTTCTATCCCTTTTCTTTATCATAGCTTCCACAACTATCCCAAGTCAACGTCTTTATCTTGACCTATAATTATTCTTTTCAAACACATTAGAATAATATCTTCAAACCCATCCCAATTTTTTTACTCATTAAGTTTAGTATATACCACCTGCAATTGAAACGCTTCTATACACCATTACTATGTCTATCCAGTACAACATGTCTAACAACAACGACATTGATCCAATAGAGGAAAAGACCATCAGCATTAATCTAAACCAGAGTCCTGGATATAAAATAGATTACTTAAACATTTTTGGAAAAATTATTGTCGAAAAAGAGGTAAAATTCAAAGTGTGCAAAAACACCATCTTAGGAATGTGGAGTAATTCGAAAGGAGTAGCTATCACTAAAGTGAAAAGAAATGAGGCGCTCATTAGCTTCAAAGATGGAAACAAAGGTAAACAAATGCTAGAAAGTGGACTTTAGAATGTTAGAGCAACCTGATCAACCTAAAAGTTTGGCTAAAGATGAATCCATTTGGGATGTCAACCATTATCACATGGAATTCTAGAAACAACTCCATGGAGTGCCTTTAGAATATTTGAATGTGGAGGCAGCCATGGTAGTGGGAGGCATGATTAAAATTTTATCAAAAGCAAAAGACTCGCTTGAGAAAGGTGCACTTATGAAAATTTTCTTTGATTTTGAGCAGTTCTAGACCTAACAAAACCTCATCAGACAGGGTTTTGGCTTAAGAGAAGGAATGCTCCAAAAATCTGGGTTAATTTCAGGTACAAGAGACTTTAAAACTGCTTTTGTTTCAAGTGTGGTATTATAGGGCATGACATGAAGAGCTGCAACAAACCTATGGAGATGGCTATTTGGGATGAAAACAATGTTGATCTTACAACACACAGTGTTAGATCTCTAGCTCTAAAAGAACCCGAGAGAAAGGAGAAAAGTTGGGAACAAAACTAGAATGAGTTGAACATGACGCATGCAAACACAACAAAATCAAAGGAGAGTGAGAAAGGAGAGAGAACATAAGAGAGTGAAAATATTCAGCGGATTAAAGTTGTGTTTAATGAGGAGTTGGTTTCTAGAAGGCAACTGCTACAAGATATAGGGGGTAAGGACGGCAAAAGAAAGATGGAGAGGATGATTTAGTCCCATCAGTAAAAGGGAATGCAGAAAATTCGGATATTAGCATTGTCAATGTAATGGACAGCATTATCAGGGATCTATGAGAAAGAAAAGAAAAGAGGAAAAAAAGGAATAGAAGAGCTACAAGGGCACAAGAAGGAAAATAATAACCCTAAACATATTAAGCCTACCATCCCAAGGGCCCAACTAAAAAAAACAGGGACAGATAGGAGAGTCTTCACAAAAAGAAAGCAAAATAGAGATAATGGATCCTCTTTCAATAATGGGTTGGAACCAAAGACAAGGAATGAACTAAGAAACAGAGGAGAATTCATGGATCAACAATTTCTCTAAACAAATTCAGCAAGGAGATATCAATAAAGAAGTTTTCAAATACTGCACACTAAGTCTGTGCATAAAAAGAACACCATGCTATTGAAGACTATGTCTGTTCATGAAGAAGGAAATAATAGGGAGTTAGCATTAAAAGGTTTATGGAGCTTGAGGGACACAGAGGGAAGTTACAAAGGAACAAGCAAAAAAAAAAAAGAAATAGTAGAGTATGATGATGGAAAAGGAGGTTCTTACTATGTTGAATTGGCATCAAAAGAGGACGAAAGTCCAAAGAACAGAGGCAGTAATGAGAAAATCCTAAAGATATGGGAGGATAAATTGAGCAAGAAATTCAAATAGGGGTTGAATTTGAAGAGAAAGTGAGCTCAGAAAGAACAGTTGATACTGACTAAAAACACATGGGATGATATGGAAGAAGTAATGATGAAGAAAGAGAAGAGGGCAAAGGAATACAAGATGGAATAGGGAGATGCAACAAAGAGGGACACTACACTCATGACTGAGGAGGCATGCCTAAACATGCCCCCAACCTAGCTATGAGTATTTTAAGCTGGAACTGTCGTGGTGTGGCGGTTGCCGTGACAGCCGCAGAGCTAAAAAACTTGTGCAAACAGGTGAAGCCGACTGTTCTCTTTCTTATGGAGACTAGAGCCATAGTGGACAAAATTAAAGCTATAGCTAGAAAGTTATATTATGAAAAATTCTTTTGTGTAGAACTTCGGGGATTGTCCGACAATTTATATTTAATGTGAAAAAATAGAATGAATATTATTGTTTACTCTAGGTGTCATATTTTCATAATTATAAATATTACTGACTCGAATGGCAATACATGGAATTGATGCTTTACTTACGGGAATCCTTTTTTCAAAAAGTGAAGAAAGTTGTCGAAAGTGTTGACCAAAAATTTAGAATTCACAAATGAGCCAGGATGTTTGATTGATGATTTCAAAGAAATCCTATGCCAAGAAGAAAAGGAAGGGAAGCAGTTGAAACCAAGGATTTAGATAGAGGAATTTACAAAATTCGTTTGCACAAATGCTCTAATGGATATGGACTTGAAAGGTAGCAAATTTACTTGGTTCAGTAATCCTAGGGAAGGATTTGTCACCAAAGAAAAATTGGACTGAGCTCTCATTAATTGGAAATGGATGTCTATGTTTAAAAATGCTAATCTTATATCTCTCCCAACCATATCATTAGATAACTGCCCATTAGTTCTCAACGCCAAACCGATTGAGAAAAATCAAAAGCTTTTCAGATATGAGAACTATTGGAACGATAGGAAAGAATGCAACGAAGTCATAAGAAGAGGATGGAATAAGTACAGCAGCAAAGAGGAGTCAACATATTTGATGAACTAAATCAGTAACTGTAAAGAAGAGTTAACAGCCTGGAGTAGAGAGACCTTTAGGAGGACAGACAGAGAAATATTGAAGTGGCAAAACAAGGTCCAGAAATCGCAGAATTCTTATCAAACACAAGAACAACAACAACTTATAGCTGAAGCAAAAAGAAACATCATAGAATTATGGAAGAGAGAAGAGAAATACTGGGGACAAAGAGCAAGGATAAAGTGGTTGAATTACGGAGACAAGAATACTACCTTTTTCCATGCTTCAACTATTCAAAGAAGGGGCAAAAATAGGACTAAAAGGCTGCAGAGTTCACAAGGGCAGTGGATCCAACGAAAAGAGAAAATTTTGAAGCTCATAGAGGATTATTTTTCGGAGCTATTCAAAACTAGTAGAGATAGAGAGATGAAGGAATGCATAAGCAAGGTTCCAAGAAGAGTTACTAATGAGATGAACAAGAAATTAAAGGAGGATATCAGTGACGATGAGATTAAAAAGGCAGCATTTAGAACAGGGATCCAGGTCCAGGTGGACTCAATAGACGCTTTTTCCAGAAGCATTAGGAAACTATTTAGAAAGAAGAGTGCGTTGTGATTATAAAATTTTTCAAAGAAGGGAAGATCCCAGAACAAATTAATGATACTCAGGTGATTCTTGTCTAAAAAATAAAGTCAGTTGAATCTATAAATCATTTGCCTACTATAAGTTGCTGCTACTATATTTACAAGATTGTCTCTAAAATTATAGTGGGATGACTTAAAGGATTCTTGACAAGATTATTTCACCCGTACAAAGTTCATTTGTGGGAGGAAGAATGATTCAAGACAACATCGTAGTGGTTCAAGAGGCTTTTCACATCTTAAAGAGTAAAAGAAGGAAAAGTTCAAAGGACCTAGCCATCAAATTGGACATGAATAAGGTATATGACTGAATGGAGTGGGATTTCCTAGAAAAAGT
Organism: Arachis ipaensis; assembly: GCF_059453495.1. Lineage (NCBI taxonomy): Eukaryota > Viridiplantae > Streptophyta > Magnoliopsida > Fabales > Fabaceae > Arachis > Arachis ipaensis. Next base: position 140,893,008 of record NC_142444.1, read on the forward strand.
TCTTTTATCATTCGGATTTGAAGAGGATTGGACAAAGCTAATCATGGAATGCATGAGAAGAGTGAGATATAAGTTCAAAATCAATGGAGTCCTATCTAAGGAGGTGGTACCACAGAGAGGCTTAAGACAGGAATACCTTCTTTTCCCTTATCCTTTTATAGTTGTGTTTGGAGTATTTACTATATTAATGAAAAATGCCTTAAAGGACAAATTAATCTTTGAAATCAAACTAGTCCACTCTACCCTGATTCTAACCCATTTATTATTTGCTGATGATTGTAAATTTTTTACAGGAGCAAATGAGGACAAGGCGTAATAATTAGTACAAATTCTCAATTTGTACACTAGTGCATCGCGACAAAGAATCAACTTCAAAAAATTAGGGATCACTTTCGGCAATCAAATCTCGATTCAAATGAGAGTGGACATCGAGGAGATTCTTAAAATTCCAACATGGGATAATCTGGAAAAATATCTAGAATAGCCAGCTCACTGAAAAAAGTTTAAATCAAAGGCACTAGAGTGGATTAAAGAGAGAATCATGGGAAAGTTAGAAGGTTGGAAGGAGTCTTTGCTTAATCAAACTGGAAAAGAGGTTTTTTATAAAAGTAGTGGTGCAAGCTATCATTACATATGCCATGAGTGTGTTGAGATTCCCAAAAAAATTATGTGAGGTGTTAAGCTCAAAGATAGCAAGGTTCTGATGGTGTACTCAAGGCAAAGATAGAGGGATCCATTGAAAAAGTTAGGAGAAGCTATGCAAAAGTAAGAAAAAAGGTGGGCTAGGATTCAAGGAGTTTACCTATCACAACACGGCTCAACTTGCTAAATAGGCATGGAGAATCACAAGGAATTCTGAAGCTGTGTGGGTTAAGATACTAAAAGCCATATACTTTTCAAATTGTAACTTTTGAGAGGTGGACAAAGGAAGACAAGCATCCTAGATTTTGAGCAGCATCTTACAGGGAAGGGAATTCCTACGAAGAAATGATAAATTAGTATAACAGAAGGAAATAAAATTGACTTGATGAATGATAATTGGATCCATGGAGTAAACTATCTACTAGGCACAAGCAATCGACAAGAAGGAAAAGTAGCGGATCTCATTCAAGAAGACAGAGAGTGGAACCATCAAAAAATACAGAATCTTTTTTCTCCTATCATCCAAGACATGATCTTGGAACTCCCTTAAGAAAATTTAATAGAAATGATGTAATGCTATGGCCATATAGAAAGAATGGGTAGTATACTATTAAAATAGGATATCACTTAGCAAAGAAAGAAAAGCAAGGACAAATGAATTAAAGTCCGTCAACAAGTTCAAGCCTAGAGGATATTTAGAAGAACATATGGGACATGAGAGTGCCACAAAAAATTAAAATATTTTTGTGGAAAGCCACTCACAATATTCTACTAGTAATATCTAATTTAATAAAGAAAAAAATCAATATTGATCATGTTTGTCCAATTTGTTTGCAGGAGAAAACAGTGTAACACTCTCTACTGCTATACAATTGGACCAGAGCAGTTTGATTTGGAGCTCAAATTCAACTATCCCCAATGAAAGAATTTGTTTCAAATATAGGAAATTGACTGCAATATAATCTAATGAGATTCAGGCAGAATCACAGAGCATAATAAGACCTATGCTGGAGTAGAATTGGATTCCTAAGCTGGACGATTTGGAAAACTATAAATGAAGCAAACTTTAATCACTCAGCTCCTAATCCTCAAGAAACTATTAACTATGCCAGAATCATGAAAACATAATTCATAAGAATCACAAAGCAACCAAACCAGCCAACAACAAATCATAGAAGTAAGAGAATTCTACCTATAAAGTGGAGAGCTCCCCTTATAGAGTGGATAAAATTGAATATAGATGCAATGTTCTCCCCCAGCACCAAGTCAGGAGCGATAGCAATTGTCATTAGAGATGATGAGGGAACATTAAGAGGAGGTATTGCAATTAAAATTAAAGCCAAATCAACAATTATGGCCGAAGCTATTGCAATTAGGGAGGCAATCATATTGGTGGATAATTTAGATGGGGAAAGCAATCATAGAATCAGATATCCAACCTCTAATTGAGGCTATTAAGTCTAATAGCAATTTGTGAAAAATCGACCCTATTCTGAATGACATCCGTATTTTGATGGAGAAGCTCCCAAGTTGTAGATTTACCTGGATCCCAAGAGAGAGGAACAAACTTGCGTATGAAGTTGCTAGAGTCAAGAATCTAGATCAACTGCCCAGCAATTGGTACCTTCACCCACCAAATTCCGTCAAAGGAATCATCAGAAATGATCAATGTATCACAAGGAGCCCTAGGCAGCTTCACTAGTCTATCTCCATGGTGCCTTATCAATCACTGACAACACCTTTCTAGCGCTCCAGATTGTCAATTATAGACCAGCTCCAATAGTTGTCTCCCTCTATGCTCTAGCACCGATCATGTCCTCTTTGATCTAAAATTGCAGTTGATGAATCAAAGAAACATTTTCACTTTCAATATGGGTAGCCATTGAGATTGGGTGGTTATAAATCGAGGCCGACTGGAACATTTTAGGTAGCAACAGTGGATGGGTTCCACATTAGAAGGGGTACTGTTCCGTGGGTTACCTAAAACTAGAGGTCGATCTCGGATGAGATCTTGAATGTGAGCAGAGTTGCTATGTCCAACTTGTTGGATCTTGAAGTGCGGTTGATCCCTGGTCACCGGAGGGTGGTGGTACCTGCAAGAGACTCTGATGCGTAAGTTAGCACGTGCTTTAGGCCGGTTTTTTGTAGAATCAGAGTATGAGTTATACCTGGGTGCTCCAGTGTATTTATAGTAGTGTGGAGTGACCTTCCTTGAGATAAGTTAGTTATCTTATCTTATCCTTTGTGGGTGAGGTCACCTTATCTTTGTGGCTAGCTGCCTTTAGAGGGGCTGTAATCCTCAGCTTTGGGCCTGCTTGGGCCTTTATGGAGATTTGGCCGAGCTCTTTAGGAAGAGGTCGGTGACGAGCCAACCTTTACAAGAGGTCGGTCGCTTTGACGTCGTCCAACCAGGATAGTGTAGCTCGGTCCAGGGTATGAACAGTGCCCCTGCTTGAGTTCGGACCTTTCCATGAGATCGGGCTTTCTGAGCTTCGGTCTCTTTGGGAAAGTCGTGCTCAAGCATCTTGGTCCAATCCGTTCCTCTGTTCGCGAGTTTTTACGTTTATGTTTTAAATGCGAAGCGTTTTGCTTTTAGCTCCTTTATTGTTGCGTTCGTTCCTCGAGGGGGGTTACTTCCTTGGGAATACGCACGCGCTTTTAATGCTCCTTGATTGTGCTTTCACTTTATTTTGCCGTTTCCTTTTCCCTCTTTGCTTTGAGATAAAAAAGAATTTGAACTTAGCCCTTTCTTCTTCCTTTCATTTCCTTTCAGCTGGAAAAGAACCTCCTTTTTTTCACTATCACTTTTGCCCCAAGCTTTTTATTCTTTCTCTGGAGTTTTTCTCTCAGACCATTCCTGTGTTTTATTTGCTCAGCGAAAAGAAGCTTCCTTTCTATTTGTCCCCTAACCCAAGATTGTATCTTTTTGGAGTTTTCTTTTCAGTAGCGGCTGTTCGTGTCTTGCTGTTTGTGCATTCGTCTCTCTGCCTTCTTCTTCTTTTCTAGGTTAGTTCTTCCATTCTGAACTTCTTTGCATTATTTTCCAATTCTATTTTACTTCTGATGATGATTTTTGCATGTGTTATTTTTCTTTGTACTAAGGTTTGATTTTTGCTGAGCTTCTTTAGAAGTAAAAAGACGAAGCTTTCTTTGGTGATCCTTGTATCCTTTGTTTTCTTGAAAGTCGCATTCTTTTTACTTTTCTGTCGTTGATATCTGGACTTATGTTTATTTCCTCGTGTTTTTCTTATGTTTGAGAGGGTTAGTGTTTATTTCTTCTTCTATGTTCTATACTATTGCCTCCAAAGGATGCCCCTGAACTTCTGGCGTTTGATCTCTTTTGCTTTGTGTGAATCCTGGGGTGTTTTTTTGCTGCTATAGTTGTTGTTTGTTGGTTGTTTCCCCACTTTCTGTTTCTTTCTGAGTTGTTTGTTAGTGACTTTTTATTTTTCCTGCTGTAGGTGTAGTTGCTTTATGTCTTCATGTAGAAATATTGTTGAGATGTCTACAAAGGTCCTGCGGGTATGGCCGACTGGTTAGATTCTATAGTCTTAATGTGTGTTACTGTAGCCGATCCTGAGTATTGTGAGAAGCTTAGGAGGTTTCATAGGGTCTGTAGTAGCAGAGATGATGAGAAAAATTATGAGTTGGTGTCGCCCGATCCTGAGGAAAGAGTTAGTTCCCCCCCCTTAGATCGGACAGAGCATCCTTTTTTTTATGCTTATGACTATTTCTTTAGCTAACTCGGCATTACCCTCCCTTTTACTTTCTTTGAGACCGACCTCTTGTGGAACTGTAATGTGGCCCCTTCTCAACTTCACCCGAAATCTTGGGTCTTTATAAAGATTTTCCAACTGCTATGTCAGGAATTGGGTGTCCAAACTATTGTGCCCCTCTTTCTTTATCTATTTGTGTTGACCAAGCCGGGGGTGTCTAAGAAGAAGGCTTCTTGGATCTTCTTTCGTGCCACCCAAGGGAAGAAGTTTTTTTCCATGTTTGACGAATCCTTTAGGGATTTTAAAAATTACTATTTTAAAGTCCGAGCTGTTGAGGGCGTTCGCCCTTTCTTTCTGGATGAGAATGATGAGCCGACCTTTCCTTTGTCGTGCCAAAAAGATACAATAGTTCTTAAGTACCCTTGGAAGAGCTTAGATGAAGTAGAGCAGGCTTTTGTGGGTGCTTTAGAGGAGCATTGGCGGGAGCCTCCTCATCTGGATACAAAGAGGTTTCTAGAAGATCCTTCCCTTCTCCATGCTAAACTAGGTAGTATCCGACCTCTTTCTTCATAGAAGTGGTTGCTATTCATGGTCTGTGTCCTTTTTCTACCGTGTAACTGGTTTTTTCTGGCTTCTTTTCAGAGATGATTAAATCTTCGGACTCAATGAGGGCCTTCCGGAACGCCAAGAAAGCGGCGACTGCCTAAAACCTGTCGAGCAAAGCATTGGGGGAGGGGTCCTCTCAGTTGCCTCCAAAGAAGCCAACGTCGAACTCTCAAGGTCCGAAGAAGGACATCCCGATTCCTCAAGTTCGAACAGTCTCTTCTGACCAGCCTATCTAGACCTCTGGTGCTGCCTCTTCCCCTTCTCCAGTTGGTCCTCCTCCCAAGTGGCAAAAGACTGTTGGGACCTATAACTTGAATGATAAAGAATTTGATGGTGTTGCCTTTACTTCGGAGCTTATTGCTCCGTACAGCAAGGTTCCTTATGACGACGTGTCCATCCTTCATCACTTAGATTTTATTGCCAAGAATAGCATTCAGATGGCCAATATAAGTGCTGTGTTGTCCCGAGTTGTTACGGAGTCTCCAGTCCATGCTATTAGGGCTTTTATGGAGGAGGCCAAGGCTGAATTTAATAGGGTGAAGGGGCTGAAAGATGAGCTGGATGCCAAAGTTGCCAAGCTGGAGCTTGATGTTGGGAAGGAGAAGGCTCGAGCTACTACTGCTGAAGCATCTGCCAACCTGGCCGAGGAGATGGCCAAAAAGTCGAAGGAGAGCTATACCGCACATATAGCGAGCTGCTGGATACTAGGGAGAGACTTCAGTCTGCTCAAGATGATTACGACGAGCTTCAGGGCCATATGGTGAGCAGCATGACTGATATGTACGAGAATTTGAAGGCCCAAGTCTGGGTTCTTGCTCCCGAGCTCGACCTCTCCCTTTTCAGTATGGACAATATGGTGGAGGACGGCAAGATTGTGCCTACCCCTGATGATGAAGATGAGGGTCCTCCTCTTGCACTGCTAGCTAAGGTTTCTACAGCTTCAATTGCTACAGCCCCTTCTGCCGAGGTGGTCCCTCCTGGACCTGAGCCCAAGGTGGAGATACTGAACGGCCCAGATGGAGTTGTCAATGCCACCCCAGTCTCGACTGTTCCACCTTCTTCCAAGGATGCTGCTACAGGGACGGACTTGATCCCTTTGTGATATTTTGATATCTCTGTATTGGTATAGTCTAATTTGTGGGCTTTTGTTGAACTTTTTATTGATGCAAGTTTTTGGATGACTTCTGACATTTGGTTGCTTTCTAGCAACTTTGTTTTAAAAACACTTTAAACTCTTGGGCTGCCGTTTAGGCAGTCTTTGAGTCTTTAATGTTTTATATGCATTTGATTCTGTTTATGTTGATATGCTTGTATCTGAGTTATTTTTTCAACCTTTGTTTAGAGGTGCCTTGACTCTTTATGCCTTTATCTTTGGCTGGCTTGACATCCTCTTTTTTGTCAGCTATGACTAGCCGTCTGGGCTTCTTAGTCGCATATTACTAACTTTAGGTATGGAACCTTTTTTGTTAGTTTGGCCGACTTTCTCAGCCTCGTTTTGAAATGGTGCTTTCTAAGTAGCATTATCTTTCAGGAGTGTTATGTCCTCCTATTTCAGGTGCTTTGGCCTTAGGCTTTTCAACCTTTGGGGCCTTTGAGCTATTATCGTCCTTTGCGTCTTTGCTATCCGGGCTTTTAGTCATACTCCAACAACTTTTTAGGTAGTGTTCCATTGGGGAACCTTTTCTTTATAGTTTTTTTTAGAGGACTTTTTAGCGCCATTGGCTTATGCTTTGCTTTCTGAGTAATATCTTTTTTCAAGACTTGTACCTTTCAGCTAAGCTCTTTCCAGCCTTGGGTTTTTAACCTTTTTTGGCCTTTGCGGGATGTTTTGTTCCTTTTCAGTGATCCTTTTCATTGGTCCGACTTCTCTCTCGGGCCTTCATAAGTTATTTTTAGTAATTCAATTTCTAGTCAGACCTTGTCAGGTCACTTTATATGGGTTACTTTTTATAACTTCTTGCATTAATTCGAGCTTTATCGCTTCACCTTGCCGACCTCTTTTTTTATCGGGCGATGAATTTGGCTTTTGAGCGTAAATTAATGCGTTTTGGTAAGAAACTTTTTTAAGGAATCATTAAAATTTTATTCAAAAGATATAAATAAAAGTGTGTGCATGTGAGTGCTTACCCTTCTAGTTCGGGTAGCTTTTAGATCTCGGCCTGACACCTCATTAAAAAACCTTTTTTAGGAAAAAGAGTGTGCCTTGACCTAAGATCTTTTCTAGCTATAGTACCTTCTTAGGTTGCAGGCGTGCCATGACCTTGGTAGCTCCCGCCCTTCGAGGTCGTCCACTTTATAATAACATTTTTCTAGTACTTCTGCAACTCGGTATGGTCCTTTCCAATTGGCTGCTAGCTTCCCTTCACCCGACCGACCTGCTCCGATAACATTTCGGATTAAAATGAGATAGTTGGTAGAGAAGCTGTACTGGACTACCTTCCGATTATACCTCAAAGTCATTCGACGCTTTGGTGCTTCTTCTCTAATCCGAGCTCTTTCTCGGACTTCTGAAAGCAGGTCGAGCTCTTCCCTTTGAATTCGGGAGTTAGCATCTTCATTGTAGAGGATCGCTCTGGGGGATCTTTCTTCTATCTCCACGGGAATCATCACCTCCATTCTGTAAGCAAGTCGGAAGGGTCATTCTCCAGTGGTAGAGTGTGGAGTTGTCCGATATGCCCATAAGACTTGTGGGAGTTCTTCAGCCCAAGCTCCCTTTGCGTCCTATAATCTCCATTTTAACCCGGCCAATATGACTTTGTTGGCAGCTTCTACCTGTCCGTTGGCCTATGGGTGTTCTACAGAGGTGAATTGGTGCTTTATTATCAGGTCAGCTACCAAGTTCCTGAAACCCGTGTCGGTGAACTGAGTGCCATTATCTGTGGTGGTGGAGTAAGGAACCCCAAACCTTGTGACAATGTTTCTATATAGAAATTTTCGACTTCTTTGGGTGGTAGCAGTAGCCAGTGGCTCTGCTTCAATCCACTTTGTGAAGTAGTCTATGCCTACAATGAGGAACTTGACTTGCCCTGAACCCTAGGGGAAGGATCCGAGGAGGTCGAGTCCCCACTTTGCGAATGGCCAGGGCGATGTAACACAAATGAGCTCTTCGGGTGAGGCTACATGGAAGTTGGCATGCTTCTGACATGGTGGACATTTCTTGATGAACTATGTTGCTTCTTTTTGCAAGGTCGGCCAGTAAAAACCAGCTCGGAGTACCTTTTTGGAAAGAGCTCTTGCCCCAAGGTGGTTGCCACACATGCCTCCATGGACTTCCTCTAGGACGTCCCTTGTAGCGGAGGTCGGGACACATTTTAAAAGAGGTCTTGCAATCCCTCTCCTATATAGGATGTCATCCACTATGGTATAGTACTGTGCTTCTCGTACTAGCCTTTTTGCCTCCTTTTTATCTGCAAGGAGTGTGTCAAATTTAAGGTAGTTGATTATGGGAGTCATCCAACCCTGGTCCTGGCCTGATATAGTTAGGATCTCCTCTTCCTCCAAGATTGATGGATTTCGCAGGGTTTCTTGGATGAGGCTTCTATTATTGCCCCCTGGTTTGGTGCTGGCTAGTTTTGAAAGTGCATCAGCTCGGGCATTTTGCTCCCGGGGTATATGTCAGACCTCAAATTCCTTGAATTGTCCGAGTTGTTCTCTGGTTTTGTCCAGGTATTTTCTCATGGTGGGGTCCTTAGCTTGATAGCTCCCTTCTATTTGTGAGGTAATTACTTGTGAGTCACTAAAGACGGTAAGCTTTTGAACTCCCACTTCCCTAGCCAGCCTCAAACCGGCCAGTAGCGCCTCATATGCAGCTTGGTTATTTGAGGTAGGGAATTCGAACTTTAATTTCGATTTGGGTTCCCTGATCACTTTCCATAATTACGCCTGTGCCACTCCCGGCTTTGTTCAAAGAGCCATCCACGTAGAGATTCCACTCTATGGGGGTACCCGGGATGTTAGTGTACTCTGCGATGAAGTCGGCCAGGTACTGTGATTTAATAGCTGTACAAGCTTCGTATTTGAGGTCGAATTTAGATAATTCGACTGCCCATTGTAGGATTCTTCCAGCTAAATCCGTTTTCTGTAAGATACCTTTTATAGGCAGGTTGGTCCGTACTCTGATTGTGTGAGCCTAGAAGTATGGGCGGAGTCGTCGAGAAGTGAGTATGAGGGCGTAGGCGAACTTTTCTATCTTTTGATAGTTTAGTTCGGCCCCTTGTAGTGCCTTACTGATGAAGTAAATGGGTTGTTGCCCACTTTCTTCTTCTCTGACTAGTGCTGAGGCTACTGCTCGACTTCCTACGGCGAGGTATAGTATGAGTTCTTCACCTTCCCGTGGTCGGGTAAGGATAGGTGGTTGCCCCAGAAATTTCTTGAAATCTTGGAAGGCTTGTTCACATTCTGGGGTCCATTCAAACCTCTTTCCCTTCCTTAATGTTGCATCGAAGGGGAGAGATCTTAAGGCTGATCCAGCTAGAAATCTGGATAGGGCTGCTAGTCTTCCATTGAGTTGTTGTACCTCTTTGACGCGGGTCGGGCTTTTCATGTTGAGTATGGCCTAACACTTATCTGGGTTAGCTTTAATTCCTCTATGAGTGAGCATGAAGCCCAAGAATTTTTCAGCTTCTACCGCGAAGGTGCATTTTGCGGGGTTAGGTCACATCCCATGCTTTCTTATGGTGTCGAACACTTTGGTGAGGTCGGGTAATAACGATTCCTCGCTCTGTGTTTCTCCCAGCATGTCGTCTACATAAACCTCCATTAACTTTTCGATGTGATTGGCAAAAACTTTGTTCATCAATCTTTGGTATGAAGCTCCTGCGTTCTTGAGTTCGAACGGCATGACTATGTAGCAATAGTTCGCTCTTGGGGTTAGGAACGAGGTCTTTTCTTGGTCGGGCGGATACATTGGGATTTGGTTGTATCCTGAGTAAGCGTCCATGAAGGAGAGGTACTTGTATCCCAAAGAGGCATCCACTAGAGTGTCTATATTTGGGAGTGAGTAGGGATCTTTTGGGTAGGCTTTATTCAGGTCGGTGTAATCAGTACACATCCGTCACTTTCCATTTGACTTTTTTACCAAGACAACGTTAGCTAGCCATAATGGGTACTTAACCTCCCTTATGAACCCTGCCTCCAGTAAGGCCTGTACCTGCTCCTGCACAGCTTGGGACCTTTCTGGGCCAAGCTTCCTACGCCTCTGTTGTACTGGTCGGGATCCAGGATATACTGCCAGATTATGGCACATTAGCTCGGGATCTATCCCAGGCATGTCTGCGGCCTTCAATGCAAAGAGGTCAGAATTATCCTTTAAGAATCGTATCAAAGGCTCTTTTAGGTCTCCTTTTAAGGTCGCCCCTATATTTGTTACTTTGTCTTGAGTATCCCCTATTTGAATTTCTTCGGTCTCGCCTTCGGGTTGAGGACGAAGTTCTTCGCGAGCTCGGATTCTCCCGAGTTCGATAGTGTTGGTTTCCTTTCCTCTGGGGTTGCCTTTAAGGTTCAGAATTTCATTGTAACAGCGTCGCGCCAGTTTTTGCTCTCCTTTTATGGTGGCGATCCCTTTTGGCGTTGGGAACTTCATGCACAGGTGTGGGGTGGAGACCACTGCAGCGAGCTGGTTCAACGTTGTCCGACCTATTAGGACATTGTAAGATGAGCTCACGTCGACTATGATGTAGTCTATGCTTAATGTCCTAGACCAAGTTCCCTTTCCAAAGGTTGTGTGTAGTGGGATGTACCCTAGTGGTTGAATTGGGGCATCTCCGAGCCCGAATAGGCTATTTGGATATGCTCTGAGTTCTTTTTCTTGTAGTCTGAGCTTATCGAAGGCCTATTTAAATAGTATATCTGCGGAGCTTACCTGATCGACCAATGTTCGGTGAAGGTTGGCATTGGCCAGTATGATAGTAACCACCACGGGGTCATCATGCCCGAGGATGATGCCCGCGGCGTCCTCTTGAGTAAAGGTGATAGTAGGGAGGTCTGATGGCATATCCCCTTCTCCGACATTATATACTTCTTTAAGATGTCTTTTACGGGATGACTTGGAGATCCCTCCGCCTGCGAATCCGCCGTTGATCATGTGAACGTGTCTTTCAGGGGTACGAGGGGGACATTCAGCTCGTTCACCCTCTTCATCCCTTCTTCTCTTTTTTGGTTCGTCCCTTGTATTGGCGAGGAACCGATTTAATCTGCCTTCCCTGACTAGCTTCTCTATGACATTCTTCAAGTCGTAGAATTCGTTGGTAGAGTGCCCGTAGATTCGGTGGTATTCGCAATACTCTGTCTGATTTCCTCCCCTTTTGTGTTTAATCAGACGAGGGGGCGGGATCTTCTATGTGTTGCATATCTCTCGGTAGACATCTACAAGAGACACCCGGAGAGGGGTGTAGTTGTGGTATTTTCTAGGTTTCTCAGTAGGTTGGTCCTCTTTTTTCCTGGAGTCCTTATCCTTGTCCTGAGATGGGTAGGAGAATCCGAATATGCTTTATTGAATCTTTTCATATAATTGCGGAGGCTCTCCCGATCTCCTTGTTTAATCCCTAGCAAGCTTGGAGCATGCTTGGTTTTGTCCTTCTCAATGGAAAACCTGGCTAGAAACTTCTTGGCGAGGTCATTGAAGCTTGCAATTGACCTTGGTAGCAAGCTGTCGAACCACTTTATTGCTGTCTTGGTCAAGGTGGTCGGGAAAGCTTTGCAATGGGTTGCATCCGAGGCATCTGTGAGATACATTCGGCTCCTGAAGTTGCTGAGATGATGACTTGGGTCGGACATTCTATCGTAAGGAGTCATGGCAGGGGCTTTGAAGTCTTTTGGGACTTTAGCTTTCATGATTTCCTTTGTGAATGGGTCTTGGTCCTTGTGGGGGCTGTCTTCGCGATTGGGCCGAGTAGCTTTAGTTTTGGGATCGGCCTCGAGTTTGAGGAGCTTGTCTTCCAGCTCTCGACGCCTTCTTGTTTTTCTGCGAAGGTCTCGCTCGGCCTCTCGCTGCCGTTCAGCTTCCTGTTCGAGCTGCTTAAGGCGATCCTGCTGTTCACGGATGGCGTCTAGGATCTCTGTGTTTGGGGACTGCTTGTCTCCCTTGGATTGAGGTGTATCCTTGGATGCGGCATCCGTGTTCTTGAGGGGCGTTCTGTCTTCCAAACCAGAGTTGTGATTGTTGTCTTGGTTGTCCGCCATGATGATGGGATGACTTCCAGGTTCCCCGGCAATGGCGCCAATGTTCCGTGGGTTACCTGAAACTGAAGGTCGATCTCGGATGAGATCTTGAATGTGAGCGGAGCTGCTATGTTCGACTTGTTGGATCTTGAAGTGAGGTTGATCCCTGGTCACCGGAGGGTGGTGGTACCTGCAAGAGACTCCGATGCTTAAGTTAGCACGTGCTTTAGGCAGATTTTTTGTAGAATCAGAGTATGAGTTATACTTGGGTGCTCCAGTGTATTTATAGTAGTGTGGAGTGACCTTCCCTGAGATAAGTTAGTTATCTTATCTTATCTTTTGTGGGTGAGGTCACCTTATCTTTTTGGCTAGCCGCCTTTAGAGGGGCTGTAATCCTCAGCTTTGGGCCTGCTTGGGCCTTTATGGAGATTTGGCCGAGCTCTTTAGGAAGAGATCGGTGACGAGCCAACCTTTACAAGAGGTCGGTCGCTTTGACGTCGTCCAACTAGGATAGTGTAGCTCGGTCCAGGGTATAAACAGGTACCTTTCTCAGCGCCAGCAATTTCTATCTCAATGGTAGCATTATCCTTGCCAAATTAACTTGTTTAGAGGCACCTCTATTGCTCACTCCCTCGGTAGAATTTTATTTTATTGTTACAGGGGATAGGTAGTATATAAATGTTATTAAGTGGGTATTAATTTCAAAATAGGGGATGCTTGTAGCATTGGGGTGTAATCTCGGGTGTGGGAGGGTGTTTTTGTTTTTCGGTGTGGGTTGAGTCCTCCGACCCAAAACCAGACCCAAAAAAAAATTCTTATACAGTTATCACTACAAGAAAAATGCTGAATACTGTCAGATTTAGCGACAGATGTTAGAGGCGAATTTACCGGCAGATATGGCAATACATTCATCGAATAAAAAGGTTATCGTCGGATTTGATATTCCGACAGTAAATTCACTGATAATAATTGGAGGAAAAAAAGAAAATTTGGTGACCAGATTACCATGGGATTTACTGTCGAATTTATCTGCCGATAAATCTCAATGGAACGTTGCATTTTGATCATTAATACATTACCTTCAGATTTATTCGCTGGTAAACCTGATCTAAATTCAAAATGCGTGGCCATCTCCCCTCACTTTCAAGAACACCCTTCTCTCTCCCCCATTCTCCTCTCTCTTCTCTCTCCCCTGCAATATCCTCCACCAGTAGCACCTCCAGCCACCCTCCGCCAACGCTGCCCACCTCCTTCTTCTCTAAATTCTATGTCAAGTTGCCTGGATCGTGTTTCGTTGCCTCAAACGGAGTTGCTCATCTATCTCCGCCCGTTGGAAGAGCTGCCTCCGCCGCTCCCTTTGTTGCCGGAGCTGTGTCCCTCTTCTATCGTCCAGGTAGGTTGCTCTCATCCCTCTCCCTCTCCCTATTCCATTCTATTTTTGTTTTTTAAATAAAAAATCCTAACCCCTTTTTTGCCCTAACAGCATCTCGGGGCAAATTGTTCTTCTTCAGCCTCTGTTAATTGTTCTTCTTGTTGCTAATTCTTCTTATTAATTGTTATGTTATTGTTACATAGATGTTCAGTTCTTGTAGTTATTGAATTTATTTGCTGTTATTGTTCTTGATTACTTAAATTTTTTACTAATAATTATTCAGTTCTCGTAGTTATTGCTGTTATGGTTCTTGTTGATTTGTTAGTGATTGTTGTTGTTGCTATCATTGTTCTTGTTGATTTATTAAATTTTTTGCTAATAATTGTTTAGTTCTTCAATATCTCTACGTTGAGCCTTATTTTCTGTGTTTCCGTTGTGTTTGGGAACGTGTCGTTAAGGTACCTTCCTGTGTCGTTTAACCAAGCAATTGGTGCCACAATGCCTTTTATCACTACCGTTTTTTTCTTCAAGAGGCAAGCTTATAGAGTGGTTCGAGGTTTGATTTCTCTTTTCTTATTTTCTTTTTCTTTGTTTATATATGTTTTGGATGAGATAGTCATTTGAGTTGAAGATAAAATGAAGTAAGATTTGTTAGTAGCTGAGAATCTTCTCTCTTAGTAGGTTATGTTGTTGATGAAAAAGAGTAACTCATATCATTGGGGAAAAGAAGGTGTTGGCCATTTCATAAGTAGCTTATATTTCTTGTTAGTTGAAATGCACAATTTTCATATTATTGATGTGGTTTATTAACTATTATGGTTGTCATCGGTGTTTACAGTGTCTGGTTAAGTTATGGTTCTGTTTGTGCACTCTTTTTGTAGGTAAAAATTACATATATATTTCATAGTTTCCATAGTGTTTTGCGATCCTTTAATTCAAGTTACAACTCATTCACTTGATTTTCAGCAATTACTGACCGTAGAATGGTGGGAAACGACATCATGGAGAATGATATAATACAAGTCAGTTTTTGTTTTACTTCATTTTTTTCTCTTTTTTCTTTTGTTTTTGTATTTTTATTCCCTAATGGTGACTTACTTCATTGTCAAATGGTGTTTGATAACATTATGTGATACTGAATTAAGTTAAGTTACTTCATTAAATTTTAGTTTTGAGGTTTTGTAACATGTAGAATCTAAGAACAAGAAGAATAACATAGTGATGGTTTCTATTTATGTTATTGGTGTGTGCATATTTTATAAGGAAAGTAATTAGTTTTTCTCTTCTTATGACATTTGATTGTGTACTATCTGTACAAATGAATAGTAGTTACACCTTTCTTTATGCTTTGTTATTTTTCGTTTTCAGCTTCCCTGTGATTTTGTGATTTGTTTAAGGCGTAGAGGTTTATTCAATTTGATGATCTTGTGATTTGTTGAATTGGAATTGCAAATTATATAGGAATTACTTTTTGGATCTTTAGCTTTCTAATTTGTCATTGTTTGGCTCCCATGTAAGTGGTAGATTCCATTCATGAATGAAGTAGTTTCAAAGTAGAAGAAAAAAGATATAAAAAAAAAAACTTGTTTTGTTCATCCTCTGTATTCAGAATTTTTATTTGTGAACTTTCAACTAAAAATTATAGACAAATTATTATAAAAAATTCTAAAACTTTAAATTTTGTTAGTTTAGAAATTATTAAATTTAAATATTTAAAATTATATAGTGAATTTTCAAAAAAAAAATTTTATAAAAATTAAAATTTAAGTTTACCGTCGATTAAATCGGCCGATAACTATTAATTTAATTATTAATAATAAATCATATATTACCGTCAGATCTACCAGAAAAAAATTTGACGGTAACAAGCTCCATAATTTCAAAATTTTTATATCTGCTGGTAATTAGCAACAAATGAAAAAGTTTGTTGGTAAACAGTTACTGGTGAGATTTATACAGTCGAATTTATTCTGCCGGTAAATCCGACGGTCTCCAACGACTTTTTTGTAGTGTATGTTGGTGGCCTTGAATGAATATTTCTCTTATTAAGAAATCAGTAGATGTTTTTTTTTTTAAAAAAAAAGCTTTGGGTGGGAGAATACCCTGTTTGAATCTGTTGGTTGCTCAGGATAGTTTTTGAGTCAGGCCGAATTTGTCTAGTCCAACTCATGCCTAATTTTTTTTTTTTGTTTCTCACGATATCTTCTAGTCCGACTGGTCAAAGACTAATTCATCGCGAGTTGGAGCTCCATTTAAGATTTTGCCATTAGCCAATAGCCAATGAGTTACTGCATGCACAAAGTGATATTCAAATCTCCAATACTTGTTTAACTGAACTAATGAGCTAACTATAAACAAACTCTACTTAGTTAAAAACAAACACAAGAAAGCTTTTGATAAAGGAATTTTAATAAAAACATCCAATGCAAGCTATCGACAGAAGATAGCTTGGCAGCCTCCTGAGAAGTAGTGTTGGCAATGGGTAAGGTATGATAGAATCAACACTCTATCCTAACCCTACCCGCGGGTTGAAACTTTTTAAAAACTTTATCCTATCTTACTCGCGGGTTGAGAGATTCTCAACCCTAACCCGACTCGTACCCTAAAGTTCTCAACCCTACTCTATCCGCAGGAAAATAAAAAATTTTCAAGTAAATATAAAATTCAATCATTTCATATTTTATATAAATTATAAAATAGAAAATAAAAAACTAAGTTTAAATTTAAACTAATAAAATCTTAAAGAAATCCTACATAAAATTACAAATAGCATGATCATCAAATTTTTAATAAAATTAAAATAACACAAATAAAAATAAATATTTTATCACTCTTTTTCTAACTCCAAGTTCTTACAACTTACTCTTTAAATAACAAATGTACTCAATTAGTAGTTTAAATGATTAATTTAGTGGTTACTTACTTATTTTGAGTTTTTACAAGAAGGAGATTGTGGGTTTAATACCCATTTCTTTCACTATACATAACCCTCTCCCGACCTTATCTGCACACTACTTTACTCATAGAGGATCGAGTAGACAACCCTACCCAATCGATTTAAGCCGGGTTGGATATCTATGAATAAGGTACATATTGTCAGTCCTACTGAATGGGGGTGATTTGATCCAAAATATGCTAGGGGATTCCCATGCCCATGTGGGCTCTGTTTTGTAATTTTTCCTTTTTTTGGGCTTTAAGCCCGTTCAATCGCCAATAAATTAATAAATATATCAAAAGAATATTCTAAAATCTATAGAAATATGCTTTTGCTTTTAAATTTTTTTAAAAAATTTAAAAAATGTCTCTAATATTTTATTTGTTTTAATTTTATTTTTGATAACCAATTTAATAACCAATTTAAAAAATGTCATTAATTTTTTAATAACCAATCGTTAGTCACTATTATTTATTCTAATTTTGACCTTAAATTCAAAATTCCAATTAATCTAATCCAACAATTAATTGAAAATTTCAATTTCGAATAAAAATTAAGGTTAGTAAAAAAGTTAAACTCGAAAGAAAAATATTAAAAGATTAACAAAAAAAATAATTAAAAGATATTTATATTAAAACATCAAAGAAAAATAAAATTAATTTAAAAATTAAGAGTTTTTTTTTAATTTCTCGAAAACTTTAAAAAATGTACTTTATTCTCTAACGCATATTATATAAAAATTAATATCAATATTGTTACGTGGGTAACCTGAACTGGTGGATTGGGCTTGAAAGGTTGGCCCAAGCGTCAAAGACGAGGTGGTCTCTGACTTGGTTTACGTCTACGATCCGCCGTCCGACTTGTGTGTGAAAGAGTGGGGGTGGTACATGCAAAGACACTCTGATACCTAAGTCAACAAGGGGGTAAGCAGGTTTAAAGAGTATTGGAACTTAGAGATATTTAAGGGGTGTCAGTGTATTTATAGTGGTGATCCAATAACCACCGTTGGAGTAGTTCCACCTTTTAAGGTGGATAACCGTCCCTTTATCGTGGGAGTAGTTGAGATATGGCTCCTGGAAGTGGGTTGAGAGATTTTAGGGGTAGTTACTTATTTGAATAAGTGTTATCTGCCAGCTATCCTTCGAGCCCGACTTCTTTGAGGTGGAGTCTGTGTTGAATCTGACCTCCTCTAAGAAGGTCGGTGGGTAGTGAAGGCCAATCTTTGGATTAGGCCTTTTGGTGCGTTTGGACCTGGGCCATAGTGTTGGGCCAGGATATGAACAGTGCCCCTACTCGAGTCCGATCTCTTTTACTTATGAGTTGGATTCGAGTATTTGAACTCGGGCTTATAGTCGACGTGATTTTTAGAACCGACGTAATTCAAATTTCTAAACTGTCGTGTCTAATCAAACGTCGCGTCTGTTGGGGTTTTCGCATTTACACGTGGGAGCAGTTACATTGGTAACGGCACGTTTCTTTAATGGTTGCGTCGATTTACTCTTATGCCCTTAGCGTGTTCATAAATACTTTTCCCTTTCTTTTCTCTGTTTTCTTTTGCCTTCTGAAACTTTTTGCTTACACTCTCTGTTCTTTTCAAAGAAAAACTCTTTTCTTCTCGGAGTGCTTTGCTGCTGCTGTTACTGCTTCTCCTCGTATTTGCAGATAAAGGTTAGTCATTTCCTTCTCCTCTTCTACCCTTTATGTTGGTGCTTTGTTAGAGGAGTTTCGCATATTCTTAGCGAGTCTATTTATTAGTCTAGTGATCCTGCTTTATTTTGCTTTGGAGAGAAGTTGCTTGGTCTTCGGGGAAGCCCTGTTTTTTTATGCCCTTTCTTTTTTCTTTGTAGGTCTTGCCCTTACTTCTTTGTTGAAAAAATGTCTTCCCACATCCCTGAGTCCCTTTTGAGATGGGTAGACGACACAGTGCTGGAAGAAAACCCTTTAGTAGATATTGACTATATCACTGACCTTCGTACCCACCATAGGATTTGTAGCGATGAGGCTGACGAGCCAAAATACGAGTTGGTAGCCCCGGGTCCTGAAGATCGGGTTTTTTTTGGGAGGATTGCTGATTTTAATCCTCATTTTTTCTTTATGTATGACTGCCTTTTCACCCGCCTGAGGGTTCTTCTACCTTTTTCCGACTTTGAGATAAGGGTGTTACATCATTGCCGAGTTGCTCCCACTCAGCTTCACCCCAATTCTTGGGACTTTATGAAAATTTATCAACTTGTCAGTCGGGCCAATTCCCGACTTCCACAAAGATCTTTTTTTATCTTTTTCATATGACCAAGCCATTTAGTGGGCAAAATAACAAGCAGCAGTGGATATCTTTCTGGGGCATTCAAGGTCGAAAAGTTTTTTCTATATTTGATGAGTTCTTCCATGATTTTAAGAACTTCTTTTTAAAAATCCAAGCTGTAGAGGGTTACCACCCCTTTTTTCTTGACGAGAACAATACTCCCCGCTTTCCCCTTTACTGGTTGGAGGCCTCTCCCGTGGATAAGTATAGCATGGAGGACCTGGATGAGGTTGAGGAGGCTGTAGTGGGTTTTTCCGAGAAGCTTGGGGAAGGGCCCCTAATCTGGACACAAAAAAGTTTCTTCTGGGTTCTCCGAGTTTCGTTCAGACCCAGCTAGGTAGTCTTTTTTAGTCGTTTCTTGAGGTTTCCGACTTGTGATGTTTTCCGACTTCTAGACTAATTACTTGTTTTGTTTTTCATAGATGGTGAAGAGTGGCTCAAGTGCTACTTACCAGAAGGTCCAGGAGGCCAAGAAGAAGGCGCGTGCCCGTGCTGATGCCACGAGGGCTGCTGGCGCTCCTCCTCCCCCTCGTGATTCTAGGACCTCTTCTCCTCCTATCTTGGTAACCTCCTCATCTGCTTCTCCTCTTCCTCCTCCTATCCCCCCGGTCCGACCTCCTGTCGAACCTAAAAAGAAAAAATACAAAACCTCAGAGTCTAGCTTTTCTCCTTCTGGGGAGGCCAACTTTGACGGTCCCAGGTTCGTTCGGAATCACATCTTCCCCCATACTCAAATTATGATTCGGGGGAGTGTTCGGGCTGCTAGAGTCTGCACAAAACTCCTTGATATTCTGGACAAAACTCCCCTTAGTTCTTTGGGCTCTTCCCAAAAGGTTGAGGAGTTGGAGGGGAGAATTGTCCTCTATCAAGAGGAGGAGAAGCCTTCACTTTGATGCCTCGTTAAAACCCCCTTCAGGAAAACCCCCTTTTTTTGGGTAAAAAACCACAAAGTCGGGAAAAAGAGTACATCAGGGAGTGAAGTTCGCTTTTAACTATAGTACATTTTCATATTACAAGCATGCCACGACCTTGGTAGCTCCGTACCGCTCAGGTCGGTTACCTTGTAGTATCCCTTTCCTAAGACTTTGCTAATCTTATATGGCCCTTTCCAATTAGCAGCGAGCTTTCCTTCTCCCGACTTGTTAACGCCGATGTCGTTTCTAATCAGTACCAAGTCGTTTGGGATGAAGGTTCTTCGAATGACCTTCCTGTTGTATCTACTTGTCATTCTTTGCTTCAACGTTGCTTCCCTTTATCTGGGCTTGTTCTCGGATTTCAGGTAGTAGCTCGAGTTCTTCTTTGTGTGCCTGAACGTTGCCAACCTCGTCGTAGAAGTTTACCCTTGGACTTTGCTCATTGATTTCTACTAGTATCATGGCTTCCATGCCATAAGCAAGTCGGAAGGGTGTTTCTCCTATAGCAGACTGAGGTGTAGTCTGATATGCCCATAGTACTTGAGGGAGTTCTTCAGCCCAGGCTCCTTTTGCGTCTTGCAACCTTCTCTTCAACCCAGCCAGTATAACCTTGTTGGTTGCCTCAGCTTGCCCATTTTCTTGTGGGTGCTCTACCGAGGTGAATTGGTGCTTGATCTTCATACTAGCTACCAGGTTTCTAAAGGTAGAGTCGGTGAACTAAGTTCCATTATCAGTGGTGATGGAGTGGGGGACTCCATACCTTGTGATAATATTCTTGTAGAGGAACTTCCGACTTCTGTGGGTTGTGATGGTGGCTAATGGTTCTTCTTCGATCCACTTCGTGAAGTAGTCTACTCCCACTATTAGATATTTCACTTGTCCAGGTGCTTGGGGGAAGGGTTCTAATAGGTCCAATCCCCATTTTGCAAAAGGCCATGGAGAAGTTATGCTAATGAGCTCCTCGAGGGGAGCGGCGTAGAAGTTTGCATGCATTTGGCATGGCTGACACTTCTTTACGAATTTGGTGGCATCTTTCTGCAAGGTCGGCCAGTAGAACCCGGCTCGTATGACTTTCCTAGCCAAAGACCTTGCTCCGAGATGGTTTTCGTAGATACCATTGTGAACCTCCTCTAGGACTTCCGTTGTCTTTCTGGCCGGGACGCACTTTAGTAATGGTGTGGATATTCCTCTTTATAGAGGATATTTTTCACCAAAGTGTAGTTTTATATTTCCCTCCGGATTTTCTTGGCCCCTTTTTCTTCTTTGGGTAGGATATCGAACTTTATGTATTCGAGTAAGGGGTTCATCCATCTGAGGTCTAATCCGGATACCTCAAAGACTTCTTGCTTAGATTCTGTTTTTGAGACAGAGGGTTCCTGGAGAGTCTCTTGGATCAGGCTTCTATTATTTCCTCCTGGCTTGGTACTTGCTAACTTGGAAAGGGCGTCTGCTCTGCTATTGAGATCCCGAATTATGTGTTTGACCTCAGTCTCCGAGAACCGCCTAAGATATTCCAAAGTTTTATCTAAGTACCTCTTCATATTAGGGTCTTTAGCCTGGTACTCTCCATTTATTTGGGAGGTTACCACCTGAGAGTCGCTGAACACGACTACTTTGGTCGCACCGACTTCTTCTGCTAGCTTTAGCCCAGCGATCAAGGCTTTGTATTCTACCTGGTTGTTAGAGGCTATGAATCCAAATTTGAGGGAAACTTCTATTTGAGTTCCCTCTTGGTTGACTAATATTATGCCTGCACCGCTTTTGCCCTTGTTGGAGGATCCATCCACATATAGCTCCCATGTTGTGGTGGCTTTCTCTTGATCTTCTGCATATTCCGCTACGAAGTCAGTGAGGCATTGGGCTTTGATTGCAGTCCGAGTTTCGTACTTAAAGTCAAACTTGGATAGCTCTATAGCCCATTGAACCATTCTGCCTGCAATATTTATTTTTTGAAGTATTTATTTCATGGGCTGGTTTGTTCGGACTTTCGTTCGGACTTTTATTGTGTGGGCTTGAAAGTAAGGCCGTAGCCTTTGGGAGGCTACTATTAAGGCGTACGCAAACTTCTCGAGTTTTTGGTACCTTAACTCGGGGCCTTGTAGAACTTTGCTGGTGAAGTATACAAAATGTTGCCTGACCTCGTCTTCCCGTATTAGAGCTGAGCCTACAGCTTTGTCGGATACGGACAAATACAGGACGAGTTCTTCCCCGACTTTAGGTCGGGTCAGAATCGGAGGTAGGCTTAAAAACCTTCTGAACTCCTGGAATGCTTCTTCGCATTCAGGAGTCCATTCGAACTGGCATCCTTTTCTTAGTAGAGAGAAAAGTGGTAGGGATCTTAACGCTGATCCTGCCAAGAACCTGGAGAGAGATGCAAGTCGGGCTTTTCATTTTTAGGACTGCTCTATACTTGTCGGGGTTAGCTTCGATCCCCTTTGTGTTAGCATAAATCCCAAAAAATTTTCTACCTCTACCGCGAAGGTGCACTTCGCGGGATTTAACCTCATCCCGTGCGTCCTAATGGTGTTGAAGACTTGTGAGAGGTCATCCAGGAGGTCATCCTCATCCTTGGTTTTTATTAATATGTCGTCTACGTATACTTCCATTAGACTCCCAAGGTGAGGTGCAAACACCATATTCATTAGCCTTTGATACGTGGCTCCTGTGTTTTTTAGCCCAAAAGGCATAACCACATAGCAATAATTTGCTCTAGGTATAATGAAGGATATTTTTTCTTGATCCGGCTTGTACATCGGGATTTGGTTATATCCCGAGTATGCATCCATAAACGACAAGTATTGATATCCCGAACTGGAATCTACTAGGGTATCAATACTTGGGAGTGGATATGGGTAGGGGTGTTATCGGTTCGGTTTGGTTCGGTTTTGGACCAAAAACCAACCGAACCGATATGTTTGGTTCCTACAGACACACAATCGTTCGGTTTGCTGCTTTTACAACAAACCGAACCAAACCGAACCGAACCAACAACGGTTTGGTTCGGTCGGTTTTTTTGTTTTTAATTTTTAATGAGCAAAATATGAATCACAATAATTAAAGGTTTAAAATAGTTAATAAACTGAAATAATAAGAGTAAAATATTGAAATGGTTAGGGGCTGAGGATTTTTGTTGTTAGGTTAAAGGTTAAAATGATTAAAACATTGAAATGGATGCATATCTTCGATTCGGTTTGGTTTGGTTCGGTTTCTATCGAGCCAACCAAAAATCGAACTGAACCGATCGGTTTTGTCAGAAAAAAAAACCAAAAAAAACCAATTTTTTTGGTTTTTAAATCAGTTGTTGTAATTTTTGGTTCGGTTTGCGGTAATTTTCGGTCCGGTTCGGTAACTTACACCCCCTAGATATGGGTCCTTTGGACATGCCTTGTTTAGGTCGGTGTAGTTGACACACATCCTCCACTTGCCGTTTTGCTTTTTGACTAACACCATATTTGCCAGCCAAGCCGGATATTTGACCTCTCTGATGAAGCCGGCTTCTAGGAGGGCTTGTACTTGTTCTTCCACCACTTGGGCTCGTTCAGGTCCGAGCTTCCGTCTTCTTTGCTAGACAGGTCGTGATCCAGAATATACTAACAGTTTATGCGACATGAGCTCGAGATCTATTCATGGCATGTCGGAGGCTTTCCAGGCGAAGAGGTCAGAATTCTCTTGTAGGAGCCTTATAAGCTTCGGCTTCAAATCCTCTTTCAGGTTGGCTCCTATGTTAGTATTTTTTCCTTCCTCTTTCCCTACCTGTACCTCTTCATCTTTCCCCCGGGCTGTGATCGTAGCTCTTCCTTAGCTCGAACTCCTCCGAGCTCAATGGTGTGTACCTCCTTGCCTTTTCCTCTCAGGTTTAGGCTTTCATTGTAGCATTTCCTTGTCAGCTTCTGATCTCCCCTGATGGTTGCAATTTTCTCTGGCGTTGGGAATTTTATGCAGAGATGGGAGGTGGATACCACTGCTCCGAGCCGATTTAGGATTGTTCTGCCTATTAAAGCGTTATAGGCCGAACCCACATCGACAACTATGAAGCCAATACTCAGAGTTTTGGATTTTATCCCCTTTCCAAAAGTTGTGTGTAGGGGTATGAATCATAGTTGGTGTATCCTCCAGCCCATATAGGGTATCAGGGTAAGATCTTAATTTTTTTCATCCAATCACAGTTTATCAAATGCTGGTTTGAATAGGATATCGGTCGAGCTCCCTTGATCCACCAGGGTTCTGTGTAGATGGGCATTGACAAGTATCGTAGTAATTACTACCGGATCATCATGTCTGGGAATGATGCCTTGCCCATCTTCTTTAGTGAAAGAGATGGTTGGAAGGTTGGGAACTTCGCCCCCGACCTGGTAGACTTCCTCCAGATGTCTCTTGCGAGAGGACTTTGTGAAACCGCCTCCCACAAACTCCCCTGAGATTATATGTATATGTCTTTCTGGGGTCTGTGGTGGTGGGTCTCTTCGGTCCTCCTCCTCTCGCTTTCTCTTGCCATGATGGTCCGACCTTTTTCTGATATATCTGTCAAGCCGACCTTCCCTAGCCAGCTTCTCTATCACATTTTTCAGGTCGGAACATTCATTTGTTGAGTGACCATATAGCTTATGGTACTCACAGTATTTTCCACGTCTTCCTCCTTTTTTGTTTTTGATGGGTCTAGGGGGAGGTAGCCTTTCAGTATGACAAATCTCCCTGTAGACATCAACTAGGAAAACTCGTAGAGGAGTATAGGAGTGATATCTTCTGGGCCTTTTAGGGCCGACTTCTTCTTTTTTTTGGGCTCTCTCTCTCTTTTTCTTTTGATGAATGAGAGTGCCCAGGTTGCAGTTTGGCTCTCACAACCTGGCGTTTTCTTCCATGTTGATGTACTTCTCAGCTCTTTTCTGTACATCACTTAAAGAAGTCGGGTGTCTTTTCGAGATGAACTGGGAGAAGGAGCCTTCTCAGAGTCCATTTACTAGGCCCATAATCACTGCATCTGTAGGCAGGTCTTGAATTTCTAAGTACGCTTTGTTGAACCTTTCCATGTAATCCCTTAAAGGTTCTCCGACCTCCTGTTTTACTCCCAGGAAACTTGGTGCGTGCTTTACTTTATCCTTCTGGATCGAAAATCACATGAGGAATTTTCGAGAGAGGATGTCGAAACTAGTGACCGACCTGGGGGGGAGACTATCGAACCACTTCATTGCTACTTTTATCAGAGTTGTCAAAAAGGCTTTACAACGAGTAACATCAGAGGCGTCGGCTAGGTACATCCGACTTTTGAAGTTGCTCAAGTGATGCTTTGGGTCGGTGGTCCCGTCGTACAGGTCCATGTCAGGGCTTTTGAAGTTCCTTGGAACTTTTGTCCTCATTATGTCCTCATTAAACGGGTCTTCTCCACCCAAGGGAGAGTCTTCTCAGTCACTATGAGAGTTTTGACCTCAGAGGGTGGATTCTAGTCTCAAGAGCTTTTCTTCAAGCTCTTTTCGTCGCTCGACCTCTCTTCTCAGGCTCCTCTCTGCCTCTCGCTGTCGTTCCAGCTCTTGCTCTTGCTGTTCCAACCGTCCCTGGTAGCCGTGGAACAATCCCATTAGTTCGGCTGCATGGGGTTGTCCCTCTTTGCCTGATTCGTGCCCCCTCAGAGGGGGTTCCCCTCGGGTCCTTTACTCCGGAGGGACCTTCCTTGTGTTGATTAGTCGCCCCTTGGTGAGTGACTATGGCTTTTTCATTGTTACCAGCGTCTTGATTCTCTTGCTCGGAATCAGACGCTGTGTTTCCGTCCTCGTTTAAGTCGTCCGCCATCATGGGTCGATCTCCAGTTCCCTGGCAACGATGCCAATGTTACGTGGGTAACCTGAACTGGTGGATTGGGCTTGAAAGGTTGGCCCAAGCGTCAAAGAGGAGGTGGTCTCCGACTTGGTTTACGTCTGGGATCCGCCGTCCAACTTGTGTGTGAAAGAGTGGGGGTGGTACCTGCAAAGACACTCTGATGACTAAGTCAGCAAGGGGTAAGCAGGTTTAAAGAGTATTGGAACTTAGAGATACTTGAGGGGTGTCAGTGTATTTATAGTGGTGATCCAATAACCACCGTTGGAGTAGTTCCACCTTTTAAGGTGGATAACCGTTCCTTTATCGTGGGGGTAGTTGAGATATGGCTCCTGAAAGTGGGTTGAGAGATTTTAAGGGTAGTTACTTATTTGAATAAGTGTTATCTGCCAGTTATCCTTCGAGTCCGACTTCTTTGAGGTGGAGTCTGTGTTGAATCCGACCTCCTCTGAGGAGGTCAGTGGGTAGTGAAGGCCAATCTTTGGATATGAACAAATATTATCATACAACGAGTCATTGACTTCTTATAATTTTATAACTTTCCCATGTAAGTATTGTTATATACTTACATAAGTTTCCATTTAATTACAATTTCAATCACTAGCTAGACACAATATATTCTCACTCATACTCACTTTTACTAATATTTCAACATCAAACATTCGTAAAGCATCTCTTACTACACGTAATTTACCTCATCTAATGGTACATATTTGGTTTACATTTGATAGAAAATAAATTCTGATTTTTTTTTTATTTACTTATGAACAAGAGTGAGCGAGAATCCATGAGATAAACCATGAAACAAGCAAGCTTATTAGCTTATATATATATATATATAAGATCGAATACAGGTCTTTAATTAAACTCCATGATGGATAAAAATTATGAAGGCTTGTGGTATATCATATATGCCTTTCCTCGAATGCATAATGTGCTTTGCTTGAATAGTTGAATGCATTTTATTTATTTATATAGCTTAATCTTTGCTTGAATGTTCAAACATAGATAGATGCTCTTAATTAAAATTATGATGAACTATTCTTTTTATTCAATTAATGTTGATTTTTGTTTTGGCTCCAAAAGATTGGCAATTATTATACCATATGGTGTGAAGATTGAAGATGAAATGAGAGTGAAACACATTGAAACTAGGGTTGTTAGGGTCAAAGTCAAACCATGTTAGTGAATCCCTTTGAACTTGGTGACTCTCATATCCGGGATATGGCTTATCACACCCATCTCAATGATAATGCCACATGCGATACTCATGTTCTTTACACCACCGTTTCCACTCTTTTATACAAGGTAATTCAATTCACTTCCTTTCATGATCGGAGTTTACTCATCTTCATATATCAGTTACATGATTTGATATGTTTGACTAAACTGCTTAACATAATTTGTGTTTAACATCTTAGTTATTATTTTCACTAGCCCCACTTATAAAGAAATTAGGGGATAATCTAATACATTATTATCTTAATTGTTACTTAGTTTAATCTTTGAATCACAGAATAGGTTGCCAGAAACAGGATCTAGCAGTTTCCAACCAGGATTTCATACCCTGAAGCTGATTTCTACTCAGGTTATTATGCATAATTGGACAACTTTCGAAAAACAGTTGTTATCCTTGTTCAAAAATGATCTAGAGGGGTGATTTGTTTTTTGAGTTTTGAGTGCAGATGATAAATGCAACAAGCGGTGTGCAATATGTGCACCAAACAACAATGTGGATTCTAGAACAACTCAAGAATTACTCGTGGGACGCGAAGGCATTGCTGACATTAGCTGCATTTGCCTTTGAAATTCACAGGATTGAATCACTGGAATCTCCATGGACAAATGAAGTCCAAAGCAGGTGGAAGGTCCCTCCTATTGCCACAAATTTAGTGGCTTGGGTAATGGAAGCACTTGAACATATCTGGGAATGGTTAAAACTTTCATCTATTGGTTACAACACAGAAGATGTGCCTTCTTTGTCAGATGCCTTCAATGAGATCCCCCTTCTTGTCTACTGGATACTCGCTTCCCTTGCCGCGTCCGTTGCCAACATTATTGCTTCCTCGTAACCAATTCCCTTCTATTCACAACAATGGCTTTTAGACGTTCTTTAGAATTAATCATGTCATATAACTGCAGTGGTTATTTATTTTGTTTCAGGGATTATCAGTTATCAGATTTTATTGACAGGCTTTCTTCTATTGATAACAATCTGAAGGAACATCTGAGCTTGATCAAACAGGAAATAGGTTATGGCTTGGTGCTTTCCTCTGAATCAAAATATATAATGGAGTCGAGATTGAGTTTCGTTTAGATTAATAATGAGATTTAGATCACCTGTCTCTGCAGATGGCTTTGAAGATTACTTGCGACGTAAGGAAATGTTTTCCCAAACTAAAGATGGTGTAAGTATGCTGAGGAATTTGTGCGAACCTACGCCTGAATTTCCAAGAGTTCAAGTGTATGATGGCAGCACCAAGACCAAGAAAGTGAGCAAGAAACCAAATTATAACCTTATATCATGTCTAATGAAGTGTTTGAATAATTAGTTTCTAATAACTAAGCTAATCATTGTGTCCTTGAAGCAGGGTTTTGAAGTCTTCAAGCAGAAACATGTGTTATTGTACTTTTCGGAGTTCAACTCGATTGATAGTGAGATTTTGTTTTTAAATTATATCCATGTTAGACTCGAGGAAAATCCAAAAGAAGTAATAAAAGGTTTTAAGAAAGAGGATTTCAAGATTCTGTGGATTCCCATTGTTGATAACATGGATGACAGTGCAAAGATCAAGCTCAGATTCGAAACCTTGAAGAGTTACATCAGATGCTATGCAGTGGAGCACTTCTCCAAGTTACCAGGCATAAGATTAATCAGAGAGAAATTAAATTACACTGGTAAACCCATTATGCCAGTGTTGACACCCAAAGGTGACATAATGAATGAAGATGCCAAGGACTTGATCTTTCAGTGGGGGATTGAAGCATTCCCTTTCCGTAAATTCGACGGCGAAGATCTCAGTCTGAAATGGAAGTGGTTCTGGGATGTACTAAAGAAATTAAGTCTTGGAATTCAGGTAAGAAAATTCACACAAAATTGCATTCTGCATTTCAACCTTGTGTTAACAGAGATAAATGTGTTACATTTGATTCAAGCTGGAGGGAGGCAAATACATCTTCATCTACCAAGGAAAAAACAGAGAATGGAATCAGAAATTGGCATTTGAATTGGATAAGATAAAGGCGCATGAAACTATCAAGAGGGCAGACTGTGTAATCGAGCACTATCAACTGGGGAAGAATGATCATGGTGCCATTTCTAGTTTCTGGAAAGAGATAGAAATCAAGAAAGAAACCAAGAAAGCAAGCAAGTTGCATGAAGTCTTGGACTATGAAATCCAAGACAAAATGGAGAGCTTGCTTCGCCTCAAAAATGACCCACAAGGATGGGTGATTTTGAGCAAAGGGTCAAATGTGAAGGTTCTGGGTGGTATGAAGCCTATGTTTGAAACAATGATGAATTTTGAAATGTGGAAAGACAGAGTGCTTCAAATAGAAGGCTTTGACATAGCTTTGAAAGAGTACTATGATGCTCAAGCTGAAGATGATGCTGCAGAAGAAGTGAAGCCAACACCACCTAATGGAAAAATGCCTCTCATCAGAGAACCACCTAATGGAGAAAAGCCACAACAGATTATCTTCATAAAACCACCTAAAGGAGAAAAGTCGATTTGCGATAGAATTTGCAGTGGCATAAAAGATTTTTTCCATCAATGTTGTGCTTGTGCGACAGATTGAATTCTACAAACAGTTATTGCTTGACATACAACTAGTTCTTGTGTATTTATCATGAAAACTGTATACACATTTAATACACAATAGTTTTATCTAATTTGCTATCTTTCTTGCTAAAGTATCTAAAGAACAATATACAAAGCGAAAATATTTCATAGCACGAAAATAATTAGCAGACAAACCAAATTTTAAAGTGCCTTAATACAATATACAAAGCGAGCAAGCAACAAACAAATTCAAGCCCCAAGAGAAAAATGAAAGCCACTAATTAAAGTGCTTTACACATAAATCTAGAAACACTATATGATTCTAGGTTCATCTGATCTTTTGAAGAAAAGTATGAAGAACCCAAATGGTCTAGGTGTAAATCTAATGAACGGAAAAATAATTGCATTCACTAAGTTCATAACAAACGTGAAAAAAGATTCCCCTCCAAAACTCATTTGCAACACTTGCCTGAAGACAAAGAAGAACGACAATCCGACAATAATAGCTGCAATACCAACAGGAGAAGATCCCAAAACAGCAAATGTTCCTGTTCCAAATGCTACAATCATTGTTGCTATAGCCACCAATGTGAAGGAGAATGCCACTTCAGAGAAGTAATAGTCCAACCACTTAGCTTTGTTTAGCGGCGAAAAGAGATGTATGAAAGCTGCAGAAGCAGCCATAACTAAAGATATGGTGTTGGATACAATGAATGCTTTGAAAGAAGGTTTGTGTCCTAATATAGGACTACCCTTATGATCACCATCTTGTTCTGTACCTCCGGGTAAGGTAAATGCAGCTGCAAATGTCACTGTTGCAATTAGAGTGGCCACTATAAGATGTGATTCCTTTGCTTCTTTCGTGAATTCTAACTTTTTAGTACCCTTTCCTAGTCTATCCCTTTCATCTAAATGTTGACTTCCTATACCTCCAGCTTTTTCTAATTGCATTATCAACCTCTGCATTTGGGTAGTAAAATGTTAACTACCTTATACATAATAATCAAATTAGTCCCTCAGTTTTAATCAAATTTGATTGTTATCTCAAACATATAAACTCCTTCAATCTTTAACCTTTTCTGAATTCCAAATATGTTTATCCTTATTTATACAAAAATAATGTCTAATTTAAATGAGAAAATCTTTTGACTTACTTTTTTGGTCAATACTCTATCAGCATCCTCAGCAATAGCATAAGCAACATCAAGGGCCGTTTGGTCATTCTTGTTCAAAGCAAGTCTGTCCACTCGGTTATGATACACCAATTCCCTACTCTGAATCCGAGAACTTGCAAGGTGATGGAGAGGTGTATCTCCATAAATATCCTTCTCATTATAAAGGTGACTCAACGACAACTTTCTCATTATTTTAGCAACTATATGTGAAGATCCTCCT
Source organism: Arachis ipaensis (assembly GCF_059453495.1). Lineage (NCBI taxonomy): Eukaryota > Viridiplantae > Streptophyta > Magnoliopsida > Fabales > Fabaceae > Arachis > Arachis ipaensis. Next base: position 140,923,638 of record NC_142444.1, read on the forward strand.
TTCACAGCATAATGAAGAACGTTCCAACCTTTGTTGTCTACTATTTCTGAACAACCTTGGTAGTGTTTTACAAATGTGTCCACGATTTCCTCGTGCCCAAAATATGCTGCAATGTGAAAGGCAGTTCTACCTTCCTTATCTTGCATGTATGCTGTGTCTGTGTTCCTATCTTCATTCAGCAATAATGTTGTCATATCTGTGTTTCCATCTTTTACTGCATAATGAAGAGGAATCCAACCTTTTCTTCCATCCGCATGTTTGATGGCGCTTCTTACATGTTCGTTCTTCATAAGGTCTTTTACCATTCCTAGATGATTACATCGTTTATATAATTTTCAGTTAAAATATATATTATCTTCAAAAAGTTATGTTTGAGGACAAGAAGATGCAATACCTATGTCACTGTTAATCACAGCTGCGTGCAATGCTGTTCGATCGTTGGGGCCTTCATATGCTGGTGATTCCACTTTCACTAATATCTTATCCACAATTCTCTTATATTTTCTCTCTGAAGCTATATAGAGCGGTGTTTCATTCTCATTGTTAGCAACATTATTAATAGATTTATCAAGATTCAACAATATGTCGACTACTTCAATGTGGTTATGGCGCACTGCCTCATGCAATGCAGTGTCACCAGTCTTGGATTTTGCTCTCATAAGCTCTTTCTCTGCTCTTCTCCCAGCTTCAATGTCATCATGAAAACTCTTGGCACTCTCTATCAACAATTTTGTTACGCCCGAATGTCCGTACCTATGATAAATCAGATACATGAAACTTAACTATTAAACTGCTGACTTAATTATTTACTAAATTAAAACTAGTCAAGAAAGTTATTATAGAAAAGTATGCAAAGTCTAGTTTCCAATGCAATTGTCGTGCATTTATAAAAATAAAATGTTTAAAATCTTCTCCTAATAGTAATTTTAACTTGTGTCCTTAGCTTGCGTTTGGAAGGGAAACAGAGACAGGGAGTTTACAAAGTTATATGGTCATATTTGTATGTTATGAGTTTACAAAGTTATCATATTTAATAGTCAAATTCATATTCGTAATATTGCGCATTATAGGTTGGTACCTTGCTGCCAGATGAAGTGGAGTTTCTCCCTTGGCGTTGGCGATTAGAACCTGGCCTCCACATTTATCCAGAACCTTCTTCACAAAATCTTCCGAAACAGTTGATCTTTCGGATCTTTTGTTTAGAAGATAAAACAACGGTTGGGGTGGGGAAACAGTTTGAGCTGGTATAGTGATTGCAGATGTTAAGTGTAGATGAAGGATGGTGTTATTGTTTGGAGTGAGTAGATGCTCAATGTTTTGGACATCATTGAATGCATCGAAATTGCCTTCGATTGCAGCGTTGTATAAAGTACAATCAATACTCTTCCGCCTGCCACTTCCAGCCATAAGGCTGATGATGACAACTGAAACAATGCACAGTTACCTCTGTTTTGGAGATTGGTTTCAAAGCTCAAATTAAATGTGACCAACTATTAATAATAAATAAGTAGTAGCATTTGTCTCATCATACACAAACTAGTCCAATCAAATATATACCTTGCTTTGGAGACAGGTTTTATAACAAAAGTGAGACGGATTCATAAACAAATAGCTGTTTCTGTCACAAATTACATAATTAGTTCATTATTATATAATATATAATTTATAAGGTTATTTTAATCTCTTTTTTTCTATAGTATATTTACTTTAATATATTCTCTATATAATATATATGTGGTTTTAAGATGCCAATACAGCAAGTGTTATAACATTTCCTTTAGCTGTAACAACCATTAATTTTTTTGTAATAACACTTAAAACATGGATGCTTTGGCTCTCAAGAATTTAGAGTCCATCCCCTAAAGCAAGGTATCAACTATGCACTACCTAGCAAAAATAAATAAATAAATAAATAAAGCTTGGCACTCTCTAAGTAAGAAAGTTTCACTTCTACTGAAGTATTTTTTACATGATTCTCGATAACAAAGATCTAATTATCCAATGCACATAAGTCTTCAACTTATGTGGCCTTAAAAGTACTTAGTGGATAATCAAATGCTATAGCACTAATGTATGGTGTGAAGAATGCCACAAAATCTCACAATAACCATTGACAGCAAAGTGATAAAATTTTATAGTTTGATCAAAGTGAGGAACTCAAATTAATACAGCCGAAAACCTAATTACAAAATTGAAAGCAGTATAAAAACCCAATTGAAAGGAAAAATATAAGGACCTAATTGTAAATTTGGTAAATCTATAAAGACTAATAAAATAATTAAACCATATCAATATTTAACTATTATTTTTATACAAAGACATTTTTATCCAAGTAATTTCCATTTCTATTCTTGAAGCAAAATCCAAGATCTATATTATATATAGATAATACAAATAATACAATATAAACCAATAACTATGATTCAACCTATTTCAGAGACTCGAGAGCTACTTGATTAAAAGTTAGTAGAAGTAATATAGAAAAGTAAAGTATAAAATTTTAAGGCAGCAAAGTTAACAAAAAAAAGTGAAGAAACAAATCAAACCAAAATACAAAATTCGATAATGTGGTCATTTTTTAAAGAAAAAAACCAGAGAGAAAAATAATTCATTATTACCAGAAAAGAAAAACTTTAAGAATATGCTTACACATGAGTGGATGATAATGATGTAAACATTTACTGAAAATCTGAAGGCAACTGGGTATAAGTTATAACTGTAATATCTTTTTAACAGCCATCTTACATGTCATCATGATACATTTGCACTGGTTGAATTGTGCTACGATCATTTTATTTCCATCCAACTCAACATATACTGCTGCATCCCAACATATTTTTCTCTTTTTTGTAACATAGATCTTATCTATGGTTCAAATTTGATGATCTTTTTTATTATATACGTGCATCTATTTCTTTACATATGAACCATTGATGGTTCACTGCTCAGTCTCATCAGGATAGGCTTCAAGAAACTCTCTTATTCTCAGCCTTTCGTCCTTTGTGAGATCAGGATTATCACCAGTCAATCTCTCCCTAAGCAATGCGCCAACACTGCTGGAATCATCAAGGACCTGTTCATGGAGGAGAATGCATTATCTGAAAATCAAGAGGAAGCACTGTGCAAATTTCTAATGATTTAAAATATGCATTGTTACAATTTGAGCTCAAATCATAAAATATCATATTCTGGAAAATTGTTGTAATTCATACTTGAACAAATTCATGAGCAAAGATTCTAGTTTCTTTACTGAAAAGAAAAGCTACTTCCAATTCCTTGGATTCAAAGATGTGAAGAAAGAGTTAACAATCACTAAATTTCTCCCCTTTCTATTTTTGGTTAAAATAATGGAGGATGTTATAAGGAGCACAGCTCACCCAACACCAAATTTTCCATATGTTGGTCTAATGCCGGTTTTATAAGCAAGGTAGTTCAAACTTACGTCAAGAAAATTGTTGACATGGCCATCTTTGTTGGGAGAAGTTATAAGCTCATTCTTGTTGCATATCCATTTCCCATCAACTATGTACTTGTATTCATAGTGCCCTTCCTGGAAAAAGTTATAAGAAACTTGTTTCTTAAACAATTTTGCATATCACGAAACTAGCAAACGCATTAAAGAAAAATTGAATTTAGAAAACTAGAGTCGGCTAAATCTGCAAATTTGTTTCTATAAGTGCACTTACAGGCAATTCCCTCTTGAGAGACCACAAACCTTGCTTGTCATCAAAATCTAAGGGCATTCTCTGAAAATTTGTCAAAATTCATCATATCAGCATTGAGTGGAAAAATAAAGAGAGTTGGTGAAATCCAATAAGCTTGAAGCTAGTAACTTTCTGGGGCCTTGACCAAAACTACTGTCAATATTTCTATTGCAGAAGAACTCAAACAAAAAAACGAATGAGAAAGCTCGATCAGATCAGCACCTGCCCCCATCCGATATCGAGTCCTGAAACTTCCACTGAAGAGCAATTACTGCCTTCCCATGATAAAGTGACAGACTTCTTACTGAGGCCTGTAAGCTTTGAATGCCATAAATAAATGATGGTTAGTAATATAAACAAAATAAAATCAGTATATATCTGCTTGATATTCACATGTTCTTGTTGATATAATGAGGGAATAAAGATAAGAAATAGTTACAGATAGTAACATATAATCTATTCTCTTTTAGTTTAATTGCTCCACGGGCATCTTTTACCATTAAAAGAAACTAATTGGATCCCTGATTCCCTGTTGCTAAAATTCCGTCAAGTCACTATTATAGGGTAGACTCGAATCAAAATTTATATATGTAGGGACCATAAAAATGTGGAATTTCTAAATTGACTCACAATGTCAGCAGTCGCACTTTTAATGGCATCCAGTTTCGGAAAGCATGGCCTTTTGCTCTGCAAATGACAAAAAGCCTCAAGCAAATGAGAATAATAGCCATTACACCGTTCGAATGAGAATTTTAAGACCTAGATTACAAGGATAATTATCAAATTATTTTAGAATGTGCAGCATTAAAAAGCATCAAGAGAAGTTACCAGGAGAAGTTTATAAGCCTCATTGAGTTTATAACCCTGAACCCAAAACATATATGCCAACTGAGACAAAAATAAACAGTTAATAAGTGACTAATGGAGATCAATCAACATATAATATCTTAAATGTACCTGAGATAAAAATAAACAAATAAAGATGCATTTGAATTCATGCCAAAATGTTCGAGAAAAAAGGAAAATTGAAATCTACTTCATGGAAGTTTGAATTGGTTAATCCATTTTCCGTCATCCATAGTATAACTAACCACCTTTTGGATTTCCTTACTATTGATCAAATATAAAGTCATACCAAATTCAATAATATCAAAATTAATAGTGAATATATAGTCCCAAAAGCTCTATTATGCTTACATGAATTAGAGAATTAAACATTTTCTGATAAAACAGCAAAATATCAATTTTTAGGATTTCTTGTATAACCTTTATAAAAACAAGGGCAAGCTAGAAGAGAATACATTAGGATGGTCTGCGCTATTGCCATACCAGCAAAAATCATTCTAGCAGTCAACAGCAAAAGTATACATGGTAAAGAAAAAGGTGGCCTAGAGCATGAGGCTTCCATTATTGTAAGGTGAGGCAGTCATATGTACACAACCTTAGCCCCATAAGAGGAGAATCTGTTTCTCACAACTTGAACCAGGGATGGCCAGAGGCAACAAGCTTGGCACCCTACTGTAGCACTAAATTAAGTTTGATCTACAGGCTTTAAAAAATTACATAAAATTATGAAATCAAAAGTTTTACTATTATATGGTTTTTGGTTATTCATTTGATACTAACAAATTTAAGTGAGAACAACTAATGAAAGCATTCAGTTGGTGAGAAGTCACTTAATACATTCAGTGTCTTGTCTTTACTTTGATTAAATGGAAAGTAGTTCCTTTAGCATAAATCAGGCAAATACCTGGAGAGAGAAAATGCACACTAAAGACAAAATCAAGAGACATACCGCAATGGCTGGAGCTCTTCCAAGTCCAGCAGTGCAATGTATATATGTCACCCCTCCATTGGAATTTATTGCCTTGTATAATTTGCTAACTACAGCTGGGAGACGCATCCGTAAATCAAATGCATCAAAGTCTCTGCCACATCAAAATCAGATCATCGTTGAATGTTAAGAAGTGCAAGGCATACAAAGGCAAAGAAATGTATAATAGAGAGGGAATGATCAAAACCTACCAATAATAGTAAATTAAGAACAATAAAGCAAAGTGACATTACTAATTAAGAATAAATTAGTGCCTGATAAAAAATAGAAGTAGAGAGTTTGGCTTACGTGTTGCAAGAGAGCAGTCAAAAAGATCATAAATATTTGTAAGTATATATTATCAACATCCAAGCAAACCATTCCCTTGTTTATATTTAAGTATTTAAAACAGAGTATGTGATTGTTAGGAAGATTATCATATGTGACAGTGACTACAGATTTTACCTTAATATTATTATTACGGCGGTAATGTCTTTGAGCTTAATTCTTTGCTATATGTTAAACTTTGTTACCCATGCAAGCCATGAGTTGTTAGCACTAATCAGTAGAATATAGAATACAGCGAAGTACTGGATTTTTGTGAAGGAAACATTCTAGCAACATTTTCAATGGATTTCTTAACATGCAACTTAACCTGAGTAGAAATAATTCAGGCCAATTTGAATTTATAATGGTCCCCTCTTAATGTTATCATTTAACCAATATCATCCCATAACTGACCTTATCTGAGCACGCAAGTGCTGAATGTCACCGCACGCCTTGGCATATTCTCGTATGGCATTGATATCAACTCCAAAATATCTGAAATAGTGGTCAAGAAGCACAACAATTTTTCTTGTTTTCCCAATTTCCAAGTGGAAAAAGAAAGCCTTATAAATAAACTACTAAGGATACTCTAGGTCTGGATCTTGTTGCAAGCAAAATATAGTTTTCACTCCAATTTTCCGAAGTTTGTCAACATCTTCGGGAGTCTGGAATTTACAGATAAAATTAAAGAAGTCAGATGATCAAACTTGATTTCACAAAACTGTACCAGATTGCCACAAATCCACAACTGGAGGGGAAAAAATAAAATAAAAACCTGTAGGCATGATCCTACTATCAAGTCTGGACGGATGAAGTTGTAGTTCATTCCCAATTCATGCCTATATGTCAAAACTGTATAAAACTATGTCATAAAGGGTTTATGGTGTTAATATTCAAAGAATGAAAGAAACGGAAGGTCATTATAATGAAAGAGCCATCTATTGGATAATCCAAAGTCCAAACTATTAGCCGAAGTCAAATGCTGTATATATGGCTGTAAGAACTTATCTTAACAAATGACATGAAAGTTTATTTATGGTAACATGAAATCTTTTTACGCAACATCAAAGATGTAGCTTCAAAATAGAGACATGGTCTTCTAATTTCTTTTGGTTAATCAAACCTATAAGTACAAAGTAGCAGAATACAAACAGAGTGATGAAATATACCAGCACCCATGGCTTCTGTCATGTTGTTACTATATGTCTCAGACTTTTCCTCTTTCATATCAAAACTACTTGTCTCTGCACTTGGTATGGAACCAGAAGCAGACTGCAAAAGGAAATGCCAATCATGTTCTCTAGTGAAAAGAAAAGAAGATATGAAGCAACAAGGACACAAATTGCAGATACCAATACTCCTGTTTACATAATCAAACCAAAGGGAATGACACTCGGGTAAAAAATTGACATTCACTTTTTGAGTTTGAAGTATTTCTATTGCAGACACTCCTTGTTTTCTTTATAATTTGTTTTTATTCCCACACGTGCACCAAAATGACAAAATGTATACTCTCCATTCAAATGCTATCACTATCATTGATTTGGCCATTTTCGTATGTTTCAGAATATGCCAAGAAAATTCCATTGTCTTACTATTCTGTGTACTGGCCTCATAATTCAGCTTTGCAATACCACTATTGCATTATTCCTATGCAAAGAATCCTCACATTATTATTACTATCTATAAGTTTCTTAAGAGCTTATGAACTCTTAACTGATTAGCACCACCAACAGCAGATTGATAAAATGGAAAACCAAAAAATGAAAAAAAAAAATATATATATATATATATTTTTTCTCGGAAAAGATAAAGTTACCTTAATTGCCATACTTCGATTCTGATGAGAACTCTTGCTGATTCCCTAAAACCAACCACGAAAGCCACATTTTTCACATACAAATTAAACACATTAACAAAGAAAATGCAGTGTAAGTAAATAGGGCGAGACTGAGGTACCAGTGAAACAGAACAGAAAGGATGGTTCCTGTGGTGGCGCGTGGATACTTGGAAGGGCAAAACATAGGATCTACAAATGGGGGAAACACACAGAAAAGAAAAGAAAAGAAAAAGTTTAATTAAGAATCTCATTCGATTTGGATGGCATGGACAAAGAAAAAGCGTGCATTACAGTGAAAATATAAATTAAAATAAAGGAGGAAGAAAGAATAACGAACAGCTGAAGATTCTGAAGGCAGTTCATGATTGCAGCAGAAACCTGAAACACTCTTGAGTTGAGTTGCTTAGAGTTTCAGTTTTTTTTTTCTCTGCGAATTGTGATTGATAGTTATGCAAACTCTCTCTCTCTCTCTCTCTCTCTAATAGTGTCTACTTCGATTACTCTCTATTCCTTGATATTTTGATTTATGAATTACTTTATTTTATACAGTTACAACCAGAAAAAGGCGTTAGCCTTTTCTTTTTTTGGGATACAGTTCCATTATTGATTTTTGTTATAGCAATTTTTTTTTATGACAGCTACATTTTCATATAAAAATAATAGTTTATATTTTGACATGTATTATATTAAATAAATTCATTAATTATGTTAAATTATCTCATAATCTTTAATTATTATTTTCACAAAATTTTTATGTGAAAAATATTTTTTAGAAGGTTCTTAATCATTATTATTGAGCAAACATTTTTTGTGAATAATCGCTTGATAAAGGCATTGCTGTGCGCAGTGGCTGTTACTAAGATCCAATGATTAAGCATGAAATGTTTCTGATGAATATTTTTGCAATATTTTAGAGAATGAATTTGCAATCGAAGAATGAAGAGGTCAAGAGGACACTCAAATGACATAAACTACTGGGTCCAACCACGTGGGCTCACGGCGGTATAGACTCCACGCTTTTTACTATGAAAAAAATAAAATCATTTTGGAATGTGATTTTCAAGAAGGAAGAAATAATGCAGCTTTGAGACCTAGTTAAGATGGTATATCAGAAGGGAAATTATCCGTCGAGGACGCCGAAAATAAATATGTGATGCTGATATTACGCGTCAAATTTAGATTATAGTACTTGTAAGTTGTAAGTTTTATTGATTGTAGAATAATTTTGAATTTTCGTTTTTTTTTTTACAAGTGAGATTAATGTTATTGATTAGAAATTAAATATTTATGTATAGAAGTCACAAAAAAAATATTTATGTATGAAGCATATTTGGACCAGTAAAAAAAAATTAGGTGGTGAACTAAAGTGAAAGGAATGACTTTTTTAGTGTAGAGGATAGTTAAAAAATAAAATTTATTTCGGTTGGGCAACATAATTTTTTATGATACAAAATATAATAGGCACAAAAAATATAGATAAGAAATAAAAAATATCAGAATTTTAAATTTTAAAATAATTAAAAAGAATAAATAATAAATTTAATCATAATTAAAAAAAATAAATAATAAATTAATCATTTTTTTAACATGTTATTTTCTCTTAATGTTACGTACATATAAGATGATGCAGTTTATGTAAAATAAAATGAGAATATTTTTGTTTTTTAATTTATTATAAATGTATTTAAGAAAATGTACAAAATTTATATTTTATCATATATAAATATGTTATAATATTATATTTATATGGTTTATTATATGCAACCGTGGAAGTGAAAATTGTTCACATCTCACGGTCAACAAATAATATTGAATATAACTGTAAAAAAAAGTTAATATTAATATTCATATATTTGTGTATAGATTTATGATGCAAATAATTTTTATAATAATATAATTTGATTCTATATTTACATCAAATAGATAAATCTAAATTCAAAAAACTAAAAATATTTTGAACCTAATTATATTAAAATGATTATTATTATTATTTTGTAATATTTTATAAAAGTGGTTGGTTTAATTTATTATATATTATTAAAATTAATTTTTCGTACTTAATAATAAAGCTAGCATGTCATGTCTTGTGAGAGTGCTTTTAAATTTATTCTTTTCAATCATTAAATTAAATAAATTATAATATATAAATTATAAAACTAATTGATTTAATCAATTTTATATGGTTGAATAATTTTTGAATAATATTTATTTTTATAACTTCAGTTAAAATGATAAAAAAATTTGTTTTGGTTAGAAGTCAAAACTGCTTAATAACCATAGTTAATTTATTTAACATATTGAATTAAATTTTAGTAAAGTTAATTTTTTAATAATTATAAATAGTGGTAACAAAATTAGGTACTCTAAAAAAATACTCTAAGATACTCCTCCGTTTTTAATTTTAGATTTTGAATTTGTTTATATGAAATTCACTTTCTTTATTCAGTAAGCTACAAACTAGCCGATCTAGATGACAACACCTGGTAGCTGCCACTGGATTCCAAATTCGGATGTAGAACACTAGGCAGAGGAAAGTATAATTTAAGGTATAACACAACAGAAACTTACAAAAAAAATTATCCTCTACAGTAATCGAAAGTCATTGTCATGCGGATCAGCAATACAGCAAGCATAAAAGGCTGCAAAATACCCCGTAATCGAGACAGAATATATCGTACATGAGTCAAAGTAGTGTCTGGTATGACCGGATACTAACATTCGTGTCCGTAGTGAATCCAAATATACATATCAGACATTTTGAAGTGGTTCCAATGACTTTGTACAAAGGGTCTAAGAAGATCCAGACATTCTTCACTGAAAACTGTATTACACCTTGAACTACACTTTCATATGCCTGGTACTTTATATTATTCAGAGTCAGCAGTCAGGTGTTGTCATCATGATTGGTTAGTTCTAAATGAAATAATTTTATAATTTTCTAATAAAATCGTGGTCTAGATAGGTCTGATTTTAGTAAAGAAAACAAAATTGAAGTGGAAGAAGACTAAAAAAATAGATTTGTCATGTAAACAACAATAGAGTATTTTAGAGTATCTGAATATCTCAGAGTACTTATTGTTATTATCAATTATTTATTATTAAAAAATTAACTTTACTAAAATCTAATTCAATACAGTAAATAAATTAACTATGGTTATGAGCCAATTAGTATTGCTAGCTTTGACTTTTAAATTAAATAAATTTTTTTATCGTTCTAACTAAAGTTACAAAAATAAATACTATCTAAAAATTATTCAACTATATGAATTGATTAAATCAATTAGTTTTATAATTTGTTTATTATAATTAATTTGATTTAATAATTAAAAAAATTTAAAAATAATTTCACAAATATGACATGCTAGCTTCATTATTAAATACAAAAAATAATAATATATAATAGATCAAACCAACTATCGTTATAAAATATTACAAAATAATAATAATAATAATTTTAATATAATTAGGTTCAAAATATTTATTAACTAAAAAGCTAAATTTTCAACTTCTTGAATTTAAATTTATATATTTGGTGTAAATAGAGAATTATATTATATTGCCATAAAAATTATTTGTGTCATAAATCTATGCACAAAGTATATAAATATTAATATTAACATTTTTTTTTATGGTCATATTGAATATTGTTTATTGACTATGAGGTGTGAATAATTCTCACCTCAACAGTTGTATATAATAGACAATATAAATATAATATTATAACATGTTTATATATGATAAAATATAAGTTTTGCACATTTTCTTAAGTACATTAATAATAAGTTAAAAAAATAAAATATTCTCATTTTATTTAACATAAACTGTATTATTGTTAGATTGGTCTTAATTTTTTTTTTTTGAAAATTTAACTGTCGAGGATATATTTGATATAAATCGAAAACTTCTGAAACAAAATTAAAACAAAATAAAATTTATGGATATTTTTAAAACTTTTGCCAAACTCCAGGAATAAAAGAATCTTGGAGATGAGACTGTAAATGTTGCTGTCCCGGATTTGGTGGAGAGTGATTTGCATGCTGTTCATGTAGACTATGCACAACATGAGGATTTGGAAGGCTGGACTCAAGTGATTAGGAAAAGAAAGTATAAAATGGGTCAAAAGTCTTTTCCTAGCATCCATCAAGTCCAACCAAAAGTAAAGAAGACTCCTACCAAGGCTACCAATACTGGGACAAGGCCTAATCACCAACGTACAACACATGCTACTGGATCCAAAGTAAAATTAAGCAGGGGCATCAATATTGGAAAATCGGTTAGTGTGGCTTCTTCGGGGACCCGGCATAATGTTCATCATCAGCAGCAAGGTAAGACAACAAATGGCACTGTGCGAAAGCGTCCTCGCCCAAACTCTTTGCAGAATTCACCAGTAGATAAGGATGGAGCATCGACGGCGGGTATAGCGCAAGTTTCGACGGAAAAAATTGGGCTGCAACTTGAGAGTCCATTAAAGGCAGGATCATCGAAGACATGAACATCATGTTGAGTCTCAGGTTTGTTATTGGAGCTCCCTTTTTACTGTTTTTATGGATAGTTTCAATGTCATAGCCTGGAATGTGAGGGGTGCGTCTAACAAGATGGCCCGTGTGCATTGCAAAAATTTGGTGAGAATATATAAACCACCTTTCTTCTTTCTCTTTGAGACTCATACCATATTTAATAATTTGAAGAATTTTTTGGATAAGTTGGGTTTTCATTGTGTTGGTATCGAGGAAGCAGTAGGACACAGGGGTGGCATTTGGTTTCTATCTTCTATTGCTAATGCTTCTTGTGTGGTTATTGATTAAATTGACCAATGTATCACAGTGAAAGTGAGTGTGGATAACTTAGTTTGGCTTTGTAGTGCAGTATATGGGAGTCCTCAATTCAAAAAAAGAAGTATGCCTTGGGATCATTTGCGTTCTATTAATTCAGGCCATAATAGACCGTGGATGGCCGTTGGTGATTTTAATGAGATTGTGGCACCAGACGAGGGTACAGGTGCTTATTTTTCTTCTCACAGAACTAGTCTATTAGCTACTACTCTAGATGACTGTGAGCTCTTTGATCTTAAAGTGACTGGTAGGAGATATACTTGGTATAGAGCAGTTTAGGCTGGCAGGGACTTAGCTAAAAGGTTGGATAGAGCTCTAGTTAATGAGGCGTGGATGACAATATTTCCTGAGGATTATTCTGAAATTCTTAGCAAGCTTCATTCTTATCATTGTCCTATTTTAGTTCGTTGTCATGGTGGCCCCAGAGTGAAAGGTTCTCGTCCTTTTAGGTTTCAAGCTGCGTGGACAACACATCATTCTTATAAACATGTTATTAGTAAGGCTTGGAATCTAGAGTTTGGAGGCGTTACTGAAAGGCTTAAAATGGTTCAACAGGCTTCTTTGGACTTCAACTCAAAGATTTTTGGAAATATTTTTGTGCGAAAAAGTAAGCTGAAATATCATATTGATCAGATTCAACAGCGTTTGGAGGTTACCGATGTGTTATCTCTGAGAATTAAAGAAGCTGAACTGAGGGAAGATTACAATAGGCTTTTATTGCAAGATGAACTTTTTTGGTACCAGAAATCTAGAGAGCAGTGGGTCAAATATGGGGATAGAAACACTAAATTCTTTCATCTTCAGATTTTGGTGCGTAGAAACCATAATAGAGTACATGGATTATATGTTAGAGATGGGTCTTGGTCTACTGATCCAGATATTCTCCAGGAAGAAACCCTCTCTTTTTACAAGAATCTCTTTGGTACAACGGAAGAGGTTGAGGTTGATTGTTTAGGGGATGTTCCGATGCCCACTATAAGCACTAAGGCTTGTGCTAGGTTAATTGATCCTGTCTCTTTTGCAGAAGTTAAGTCAGCAGTATTCAGTATGAGCCATTTTAAGGCTCCTGATCCAGATGGCTTTTAAGCTTATTTTTTTTTAAAGAATATTGTGAGATAGTAGGCACTGAGATTTGGAATATTGTCCAAAGCGCTTTTTTGGGAGAGTACTTAAATCCTAGCATCATGAAAACTCTGATTGTGCTTATTCCTAAAATTGATAACCCTACCTTTATGAAGGATTTTAGGCCTATTAGCTTGTGTAATGTTGTTTATAAAATTATCACAAAAGTATTGACTAATCAACTTCGGCCTTTTCTTCCAGATATTGTTAGTCCTTTATAAAGAGGTTTTATTCTGGGTCATGGTACTCCTGATAATATTATTGTGGCCTAAGAAATTCTGAATTTCATGAAGCACACAAAATCCAAGAAAGGTACTCTTACTTTTAAAATTGATCTTGAAAAAGCTTATGATAGGATGGATTGGAGGTTTTTGGAGAGTACTCTCATTGCTTTTAGTTTTTCTATCATCATTGTTAATTTAATTATGAATTGTGTACGTGCATCATCTCTTTCTATTATGTGGAATGAGAATAGATTGGATAGTTTTGCTCTTAGAAGGGGACTTAGACAGGGCAATCCAATGTCTCCTTACTTATTTGTGCTTTGTATGGAAAGACTTGCTTGCTATATATCTCATAAGGTGGTCGACGGTGTGTGGAAACCAGTTTCTGTCACTAGGGGTGGCTCACAATTTTCTCATTTGATGTTTGCAGATGATCTCTTACTCTTCTGTCAGGCTACAAAGAGTCAGATCCAAATGGTCATGTATTCTCTTAACATTTTTTGCAAGGCATCTGGCATGAAAGTGAATCTTGAAAAGTCTAAAACTTTTTGTTCTAAAAATGTGACTGCTCGTAGAAGAGATATTTTTACTAGTGTTTCTTCAATACGTTTTGCTTTAGACTTAGGAAGATATCTTGGAGTTAACCTTAATCATTCCCGTGCCAGTAGGGCTTCTTTTCATTTAGTGATTGAAAAGGTGAGGGGAAGATTAGCTAATTGGAAAGGAAGGCTTCTAAATAAAGCAGGGAGACTTTGCCTGATCAATTCTGTTGCAGCATCCATTCCTGTCTATCATATGCAGGTATCTTTTTTTCCAAATTGGATTTGCGATAAATTGTTTTCTATGATGAGACAATTCCTTTGGAAGGGTCAAGTTGATGGTAGAGATCTTTCTCTTGTTAATTGGAGGACCGTGATCACTCCAAAGAAGTTTGGTGGCCTGGGTGTTAGAGATCTTGCGTGTGTTAATATATCTTTACTTGGTAAATTGGTTTGGCAACTTTTTCATTATCAGGACAAGCCTTGGGTTGCTCTATTGAGGGCGAAGTATCTGAGGAATGAGGGAGTTTTAGATGGCCCTGTCCCTTGCAATGCTTCTCATGTTTGGAAGAGTATCTCAAAGGCTTTTGGTGCTCTTAAGGATGCCTTCTCTTGGTGCGTTGGGTCACTTGATCAATCTTTTTGGTTTGACAATCGGAGTATTGAGGGCCCAATTGCTCAAGATGTCCCTTTTGTACATATATCTGACTCTGATTTAACTATTAGAGACGTTTGGAAAGATGGTCAATGGAATCTCCATGATATTTTCTCTATCATTCCAGAAGATGTCAAACAGCGTTTGAATGCTTATAATCCGAATTTGAATGCTGGAGAGAGTTCAGGTTGGTCGTGGGATGTGGCATCTTCTAGACTCTACTCACCTAGGAGTGGGTACAGTTGGCTAGCCAAAAGAAAGTTTGACTGGAATGAGCATGATAATTGGTTGTGGGTATGGCGACTGCATATTCCTGAGAAGTACAAGTTCTTGATTTGGCTCAGTCTTCATAATGCTATTACTACGGTAGAGTTTTGTTTGGGTCGTGGTTTAGCTTTATCTAGCACCTGTCATCGGTGTCAGAATGGCTCTGAATCCATTCTTCATTGTCTTCGGGAGTGCCCTAGTGCCAAGGAGGTCTGGAACCTTTTAGGCCTGTATTAAGATAACTTGAATTTACATGATTAGCTCTACAGAGGTGCAAGGAGTGGAGATGTTTTTCTTTTCTTTTCGACCATCTGGTGGATTTGGAGAAGTAGGAATCATGACTTATTTAATATAGATGATTCTTGGAGTGCTAGTAAAGTGGTGAGTTTGATTCGTAGTTCAGTAAGGGAGTTTCACACTATTTTTGCTATGCATCAATCTTTGTCTCCTCCTTCGCTTTGTTTGCATTGGGTTCCACCTCCAGTTCATTCTGTTAAATTGAATTGTGATGCTAGTTGTTTTGCTCATTTTGGCTATGCTGGTTTTGGTTGTATCATTCGCAATCCTGATGGATGTTGGTTGAAAGGTTGCACTGGAAAAGTCGAAGTGTGCAGTGTTCTTTTTGCTGAATTGTATGCAATTTGGGGAGGTTTACTTCTTGCTTGGGAGAGTGGATTTCGTGAGGTTATTTGTGAGACAGACTGTTTAGAAACTCTTTTCTTGGTAGAATGCTTGGTAAGGACATTCCGGAATGGGATTTGGCAAAGCATATACAGGAGGTTATGAATTGAAATTGGAGAGTCTCTATTCTTTTAATTCAGAGGACTGCAAATAGTGTTGCAGATTGTATGGCTAAAGCAGCTGCTTCTGTCGCGGACATTCACTCAAATTGGAGCCAACCATGGAGTGAGCTTCAACATCTAATAGATTTAGATATGACCCTAGCCAATTAATTTGGTTTTGTCTCTTTTTTTTCTTTCTTTTCTATTTAGTCACAAAAAAAAAATTTATTTTTCAAACTTAAAATTCTGATCTTCATTTTTTTCCTCTTTTGTTCATCATCTATATTTTTGTGCCTATTATATCTTGTACAATAAAAAATTATGTTGCCTAATCGAAACCAATTTCATTTTTCAACTATCTCCTTTCTCTTTTTTTCAACTATTTAAGTTCTTTTAACTGGCCCAAACATGTCTCATACATGAAAAAAAAAAACACGAATTAATATCATTAATTTTACTTGTCAAAAATAAAAAACGAAATCTCAGAATTGCTCCACAATCAATAAAACTTATATGCATTACAGTTTAAATTTGACACGTAGCGTCAGCATTACATGTTTATTTTTTGCGTGCTCATCAGAAAATTTCTCATTGAGTATGCTTCTTAAATATTGCATTTAGATTCAATTTTCAGTTAAGGTTAGATATAGTTTAAGAATTCTCTCTAATGTATGTGAATAGATGTGTCTTGTGTGTGTGAGTAATGTATAATGACAAAAAAAGAAAGAAATAATGATAATAATATTAATATTATATATATTTTGTAACTCAAACAACTTGGTCCTCACAGAATATTATTCTGTTGATACTTTGTTTGAGAAGAAAAGCTAAAGGGATCATTCTCCACCACCCTTCACTACCTCAAACAAAATATAAGAGGTCTCCAATTGAGAAAGAGTTGAAAAGCAAGATTGAAAATGGAATTATATCCAAACATATGCCTCTTCAGTGGAACATATCACTCGAAAAGATATACAGCAGCAGCATAGAGTGCAGCTTTTGTTTTTTGGCGCTACAAAATACAAATCCATTGCATTGTTTGAGTCTGAGAGTTGAGGATATTTTTTTTTGTCATACAACAACTGCAATTTTTTTTTTTTATGGAATTACTAAAAATTGTCGACGAAAATTTTATTAAACATAAATTCTTAAATATTCGAAGGTTGGAAGTCAACGACTAATTTCTAACTCTATTAAAATTCGTTTTTGAATAAACAAAAAACTAATTACGAAATTGTCCACATGGTTTCATCACGAAACTAAAAAGAGGTTTTAAAACCTCTAAATCGTTCTATTATACGACTAGGGCTGGAAGTGAGTCGAGCTGAGTCGAGCTAAACCAAGCTCAAGCTCGGCTCACAAAAATTGAGCTTGGCTCACGGCTTGACTCATTAATAATCGAGCCTATTTCTTAAGCTCAAGTTCGGCTCACTGAAAGGTCACGAGCTGGTTCGAGCTCACGAGCTGGCTCAAATAATAAAAACATAAATACATAATCTATAATTCTATATCAATAAATTATAACTTATATATTTTATAAAATATTTAAAAAGATCAATTTTATATATTGTTATCTATCATTAAATTATAAATTTTTTATTTAAGTCCTACATCAAAATTATATGTAAAAACTAAATATAAAATTTTAAATAATTAAGATCATTAATATATATATATATAGTACTATTTCATATGTATATATATAATATTAAAAGTATAGATTAAATGCATATATATATAATCGAGTCAGCTCACGAGCTAATGAGCTGAGCTTATCCAAGCTCAAGCTCGGCTCATTTAATTTATGAGCTCAATTCCAAGTTCGAGCTTGGCTCACTAGCTCACGAGCTTAGCTTATCGAACTATTAACGAGTCGAGCTCGAGCTAGCTCATGAGCTGGCTTGACTCACTTCCAGCCCTATATACGACTACAATAGCTAAGGAGGTATTTATAACCTCTTATTAGGTTAAAACAAAGAAAACCCTAAAGCCCATAAACATAAGGCCCAATCTAGTAATTAAATAAACATAATCAACATACATTAAATAAAATATTCTAAAAATATAAACTAAAATATCTTCTAAATAACTCTTGAACTCTTCATATCACGAACATTTGAAGCACGTATCATTCTCCTCCTCTTCAAAAAAGATTCGTCCTCGAATCTTGTAGATAGAAAAAAATAATATATGAAAAGGACAATAATTACAAGGAAGATAATTTTTTTTTTTTGGTTTTTTTGTTTTTTTTTGTTTTTTTTTTCACTTTATGCTTTTTTTTAGCAATAATGAAACGCAAACGAAAACAAGAACACAAGAACAAAAAGAAAGACGCGATAGACACTAGACTCTTTTTTTTATGATAAAAGAAGAACAAATATAGATTAATAAGAATTAATCTAATACCTGAGCTCTGATACCAAATGATAAGGTTTATTTAATACGATGATGGTTTGAATTTGCACGGATTCTAAATGTTCAAACTTACGATGTTGTTTCAGTTGGTTATCGTTACGAGAATGACTCTATTCTATACGTGACTAGGGACTAGAATAGAATAAATATTATTTAAGAAATTTGGTTTTAATATTAGTATTTGATTAAATTAATATTAAAAAATTTTAAATTATTGTCTCAAATTATATATTATGAGTATTTTTCGTGAATGTGCTATTTTTAAATATTTTAATAAAATGAAGTACTGTAAGATATATTTAAGCTTATTTTTATCCTTTATTTCTTTAGTTGTATTTTCATTAAATTCGAAAAAAATCTCTACCTAAACATATAGTAAATCGTTGACCTAAACAATTTTTTTGTCGAAAAAAACAGATTTTATCTAGAAAAAATAATGAAACATGCATCTTTTGATGATATATACAAAGTGTAATAGAAATAAAGTAAATATTATGTCATAATAATATCTTTAATTGCATTATAATTAGCTCATAAATAATGTATGATTATATTATTTTAAAAAAATATCCTCATTATAGTTATATCAAATTAATATTTAATATATTATTAAACTCATTATCAATTAATGATATTTTTTATTTAATATATTATTAAACTAATTATCAATTAATGTATTATCATTTAACTGAATTAATTTAAATATTTAATGAAGATAAAGGATAAATTTGTGTTTTGAATATATATTCTTTCTGTATTAATATACGTGTGCATGTCACTTCTATATTTATTTTTTAGATCACTCAATTATTTTCATTAAGCGTAATAGAAACAAAAAAAACCAATAAATAATTACTTGAATTTTTCGTTATTCTTATATATAGATTTTTTTTTTTTTATAATACAGTTTATATCCATTTATTTTTACTTTTTTATATAAAAATTATATATATATATATATATATATATATTTATATTTATATATTACTTTTTTTAATTCATTCTTATAAATATTGGCATATAATGAATATAGAAAACATATATATCGAATAAATATTTTTATTGAATTAATTATAACAATTGATAGAAGATAATAATATAGGAATAACTTAATTATAGCAAGAATTTTTATTAAAATAATTGATTAATAATTTGAATATAATTAATATAGTTAAATTGACATAATCGATGTGATTGAGAGTATATGACAATTATAGAAATTATATCAATTTCAATTTTCAAGCATAATTAACGTGACTTCATAATAATAATTCACGTGACTAATAACCTATTATGCAATAATAATAATAATAATAATAATAATAGTTTCGAGTTCATATAATTGATATAATTGATATAGTTCTAATCAATATATAATAATAATAATATTATATGGACATAAAATTAATTAGTTAACTAATTAAATTTAGATTATGGAGTTTTATTTTTCAATCAAATTTTTAATTATTAGTAATTTTATTTTTTACATTTACAGTAAATTTTAACTATAAAAAAAAAATAATTTTGATTGTTTCTTATTTTATTTATTTATAATTATAATTAAAATTGATATAATTATAGTAAGTCTCTATAATTATAGCAATATAAACCTGCTTCATATATATTAATAATATTATCTATCTACTTAATATATTAAAACTGAATTTTTCTCCAACTAATGAAGGTGACGTGTCGATCTCTCATGACTCTGTTTTCCCTCCAAAATGAACTTTCCTATTCTCTATTCTAAATTATTTTATAAAAATATATTTATTATAATCTACTTAATATACTAAAACTGAGTTTTCCCCCAACTAATGAAGGTAACGTGTCGATCTCTCATGACTCCGTTTTTCCTCCAAAATAAACTTTCCTATTCTCTATTCTAAATCATTTTATAAAAATATATTTATTATAATTATATTATAATTAATATTTAATAAATAATACATAATTATACTAATTTAGGAACATATCTTTATTTTTAGAAAGTACTATTTTCATGTAATTAAAACACTCTTCTCTCTTCTAAAATTATTTTTAGAAAAATAATTTTATTATAATTATATTACAATTAGCATTTAATGAATAATGCATGATTATACTAATTTAGGAAAATATATTTATTTTTAAAAAGTACTATTCTCATGTAATGAAAGCACTATTCTCTCTTCTAAAATTATTGTTAGAAAAATATCTTTATTATAATTATATTACAATTAGCATTTAATGAATAATGCATGATTATACCAATTTAGAAAAATATCTTTATTATAATTATATAAAATAATTTACTTGATATACTAAAATTGAATTTTCCCCCAACTAATGAAAGTAAGGTGTCAATTTCTCCTGAATTTATTTTCTTTTCAAAATAAAGGCACTATTCTCTTTTCTAAATTTATTTTAAAAATATCTTTATTAGAATTATATTACAATTAGTATTTAATGAATAATGCACAATTATACTGATTTAAAAAACATCTTAATTATAATTATATAAAAAGTTAAACATAAATTTATAATTCTAATTGCTATAAATATGATACTAACGTTCATAATGGTAAATTGATATTGCAATAATTAATTTCTATAATTATGTTTGTACTACTAAAGGCTATATATAGTGTTTCTTTGTGGTTAGTGAGTCTAAATCTAAGAATTAAAGCATTTTTTTCTAATTTATTATTTTTTTTGATTGGGCAATTGTTTCTAAGGAGCTTTGTAGGTCAAGTTCAAGTCACATCCCCTCTACGTTTTCTACGTTTGTCAAAAAATATTCGAAGTGGAGCATATAATGAGATCGAATTTCCTCAATTTAGGTTCATTTTGAAAAATTCGTGCCAACCTTGAAGATGCAATTCAAAGATTGGTACTGTATTTAAATTTTTTTCTCTTAAACTTTTTGTATTAAAAATAATTTTATAACATATTATATATATTTTTTAGAAACTACCGGTCTTTTTGTGCATTAATGCAATGCCATTGAAGAGAATAAAAGTCAATTTAATTTGACAATTTTAACAAGGAGATAGTTTGAATTTGTACCGATTCTAAGTATTCGATCTTATGATGTTATTTCGGTTGGTTGTTACGAGAATGACTCTAATCTATACGTATCTAAGGATTAGAATAGATTAAATATTATTTAAATAATTTAGTACTAATATTAGTATTTGATTAAATTAGTTTTAGAGAAATTTAAATTGTTGTCTCAATTTATATATTATGACTATTCTTTATGGATATGTTATTTTTAAACTTTTTAATATGATTTTTTTTAAGTTTGTTTTTTTTATATATGTATAACCTTTTTTTGTATTTCAGATTAGTAATGTAATTATTAAGAAAAATGTAATTTATTAATAAATTAGAATAATTAAAAATTTAATTAAGATTAACTAACATCTGTTTTGGACACAAGATTGATTAATTAAGATTAAGGCGTGAAAAAGGAAAAAGAGTCACAATACGTGATTTTGCTTTCTTGCTAATATATAAAAATACATGAAAAAAAAATTAAAATATCACCATTTAAAAAAAATTGTTAATCATACACATGAAAAGGGATTGGGGAATATGCATGGATATAAAAAATAAAAAATTATTACTGGATTGTAGAATAAAAAATAATCATATATATATAAATAAATAATCATAACAAAAAAATAATTAGCATATGTGACATATATTTTTATATGTACAATAAATATATATATATATATATATATATATATATATATATAGATAAATAAAGAAATTATTATAATTTATAAAAATTACACATACGATGACATTAATAATAAAGAATAAAAAAATTATTGAATGATTGTAGACTCAAAAAAATTATATATATGGTCAAAAATAGAGAGAAGTGACCAGTACATTGTGATTGATCTTCATTATTTGCAGTATGTAAAATTTTAATATGAATATTTTTTTAGATTATAATTATGTGTTGTGGTGCAAATTCTTTTTTTCTTTATATATTACTACTTACTCCCTTAATTCTCGCTTTCATTCAAAAATGAGAAAAAATAAGATATACACTATGAGATCAATTTACAATCCAATTACTTGATCATCTATGTGATCACCATGCAATCGAATACATAATTTATTATCTAATTTATAAAATTTAACAAAGGCATTGATAAACATATTGGTTTCGCATTTATTTATATATTTTATTTATTTATGTTATATTTGTAATTATATTATATCTTTTTTTATCAATATATATTTTTTAAAAATATCGTTAGTGTTAGCACATTGTGTATTAAATAAATTAAATAATAGAAACACGTAACTATTTTTTTTCAGTCAAGATTAAGTAAAATACTGTAATATAGACTTACAATATCAACATATTAATAGTAAAATGAAGAAAAAAATGTAACATTATATCAAAAAAAAAATTTTAAATCATAATTGTAATTTATTATTGAAATCATAATTTAAATATTTTAAACGGGATAATTTCATTTAGAGAATTCATAATTCAAACATAATTTTTATACACTTAATAGCTACATTCGAGTTAATACATTTAATACTATATTTAAAAAAACACGAACAATACACATCATATTATTTATTTATTAATCAAATTATTACAATTCAAATTAATTTTAATAGAATAATTTAAAATTATAATTTCAGTTTTATCACCAAGAAAAAAGTTACTACTTATACTTGCCTCTCAGACTCTATGGTTCTAAATATCAAACTTAATTGATCAAGAGAATTAGTAGAAATTTAAGAACTCTCAAGTTTTTTCCCTCAGTCAGCTTTTTTTATTTTTTTGGTCGATGGGTCAGCTATTTTGTTTTTAAGCTAGCAGCGCAAACCTAAAAACTGCTATTTGGGCCCATTGTAATCATATTGGGCCGTTCTAAGAGGCCCACGAAGGAGTGAAGTTAGGGTTTATGGAATAACCTTTTAAGTAGCCGCTACTCTCTTTCTCAATTTTGTTGAGCTTGCTGCCGGAGGAGGAAGGAGACGATTGAAGCCCTAGCTAGGTTGCACCCTCAGATCTCGTCTCACACCTCGCATTCTCATCATGGTTCGTTACCTTCTTCCTTCATCATTCTGATTTCATGTTTATTGAATCTCTATACTCATTTAATTCATCTTCTGTTGCTCAATTTGCATCAAAATCTTTGTGCTTTGCAACCATAGGGTTTGATGTTAATCTTTCGAATGCGAATATTACCATGGTGTATGGACTGAAACCTCTATCTTATAGATTGAATTTCTTGTGGTATTCTTGTTAGTTTGAATTTTTGTTTTGATATTGTTAGTTTCTTGGTAGTGTAGTAATATTATGGAATGGTGTTCACATCCGGTTTTTGAATTTGGATTTTTGTTGTTCTGATTGCAACAGGCGAGAGGATTGAAGAAGCATTTGAAGAGGCTCAATGCACCCAAGCATTGGATGCTTGACAAACTTGGTGGTGCTTTTGTGAGTAAAAGTTTCAGTAATTTTTAATACTTACCAAATTATTTCCATGGTGAATTTTCTAGACTTGCGTGAAATTGATGCGTGGTTTGTTTGTTTGTTTTTGGGTACCTGCATAGGCACCTAAACCGTCTTCTGGACCACACAAGTCCAGGGAGTGTCTCCCACTTATACTCATCTTGAGAAACAGGTTGAAGTATGCTCTTACTTATCGTGAAGTCATCGCTATTCTGATGCAGCGTCATGTCCTTGTTGATAACAAGGTCAGGACTGACAAGACGTATCCATCTGGCTTCATGGGTATGTTACATTTGATATTTCGGAACATTTGTCGCTTCGTTGATTCATGTTGATATGATTACTATTGTTTTATTGTTACTTTGATGGTTGAACATATGAAACTTTGAGCTGAAATTTTTGTGTTAGGAGTTGTTGATTTATGATAGTTTGTTTTTCTTTTCTCTATGTATTCCTACAGATGTTGTATCAATCCCCAAGACAAATGAGAACTTCCGTCTTCTTTATGACACAAAGGGCAGATTCCGTCTCCACTCAATCAGGGACGAGGAGGCTAAGGTACTTTTATTTGGTTGCTGAATATTCATTCAATAGGAGACTGTATGATGGTTGTGTCAATTTCTTCTATATGTATTTTAACATGCTGTTTTTATGGTCTCAGTTGTTTTTTCTTGTTGATATTGCAGTTTAAGCTATGCAAGGTTCGTTCAGTGCAGTTTGGTCAGAAGGGTATCCCATACCTCAACACCTTTGATGGTCGCACTATCCGCTACCCTGACCCGCTCATCAGGGCTAATGACACCATTAAGCTGGATTTGGAGGAAAACAAGATCGTTGATTTCATCAAGTTTGACGTTGGGAATGTTGTTATGGTCACTGGGGGAAGGAACAGAGGGCGTGTTGGAGTGATCAAGAACAGGGAGAAGCATAAGGGAAGTTTCGAGACAATCCACGTTCAGGATGCTACTGGTAACGAATTTGCAACCCGTATGGGAAATGTGTTCACCATTGGCAAGGGATCAAAACCATGGGTTTCACTTCCCAAGGGCAAGGGTATTAAGCTGACAATCATTGAGGAAGCTAGGAAAAGGATTGCTTCACAACAAGCAGTTACTGCATAAATCTCCCTATGGATGAATAGACTTGAGTGTTTGCTAGTTTTATTATTTAATGTTATTGTTTTCACTTAGCTCGAGATTTTTGGCTGTTGAATTTTGAGTATTAAATTTTGCTCTATACTATGCCTTGATTTTGCCGTTTAATATTTATGAGCAAATATTTCTTTACATCACCCATCTTCGATTTCTTTTTTTTTTTTTTTCCCTCGTGTTAGTTTCTTCTCATAAATAATCGATAGGGCAGAGTGGCACACTATTGTGAGTTTTCTTCTTAAAACATGTAGGATCCATTTTATGTTGAGTGTGACTTTGTGACCAACTATTTCGTAGAGCAACATGGACATGCATTCGTGCATAACAATTTGTTTATTTGAGGCCCAAGAAAGTCTATATATCGTGAAATCACATGGTGATTACATAAGAACGCAACACGGAAGTGTAGTGTAAGACTCACAAAAATTGACTTACGGTCTGTCTCGTTAAAAAGATCAATTTTATATATTGTTTATTTATCAATAAATTATAAATTTTTTATTTGTCTTACATCAAAATTATATATAAAATTTAAATAATTAAGATCTAACATATATATATTGAGTTAGGTCATGAGCTAATGAGTTGAGTTTATCCAAGTTTAAACTTGACTCATTTAATTTATGAGTTCAATTCCAATATCAAGCTTGGCTCACCAGCTCACGAGTTTAGTTTATCGAACTATTCCTAGTCATAACCAAAGCAACAAAGGCACAAGCCAATAAAATAAACCACGCGGTGTTAAGTCAATTTATGATTCTCCTAAATGATTAAACCCAATCTTCATGGATAATAATTATTTATTTTTAATATATCTAAGCCGTGAAGTAAACAGTCTCCTTCCTAACTAAGTATACATTTATTTGTGCAATCATTTCGGAAAAAAAGAGTCAAATTGCAATCAAGATTCATGAAGAATCTGTTGATAAAAGGCATTGCCGTGTGTGTTGTACTGAAGATTTTTTCTTCAAGATACAATCATTATAAGTATCAAATGTTTATATGAATGCTAATGAGGGCAGTTTATTGTTGACAGTATTTTAGAGAATGAATTTGCAATTGAACATTGAACTGGGCACAAAAAAGTATCAATTAAACCAAACCGCATATTCTGTTTTTGTAAACCAAGCATCCTTAGTCCTCACAGAATATAATCCTCTTGATGCCTTGTTGGATAAGAAATGCTAAAAGGATCGTTCTTTACTACCCTTCACTACCTAAGAACAAAATATACGAGGTCTCTAATGGAAACAAGAACAGAAAAATAATAATGAAAATGGAATTATCCTAAAATTAACTATAGTATGAGTTGTAATACAAGTGAAGTGCCTAAGTATACAAGTCTTGAGATGAATGTTTGATAACACTTGAGACTGAGAAGCTACTGAAACATTGCAACAAGAATGATTGAAGAACAACTCAAAAAAATGAGAAAGTGGAGGGTCACATATCAAGTGGTCCCCAAGTATGATCATCAAAGGACTCTGGATCTCTAGACATTGGTTTAAACCCTGGTCTCACTTGGTCTTTTCCCATTGGGAACTTCCAGAACGAATCCGAGTTCTCAAAGAATATGTAAAATGCAAGAGCCGATGCCAAAAACAATCCCAAAAGCACCAAGTAGATCTGCCACTCTGCATGTTTGAAACGAAAATGAAAAATGTTATTGTGAGTAGACATCATTATTTAATGGACACAGAAGGGAGTGGTGGCTGTGCGCGCGCATGTGTGTGCAAGGGTGCAAAAGAGAGGGGGAAACCTTTCCAGTCTTTAGGTACAGTGAGTTTTGTAACCAATGGTCCCCATTCTACCGAGGTTGTAAGTACGACCCTGCGAAGTCACGCGCGAAGCCCAGGTGAATAGCGAAGATAAAAAAAATTGAGTTTAGTAAGCCAAGTCTATGCTTTTAAGTCCAAAATGCAGTGCAAGGGGCTGCGATGAAGATATAATTTATATACAAAATAAGTAAAAATGTAAAACAACTATTCTTATAGGGTGCAAACAGGGAACATGGAATTTGCTCAAAGATGAAATTCATGCTATCCAATATCCATTTAGTATTGAAGAAAGGAACTTCTCTTGCCATCTTTTAGAAATCTTTGTCACCAAATATTGCTCAACACTTGTTTCTTTTTGTTACAATATGTCCTTGGTTAACATATTCTCAGTAAAATCTAGATTTCAGCTTTGTAAGCATCATACAGGCTACTAGGCTAATAAGAATTTTCTTTCGAATAAATTATATCCCAGCTAGCATCCAGAATTTCTTCCTTGCTTTGCCGAAAGAAAACGAAAATAAGAGGTTTCACCAATTAAATCAAGGTTGACATGAATCCGTAATTCAATGCATGTTCCGATTTAGAAGGAATAGCTTTTCCTATCCGTGTTCATGATGCTCACTATTATTACAAAGGCCCCAAACTGAACCGATAATGCATAGAGAATTTACCTTTCGGTGGGACAAAACTCGAGCGTTGCAATATTTGTACCGAGGTGTAGTCTCTTGCTATAATGGTGTATCTGCATTTTCTTTACTTCAACTACACATATATCTCCATCTTTACTTCCCCTGAAATATAGAATGCTGATGAGTTGCACTGCTGGAGACGTATATCACAGATTGTAATAATAAAACGACCTTCAAAGTGTCTTGATCGAAATGGTTATAGTAATTGATAGGTTACCAATGTGCTATAGTTACTTTACATTTCATTTTCAATAGTTTTAGGGGAAAAACAACCGCATACACTTCTTTTACGAGCCAAATTTTCACACCGAAAAAAAAAAAAGAAAGAATAAAAAAGGAGAGGTTTATGAAGGCAACAACCCTAGCACCCAAGCTACCAGCTGCACTAATAGCAAAAATACCAAACACCTTTAGATAAAAAAAAAAAAAGAAAATCCTTTTCTCAAAAACTTGTACACAAATACCATGCAAAACTGTACCAAGCGATAATGCTACTGCAAGGAAAATACTTCAAAGAATTTAACAAGAAGGCTATGGAAATACATGCAATTCACCAGTAGGAAAGATAAATGGATCACATAACCATTAGGAATGTGTGATAAGGTAGAATATTAAGCCATTTAGAAAAAGTAAAAAAGACAAAGAACATGAAAACTGAATTTGTTTAATAAAAATGCTCTTTAAGCCTATTCTCACTATAACACTTCAAATGTTTAGTTTTGATCCTGAATAAGAAGTTTGTTTATGCAAAGGCATAACTAGTGCTAAATGGATGTATCCTGATCAACATGTTAGTTTACAATCTTTTACATCAGATAATTCATGGGGGAAACCAATAAAGCATTCCCTCTAATGAGGACAACTGAAATGAAATTCTATTTTTGACATTGCATAAGGTCATATAAAATAACAACAGAAGTCAGAAGGTAACTGTAGGTACTTACATAGAAAGGTATTTCCCGTCGTGGCTAATGGCCATTACTGAAGCAGACTTTCTAAGTAGCCTCTTATGACCAATTTTATTCCAATTGCTTATGTCCCAAACTCCAGTCAATGACTTATCACCTGCTCAGAGATAGAAGGATATCTGTAATAAAACTCTCGCATTCTTGATCGCAACATATTAATAGGATATAGTACATAATTGAATAAAGACACTCATATACCTTTTTGAATGGCACAAAATAAGAATGGCTTGGTTCCGTCCTTGGAAAATCGACATAGTTCAATCTTTTCATCCTACAGAGATGAAAAAATAAACTTCAGATCAAGTGATACAAGTGTGCTTTGTGCATATGTAATATGCTATGAAGTTCTAAAGCCAAAAGCACTATACCGAGTTGCGAGACAAGGTGGTTAGAGGAACACCATCTTCAATCTTCCAGATTCTTGCAGAGCCATCGGTAGAAGTTGAAGCAAGGAATTCTGAGTCTAGACTGAATGATGATACAACCAAGCAATGTAATCAGATTTCTTTTTCAAAGCATGGTACAAGTACAACCAAGCAATTTAAGAGATGAACATAACTATTTTACGTCCAAGAACAAATTCAACAACAAAAATGGTTTTTCAAACTAGCTGGTACCACAGCTACATTCGGCTAGCAATACTTTTCCAATGCTGAAAGTAACGTATTAAAGTGCTAATTAAACTGGGAAATATATCTTGTAATTAGTGTCAGTAATTGGCTTTACTATCAGTATTGGGAATAAGATATTTATTATGAAACTATATAAGACTTGTTAAAAAAATATCTCTACATAATCAAATTATCAATGGTAGGGATGAACATGCAAAAAAAATCAACCACATGGCATGAACTCCAAATAAGATTTCACTAGCTACTAATCAAGTTTTAATTGCTATTCTACTGGTTGCAAGGGTTAATGCATCCGTTTGACTTGTTGAGTATTCCTACCTGAAATCCATATCCCGCACAGATTTGTGTGCTCTTGGTTCATCCAAAATGTTGTTCATGCTAGGCCACTCCATAATTCTGATATGCCCGTCCTGTACTTGTTCCAGACAGAATTCAAACATACAAGATCAAACTCTAGAAACGAACGCTAGAAATGTCACACAACAAAGAAACACAATTGAATTGAATGGATTTCAAAGCGATACTTACTGACCCACCGGTGGCAAATTTAGATCCATCAACACTAAAAGTAATGCAGTTTTGAGAACCGATATTCTGCAGAGGGGCCAGTTCTTTGGCCAACAGCTTCATTTTTGTTTCATTACCATACAGCTCAAACAATCTGCATGAGCACATATAAATACGTCGACTTATATTTGATTTTTCAGTTAATTAAAAGCGAAATATAAGCTAATCATGCTTAAGAAACAACTATGGCTATTGTCAAGCATTCCCCTACTCCAAGGAAACTAGAACAAGAAACTATCAAAATAATATGGTAAATTGATATAAGGTATCGGAATTCTGATTGTGAGATTATTGAAAGTGACAGTAACTGCAACTATGAAATGCAAAATTGAGATAAATCATTAAAGAAATTTTCAACCGATAAATTCAGATAATAGGATCAATCTCGAAGCTCATAAGTAAAGACACTTACTTGCAGCTACCATTGCTGAGGGAGCACACAAAATCGTCCCCACTGGGATGGACAGCAATAGCAACTGGATCACCATCCACTGCTTCAAACACAAATGTGGTCTGAAAATTAAATTAAGAAAAAAAAAAAAGATATCAACCAAAAAAGCTAATTAGAACAAAATCTCCTCTCAGACTTCACATGAATTCATCAAACCACAAAGTCAACACATAAAACAGTTCTCAACAACACAAATTCTCCACAACAATTCTTCAGCTTAAAATCTTCAACAAATTCATCCTTCAAACAAGTAATTCATATACAAATATATACTCATTTAGTGTTATCAACAAATATATATATATATATACATACTCATATGGAACATATTTTGTCACCAAAAAAAATATGGAACATATTTTGAGAAAAGGTGTGGAGGGAATACCAGAGGTTTGGAAGACAAAGAAGTGGTTTTGGGATCAAAGGAGAAAATTTGAAGCAGAGAAGGGCAAGAACCTCCGCGCCTTGACCTTCCAATAACAACCTGATTAAGGTTGTCGGGCCTCCGAATCCACGACCCGCATGTAACCGGACCCTGAGGGGACCCATCACCGTTCTCCATGGTTATGTCTCGGGGGAAATTCCAAGTTCGATTCTTTTCTCAATTGGGGTGCCAGAAATACTGAAGCTCTTTTCTGAGATCAATGAATTGGGAAGCTTGGAGGGATTTTATATTGAAAAATATCTGAGAGAGAGAGAGCGTGTGTATGTGAAAGAGCAAAGTCAGCGGAAGCAAAGTAAGGACACAAAAGGGATTTAGTGTTTCTTTAATAAGAGAAATTGTTGCAGTTCACACGAGGTTTATTATGCCACATGTTGAACAAGCAGACATGTCTTTAGTTGGTGTTTCTTTAACGTGGTTGATGATGGGGAACAAAATTGTGTTAAGATATCATTCAGATTTAAGAGCTGTTTGTTTGGCTCAAGGTTACTGTTATTAGAAAGATCACTTTATCTTTTTTTTTTTTTCAATTTTTGAAAAGAGAAAGATGATATCATCTTTTAAATATTAAATTTAATTTTTAATTTAATTTTAATATATTATAAATATAAAACAATTTTACATATGTTTTTAATTACTTAACATTATATTAATAAAAATAATTATTTTTTTATTAATTTCGTGAATAATTATTAAAAAAATATATGTAATTAAATAATTTTGTAAAATCCTTTATGCTATTAAGTTATTAAAAAATATTATTTATATATTAAAATTAATTATTAAAATAAATTATTAATATATTTATATATAAATATATATGTAGTTTAATTTAATTTTAATATATATTTATATTTTAATATATATTTTATTAGTAGCTGATTTAAAAAAAGGTGAGTGATGAATCCAATGATTAATGATAGAATGGAGGGAGTTGTCAACGATGCGGTTGTGGATATTCGGTGTAAGATTACGCGGCATTAGCAACAAGAAAAATCATTGGTTTGTTGTGTGCCCAATGCTCACAATACAAAATGGAAGAGCACCAACTTTCCTTACACTATCCTTAGTTTAAGGAAAAATAAGAGAAAAGAAAAAGGAGAAAAGGAAAATGAAAATTCTTTTTTTGGATGTTAAAGAAGTTGGGAAGGAAGAAAAATTTGTATGTGGGTTTTATCAAAAAAAAAAATCCATCTATTACAAGTAAGAAAATAAGAAAAAAATATTATTGTTTGTGTATTTACAATGTTATTTATAGTGTTTGTTTGAGTATTATAAAGTTGATTAAAAAAAACGTATTTTTAATAAAAAAACATTTTTTTTTAATTTTTTAGCGTGTTTGATAAATTTTTAGTAGTAAAAATAAAAGTATTAAAAAAATTAAAAAAAAATTTTGAGAATTTATAATTTGTGCTTATATGAACGTCATTAAATCAATTAAAAAAATTTTTTCAATAAATTTTTTTTATTATTTTTTATTGTATTTGTCAAATTTTTAATAGTAAAAGTAAAAGTATTAGAAAAATTTTAAAAAAAATTGAGAAGCTACAATTTACATTTTTTTTTAAAATATTTTTCTTAAAAAAAATATTTTTCACATAATAAATGAACAAAAAAGTTTTTTTTTATTTTACCCAAACATAATTGATAGATAAAAAAATCTTTTTACATGAGATATTCAAATATAAAATCACTTTTACTTTTTTTTTTAAAAATGGCGTCCAAACAAGTCCTTTACATCTTTTTTTTAAAAAATATTTATTTTTTTAAAAAAGATATTTTTTACATAGTAAATAAACAAAAAAATACTTTTATATTGTTATACCCAATCATAATTGATAGATAAAAAGATATTTTTGCATGATATATCCAAATATAAAATTATTTTTACTTTTTCAAAAGATCTTTTTTAAAAAGATAACTCAAAAAAATATCTTTTCTTAAAAACTCACCCAAATAAGCTCTATAATTATATTATTGTTAATAATGATCAATATAAATTTAATTTTAATAATTTTAAAATATTATTATAATAGAAATTCACATTTAAAGTATTGCATAAATAATTTAAATTATATATGTAAAATTATAACATTTCATAATATTCATAAAATGCAATAAAAATAAATAAATAAAAATATTTATACTTTATTTTATTATAAGAATATTAATGTAATTTTATACCATTATGATTTTTTTTTCACTTTTTTTCCATCCAAAGAAAAAAAATGTTTTCTTTTTTTTTTTATCCATTTTTTTCATTCAAATAACACATAATAACTTTATTTTTTTTTCTCCTCTCATTTTTTTTATTTTTATTTTCTTTCTTGTATGTAAACAAATTATTAGTGTCCATCCAATTTCATATTAGACTATTTACTATTTAGGATCAAATTTCAATTTGGGTATTATTATCGAATGTAAAATTCCATTTGCATGACCGTATTTTTTATTGTATGCTAGATGGTTTTAATGCAAAGTAAAAGACTTATTTCGATAAACAAAATACATTTATAATTATCTTATTTATAATGTAAAAGAGATAAGTCATGTGATATAAATTGATAAATATACTATAAATTATATATTTTGATAAATAAAATAATTAAATTATTTATTAAAAAAATCCAATAATACGATATACATTTTAGCTTACATATAGTTCATTTTTATTGTTAATTTTTCCTGTGGTTTAACAATTTACTCAAGGTGAGACTGTGGAGGCACAGTGGAAGAGAAAAGAGAGATAGTCTAATTGGGAATGTCCCACAATTATTTTTCAATTTTCTATCTGAAAGATTGAAATCTAATTTTTACCAAAAATTAAAAAGAAAAAAAGGAAAAGAAATTATTAAAATAGTACTTAAAACAAAAACATCGTCCAAAACCTTTCCTCTAGAATATAAATCTTTTAAACATGCAATAGAATATGAAGTTTTATGCTGCAAGAGAGTCTTACAAGCGAGATGACAAGATCATCAATTATTTCTAAAGTATTTTATAATCTGTCTATATAATTATTTATTTATTGTCATATTAATAATAAACCTAAAACTAATTATATTTATACATTTTATTTTAATATAAATATTATTATATAATTTTTATGTTAAAAAATTTTTGCTCACCACTGCTCTATTGGTTGCTTCGACTCCTCACTCGGAATTATCTTGAAACTATAGCTTCATACAGATCTTGCCTATGTAGTCCCAAAAAAAATTCAAGAGGACATGGGTTTGATATTGCGAGAAACACAATTTACAACCTGGCTTTCATAGCTAAACAAAATTTGGAGGGTGTACCCAAAGTACTCTTGTATAACCAATGCTTGCTCAAGAGATACATCAAGCAAAATCTCCTGTTGCACAATTGCACCTTGAATATGGTAGGACGAAGGAGTTACTTATTTCTCAAATCAAGGATATATGAAACCATCTTCATTCCATTACCTTCCTTTAATTGTAATTTTATTCCACTTCATTCACCCCATTCCATTTATCATTAGGTACCCAAACACAGTCATAGAGCCTATAATTATGCGCACGAAACACATTAAGCATTTCAACATTTCATCAAGGTAGGCTTCATCTTTGCACACAAGATTATTTCTACACTAGATTACTGTTCTTTCTAATTCCTCAAAAACGAAACTTAAAGAAATGGGTACTTATATAAATGATTTGTGACAGACAACATCAGAAATAGCTGAAGCAATTACTAATATCATATGTACTTGCAGTCAAATCCTACATGAGAACATGTCTAAGAACAGTTTCTTACAAAAGACTTGCTCAACATAAGTTCCTCTAAAAGCAATCGAACAGAAGATCAAAAGATGTAACATTTGCTATTTAAGACAATCCTCACAAACAAATCAGAACACCAGAACATGTTAAAGTACAAGAGTAAAGAAGACTACATGCTAACATTCTCAGAAAACAGAGTAAAAGCTGATCTATGCTTCACTTCCACCTGCAGGGCCAACAAGAACGCCTTGAGCGGTGCCTTCCTTCCTACCGGATTCATCCTTCACCTCTGCATCAGCTTTCCTTATCCTGATTTTATATTTAGCCTCAAACTCAACAATCTCCTTTTTCTTCTTTTCCAATGCTTCATTGAGCCTGCTAATAACTTCTTCGAGTCCCTCTTTGTTGCGCAGCACCGCAGGCAAGACCTCCTTCACAGTTCTCTCGACCAGAACACCCCCAATCATTCGATAGCATCGCCTAGAGGGATCAAGCGGCTGAATGGCATTAACTACCAGCGAGTGCTCGCTAACTTCCATTTCCAGCTCGGTGATTTTCGAGTGAATTTGGTTGAGTTCAGACCTCATTGCCGCATATATATTTGCAACTGCTTGTTCATTAACTGGCTCTCTGTGATCACTACCTTCAGCTTTACCAGCCATAGTTCTAGACATATGTAAAAGAATAAAAATAAAAAATCTCATCAGGTAAAGAAACAAGAATGCCTTAAGAAACTAATCAATATTAATTAACAGCATTTTCAAACAATAATTAGCATTTACCAAACTGAGAAAAGGACAGTCGTAGTAATTTCTCTGGATTCAATCACAAACTAAATTTAAAATATAAAATGAAAGAGAGAAAACTGGCACAGTTGTGAGAATGTGATCTGTGCAAGTAGAAGCAAGCTACTAGAAATTATGAAAGTTAAAATGCATAAAATGAAAGCATTCAGTTACTTGTTTTTAATCCGTACGTGCCCCGAAAAAAGAAGCTGCTACAGCCGTGAACAGTTGAGAATTCGTCGCCGCGGATGGAGAAGAAGCTAACGCCACCGGTGGGAATACAATCTGCGTGGCCGGAGATTACGGTGCTGAGAACAGAAGATGAAAGGGTCAAAGATATATTGGGAGAATAAGAGAAGAGAAGGAATTGACAGAAAATAGAAAAACCTAACAGTGGTCTTCGTGTTGTGGAGAAAAAAGAAAAACCAGTTTGAATCTCCATTGTAAAGAGTTTGGTATATTGGATGAGAAACTGAAACTCTGCATTTAACAATCATACTCTAAGATGATGCATGTATCCGATTGTGTCTATTGATGATCTTGTCATTACCAGCAATGATGATTAAGCGTCAATAAATACTTCTCGCTAGTAAGACTCTCTTGCA
The DNA here is from genome assembly GCF_059453495.1 of Arachis ipaensis. Taxonomy (NCBI): domain Eukaryota; kingdom Viridiplantae; phylum Streptophyta; class Magnoliopsida; order Fabales; family Fabaceae; genus Arachis; species Arachis ipaensis. Next base: position 140,959,451 of record NC_142444.1, read on the forward strand.
GCACAAAACTTCATATTCTATTGCATGTTTAAAATATTTATATTCTAGAGGAAAGGTTTTGGACGATGTTTTTTGTTTTTGGTACTATTTTAATCTTTTTTTTTTTGGTAAAAAATTAGATTCCAATGTTTCAGATAGAAAATTGAAAAATAACTGTGGGACATTCCCAATTAAACTACCTCTCTGTTCTCTCAGTCCCAAGGTTCTGAAAACCGGATCGGTCATCAAACCACTTTAGTTACTGGTTCTATAGTTCATTGGTTCAACCGTGATTTAACCAAAAAAACTGTTTTATAATAAACACCTGATTCTATAAAAATTCAATGACTAAAGCAACTGGTTCTAAACACTCTTCTACTGCATTTTTTACTTCAAAAGGGGATCATAAACAACTAGTTCTATGAATAAACAAACTATAATGATATGCAATGCCAAAAATAGGCCAATGATGAAATAATAAAGGGTTTCTCCCTTCAATTCTATGTTCAAGCTTGTAGCGGACCAGAATCAACAGAGTAATACCGTTGAAATAGTCTTCCTTCTTAATTCTTATATAACTCAAAGAATTTTCTACAAAATGAAAACTGAACACAACACACAGCCTTAAAACAAAAACAAAACAACACTCAAAAATCAATCACCTCTTCCAAACACAACCTTAAAACAAAACAGAACAACATTCAGAGTATGAGCATTGATCACAAAAAATTGATTTCTGAAACAAAACAAACATGCAAAACCAACAGAACAGCATTCAGAGTTTGAGCATTGATCACAAAAAATTGATTTCTGAAACAAAACAAACAATCAACAAAACAATGAAAACAGAATCTTTTTTTCTTCAGAAAAAGAAAACAATGAAAACATGAAGCATAAAATAAATCCATGATCACCAATATCCAGCAATAATCTCAAAGACAACAATAAATACACAACAACAATTTAGCAAATAAACAAGAACAAGACCTAAATAGAAAATCCAACAAATTAAATCGCAGCAATCTAACAATTTAGCAAATTAAAACAACAGCAGCCTAACAATTTAGCAAATTATCAACTTAACAAGTTCAAGAACAGAAAATCACAACCAAAAAAAAAATTAAAGATGACAGAAGAACAACAGAACAACAACACAAGAACAATTTGCAAATTAACAAGTTCACAACAACAGTTAAAATTTACCAAAAGAACACTAACGCAAGTGGAATATTTGGCCATCTGTAATAGAAATCACATTTGTAGGAATATAAGCCGAAACATCTCCCGATTGGGTACTTCCTTCACCTAACTGAGAACTTGATTTAGCGGCTCTTTCCAAAAGACGTGAATGCAAATAAAAAATCATCGTGCCTATATGTTTTCTGCAAAGATGCTATTTGTGCAGCTAAAATTTACTAATTACTAAGATCCAATTATTCTAATTTTACATGCAATCAACTTCCTAAATTTCTAAAAGCTAGAAATTATAAAACCAACCAGAAATATGGTTAAAGCATTTCATCAAACATGTTGAGTGCGGTGAAATTAAAACAATATAAGAGAATTCATCAATGCGATAGAGAAGAGAACATAATAATTGTATACTTTGATTCAGTCTATGAAAAAAATCCAAACCACTGCCAAATCAAATAGTTAGTTATTGTAATAGAAATGAAGTTGCAGAGTATTGGTGTTGTGTGAGTGTATTGTCTGGTGGCGGGTTTAGGAAACTCACGGCGGCAACAAAAGAGAGCAGTTCGACGGCTAGGTGGAGCGCACGGGTTGGTCGCAGAGTTTGAAGCAGAGCAACGTGGCTTCCAGACGAACGCGAATGAAAACTCGAACGGTGAACGGCGAGTGAACGCGAACGGTGAACGCCGAGCGAACGTGAAGGCGAAGAACGCGAACGAAGACGACGGCTGAACGAAGACGCGAACGTGAACGGCAAACAAACGGGGGCGGAAGCGCGGCTGAGCAGACAAAGACACGGACGCCGAGCTCGAGGAAGCAGCTGCGATCGGTGACAGCGAACAGGGGTTGCAGACTTGGAGCACGAGGGACGGCGGCAGTATGCCACTCCTTGCGGCGGTGGTGTAGGCTTACAGGGCTAGGGTTTTTTTGGCTGAGTTTCTGTGATTTCTTTCTGAATGAAAGAAAGAAAGGGGGAAAGAAACGAAGGAGCTTCCGTTTTGTGTAAACCGTCCGGATCCCGGTTCCGATCGGTTCTTGACTGGTAAACAGTTTTACATGCTTGGCCGGATTGTTAATGTCGCCCGTCCGCTGTTGGACCGGTCCGACCGACCGGTCCGGTCCGGTAACACCACAACGTGCTAAAGGACAAGATTAAAGAAGACTTCATGCTAACATTCTCAGAAAACAGAGTAAAACCTGATCTATGCTTCACTTCCACCTACAGGGCCAACAAGAACGCCTTGAGCAGCGCCTTCCTTTCTACCGGATTCATCCTTCACCTCTGCATCAGCTTTCCTTGTCCTGATTTTATATTTAGCCTCAAACTCAACAATCACCTTTTTCTTCTTGAGCCTGCTAATAACTTCTTCGAGTCCCTCTTTGTTGCGCAGCACCGCCGGCAAGACTTCCTTCACAGTTTTCTCGAGCAGAACACCCTCAATCATTCGATAACATCGTCTAGAGGGATCGAGCGACTGAATGGCATTAACTACCCAGGAGTGCTCGCTAACTTCCATTCTCAGCTCGGTGATTTTCGAGTGAATTTGGTTGAGTTCAGACCTTATTACCGCATATATATTTGCAACTGCTTGTTCATTAACTGGTCCCTGTGATCACTACCTTCAGCTTTACCAGCTATAATTCTAAACATATGTAAAAGAATAAAAATGAAAAATCTAATTAGGTTAAAGCAACAAGAATGCCTTAATAAACTAATCAAGATTAATTAACAGCATTTTCAAACAATAATTAGCATTTACCAAACTGAGAAAATGACGCTCGTAGTAAATTTTCTAGATTCAATCACAAACCAAATTTAAAAATAAAAAAATGAAAGAGAGAGAAAACTGACACAATTGTGAGAATGTGATCAGTGTAAGTAGAAGCAAGCTACTAGAAATTATGAAAGTTAAAATGCATAAAATGAAAGGAGGTAATGCCAATTTGGTCTCTAAAATTTCTTGTTCACTTTAGATTAATCCTCCACTTTTTAAAATGACCAAATAAATTCATCATTTTTAGAATCGTAAATCCCCATTAGTCTACCAGATATTTTAATGATGCTGATGTATACAGTTAAATTACAGTAAAACGACCCCGTTTGCACCCTATAAATCTATAATCTATCCTCCTTAAATAAAAGACTCCCAAATGGTCCCCCCATTAACACGAAGACATTCTCATCGTCATCATCGTCTCAGGTCAGCGTCGTCGTTGCTCGTTGGTGCTCGTCCACTGTCTTTCATTCGACTAGTGAAGCTCTTTGCCTCTATCAACAATAACATCATCAGACTCAAACATTGGCCATGGTAAACGGTAAGAGTTTAGGTTTATTATTTTTTATTTTTTTTAACTGTGTTGGTGTTAGTTGGGTGATTTTGATGTTTGTGTATTGCTAAGAATAGTGGATTTAATAGGGAATCCGAATGTCTTTACCTTTTGTTACAATTCAATGTTTTCGATTTAGATACCAATGCCATATTATATCTGGAGAAGGTCTTTGATTTTGCAAGCTTCTGCAAACTAATCTGTTTGATTAAATTATGGTTGTTTGTGTGAACTGAGCTCTCTTGCAAGCAATTTGCACCAACACTGGTTAGCCCATAGTGTAGTATCTCTATTTTGGTAAATACTTGAAACTTGAGTAAGGGGGTCTTTTCTAAGTTCTATCTGTTGGAGCCATCTGTTGACCCAATCATGCGACACTTAATAGACATAAATAGTTTGAAAAGGTGATGCAAAGAGGCATGCTCACTTTAGTATTGGCTGAGGTTTGGACTTTTTTGATGTGGTTAATATTGTAATTGGTCACTGGTAAAGTTGTAGGAGAGGAAAAAGAAAAAAAATTTGGTGGGAAGAAATGTCCTTCAATTGAAGTATAAAGCTTGAGTTTGGGAGGATAAATATGTTGTGCATTTAGGCAAATCCTGTAGTTGGAGGAACGCTAACCATTTTTTTTTAATTCTATCTTAAACTTTTTCATGCAAATTGTTAAATGGAACTTGAAAGATAGTATTTGTAAGCAGTCAATTCTATATGAGGAGTGTGGTAGAATAAATTAAGATGTAAGTTAGATCAATGTTTAACAAATAAAGGAGACATTTGTTAGCTGTATAGTGTACATTTAATGTGAATATCATCATTTAGGATTATGTCGATCATCTCAATCTAACCACTTTTCATGTTTGAACTTGCATAGGAAAAAAACAAAGTGAAGAACAAAAATGAGAGTGGAACCATTTTGTTATGATTAGGTGTAGCAGCTATTACATCACACCCATTTTTCATCAGCAAGTGAAGAAAGTATCTTAAGATCTTTTCATGATGCATAGCAGTTATACTTTTCTGTATTGTAGAACTTTGTTGAGCACATTATGCTCCTTGTTCACTTATCTTTTTCATTGTTATTCTCTCATGTACCAGGCTTGGAAGCCTTGAACTTTCTTAATAATTTTTTAACCATTAATATAGAATTGGATTCTATATTAATGGCAGGATATTTTTTGAACTAAGAACTTGCAAGTAGACTTTTGAGCCACGAATAAAATTTGAGAGGATACTATGAACAACAGCGAAGAGGAGTGGAGAGGAAGAAGAATATATGATGAAGATGAAGATTTGGGGGTTAGGGTTTCATAAGTAGGAATGGATCAATTTGGGTATTTTAACTAAATTTTGGGCATCAATTTGAGTTGAAATCATTATATGTCTACATCAGCATGCATCAAATTGCCAATTTGGCACTTAACTGTACACATCAGCGCAACGCTTGGTAATTTTTGGACTAACAGGGATTTACGATTTTGAAAGTGAGGGATTTATTTGGTTATTTTAAAAAGTGGGGGACTAATCTGAAGCGAGTTGAGAATTTCATGGACCATTTTGAACATTACCTCAAAATGAAAGCATTCAGTTACTTGTTTTTAATCCATACGTGCCCCGAAAGAAGAAGATGCTACAGTCGTGAACAATTGAGAATTCTTCGTCACAGATTGAGAAGAAGCTAACGCCACCGGTGAGAATACAATGCGCGGCCGAAGATTACGATTTGGTCTGCAATAGTTGTAAGAATCGAACCGGACCGACTGCAATCCAAGGTACCATGCCACTAGGCTGGTAATTTCGTTGTTAATGTATGCGCCAATTATTATATATATTATATACATACACAATTGAATTATTTTAGCTTTATTTAATTTAGTTTTAATTTTATACTCACCCTTTTTTATTTATAATTCTTTAAGATTTATATAATTATTAAAATAAATATTTAATATTAAAATGTTAGTAAAAGGTATTTATTTTTAATTTTTTAGAGTATCGTGACAATTAGGTCTTCGAAAATTTTAACTTAAGAGTTAAGACTAATTAGTCATTGAAGAAAAAAAGTATTTAGTAAATAGTGGACATGTATATCTTTTCATCTATGGATAATGTGAAATAAAACAAAATTGCTCATGTATTTCATTATTTACAATGATGTATGTTTCGTTACTGTCACATAAATATGGAAACGATGTAGTTTTGGATAATAAGACATTAAGTATCTTTTGAGTTTTCATATAACATTTATCAACTGCTCTCTATTTATTACAAATCCTATTAACGGTAATATAAGCATCACCGTTAACTTTTACATGATAAATTGATAGGAGGACATAATATATCCACCTATTTTATATTTTTTATTTATGTAGAATCAGTCTTATCGGTTCAATCAATAATTTATCAGTTGAACCAATAAACTAATAAACCAATAATTTAATCAGTTCGATTGTCAGTTTAGTTTTGACAATTATGGGTCTCCGGGTTGTGGTAAGTGGGGGTAAAACCCAGATGAGCTGAGCTAATAACTACTAGATGTCTTGACCCAAATTGGTTTACTTGATAATCCTGAATTGACTCAATCTTCGATTGGGCCTATTTTTTTGGTAATTATTTCATTGGGCTTTCTGCATTCTCAATGGTACATATTCTAGAAATCATAATTATGAAAATCGAACCAAATTGATCGGTTCAATTGGATTAATTGAGAACCGGTCACCAGGCTGATTCAATTAGCTTTAAAAATCGTTAGGTAAAAAATTAGTTACAGAATCGGTCGAACTGGCAGTTAACCAATGAACTGTCAGAACTGGCCGGTTTTTTAAGGGTTCCGGTTCAATAAAAAACCCCTAAACGGCGCCGTTTGCGCCTAAAAATTAAAAAAGAAAAGAAAGGCGAACCCTAAATCCCCAACGGCCCCAAGCCCCCAACCCAGTCCCACACTCCTCTCCTCTCTGAAACTGAAGTGAAATTTTGGAGTTGAAAGAACAACGATCAGACCCCTAATCGCGCAGCCCGTAGCCACCGCAGCCCCGCAGCCCCGTCGTTGTCATCGTCGAGCTCTCTCTGTGTTTGTCGTCTGGTCGTCGGAAGCAGGGTTGAAGATTCTGTCGTCGTCGTTGTCGAGCTCTCTCTTCTCCTCGCCGTCGCCGTCGCCGTCGAGCTCTCTCTCTGTCTCTCGGTCCCTTCCTCCTGTAAGCATTAAGCACTGCTTCTTGAATTTGTTTTTGCTTGTTTTGTACTGTTGATCTGTTGTTAATAATACTGATTGAGTTGCTGGGTTAGTTTACTGATTCTGAGTTGCTGAGATTTTGTTAATTTCTGATTATTCTGAGTTACTATATTCTGCCATAATAGGGGTGTGCATGGCCCGGCCCAGCCCGAAGACTCGGCCCGGTCCCGAACACTTTAGGGGCTAATTTGGTGTGATTTCATCGGGTCTAAGGCCGGGTATGGGTCTCAAAAATAGACCCGGTCATTATTTCGGATCGGGTCCGGGCCATAGCTCGGGTCACCCGAAATCGGCCCGGTGGCCCGATCATCATACATAATTAATATTTTGTGTTATTAGTGATGGATGATGGCTATTATTATGTGAAATTTAAGTGTTGTAAACCTTAATATTTTGTGTTATTAGTCATTATATATAAGACTATAAGTTAATATTTTATGTTTAAAATGCATAAGACTTTAGAATTGCATAATCTTGTGTTATTTGTATTGATTTAAATATTTGGTGTTATTAGGCAATATTAGTATTGATTATGGTTATACTTTAATTTTAGAAAAGAGTTGATTCTTATTATATTTTTCTAAGTGAATTTTACCATGTCAAATAATGATTGGAGTTTTAAAAATTTGGATATTTTTACATGCTAACTTACAAGAAGGTATCAAGGTAATATAATGTTAACGACCCGGTTTTCACCCGATTTTTACCCGGTATAATCATGGCCCGAAAGTGTATAAGTTTTATCGGGTCTAGGTTGGGTTCGAGTCTAACAAATAGGCCCGGTATATATTTTGGGTCAGGTCTGGGTCACATCAAACCTGGCTTCACCCGGCCCATACACACCCCTATGCCATAATAATATTGTTGCTGGTTTTTTAATCTGTCTCTTTGTCCCTTCCTCTGGTAAGCATTAAGCACTGCTTCTTGAATTTGTTTTTGACTTTTTGCTTGTTTTGTACGGTTGATTTGTTGTTAATAATACTGATTGAGTTGCTGAGTTGCTAAAATTTCGTTAATTTCTGAATATTCTTGATTTGTTATATTCTGCCATAATAATATTATAATATTGTTGCTGGTTTTCTGATTTTCTAACTTTGTGTGTTAATTTTAATGATATAAAAAAAAGGGGGACTTTTTTATTTTTATTTTTTTTACTTTTTAATAAAATAGAAATTTGGGCAGAGGCAGCAGCAAGTAGCAACAGCAAAACCCCCAAATAAACCCTCCAACACATCGGCGCCGTTTCGAAGACCCACATACACTCTCTTCCGCCACCTCGTCCACTACCTCCGTCGTCCTCCGAAGCTGAATCATCATCTTCTCTCTCTCTCTCTCTCTCTCTCTGGGGCCAACCATGGACGAAGCACAAGACAACCATGCTATTATTACCAAGAAAAAACCTTCCGCTAATCAGGTACTACTTACTCAGGTTCTTCCCCTTCACCTTCACTATCGCTTCATTGAAATTCCTGTGCTTCAAACCTAGCTCTGAATACTGCTACGTTGCTTCCATTAAGTAAATTCGATTTTTTTGGCAATACTTCATAGGGAAAATATGTTACTGTGTCGTTCTCGTTCCCTGTTATATTTCATTTCTTATATAAAGCTTAGCGTTGACCTGCTTATGTGCTTGCATGACCAAGACAGCAAGGAAGACAAGGTTTTTTTTTTTTAAATCTGAATTCATAGGTAGAGTATACTCAGAATTGTGAAAAAGGAGAAGGAAAAGTAAAGCATGCTTGCTTAGGGTTTAGCTGAACTTGATTTCAATTTTCATTACAAGTTTGAACTCTGAATTTTGGAATTGAGAATTGTTACATCAAATTGAATATTTTCATTTTCGTGTAACACTGGGTTATAGTATTACAGCATTATTTCCCGAATGTATTGGCAATGGAGCAATTTGAAAAAAGTTTTTTGTCTGTGTTATATTTCACTGTGGTCTTTGTTTTGGATTTTGATATGTACTTTTATTCTTTACACTATGTGTTGCTTTTCAGGACATCTCTGATGAGTTAGATCTGAAAATAAAGAAGTATCTCAGAGGAGAAGCTGCTTCTTTTGAGGTATATAGAGTTATTATGGTTTTGTGAATCAATACGCTGGCAGTCAATTATCTTATCTTTTAATCTTAATTTGTCAACTATAATTTGCAGGATTTGAAAGATAGGAAGCTCAAGCGTCAACTATCTGTTAGAGAAGAATTATATGGCAATGCCGCGAAAGCTGCTGCCAAGGCGGAAAAGGTAACCTGTTTTTCATGTGGCTTTTATGTTCAACAATTGAACTGAAAACTGAATTTATCCTCTTGTTTTTCACATCATTAATACACTTCTTATTCTTAAGTTTTTCTGTGGATGTGATCTACGGTCTAATCCATAAAAAATTATTGCTGCATTATGTTTGACTCCATATTCCTATTAGAACTAAGGTTGGCTGGTCATTAGGTGATGCAATGCAACCAATTTGGTCTATAAACTGTTCCGTGTGAAGATTGTTTACCTTCATTTGGGGTTAATTGTGTGTTGAGTATCAAGTTGAATGGTCGGTTGTATTTCTGAATTTGAGGGATAATAGTGATACCCATATGAGACACATGGAACATATATCTATCAAGTATTGATATCTTGAATGAGCTCAATAATAGCAAATATTGGCACATATAACGTATATCAAAGAACATTTATCTGTTTTTGAAGGAACTTGAAATAATAAATATTGGCAGTTTCACATTTGTTAATATTTAAATATATACAAATCGTGAACTTCTCTCTCTCTCTATATATATATAGCCGTTTCCATGTCCATCCATTATTAAAGTGTCTGCTATATTCATGCCATATCAAGCATCCATGTCAATTTATGTGCTTCTTTAGGGTATGATTATAAAATTGCATGTTATGAATTTCTATGTTCTCTTTATAATTTTGGTTATGCAGTGGCTTATGCCTAACGAGGGAGGTTATCTGGAGGCTGAAGGCATAGAGAAGACATGGAGGATCAAACAGGAGGCTATAGCGAAAGAAGTAGGTCTTGTAAACTTAAGGAACCAATACGATATTGTTTTACCAGGTACCTTTAATTGATTGCTTTTTCTTAGCATCTTGGGTTGTGTCAGATTTATGTCTCCATTATAACTTGTATTGTTAGTTATGGCCTTTCATTTTGGTTTTTTGATTCCTATGCTTTAAATACTATGTAAAAGTTTTCCTACCGAGGGGAAATTGAATTAAAGTATATAAATTTAATCAGTATATTTCATTATATTTATCCAAGTCAGTTGGCTTTTCTTTCCTGTACATCAGTGGTATTGAGGTCGTGCTTAGGACCTTTACTCATAGGAATTTAAAGTTATTTGGCTTATTTGTTCTAGAGGCAAGGTAGAACTTTTACACAAAATTATTAATTGTATTTGAATTTGAAAGCACATCTGACTTCAATGCAATTGCTTTATGTTTCAAGATGGTGAATGATCTTCTTTGTGGTTTCTTTACACTTAAATGCTTTGCTTTTCTCATACATGTTGTACTAACTAGTAACTACTATGATTTGAGATGATCTTAATTTCAGTACAAGTTATTGAAACAGTTTGCTGAGTAATTATTAGAATTTCAGGGAATTTGGTGTTTACTTGAATCTCTAATTCTAGTTTTAGTTCTTTTACAAATCAATGTTCCTTTAATCCTTTCAATTGGCACTGCCCTTCCTTCTAACAGGTTTTTACAAGTTTGATTTGCCTGTCCTAATTTATTATACTCTATCCCAAAGGCAATGGAGTGTGGGACGCTTTTTGCATGTAAACAATTTTGTTATTTTCTTGATCTGTCATTTAACTTCATCGTGCTACAATCCATATTTGTAGATCTTGGTCCATATACCCTGGATTTTACTTCAAGCGGCCGTTATATGGCTGTTGGTGGTCGTAAAGGCCACCTTGGAATTGTGGACATGATAAATCTTAACCTAATCAAAGAGATTCAGGTATGCTCTATTGCACGCGTGTTTTAAAGTACTTCTGCACTTCCTTTACTTTATTGATGAAAACTGTAATCTGCATGCTAGAAGATGAATGGGCTGCTGTTTGCTTCAAAACGACATGCATACTGAGATTTTAAGTTAATTGTTCCTTTTTTTTTCAGGTAGCAGAAACAGTGCGTGATGTAGTATTCTTGCATAATGAGCTCTTTTTCGCTGCTGCCCAGAAGAAGTAATTTCTCTTTACAGAGACACAATTGGATTCGTATTTTATCTATATAATTCCATGTGCTTTTTGCTTAATACACTATTGAAATGAGATTACACACTTTGGGACTTTTACATCTTATTTTGTTGTCATATGATGCGCATAGAAATTTTCTACCATTTGGAAAAGCTGATTAAAATTTATTTTGTCAAAATATTTAACACGTTAACTTCTTTGGTGATATACTGCTGTCCTTGTTGAGTAACTGTAGAATTTCACACTTGACAGGTTTGTTTACATGTATAATCGAGACGGAACTGAAATTCGCTGCCTCAGGGTCAGTGATTTCTATGCCTTTGTTGTTACATTTTAGCTGATAGTCAACTTCTAGAATATTTTGGCATATGCTGATGGTTAATTGTCATCCCTTTGAAGCTGAACCATTCATATTTATATGCTGGAGTCTAAATCTCATGTTATCTGATTCTGATTGATATATTTCTTTCTTATTTTGCTCTCTTCTAAAGGTTCATTAAATTCTTTTTAGCATCCTAATATAATGATTAACCCAAACATATGCAGATGGTTTCAAATTGTAATTACTCCATTTGTCTTGTCTCCATTATTTTAAATGAACTAGTTCGAAATGAGACATGCTGAGTAATCCTCATTTCCTATTAGTGGAACATATAATGAGGGAATGTATATCCTTCATATGTGCATTTTAGCATTACCTTTTATTCTTAAAAGCCTCAAAGTAGGTAGAAATTTGTGCTGTAGTTGGCTACCTCCAGCATCTTGCAAAAAGGGAAGTTCTGATTATTGTTTTTAGAAGTTTCTTGAAACTGTAAAATCATGATGCGTCCTTATGGAACTTACTTGTTTACCTTTTTCCAGGAACATGGTGCAGCATTAAAGCTTCAGTTTCTGAAAAACCATTTTCTGTTGGCTTCAGTCAACAAATTTGGGCAACTTCATTATCAAGATATTACAATGGGTGAGATTGTGGGTAATTTTCGAACAGGCCTGGGACGCACAAATGTGATGCAAGTGAACCCCTTCAATGCGGTTGTTGGTCTGGGTCATGCAGGTGGTACAGTTACAATGTGGAAGCCAACTAGTTCTGCTCCCCTTGTGAAAATGCTATGTCATCATGGGCCTGTTTCAGCACTAGCATTCCACCCAAATGGCCACTTAATGGCCACAGCCGGTAAAGATAAGAGGATTAAGCTTTGGGACTTGAGGAAATTTGAGCCTCTTCAAACGTTAACGGGCCACGCAAACACACTGGATTTTAGTCAAAAGGGCTTGCTTGCTTGTGGTGTTGGTTCGTTTGTACAGGTTCTGAATGATGTTTCTGGGACGCAGAACTATTCTAAGTACATGACTCATTCGATGGCGAAAGGTTACCAGATAGGAAGATTAGCTTTTCGGCCGTATGAAGATGTTCTAGCCATTGGCCATTCCATGGGTTGGTCTAGTATTCTTATTCCAGGTGCCGGAGAACCCAACTTCGACACATGGGTTGCCAATCCATTTGAAACATCTAAACAGCGGAGAGAGAAGGAAGTGCGGTCTCTTCTTGATAAACTTCCACCTGAGACTATCATGCTGGATCCAAGCAAGATTGGTACGGTGAAATCTACGTATAGAGAGAAACCGACAAAGCAAGAGAGGGAGGCTGAAGTTGAAGCCGCAGTTGAAGCTGCCAAGGGCACAAAACTGAAGAACAAAACAAAAGGAAGAAATAAGCCAGGTAAAAAGATACAGAAGAAGCAGGATGCAATTGCTAGAGTGAAGAGGCCTTACTTAGAGGAGAAGATTAACGAGGAACAAAAGATATCCCATAAGAAGCAGAAAACTAGTGAGAACATTGATTTACCAAAATCTTTACAGAGGTTTGCTCGTAAGAAATCATCATGATATAGAGTTCAGGTTTCTGAGTTATTGTATTTGTTGTCACATTTGATATCAATTGTATCCAAAGGCCTATGATATTGAAATATGCCTTCCAAGTTAAAGGCATAACCAAAATTTTGCCTTCGTTTGCCCTAATTTATATTTTAGTCTTCGTTTGTACCAAGATTGTGTTTTTTTATTATTATTAGAAAAAGCGATAATTAACACTTCATTTTGTTTTCCGATTTTTTTTTTGGCGCCAAATAGATGCATTCAGTTTTTGACATTTTTCATTGACAATTCATGGATTAAGTTATCCCTTGATTCCCTTCAATCCTTAATTATAGATATTTTCATAGTTAGTTTTGATGTTTTATACAGTTATCTAGCCATATTCGTTTTTTTAGTTCTATATATATGATTAATATAAAAAATTGTTATTTTTGTTATCGGTGACAACATAAAATTTTATTTGTGTCGTAAAATGTAATTAGATACATATGTAAAATTGTTTATATGGATGAGATATCAAAATTAAATTCTTTATTCAAATGCACATTCTTTCACTCTCACTTGTAAGGAATTTTACAATATTGAGCTGAAAATGCATTTACAACATCAGGTAGAATATCCAAACCATGTAACTTTTTTAAAAATATTCTTTCTCAGAATTAGCATTAATTTTCTCATGCAATATTAATTTAATAATTTCCCATTTCTTTCATCTTTCATTTCCAATTATTCAATCCCCATAAGATTGGCCTCTTCGCGTTTTTGCTCCTCCACTGATGAGGTTACCATTAATAATGGGAAAGTAAATCCCTATTTATTATTTTTTGTTGTTGAAAAAACTGCCTTAATGACATCAGTAACCGCCATATATGACAACCTTTTGTTCCCTTCATGGGTGTTTTGATCCACCTTGTTGTAATATTGTTGAGGCTAATTTGTCCTGGTGTATTATATAATCCTTTTCCAATTTGTTTCCGGTTTTCCATTTTTATATTTTTGTAGAAAAAGTGGAATATGAAAATCAACACAGAATATGAAGAAAAATTATATGGAAAGAAAAGTGAATCTAGGATTATATTATAATTTTCTATCATGAGATTTAGCTCATGTTTATGGGGTGGGACTTCTTTTTTAGCCCTCATCCTAATTCATTTGTGGGGTGCGGGTCTTCTCTCTTTGGAGACTCCATGAATTTTTATTTTGATCTCATGACAGATAATTCTGGTAAATACTTATTTTAGTGGGTTCTTTTTGTCATTTCAAATTAAAAAATCTCATTTTTTAGTTTCTACTCATGGTTTAAGTAGTCATAACTTATTCATATCAACGAATATTTTTCTTTGATAAAAAAAAGAAAAAGACAATATTGTCATGAAACTACATTTTAAAAACTTAAGTTGAAAGGTTTAAATTTGTTAGATTTTTGCATAGGTCTATTTTTTTCTTTTTATTTGTGTTTTGCTATTTTTTTTATTTTGGTGATTCACCAAAAATCAAATTTTAAATTTTTCGAACATAAAACTCACGTACCATACAATGAAATTACTCAAGGTTGTCAAATTCGCGAGTCTAAGTAAACTCGTGGAGCTGACCTAGACTCGACTCGCGTTCACCTGTTATAAAGTTTATATACATACATACATACATACATACATACATACATACATACATATATATATATATATATAATGTATATTTACTCAATTTTAACCCTTTAAAATTAATAATATCAATCTTAAAGCACATAATAAATTAAAATAATAGCATACATTATAACAAATACTTTAAAATATACATTCAAATCCTCTATAATTATTCTTATACAAATACAACATAGAATACACAAAATTAAAAATTCTAAATCTGTAATACTAAATCTTTAATTGAACATTGAATAATATTAAATAATCAAATTAACTCTAATAAAAATCATTAATTACTAATCAGCCATAAATGGATGAACCATTTGGCCATCTAACATAAACGATAAGCAATATGCTAAAATTAGAAGCAACAAAATTTAAAAAGCAAAAAAAAAATTAAATCAAGAAGCAAGGGCTCAAATAAAGGGCAAAGGCATACAAAAAATAGAGGATATAGAAGAAAAGAAGGGGTAAAGTCCCAGCAACAGTAGATAGAAGACAAGAGCAGCAGGCAGCAGTGATGAGGGTGCAGCAGCAGCACGAAACGATGGTGACAAATAGTCATGGATTTCACGACGGTGCAAACCAGAGCAGAGATAGGACTGTAGGAGAAGTAGTCGAACTCGTGAACAGTGATAGCATGATGGAGTTGCAGATAGTGGAGATGTTAAGAAATATAAAGCAAAGGGCAACATAGGTAAAATTCACAAAGACAATTGTGCAAATCAGAGCAGAGGTAGCAGACGCAGGCGAACAACGGCAGCTCAACGGGGAACGACGACTGCGGCAGAACATGGAGAAAGTGAGACTTGAGAGAAACGACGCAGATGAATGAGTTGTGAGTGAGTTTTCTTTCATTCTTTGGGAGTGTTATCGTAACCCTAATTAAAAAGTATTTTTTTAGTTTTAAAATGACGCTTTTTTGAGCAAAAATGAAGAAAAACACGAACTCGCTAACTCGGTCCTAGACTCACGAGTTTGTCTGAGTTTAACCGAGTCTAGCCGAGTTTACTCAAGATAGATTCTATGCCCGAATCAACTCGATTCCATATCTAAACTCGTAAACTCGTACGAGTTTACGAGTTAACTCGAGAGTTTGACAACAATGAAATTACTCATCCCAAAATCTTAAACTAATAGGTAAAGGTAACATAAATAGTTATATCTCTAACAAATATTTTAAAAATTGATTTATACATTAATAGTATAAAAAAGTTTTATATTTTTATTTAGTTAAATGTTTAACTTTGAACCACTTTTCCTTAAAAAAAAAAGATAAATACCCTTTCCAGCCTTTGACTTTTTTTCGTAAGACATAACGCATCCTAATCATCCTTAAATCTCATCCAGACCCTCGTTTACAAAAAAAAAAAAAAAAATAGATAAGATGACCCTGCAACCGGTTACCAGTTTGGCGTGTCAGATTGAGGCTTAGGTGTCAAAATATCAGTGTCAGAGGAACTAAAACCTCCTTCTTTAACATCTTTCTCTTCTTCCTCCCCCTCTATTGAGATAATAGTATGCCTAAGATCCAATCCATCATGATTGGCTCTCGTACAAGTGGGAGATTATTGAGAATAAATAGTATGACCGCAATCCAATCAATCATGTGTCAAATAATTTGTTATTATTATTATATTAAAATGTTAATATCATAAGGTCATTGGTTAAATTTAGGAATTTATTATTGTGATAGTGATCATAATATTAAAAGATGAATCTTTTATAATTTAATCTAAATTGTTCTTGGGTATAGAATTATTAAAAATGACATTATTGTGAATATATATATATATGATCATTGAACTGACTCACTTTGAAAATTTCTAATGGTTATAATTATCGCATATTTGTCAATAGGATATTCTCAAGATGAACATGGTAATAGAGTTTTCTTTGACCTGTGACTGTCATAGTAATTAATAATGTATTTATTATACTTTGATTCCTGACACCTAATACCCTAGGGTGCTAGTTGAATGGATATTGCGTATGATTTAAATACTTGTAGAATTAATGATTAGTCAATAAAGAATTCGTCAACTCTCGGTAAAGAGTTTGAGCTCTATGATTATATGACTGAGATGAATAAAACCTTGGTCAAGGAAATTGAATAAATGAAGAAATGAGTTTCTTAAGTCATTCACAGTTCATTATAATAATGGTAACAAGTTAGAGTTTGACAATTAAACCATATTCTAAGGGTTAACTAAGAGCTGGAAAGATGGAAGGAATTATACTTTGTTCTTCTCAAGTTCTTAGTAAAAATATATTACTTCATACTATCGGGACGTTAAGGAGTGTTGCTAGACGCCAACCTTGATTAGTAAATTTAGTATGACTAATTTACTACCCGCTTAGTATTGAACCTATGGGGTCGCACACTAACGAGTGTTCTAATCTTTGCTGTAGAATTATTTAATTATTATTTTGGTCACAATAAAAGGAATAAGATGCAAACTATTTTTTGTTTGTTATATAAGTGTATATATAAAGGAGAATTTTGATTTAATAGTTTTATAAGGCTAAATATTAGTCTATTAAAAATCAAAATTTGTTTTGATTGATGTGTTTTGAACACAATAATTTTAGAAATTAGTTTTTCTAATGTTCTTAATTATAAAGATCGGCCTGACAACTAGGAGTTTTATTTTCAAGATAATAATCAATATATACATTTGATGTATTAAGGATTTAATTTTATATTTTTATTTAGACAACTTGACAGTATAAAATTTAATCCATGAATACTGGTAGAAATTTTTTAACAATGAAGATAAGTCCTTAAAGTTAGGAGATTGCCAAAAATAAATTTATCTCTTGTTTACAAAGAGCAACCTAGTCATATACTTTCTCTTCTGGCCTTGCCTTCTTCCGAAACGGGTAGATACTGTCTTTGGGACAGAGGTGGTGCCGTAGTAGGGAGAGGGGCTACCGCTAACACACTAGCACCTGAGATTTTCATATATTTTTTCAATTGAAAGCTGGTCGCCTTTTTAGGGAGGGCTTCCCCTGTGCAATTAACAGAAAGGTCAGTTCCGCTAAGGAGTTCTTGCTTGATCTAGCATCTTTAGATTATTTAGCTATTAGCTATACTCAACACCTTCTATAATAAGGAGACTTGTACTCATGGATAAAATTTATTTATGCATATGATGATGCATAAGAAGAATTAATTTTATACTTGAACTTAGACAACCTAAGAGTATAAAATATAATTTAGTTAAATAATTGTCTGACAACTAAATAATTATTTGAAATTATAATTGTATGTGATATAATTTAATTATATTTATTTGGAATAAGAATGAGTAACAACTTGACAATCAAAATACTCATTCATGATTTTAAATAATTGTGACAGAAATATAGATTTCTTAATTTACTTTCATATTTTAGATTTTTAAATATGTTCACTTTTTGTGTGGCATACTTGAAAGTAATATATTGAATACAATTTGGGAATTGTATTTTCGGAGGGTTATCATTTAGTAAAAATATATTACTTCATAGTATTGGGACGTTAAGGAATGTTGCTAGACGTCAACCTTGATTAGTAAATTTAGTATAACTAATTTACTAACCACTTAGTATTGAACCTATGGGTCACACACTAATGAATGTTCTAATCTTTGCTGTAGAATTATTTAATTATTATTTTTGATTTGATCAAATAAATAATTATATTAATTCAAATAGAATATTATTATATTCTTTGCTAGCACCAAGAATATAATAATAATATGATAATTGAGAATATTAAATGAGATTTGAGAATAATTAGTTATTCTATTTCTAAACTTGAATTCTAAATTTGGATGAGATCCTAATTGATTCTGTTTCAAATTGAGTTATGATATGATTCATAAATTTAAAAGATTCAAGTTTAAAATAACAATGTATGATTTGAATTTGAATTGAGATTCAAATTTAATCAGTAACAAATCTCATACTATATATATGTATGCCAAGAGTAGAGGAAGAACAGATGAGAATAAAACAAAGGAGTTTTATTCCTTTACCTCTACACACATAAACGTATGTGAATCTAATTCTTGGAGAAGAATTTTATGACTTGTAAAGAGTTGCAAGAGATTTCTCAATTTAGATCAGATATCCATTGGTAAAGGAGTTGATAGCAAAGGTTGGTCTCGGTGTGGATACGCATAGCGCCTTCATACCATCAAAGGAGAAAGTGATTTTTACTAACGTACACAGGTATTTAGATCTGATCTATATTACTCGAATAAAATTTAGGCACAAAATAGATTTTTAGGATTACTTCATTTTCTTCCGCTACGTGTTATGAACACATGGTAATCCTTCATCCTCCTCCTTTTCTCCTCTATTTTCTTTCTCTTCTTCTTCTCCCTTCTGTTTACATCTCCATCATCATCTCATTGAGCTTCACCTTCACCACTACCATTGTAGTTCTCTCTTCTTCCTCCTCTTCTCCTTCTCGCCCTAAACCACCAGAGAGAGAGAGAGAGAGAGAGAGAGAGAGAGAGAGAGAGAGAGAGAGAGAGAGAGAGAGAGAGAGAGAGAGAGAGAGAGAGAGAGAGAGAGAGAGAGAGAGAGAGAGAGAGAGAGAGAGAGAGGAACTTATAGATGATGATGGCGAGGGACTCAGCAGCGACGGTGACGGACGACAGGCTTAGCAGTGACGGCGACTGGCGACAGGCTCAGCAGTGAAGTCGAAGGACTTAACTACAGAGAAAGCAAGACTCAAATGCAGTTAGAGAAAACAGGCTCATTGCAGCAATGGCGAGGGGCTGAGCGATGGCGACCAAAGTTGGGCTGCGAAGAAGAATAAGACTTTGGTTCTAGGTAAGGACTGAGGGGAGGCTGTGATATGTGATGGATGAGTTAAACCCAAATCCCTAAAAGTTATATATATATATATATATATATATATATATATATATATATATATATATATATATATATATATATATATATATATATACATATTTTGGGGCAGGTACACCCTAAACCCGATCTCGCTCTGCCCTGCTCGAACACTTGCCCTGAACAGAACCTATCCCTTACCTAGTCGGGTTATTACCTATCCTGACCGGGTAGGGGCAGGCGGGTACCCGCTGGTTCGGGTTCTCCTGCCAACCCTAGTTATTATCCTTTTTGTAACGTATTTTTTGGAATTCGAGAGAATCATCAAATCGGTTTCTTACAATTTCTTATACTCTTGAACTCGGTTATTAGTATTGGGCTTATCGAAATATTCCAGAATAGACCCAAGTTCGGTATGTCTTTCTTTCGAGAAAGATTTTCCGAATTTCAGATCCCAACTCAAGCATCTCATCCTTTACAGCCTGTTTGGAATGCATCTGATTTGAAATCATAGATGAATTGAATTCTATTCCTTGCTTTGGAATAGAAAAAAAAATATGAAGTTAAATTCCGGTGAGAATTCCAATTCTCATTTTACCACCATTTACAAATCAGACCTACTTTGGTCTGATTTCAAAATCAATTCTTACCTAAATCTCATTTAAATTGTGCAATATCAAAAATACCCCTATCCAAATTATAATATTCCATAATCCCTTCACTTTCTTAAACCCTATTTTGCTTATTTGTTGGAGGATTGAAGCTGTACACCGTGAAACCCTGTTCGTGTTCGTCAGGGTTGTTCGCTACTTTCACCATTCTCTGACAAGGTGCAAGCTCTTTGTTGCAGTGTCGTGAAGCCTTTCTCTTCGAGCAAAGTAAACTTTTCACTCTGTCAATTGTTAGGAGTTGGAATTAGAGGTAGGGGAATGTTGATTACTTTGGCAAAAATTTGTTACCCATACTCTAGATTTGTATATTTGTTTAATGTGCACAATATGTTTGATGAAATGTCTAATTTGATTTCTAGTTCCATAAATTGTCATGATTTTTTGGCTTGTTATTGCTGATGGTCATAATCTTCAATCTTTGTTTTTATTTTGAGCACGCGATTCCAATCTATTTGATGACTGATCACTTCTTCATGCTCATACACACAACTTATGATTTTATTTTTAGCCCGCGGTTCTCATGTATAATTAATTTTGTTGCTACTGTTTAGTTATTGTTATAGTGTAGTGTATTGTTTTATGTAAATCACAAGCTATTTCATTATAGATTATTTTGTTGCTCCCATGTTAAATTAGATATGACTCAATTAAAGAACTGTTCTCTCGATGAAAGATATTTTGACACATGGATTACAAATTTGGATGGAATGGCTATTTTGTTTTGAGCCTTTCACTGTTAATTAATTTTTAAGGCTTTTGTATGGGTTTGTGATTGTGATGTCATCCCTTTCATGCGATGGTTCTTTTGGGTATAAGAGGAAACTAAGTTTCTTTCTTTAAACATGTATCATTTTCCTATCCAATGCAATGTCATTCCGTTTCTTTATTATCATCAACATACCATTTCTTTATTATTTTGATATTATGTAGGTATCTAATATGATAGAATCTGAAATAAATGCAATTTTAGCCATAGTTACTTTTGCGGACTATTTGGCTTGTATGCGATATATGATTCGGCAAATGTCTTGTATTGAAAGATCAATCACCCAATCTCAACGTCATAGTAGAGAACAAATACGTCGAAAATTGATTTCTCAATTAGAAACACATTATAACTCACGTTCTATAATACGTATGAGTTATGATGCTTTCACTAGATTAGTTGCAATACTTCGTCAACGAAGGCTTCTTAGAGATAACCAATATAGTATTGTTGAAGAGCAAGTGACAAAGTTTTTACATATTTTAAGTGGTCATTCAAGTATTCGGGCAGAAGGTTTTTTCTTTCGTCGGTCTACTGAGACTATTAGTCGACATTTTCACCAAGTCCTTAGAGGTATAATAACCTTAGAGGATTAATTTTTAGTTCAAGTGAACGGCTCAACTGTCCCACCCGAAATATTCAATAGTGGAGGAAGATTTTATCCTTACTTCAAGGTATATTTTTTGTATAAATGTAAACTTTTTAATAAATTTTTGTACTAACACATGGTCGTAACTATTAATTTATGTTGAAACTTTAGAATTGTATTGGTGTTTTGGATGGAACACATATCCGAGTTAAGGTTCCTAAAGAAGATGTGTCAAGGTATAGAGGAAGAAAAGATTTTCCTACCATGAATGTATTGGCAGCTTGCACATTTGATTTGAAATTTACTTATGTCTTACCTGGGTGGGAGGGCTCCGCTTCAGATTCAAGAATATTAGAAAATGCAATGGAGTATTTTTTTGGCTTACCGGAAGAGCTTCGTCTTGAATGGTTGAGGGAAAAAATGGATTTTGAGTTTTAAAAATTTGTGGCATTGTTTTTAGATTTAAACTAATGTTCCTTTTTTATGTTATACTTAGTATGATGAAATCTCTACTATTTAGACTTTTATGTTATGTTTAGCGTGATGGAAACTCAAAACTTCTATGAGGGTCATGTGAGGTTGATTTATTGATATGGATTATGAGTATTTTGTTTTAAATTAAACTTTGTTATGTTTATGACTTATGGGGTTATCTCATTTTTAATTTTATTATTTTTTAACAAAAACATGATCATATCAAATGAGTGTCATAATCACACACAAATAAGATTATAGAAAAAAAAAGTTATGAGATGTTGATTTTTTTTTTAAATAATTTAAATTTCTCATTTTTAAAAAAATTCCACTTATCATGATTTCATGAGTGAGATGGATCTAATTGGTGAGGTTGTGTTAGACCAATTTTACTTATAAGTGATTTATATAATTATATTATCTAATTTAATTGATAAATAAAATTATACTTAATATTTATTGAGGGATAAAAATGTCTTAGAGAAATAATGTAATTCATCAACAAGTCATTCCAAACAATGGAATTCAATTCTATCTCATTAAAATGAGTTAGTTATTCCAAACTATGTAATTGAATTCCATTTCTTTAGGAATTCATTTCTTGATGAAATTGAATTCTAATTCCATCATTTAAAGGTGTCCAAATAGGCTGTTAAAGTTGAGCTTTTTATTTTGCTTACTTTTCTTATAAAGTCCGAACTCTTTATGAGTTTGAGAGTTAAACCTTTTTTTTTTTTCAAAGTTTGTATATTGTAATTTTAAGATCTAAGAATCGATGTTCTCATTCCTTGAATGTTAGATTGATTTTTTTTTTTTCATTTTTCATTTTTTTTCGGTTTCATAGACTTTCCGTGATGGGTACTCCCAACCCGTAGCTTGTAAGCTCGAGCGTCCGAGTTTTCGAGATTCCGATGAAGACATATAAAAATAAATTCAAGTTGTCAGAATAAATAATTATTAAATTTATTATGCATGAAATAATAATTTAATCCTGAAAATGTTGAGTTTAAAATAAAAAAATTATTTCTTTTAAAATAATTGCATAATGAATTTTTTGATTTAAACGCAATCTATCTAAATGAAACCTCTTCCGATCTAAAGTAATTGGTTGGATAATTGAATGATGGATTTTTCTAATTTAGATTAGTTCACTCATGAATTTTTTTAATAAACAATTATTCAAAGATTATTCCTTTATTTCTACCACAAATTTTCATGTTATTTTTTTAAAAATAATATACTCTAAAAAATTTAAATAAAATAAATCATATACCTTTACGTGTCTATTTTGATCTCTGGATGTCAAATAGTGTTCCTCGTGACTTCGTGGTAAATTTGCAAAAAGTTTTTTTTTTTAATTCTTGTCTCACAACTTTAAGTCGTTACTAAACCTCCAAATTATTGATCATTTAATTGATCTAGCAATTATAAATTTTTGAAGCGTATAATAATATAATCATAAATTAAAATTTGTAAACATTTTTCTTTTTTTTGGAATTTTTGTACTATGTACTTTAATGCTTGTCTTCATGATATGCATGTTTTATTTTTTATTTTTGTTTTAATATTATTCATCTTATGAATATGTGTTGTACTAAACTCATCTTATGATAGAATTTAGAATGAAGAGAATGTCACAAGCGACGGAAGTTATTTAAACAACCGTTATTCTCCTATTCCAAGTTCTTAATGTCTCAAAAGAAAAAAAAACTCAATTAACCTCTAACTAACTTGGGAAGTCCATAAAAAATTATAAACACTTCTGAACAAAAAAAAAAACACAAAAACTTAATTAACCTCTAACTATCTTACTAATTATAGAAACAGTTTAACTAATCATAACTGTGCACCCCTTAACCATATATAACTCTGCACCTCTATAGTCTATTAATATATAAACAACGAGTTTTTCTCCCAACAATAATAACGGCGATCAACGAATTATTATCACCAAATCACTTGAAGCCTTTGAAATACGGTGCAATTGCCATCCGATACTACGACGCCTCACCACCCTGGCAGGTCATCATCATTCAAAACATTGATGCTGAGCTTCCGCAAAATTAAAGTAGAGCGGATCAAATGGGAGCATACATCAAATTGGTCGCGTGTTTCTTTAAACCCATTCACTTCCACTTCCCTGAGGCTTCTTTGGAAACAAGTCGGCACTATGAACCTTTTCCAGGATTCATGGTATAATAACGGGGTTAATATTCCTGCTAACACAAGAAAAAAACCATTATTATTATTATTCAAGTTTCAATAATATGCATTTAATTAAAAGTCTTGTAACATGCCTCCTAAATACATATTTTGATAATATGATAAAAGATATTTAAAATTTTTTTGTTATTATAATTTTTAAAATATGAAATTAAAGCACAAAATAATTAAATTCTATAATTAAATGAAAAGAAGTTGACTTGAATAGTAGAATTGACTAATGGAAAAGATATTGTTGTATTACAGGTCTATTGTGAGTTTGGTCAACCATGGACAACTGTTATGAGTACACTAATTTATGTCGTAACCCACATAAATGGATTTTGCCTCACCCGTTCATCTCCCGAATGAATCACCTTTTATTTCATTAACAAATAAATAAAGCCATATAAAAACTAAAAAGTTTTAGTAATTATGTATATTAGGGTTAGGGTTAGGGTTCAAGATCCCAACAGTACTTCAGGCTCAGACTCTCCATCCAAGAGCAAGTTGATAGCAGCCTCTTAACCGATTCTATTGTCAACTGAATCGAAGAAAGAGTCACATCATTCAGTGCCTCAAACTTGGTCAAGTTTCCAGGCGCCAAACTGCACGAGTAAAGTTCCAAACTCTCCATTTCTGGTGCAGTTTCTTGTTCTGGTAAACGCTTCTTGGAAATTCAATTTTATATTAAATAGTATTTTATCTTGTTAATATTAAATAGTATTTTATCTTATTAATTTGGTACTCTTTAGGTATTCCTTTAAGTACTCTGATGTATATAGATGATTAGATAGAATATGTTTATTAGGGTTAGGGTGTCTAATGTTCTTGTATATATATAGATAACAGTAATGACAAAGGCAACACAACTTTTCATCCTCAACTGTCTTTTTCTCTCTTTTAAGAGCCTCCCTCTCATATGGTGCTTGCTCCACTATTTTACCATTTAATTCTGTACATTTGAACAGAGTTTTGTCACGAGGCATGACCGTAGCACTCTTCAGTATGTTCCAAGAAATTGAGTTCCAAATCTTTGACGCCGTCCAATACGGCGAAATAGACGCCGGCTCCGACAATGTCGCCGCAGTTAAGAGGAAACCTTGAGGGTGAATTTGTGGTAGACATGGTGGTGCTTGTGCAATTTGATCCAGATCTTGAAGAAGTTCTTGAAAGCCTTCCTTTGCGCTACTTCAACGGCTCCATAAGCTTCTTCATTCTTCCATTCAAGTTCGTCGTTGTTGACTGTGTTGGTAGATTGCCACAGCTTCAGCCACTTCTTCGAGAGGATACATGTTTTCGCGGCTTCTTTGAAAGGAAGCGAGGAAAGAATGTAGAGAAGAATGTCTTCGGACAATGAGAAAAGTTTGTCAGTTTCTTTTCCCGCAATTTTTCTAGTTCTTGCAATGGCTATGAATTGAATGATGGAGCTATGAAGAATTACTCTTTATATTTATAACGAGGTTTCGAACATTTTATCTAATTTATATTCATATCACCCCACCCATTTTATTCAACTTCAATAAAGTTTTATTTGTATGCACACCTTGATTATGTTTACCAATTATTCACGTGTTTTTTATTATTAAAATTTTTTAAGAGTTTAACAAAGATTAAATTATAGATACATCTTTTGTCATAAAAACTCTAATAATATATTATAAAATAAATTTAAAAAATTAAACTAATAAAAAAATACATAAATAATTTTATATGTTAAAAAAATTAAAAATATTAAACCATATAAATTTGACTAAACCATAAAACTGTATTAGAGAATATTTTTATTTTTAGTCATACTATTTTACTTAAGAGAAAGTATAATTAGATAACAATTGTCAATTTATTATAAATAAATATGTTTTCGCTCCATCTTATTAAATACATGCTCAATGATAAGTTTTCAATTTAATGTATTGTCAGTATTTTATACTGTCATATACTTATGTTTATATTTTTGGATAATTATTCATATATTTAATAAAAATAATAATTTTTTTAAAGATAAATGTTACTAATTAAATACATGAATAAAATTATTTTATATTAATAATAGATTAAAATTAAATTTTGTTTAATACCAAATATAATTAAGTTGCATCCTTAAAAACTTCCTCTCTCAAATAGTGTTTGCATTTTCGAAAAAAACATTAAGATCAAGTAATTTTGTGAAACTAACTATTCAATAATAATGTTGCATTACTAATCAAACTGTTGTAAAATAAATAAATAAATATAAAATAAAAAGATATAAATAAATAAATCTATTATTAATATTTATCACAACTAATATTTTAATATAATAAAAATGATTCATATATGTTTATCGTAGCATATAAATAAAAGAGAAGAGTATTTTATTATTGTTGTGTGTCATATGCTTGAAACTTTATTATTAGGATTATTTATACATATATAAAATATTCATTTTTCAAACTTTATAAAATTTAGTCTTTTTTGAGGAACTAAATTTTTCTATTGAAAAAGTTAGCCATCTAACACTGTGAAGAAAGTTATAATGTATTAGATGAGCATTTATTCATGTTTATCACATCACTCTCCTTTAAATGTCCATTTAGGATTATGCCTCGTTAAAACCTTACTAAAGAAAACGAAAAAAAATTTGAGTGAAGAAAAAAGAATATAATATCCTTTGTGATGAGAACTGCCTCATTAAAAACCTTATAAAAAAATTCAATAGGAAAAAAAACCTGACCAAGGAAAAAAGAATACAGTCTCCTCCTTTTGCCAATATTATTTTATATATTTCGAAATTGGCGCATTCCAATATGATGTACCAATTTTTTAAAGGAGGATTTTAAAAGTGACTTTGTAAATAAATTTGTCATATTATCGCTTGAGCGGATCTATTGTACATCAATTGTTCCTTGATTTTGAAAATCATGAGTGAAAAAAAAAATTGCTTTTATTGGATTTTCTGGGGATTTGCTTTTAATCGAATAATTTGAGCAAGTAATCTCGCAAACGCCAGATTGCGAGAAGACAATAAGCACACATGTGACCATCTCGAAGATGTGTCTATTAGGACCTTAAAATATCTAAAAGATACACATGGTGGATGAATAGGTCTACAAATATCGCCTTGAATCCTTTCTAGAAATTTAGAAGATTCAAATCCAAACTTTACTGGTGATGGCCTTAAAATTAGCTTTCCTTGAGAATATGCAGTCAAAATTCATTAGATTTAAGAATCTTCTGATTCTTTAATGAATGTCTATGAAAGTTTTCAATAATTATCTCCATCATGGTTGTTCTTCCCGGATGACCCCATCAATCATGCCAAATTATAAATTCATTTAGGCTAGTAAACTTTTGGTTTATAATAGCATGTGATTCAATTGCACTAGTTTTAGTATAATATAACTCATTTGAAAGTGAGGGTAACTTTTTTAATATAACATTTTTATTTGAATAATAAGTTATGAAATATAAGTACTCATGATTTATCTTATTCATTGTTTTAATATGATATCCATTTTAGCAAATATCTTTAAAACTCAACAAATTCTTTAGAGATTTGGTAGATAATAGTGCATTATTTATTATAAATTTTGTTCTTCTAAAAAACAAAATTATAACTCCTCTGAAACCTTCTATCACATTACCTGAGCCAATAATAGAATTAATATATTCTTCTTTTGATACAAGATGTATAAAATACATATTACTTTTGAGAATAGTATGCGAACTTTCACTATCCGTAAGACAAACATCTTCATTATATGTCCTTGTTATTTTTTTCAAAGACAAATAATAATAATAATAATAATAATAATAATAATAATAATAATAATAATAATAATAATAATAATAATAAAATGAGTAAAAATATATGCTCAGTAAAATTATTATTTTAGTAATTTTAAAATTCATAAACTAAACATTAATATTTTATTAAACATTATTTATATACATCATACTTAGCTTAAAATCCTATCCAAACACATAGATTAGACTTTTCCATCTTTGATCAAATGACCAATATTTTCTTTAAGATTATCAAAAAAATCAGATACTTCCTAATGAGTGGTGTAATTTTCAACATCTTTTGAAATAAAATTTGTTTCCTTTCTTTTGTCATCTTTTTTCAAAGATTCTTGATAAAGATCAACTAAGTGTCTAGGAGTACGACAGGTACGTGACTAATGGCTCATTCCACCACAACGGAAATATTTATCCTCTGTTCATTTATTTTGTCCATTATTTCTTTCTTTATCCCACTTTTGGTGAGATCTTTTTTTGTGAATATAATTTTCTTCCTTTCATAGTTTTTCTTGTTACCAAAACCTTGTCATTTACCTTTTATAGGGTAATGATTTACTGCATTTACTTCAGGAAATGGGGCGGTGCCAACTGGACGCACTTCATGATTTTTTAAAAGCAAGTCATTGTTGCATTCAGCAACAAGAAGACAATAAATTAGCTTAGAATATTTTTTAAATTATTTTTCTCGATACTGCTGCTGCATGAGCACATTCGAGGCATGGAAGGTCGAAAAAGTTTTCTCTAACATGTCATTATCAGTTATCTTTTCCCTACATAATTTCATTCGTGAGTTAATTTGGAACATTGCTGAATTATATTCATTTATGAATTTAAAATCTTGTAGATGTAAGTACGTCCACTTATATCGGATTTGAGGAAGTATCACTGTTTTTTTATGATTATACATTTCTTCAAGGTTTTTCCACAGATTTGCAGGATCTTTTAGTGTGAGATATTCATATTTCAATCATTTGTCAAGGTGATGACGAAGGAAGATCATGACTTTGACTTTATCCTTCTGCGATGCATTATTTTTAACCTTAATGGTATCTCCAACATTGAATCAAGATGAATTTCGGCATCTAGTATCCATGATAAGTAGTAGTTGTTTCTAGATATATCAAGAGTATTAAATTTAAGACGAGAAAGCTTTGACATAATGAAAATTTTTACCTAATTTTTTTTAAATTTTGATGAGAGTCTAATGCTGATAACATGTTGTAAAATAAATAAATAAAGAAGAGAAAATAAATATAAAATAAAGAGATATAAATAAATAAATTTAATATTAATATTCACCCTAATTAATATCTCAATATAATAAAAATGATCCATATATATATATATTATTAATATATGTAATAACTTATATATAAAAGAGAAAGAAAAATATTTATAGCATTTAAAGAAAAATAAAACAGAAGGGTGTTTTGTTTTTGTTGTGTTATGCTGATTTTACTATTATTTATAGTAAAAAAAATATTTATTTTTCAAGCTTCATAAAATTTAATCTTTTTTGAGAAATTAAATATTTCTATTGAAAAAGTTAACTGCCCAAGTGAAAAAAGTCACAAATATTAAATGGACATCCATTCATATTTATCACAACACAAACTACCAAATATTATATTAAAATTTCATAGGATACATCTAGAGTGCATCGGTAGTTATTAGGGGGAAAAAAATCACTGTAAAGACATCTTTATCAGTGCACTTCTTAACCATATACTGGATCTCTATTATCTATTAACAAAGAGTTTTCTCCCAACCATAATAACAGTCAACGAATTATTATGGCCAAATCACTTGAAGCCTTTGGAATATGCGACAATCGCGCTGCTAAACTACGACGCAGCTCCACCGTGTGAGGATCATCATTCTTGTTATTCAAAAAGCTGATGCTGAGCTTCGTCAAAATTGAAGCAGCTCTGATGAAATAGGAGCATGCATAGAGTTGGCTGCTTGTTGCTATAAACCCATTCATTTCCACTTCCCTGAGGCTCTTTCTAAAGCAAGTTGGCACTGGCAAACTGTTCCTGACATTCTTAAGATCCACACCATAAGGGGCTTCATATTCCTGCTAACACAAAAAAATTATTATTATTATTATTCAAGTTTTACATATAATTAAGAATCTTGTTACTTGTTAATATGTGTTCTAACAAAATATTTTAAAAATATTGAAAAATAAAATTGTTAATTACAATAAATTGAAAATATCAGAAATTAAAAAAATGTTATTATTATATTTATAAAACGTGATTTTCAAAATAGCTAAATCCTATAATTAAAATGAAAAGCATTTGACTTGAATTGACTTACGGAAAGGATATTGCAGCTGTCAAGGTCTATTGTAACTTTGGTCAATCTAGGACAACTGTTGAGAAACCAAAAGAATCCGCAAAATTCTTGGGGATGCATTTGGATTTTCATCTTCAAGTGTCTCACCCTCAAATCCCCTGGTAGCCTCACCGGTTCATCTCCCCAAGGGATCACCTTTCATTCATTAACAAATTAATAAAATCACATAAAACTTAGTTACTGTATAAAATTTAATTTCGTATTAACAATATCATATTACATGTAAAATTTTTACCAAACCAATTATTACTATTAAATATATACTAAAATATAAAATACACATTAAAATTAAATTAAATAATACATATTTATATATAATTATATAATAACTTATTTAGTAATTTATTTTTAACGTATACGAAATATTTTTAAATAATATTAATACATCAGTAAAAACAAACTAATTTTTAAATTTCTTATTTAACCTCCTGTATGACTCACTTAATTATGCATTTTAATATATCTTCTATATTAATATACATCTAACATATCATTAAACATAAATATATTGATTCATTTATCTATATTGGTATATATATATACTTCAATATAAAGCTAGTAATCTAGTACTGAAATATAGTCTTACAGTCTACCATATCTAACTATTACTATTCCCAAAACCAAAGAAACCGTTGCAATAACAAACATATACGAAGTACCTGAAGAATCACGCTGCAAACTGTAAGAACATTGACCGCAAAGAAATCTTGAAGAAAATTCTGAAGTTCGTTGCCACATTCATCGAACTCATCCATGGGGCTTAAATCAAGATCTGCCTCTTCTATGGTGCCAGCTACCACATTCACTTCAGACAACGGCGGCTCCGAACCACAGTACTTGAAAACCTTCAAATTTGGCGCCTCAAAACCGATATAATTCATTCGAATTATGCACCTATCAATCACCAACTTCTTCAATTCCAATTTCTCTAGATCAAAGGATTCAATATCCCAACAGTTCTTCAGGCTCAAACTCTCCATCCACTCGCACGTGGATAACAGCGTCCTAATCGATTCCAATTTCAACGGAATCCAAGCAAGAGTCACATCTTTCAGTGCCACAAACTTGGCGAAATTTCCAGGCGCGAAACTGCACGAGTGCAGTTTCAAACTCTCGAGCTTCTGGTGCAGTTTCTTGTTATCATAAAGGCCTCTCGGAAATTCAACCGCATCGTGGATATTTTCTTCAGGATGTTCGTCCTCCGACCGCAATTCAGCAAAATCAAGTTCCAAATCTTTCACGCCATCCTCTACAGCGAAATCGACATAAGCTCCAACGATGTCACCACAGTTTGAAGGAGGAGAAACCCTGAGGGTGAATTTATCGTGGAGATGGTAGCATTTGTGCAATGTGATCCAGATCTTGATGAAGTTCTTGAAAGCCTTCCTTTGCCGTACTTCAACGGCCCCATAAGTTTCTATGTTCTTGCAATCAAGTTGGTTGTTCTTCACTGTGTTGGTAGATTGCCACATCTTCAACCACTTCTTGGAGAGGATACATGTTTTCGCTGCTTCTTTGAAAGGAAGCGAGGAAAGAATGTTAAGGAGAAGCTCTTCGGGTAATGAAGAAATGTTGTCGGTTTCTTTTCCTTCCATCTTTCTGGTTCTTGAAATGGTTATGGAATGATGGAACTATATATGAAGAATTATTAATTATATTT
The DNA here is from genome assembly GCF_059453495.1 of Arachis ipaensis. NCBI lineage: Eukaryota > Viridiplantae > Streptophyta > Magnoliopsida > Fabales > Fabaceae > Arachis > Arachis ipaensis. The sequence continues at coordinate 140,991,272 of NC_142444.1, forward strand.
ATAGGGAGGTTTTTGAATACGAAGTGGTGCAAATTAAAAGACAATGCAATGATTGGTAATTAGTAAAGAGATGATAAAACAATCTTTGAGATAAAAAAAGGGTCTTTTTAAATAAAAATAAAACCGAAATAAGTGTATAGCGTTGATAACTAATAAATAATTATAAATTACATGTATATATGGGAGACAATTTCGTGAACTTGTAAGAAATATTTGAGAAGAATAAAGAAACGTACCCCCAAAAATTTATACAGAGGATAATATTACTTACTAATAATAATTTAATGAGTTAAAAATATGTGAAGCAAATATAAATATATAAATAATTATTAATTTAATGACTAATTTTTTATACTCCTCTAGCATTTTTATTAGAAACATTCCATATTTTCTGTTATTTATATTTCTTTCTTACATTTATTGTTGGCAGTTTAATTAAAGAATAACTTTTGCGATTCAATAAATAAAAATTTTAAATGCTTCTTTTATAAGTCAATAATCGGGCAGCAGGGAAGAAAAAGATTGGTAGAATTAAGAACAAAGTTGATTGAATATTAGTTAAAAAATGTTAATTCCAATTTTTTGAACTAATAATATGATAATATTGACTTATTTTCAAGATATATAATCGAAACACATAAGACTAATACGTTGAAAATAATATTGATACTTATTTCAAATATTTAGTACATACAAATACAAAAAAACACTAATATTATAGACTCCTTCATAAAGTGGACGAATCCTTTTTAGAAAATTGGGTAGGGTACAGACCAAAAAATAAATAAATAAAAGCAAAAGCAACAGAGGAGGAGAACAAGTTTACATTTGGAGAACGTTTATAAGAAATTTTATTGATTTCCAAAGGAAAATGATAGGTTGATTTTTTTGGTTATAGAAGAGGTGAAGGTGTTGTGCTGGGTTATGGATGATGGAGGTGCTACACTAATTTGTGAGACAACTTTTTGCTTAGATTTGATGTTAAGAAATCGGACCCTACGAGTTCTTTGTTTTTAAGTTTTTGGAAACAAATCGGAGGGTCCGTTTTGCATAAAGAGAGGATCTAAAATTCACATAAAATAAATCGGACTCTGCGATTTCTCTATAATCAAAATTTTTTTTGACGATTTACATGAAATCGGATGGTTCTTTCTCTGTTAATTTGCTTTTTGAATTAAGTTCAAAAAATCGTTGAGTCCAAATTGTACCTGACACCACATCAATATTAAGCACCACTCTTCCCCATATCTAAATCCAACACCAACTTTACCTCCATAATCAAATTAAAGAGCGAAAATAATAGGTTCAACTTGGACAACTAATAAAAGTAGTAGTAAATACCAAATTTATTACATCAGTACCATTTATAGAAGAGGAAACAAAGTAACATAAAAAGAAAGAAAGAGAAAAAGAAATATCTGGAGCAAAGAAACGGAAATATTTGATAGCTAAAAAAATTTAGTCAAAATTAATTAAATAAATTAATAAATATTAAATAAGATAAATTTTAACTATTTTTTACTGTTATCATTATTATCACCCCTATCACTATCATCTAGGGTTGCTCTTCTTACCATTTCTATTGCCACCATCGCCAGAGACTTAACTTTCAAAGAAGGTGAGTTCAATTAAGTTCTTGCCATACTACTTTGGGTGATTGGGAGCAATTTATTAAGCAACAAACAATTAATTCTGGTTCTATTCTGCATCTAGGACAATTGGTAGAGAAATTAGAGAATCTATTATGAAGTCGCAAGTTTACAGGAATACCTTCATGGATAGCTCGCCACACAAAAAGCTTGGTCTTGGCTGGGGCTTTAATTAACCATATTGATCTCCATAATGTTTTCTGCTTCAAGACTTTTGAGAGAAAACCAATCGGTGGATGGAAGAAGCCAAAAGCGACTCGGTATCCAGAATTAACAAAGTAAGCACCATCTTTTTCTTTGCACCAAATTCATTTGTCTATTCCTAGATTCCTTCTGGTATTAAGAATGTTTTAAGCCACTAGAGGTGGAACTTGGGGATTGATTAACACTCCATTGATGCTGTAGAAGCTAAGAAATCCACCGACGTAAGAATTCGATTTTCGGTAAATAAACTTTTTTGGTAATTTTTAAATTTATTTCGTAAGTCGAGAACTATGGCCCAACAAAAAATAGTGAGATCGGTGCAAAAATTTAAAAAATAAAAAATAAAAAAATTAAATAAAAATTATAAAGTCAAACTTGATTTTATAAAAATAATTAATTTTTTTAAGTCAAATTTAACTAGTCCATATTAAATATTAGTTTACTATTGACTTATTTTTCTCAAAAGAATTTTTTTGAGCCAAAAGAACATTTTTAGAGACGGTTTTGTATTCATACAAAGAAAAACTCTAATAACTGAAAATTTTAAAACTAGTGATAAAAATAATTTCTACTCAGGTAATTATGTCATAAGATTTATATTAGTTATTTATTCATGATTTACTTCTTTTAGAATAAATTTTAGTCATTAATTATTTTACTGCATGGTAAAAATTACCTAAATCGAATTTATGACTATTATTCTGCAAATGACACGTAGAGACCCCGAATCCTCTTACTTACCACCTAAGTAACTTGCCCCTCCTTCTCAGTCTCTCACCCATTTCTGCTGTGTTTTTAACTACGAGTAACTAATCGCGATTAACTGCGGATAAACATGTCATTATGAGGTTGATTGTGTTTCCTCGAAATCATGCCCCTTCTCTCTTATTCTCAGTTCATTCTCCTCTAATTTTTCAGCACCCATTTATCATATTAATTAGGTTAGACTTCATCATTTAATTTAAGACAATCATTAAGCAAAAATTAATCACATTTTTACCACAAAAAGAAAGAGAAAAATCGTAAGTTAGAGAGAAAAATCGACACCTTCGATCCACACCACAGGTCTTTTAACTCATCTACTAAGGGCTACAAAAAAACATCCATTTTAGTCTTCAGATTGCTGGGATCAGGTATGATGCAACTTAGAAACATGTACGATCCTTTATGCACATTTCGGAACTCATGTTATACGGTGTCACGGCTATAGGTCAATAAGAGTACGCGTTAACGAAATTGAAATTCGGTGTGAATCCATCTTAGCACAAAGCTAGTTAAACATTTTTCGGCTCACTCACAAATGTAGAATGGACCCTATCAAAATATTTTCAGGCTTCTCCATTTGACGGGTGCGTTATGATTCCATTATATATCTCTCTTGTTGTTACTATAACAGGTCATGTGAGGGGTCGAACTCATCGATACATACAATCGTTTCAGCATAGGGATCAAGGGCAAGTAGTGCTTCCATTTCATTGGAACTCTCTTTAACTAGTGTTTACCAATCTGTTCTCTCTCAACTTGAAATCTCGGTGATTTACAGAATTTGCATTCTGTTAGGTCTGCATCCCCTTGTAATACAGCATACACCCATTCAAACAACAATCAATTTTCAACGAATTTATATCCAATTTCAAAACTAGCTTCTTTGCTTTGTTGTGATTTCAGGGGATGTCATAGATCCCGACAAGTACCATATTATTGCAAAAGGTGACCCACTTATCAAAAGACTCTTGCGTATGATTTGACTTCGACTTAATAGTCATCATTCTAACACATGCAGACAACTCTGAATGAACGCTTCCTTCAAACAACGGTCTCACAATAGATTCTAACAGAAATAAAATATTTTTGCCTTTGAGTTAGGCTCTTTTTCAGCCTCTTCTTGCTCCGTAACACCTATTGCATCATATACTATCTTGTTGTATTTCTCCTGGTTACCCTCCCAAGTGATGTCTTCCATGTTTAGTTCTCTTTTCACTCAAATCCTTGTTAATCGACAGTCGGACCTATTGAAATTCAAGCCATACCTGTTAATTTCTTGTTCGTCCACTTCTCCGTGCTCTGTCCACATCTAAAACCTATCCTTGAACCCGTTACTGTTGGGAATAAGTAGTATGACCACAATCCAATCAATCACGTGTCAAATAATTTGTTATTGTTATTATATTAAAATGTTAATATAATAAGGTCCTTGATTAAATTTATAGATTTATCATTGTGATAGTGATCATAATATTGAGAGATAAATCTTTTATAATTTAATCTAAATTGTTCTTGGTCATAGGATTATTAAAAAGGACATTAATAATCCGGAAAGACTAATATATATATAATGGCCTTCATTGGATGAAGATTAATAGATCTCATTTATTAAATTATATATAGATGGTGCATATAGAGATATGACCATTGAACTGACTCACTTTGAGAATTCCTAATGGTTATAATTACCGTATATTTGTCAATAGGATATTCTCAAGATGAACATAGTGATAGAGTTTCCTTTGACCTGCGACTGTCATAGTAATTAACAATGTATTTATTATACTTTGATTCCGGACACCTAATACCCTAGGGTGCTAGTTGAATGGATATTGGGTATGATTTAAATACCTGTAGAATTAATGATTAGTCAATAAGGAATCCGTCAACTCTCGGTAAAGAGTTTGAGCTCTATGATTATAATGACTGAGATAAATAAAACCTTGGCTAAGGGGATTAAATGAATGAAGAAATGAGTTTCTTAGGTCATTCACAGTTCATTATAATAATGGTAACAAGTTAGAGTTTGACAATTAAACCATACTCTAAGAGTTAACCAAGAGTTGGAAAGATGGAAGGAATTATACTTTGTTCTTCTAAGGTTCTTAATAAAAATATATTACTTCATACTATCGGGTCGTTGAGGAGTGTTGCTAGACGCCAACCTTGATTAGTAAATTTAGTATGACTAATTTACTACCCGCTTAGTATTGAACCTATGGGGTCACACACTAACGAGTGTTCTAATATTTGCTGTAGAATTATTTAATTATTAATTTGATTTGATCAAATAAATAATTATATTAAATCAAATGGAATATTATTATATTTTTTACTAGCACTAAGAATATAATAATAATATGATAATTGAGAATATTAAATGAGATTTGAAAATAATTAGTTATTCTATTTCTAAATTTGGATGAGATCCTAACTGATTCTGTTTTAAATTGAGTTATGATATGATTCATAAATTTGAAGGATTCAGATTTAGAATTTTAAGATATGATTTAAATTTGAATTGAGATTCAAATTTAAAATTAGAAACAAATCTCATACTATATATATGTATGCTAAGAATAGAGGAAAACATGAGAAAGACAGAGAGAATAACATGGGTTATTATTCTTTTACCTCTACGCACATAAATGTATGTGAGCCTAATTTTTGGAGAAGAATTTTATGGTGTGCAAAGAGTTGCAAGAGGTTTCTCAATTTAGATCAGATATCTATTGGTCAAGGAGTTGACAGCAAAGGTTGGTCTCGGTGTGGATACGCATAGCGCCTTCGTACCATCGAAGGAGAAAGTGATTTTTACTAGCGTACACAGGTATTTAGATCTGATCTATATATTGTATATTATTGGAATAAAGTTTAAGCACAAAATAGATCTTTAAGGATTACTTTATTTTCTTCCGCTGCGTGTGTTATGAATACATAGTAATCCTTCAGTGGTATCAGAGCTTTGGCTTTTTGTGTTTAAATTTTATTCCTATTTCTTTTAAATTTGTGAATTAATAGGATTAATTCAAATTTTTTTTAAAGCATGCAATGCAGTTATTTCCATTGAGATGATTTTCTAATAAATTAATAGTTAATTTATTTCAATGCTAATTATTTAATTGTGATTAAATTATCATTTTTTAATATAAAAGTTATATTTATAATCAAATATTTTGTTTGATTTTATTTATTTATTAAATTTTATTGTGATTTTGATCACAATAAAAAGAATAAGATGCAAAATATCTTTTGTTTGTTTCTTACATATATAAGTGTATATATAAAGGTCAAATTTGATTTGATAATTTTTTAAGGCTAAACGTTAGTACATGAAAAATCAAATTTTGATTTGATTGATGTGTTTTGAACACTATAATTTTAGAAATTAATTTTTCTAATGTTCTTGATTATAAAGAGCGGTCTGACAACCAGGAGTTTTATTTTCAAGATAATAATCAGTATATACATTTGATGTATTAGAGATTTAATTTTATATTTTTACCTAAATAACCCGGGAGTATAAAATTTAATCCATGAGTACAGATAAAAAAATTCTCTAACAATAGAAATAATCCTAAAAGTTAGGAGATTGTCAAAAATAAATTTATCTCTTGTTTACAAAGAACGACCTGACAACCAGTAAACTTGTAATCACGGATAGAATTTAGTCATGCATATGATGAAGCATAAGGGGAATTAATTTTATACTTGAACCTAGACAACCTAGGGGTATAAAATATAATTCAGTTAAATAATTGTCTGACAATCAGATAATTATTTTGGATTATAATTGTATGGGATACAATTTAATCATGTTTATTTGGAATAGGTATGAGTAACAATTTGACAACCAAGGTACTCATTCATGATTCTAAATAATTTTAACAGAAATATAAATTTCTTAATTTACTTTCATATTTTAAATTTTTAAATATGTCCACCTTTTATGTGGCATACTTGAAAGTAATATATTAAATACAATTTGAGAATTGTATTTTCAAAGGGTTATCATTGAGATGATAATATTCTCCAATAAAATTGACTTTGGAATGGTCAGAATTTTTGATGTATTTATAATATTATTTTACATGGGTTGTTTTGACAACCATAAGTTCTAATTTCAAAGGCACCTCCCCACTATTTATTACTGAACATCTTGAAAAGATGTATGGTGCCCAAAGTAAGATAGTATGACTATCAAAGATTTTATTTAAACTAGTGGGAGTATTGGGCAATATATTTTGAATTAAACAACTTTAGAAGTTGAAATGCCATTAGGCAAATGGCTTTTGCGAGAATTGTTCTTATAAGCATTTTTGGAGATTTATTTTGTTACAAACAATTTATAATTGGCCTTAATATGATTAAGATTTGTGATCTTTTTAGAAAAACTCAATATGAGTATTGAGGATACCAATCAAAATTACTCTTAGGGTTGGTTTGACCAATAATAAAGATATTGAGTATTTTTATTATAAGAGTTTTAAAGTAAAATTTCTAATATCTAATTGATATTCTATTAAATAGAGAATGAGATTCTCTCCGTGCATAAATATTAGTACTCTATGTACTTCATCATGTTTAAAAAACATGAAATTTGATTTAGTTGAATATCACTATTTGTTAAATATTTAGACTACATTTTAGAAATGTGGCTAAAATAACAAATTTCTCACTAAATAAATTTTTTACCCATATGAGATATGGAAAAGGCATAAGCTGAAACTCAAGAATATTAGAGTTTGGAGATGTTTTATATGTGTTAAGAGATTGCACAACAATAGAATTGATATTAGGTCCGATAAATAAGATTTATTGGTTACCCTAAAGAAATAATGAGATTATTTTTATCACTCTTCTTATGACAAAGTATCTGTGATAAGAGGTTAAACTCCTTTTTTAGAAAAGGGATTCCATCTTAAAGAAAGAGTGGGAGTACAATTACTTTTATTAGAATTGTATACCACTCAATAGAGAATATACTTTCTCCTAAAAGTATAAAAGGTTTGATCGTCAAACTAACTGTTTTAAAAAGTAGCCTATTTGTATAATGATACAATTCTATAAAGATAGATCTAATGGTTACTTGTTTTTATAAACATGATTCAATGAGGATTGTTCTTAAAATAAAATTATGCTCTATTGTAGTGGGAGATTTCATGTTTTGAGAAAACGTGATATTTATTATGCACTAGGTATATTTTACAAAAGGTCAAGCAAACATGCTCAAGAGTAAAGGTGTTTAAGGTCAAAAGAGTTTTGATAAACAGATGTGCATTGAAAAATTATACACATGATTGATTGACTCTAGTGCAAGTGGGAGATTATTGTGATAATAGTATGCCCAAGATCCAATCCATCATGATTGGCTCTCGTGCAAGTGGGAGATTGTTGGGAATAAGTAGTATGACCACAATCCAATCAATCACGTGTCAAATAATTTGTTATTGTTATTATATTAAAATGTTAATATAATAAGGTCCTTGATTAAATTTATAGATTTATCATTGTGATAGTGATCATAATATTGAGAGATAAATCTTTTATAATTTAATCTAAATTGTTCTTGGTCATAGGATTATTAAAAAGGACATTAATAATTCGGAAAGACTAATATATATATAACGGCCTTCATTGGATGAAGATTAATAGATCTCATTTATTAAATTATATATAGATGGTGCATATAGAGATATGACCATTAAACTGACTCACTTTGAGAATTCCTAATGGTTATAATTACCGTATATTTGTCAATAGGATATTCTCAAGATGAACATAGTAATAGAGTTTCCTTTGACCTGCGACTGTCATAGTAATTAACAATGTATTTATTATACTTTGATTCCGGACACCTAATACCCTAGTGTACTAGTTGAATGGATATTGGGTATGATTTAAATACCTGTAGAATTAATGATTAGTCAATAAGGAATCCGTCAACTCTCGGTAAAGAGTTTGAGCTCTATGATTATAATGACTGAGATAAATAAAACCTTGGCTAAGGGGATTAAATGAATGAAGAAATGAGTTTCTTAGGTCATTCACAGTTCATTATAATAATGGTAACAAGTTAGAGTTTGACAATTAAACCATACTCTAAGAGTTAACCAAGAGCTTGAAAGATGGAAGGAATTATACTTTGTTCTTCTAAGGTTCTTAGTAAAAATATATTACTTCATACTATCGGGTCGTTGAGGAGTGTTGCTAGACGCCAACCTTGATTAGTAAATTTAGTATGACTAATTTACTACCCGCTTAGTATTGAACCTATGGGGTCACACACTAACGAGTGTTCTAATATTTGCTGTAGAATTATTTAATTATTAATTTGATTTGATCAAATAAATAATTATATTAAATCAAATAGAATATTATTATATTTTTTGCTAGCACTAAGAATATAATAATAATATGATAATTGAGAATATTAAATGAGATTTGAGAATAATTAGTTATTCTATTTCTAAATTTAGATGAGATCCTAACTGATTCTGTTTCAAATTGAGTTATGATATGATTCATAAATTTGAAGGATTCAGATTTAGAATTTTAAGATATGATTTAAATTTGAATTGAGATTCAAATTTAAAATCAGAAACAAATCTCATACTATATATATGTATGCTAAGAATAGAGGAAAACATGAGAAAGACAGAGAGAATAACAAGGGTTATTATTCCTTTACCTCTACGCACATAAATGTATGTGAGCCTAATTCTTGGAGAAGAATTTTATGGTGTGCAAAGAGTTGCAAGAGGTTTTTCAATTTAGATCAGATATCCATTGGTCAAGGAGTTGACAGCAAAGGTTGGTATCGGTGTGGATACGCATAGCGCCTTCGTACCATCGAAGGAGAAAGTGATTTTTACTAGCATACATAGGTATTTAGATCTGATCTATATATTGTATATTATTGGAATAAAGTTTAAGCACAAAATAGATCTTAAGGATTACTTTATTTTCTTCCGCTGCGTGTGTTATGAACACATAGTAATCCTTCAGTTACAGTAAATGTGAAGTGTTGTATCCGCAGATCCTAACTACTTAATCAACCGACACTTTTCACATTGACACCTAGATATCCATTCAGACCTAAACGGTTCTATGCTGAACACATGCCTAACAAACGTGTCAACCCCTTCAAAGAATTCAGGTTTTAATCCCCCTCTACTGATATCTCTATCATACATCGATAGACAATGATTTAGAATCATTTTGAATCACACAACCTAGAATTCGACGAAAAATTTTTACAACTTCAGGTAGAGCATAATCTTAATTAGAATATTCTATAAACCAAACAAGTTTTAAAACAAATTGCACGAAATTTCGGTTGAACTTTTCCTTAATACAGAGACATGCATCAAACAAATATAACAATTTTTACAAAGGAAACAACTGCAAGCACATTTAGAACAAACACAAATTTAATAACATATCAAATCCTAATAGTTCTAGTGCGCAACCCTTTAACTCCACAATTTTCCAACAAAGAAAGGTTTCAAAAGGCACCTCTATACGACCTTCTCTCACTTTCGTCCTAAAACGCTATCCTAGGAAAAGTATGTCGAACATAAAACTTAAACAACTAATTATAATTAGAAATAGAAAACCTACCTGAAACACGGATGCACAGAATACGGAAGAAGCAAAATCCAATTAATCTCAAAGAAATAGCACCGTCCTAATAAAAAAAAAACTTATTAAACTCACAAAGTGAAACTAACTAATTCAACAAATTACACAAAGTCAAACACTATTAATCTCACCCTACTTAACCTATATTAACTTAGTTATAATTTCTATTTACATTAAATTAACATAAAAAATCCTAATCACAAACTGCATTACCCTATTTTAATTAATAATTTGATAATAAAGTAGGATAACAAAATCCTATACTCAAAAAAAAAAAAAAAATCCGAGAAAACTAAAAACCACAAACCAAACCTTAACCACAAACTCCATTACCATAATTTAATCAATAATTTGAAAAAATACCAAACAAAACCCTAAAGTCACAAAAAAGTCTGAAAAACAATAAAAAAACTATACCAAATCTTAATAAAATTATTTAACAAAAAACCCTAAACTCACATAAAAATCTTAATAAAATTAAAAAACTATACTTAACTTATCTTTGATGGTGGTTGCAAGATGCTGAAACAGTGGTGGTACTAATAGTGACGGCGACACCAACGGCAGTGGCCATCAAGAACAGCGGCAACATTCCCAACCTCCCTAGTGGTGAGCAACAGCTCCAGTGACGACAACGTCTAGAGGCGGTGGCACCAGAGGCTCCGGAAGGTGACGGCGATGCCGGCAACACCTCTTCCGATGGCGAAGAATGAGAGGGAGAGAGAGCTAGAGGAGAGAGAGAAAGTGAGACAGAGAGAGAAGAAAGAAAGTGAACTCGGAAAAGTGAGGGAGGAAGGGTTCACGTTTGAATTTTAAACCAGTTTACTATTGGATTTACCGCCGGCTTAATCCGATGGTAAATTGGTGAAACACATCATTTTATTAAATTGATTTATCGTTGACAAAATTCGACGGTAAATTTGCCCGTAACTGTGCCGCCAACAAAATCATATTTTGCGTCACTAATCACCATCGGATTTAGCGTCAGAATGTAAAATCCGACGATAAACATTTTCAAAAAATCTAAACTACCTTGTATCCGACACAAAACTCGCCGCTAAATTCTCCGGTAATCGTCGACGCTAAATTCGACGGTAAAGTCAATGGTTTTCAACGTTTTTCTTTTAGAGTGCATTCTGTGAACAAGAACTTTAGAAATAATTTTATAGAAAACCTTGCTTAAGCTAATAGATCTAATGTGGGTCATGGACTCTGCTTCTGGATACTTGGGAATTAAGCAGATCTGGGTGTGATTGAATACCCTCAATGTAACACCTTTACTACCAGAATGTCACGCTGGTAATAATTGGATGGTAACCCTAATTAGTACAACACTGCATTTTGCTCACTCGCAAAGTGTTACCGTCAGAGTTATCCACTTCGCCATAATTTCGAATCACGAACCAACTCTCTCCTCATTTTCGAACCTCTCTCTCTCTCTAACCTTTCTTCTCTCTCTCTCTCTCTCTCTCTCTCTCTCTCTCTCTCTCCACCAAACTACCTCCAGCATCCCTCTCCACTTGCATCGGCCACCACCAACAGCATCCAAAAACAGCGTGGACTCGGTTGGTGCTCCTTGTGTCACGTTAGTCGCTCTATCGCCGCCGCCACTGTTCTCTTTTGTCGCTGAAGCTGCCTCCTTCCTCCCTCCAGGTAGGTTGTCCTCCTCCCTCTCCCTATTATTTTTTTGCAATTTATTTTTAGAAAAACCCTAATGGCGCAAAATGAAAACATAAACCCATCGTGTATGCTTCTCACCAGAAGCTCTGTTTTGTTGAGCCTTTGTTCGTATTGTTGTTGCACGTCTCTTTTATTTCTTCTCGTCAAAAACTCTGTTTGCTGGCTGTTGCTGCTAGTTACGTCACTGACGCTCCTGCTTAGTGTTCGTATTATTGTTTTAGTTCTCGATAAGTGTCTATTTTGCCCTTCTTCCACAGTTGACCCAAAGGTATGATCTTGTTGCTTTTTGTGAATTGTTTTGTTTGAAATTTATGAATATGGAAACAATTTTATATTTTGTGGATATTATGAGACTTGAAAGAAAAAAGAATTGGTTTCATAAATCTAAAATTGTTTTTGTCTATGGCTTGGATAAAATAACACTGTTAGATTTATAACATCACACTTTTAAATTGGATGGTTTCCTTTTTTATGTATCCCTTTTTGAATTTATTAGGCAATCCAATATTTGTGTTTTAAATTTGAAGATGAGAATTTAACCTTGTTAAAAGAATAGCTACTTAAAAATAATGTTTATTTAGGCAATACTTACTCCCTGACATTTGTTTTTTTCCTTTCAAAAGAAGGAAGAATTGATGGTATCTTTGTCGATGATATACAGGTAAGTATTACTTATATTGCAAATATGTAATGCTGAAACACCCTTGGAGCTATCAATTTGCCATTGCCTTTCTAATTCAAAGAATCTGTAGATCAATTTTAATGTTATCAGAACTATTTCTAGTCAATTTTATACTTTGGAGTTCCTGCATAATTTACCACTCATTTATATTATACTCAAGGTTTAAGATTGAATATTATATTAAATGTACTTTTGAAATATGTATCCTTTTCTGAAATTGCATGCTTACAAAATCCATTTTCATTCTTTTTTGTTAGATTGTTTTTTAGATAAAGAAGTTACAATACAAGAAAATATTGAATTATTATAATAAGCTAAAGTGATCAATTATGTGCATATATCATAAACATAATGCATTATTCATCCATTCGGCCATGCTCAATGATTTTCAAATATTGTTTATTTTATAATTTGTTGAGATTAGAACTAAACTATTTGCTTTCTCTTTTTCTTCAAATTCGAACTGTGAAATTTTTTTTTGACATGCTTTCAGATGTTAGGTTCCATTTTTGAGAGATTGTTTTCTTTTGTCGTCTTATCCATACTATGATTGGAATAATGTTGAATTTCCTATATAAAAATTCTCTTGCTCCCAATAACTTTAGTATTAGTTCCTTTTAAACATTTATAGGGTGAGATACTACAAATTTACGTAAATCAATAGGATCTACATATAATTTCTATTTGCTCATAGCAATGTTATGCATTTTCATCATAAATTGCTGTAATGATTATGGGATTGTTGAAAATGAAAGTTTTATTAGATATGAATTGGTGTTTGATTTGACTATTATATTGGCTTAATTTATGATAATCTATGGTTGATGTTGTAGACGAAAAATTAGTTAATTATTAGTATTTTTTAAAAAAAATTTAAGTTTATCAATGGATTTACGGGCCGCTGATAGTTATTAATTTAATTATTTGTAAATAAGATATTACTGTTGGATTTACCGAGAAATTTACGACAAAATTTATACCGTTAGATTTATTCCGCCGTTAAATCTAATGATAAATAGATTATTGACGGATTTTTTTCAATAAATTCGTCGATAAATCTGACGGTATCCAATGACTTTCTTGTAGTAGAGAGTGATGTAAACGACATTATAGCCATGTCCTTTTGTAATCTTCCTATTTTGGGTCATAAAATTACTGAACTTTCTAAAAAAAGTGGTGTAATACACATATTTAGGTGGGAATCTGAATTTATATGAAATCTTGAATCATGATTTATTTTTATTATTATGCAAGGCAAAATCGTCACTAATGGTACTGTTAATGCTGGATTCATGATGAAGATAGGAAATGTTACCATAACAGACGCTGATCTCTGGGTTGTCTACAATGGCCTCCAATTGGTGATCGATTTGGAAATTGATAGGGTGAAGGTCGAGTCTGACTCCGCGTGCGTTGCCCAACTCCTACAGAACGAGTCCAACCCCTTCTATGGTAGCTCGGCCCTAATCCATGCAATAAAGAACCTTCAATCAAGAATGGTTAATTGTGTCATCCACCATGTGTTTCGAGAGGCGAATTTTACTGCAGATATTTTGGCTAAACATGCTCGGAACTTGCCGGTGGGAATACACCGCTTCAATGACCCCTCCCCTTTTTCTTGTCCCTTTTTTAAATGCTAATAGTAAATGAGTGACTTTCTCTAAGATTTGGATTAGTTAGTTTTGTGTTTCTGTTAGGCCTCCTCTTCATCAAAAAGAAAAAGTTTACGATTCAAATTGAGAAAGAGATTAAGGATGGACAATTCAGATTGTACAAAAAATTATTATTCACGACTTTTTACTTAGACTTATTTTCCTTTATCAGAAAAAAACCACAAAATTTGGTGAAGGAAAGGTTACTTGCACGCGCACACAGACGATTTTGACCAAACCCACCCGCCAATTTTTTTTCATTCTTTATAAAAGTAATTAGTATTATAAAAATTAACAATTATATAATTTTTAAACACATTTTTTAATTTTTATTTTTGTTATTAATTTTATTTATTTTATTTTACACATTTATATATATGCTCAAATTATGTCATTTGTTTCTTAAAATAAAAATATTTTTATTGACGGATATTATTTTAAACATTTCTATTAAGTTAAAAAAAATTATTATAATTTGCCTTTTTTGTTTGTATTTTATTTTTTAATTATTTTTAAGATTAATTTTAATTAATTTTACTAATTTAAAAAAAAAGTTAAGCGGATTAGCTCACTAATTCGCCATAAAACAAAACGTGCTAGTATTTTTGTTCGGTAGGTCGGCTATCGGACGGTTCGGGTTGCGATCCGAGATGATGATAGGGGCTCGTCAGGTCGTGGACTGCCGGTCAACGATACGCGAGGTCCCGAGTACTTCGTATGGAAAAGAGGGGGGTGCCACCTGCAAAGACACTCCGACGCTCTTGTCAGTAAATGTGCAGGTGGAAAGGATAGTGTGATACGTGACGTACCTTGGGGGAAGAGCAAATCTTCCACTTATATACCTGTCAGAGGTGGGCCCGTCCAGAATAGGCCCATGTTTCTAGGGACGTTGTCCCCCAGCTGCACATGAGCTGTCCTGGACGCGTGTCCGGGTCGGTTGCGGGGCGTCTATCCGGATCGGGTGGTGTTCGGGTCGGCCCGGCCCGTGGAGGTTCTGGGCCAGGCCGTAACAGTGCCCCCGACGCGCCAGTGATGGTCGTGAGGGACATTGGTGGCGCGAGATTTCTTCGTTCGTGTGTTGTCATCGAGTCGGCTGACCGTGGGAGGGACGTGCCTCCTGCGCCCGTGTCTCTTGGTTGCTGGGGCGACCGTTTTGTCGCTTCGTTCTTCGTGCTGAGCATTAAATGCTCATAATGGGTTACGAAAAACTCCGCGCGCAAAGACCATTTTACCCCTGGCCTTTTCGCGCTTTATGCAGCGGTTTTTAAACAGTTTCTTATTTCCTTTGTTCCCACTTTTGCTATTCCCATTCTCTTTTCTCCCTGATATCCAAAGTTTCTTGTTCGAGCGTCTTCGTGCCTCTTCCTTCACTTTCGAGTTTCTGCAACCAATTCAGGTATTTCTAGAATCCTTCTCTTTTCTGTTTCGTTTTTGCATGCTTGTTGTATGTATTTGCTTCGCCATTTTCGCTGTTATGTGGTCTTTCAATGCTAGTTAGACGTGTTAGGGGAGGGGTACCATTCCAGGGTAGGCTTCTAGGTGATTTGCGTAATAGGTATAGCTTTTAGTCATGTTTGGTCATGACTGATTGGAAAAGGTATAGTTTCTGGGTTTTTTCCGGACTCCCAACCTCGTAGACTAACGGATTGGTACCCCGCTGTAGGTATGCCTCGTGTCGTCTCTCGGGCTTCACCTTCCGCGGCGAGCTATGATCCCTATGCTTGGGTGACTTCGGATGTAAAGGACTCACCGAACCAGATGGATCTGGCGGAGTTGACGGAGTTCCGGCAAGCCGGATACTTTTGTGGGGGAACAGATGAAGAGACCAATTATGAGACCATCGTGCCTGCCCCCCGTGAGCAGCTGTACGAAATCAATCTCCACTCTCCCCGGGTCGCCGATTGGATTTGGTTTTATAAAGCCATGTTCACTCAGGTTGGCGTTCGGATACCGTTCACCGATTTCCAAATGGCGCTTCTTGGTCGGATATCCGTATCGCCGTCACAGCTCCATCCGAACAGCTGGGCTTCTATCCGCTGTTTCGAGATGGTTTGCGAGTATCTCGAGTTGCCGGTGTCGGTGGATGTCTTCCTCTTCTTCTTCAACCTTACCAATCCCTCCAAACAAGGGAAAGCGAGGAAGGGGTTCCTCTCTTTCCGGTCTGCCCAAGGTAGGAGAATATTCGGTCTGTTCGAGGACTCCTACCATGGGTTCAAAGATAAATTCTTCAAAGTCCGCCCCGTCAAGGGACGTCACCCCTTTTGGTTGTCGTTAGAGGGGGAGCGCCTCATCCCCACCTATTGGAGTTTTGGGGCAGGGTCGAACTCTTTTATTAAGGTGACATATAAAAGGATGTCGCCTGTAGATAAGAGAATAGCTGATGTGTTATTTGCCCTTTTCT
This sequence comes from Arachis ipaensis, assembly GCF_059453495.1. Taxonomy (NCBI): domain Eukaryota; kingdom Viridiplantae; phylum Streptophyta; class Magnoliopsida; order Fabales; family Fabaceae; genus Arachis; species Arachis ipaensis. The sequence goes on from NC_142444.1 coordinate 141,007,949, forward strand.
AGAAGAAACCCATAAATCCCCATCTCCTCATGGGTGAACGGGAGGCCGCCAGGAGCTATATCCGTGAGTCATTTTGTTTTGTGTTTGTGTTGTTTGTCGCCTTTTGCTTTACCCTATCTAACGACTGACGTGTTTGTCTGTTTGCTGCAGTAGAAATGTCTGCTACAGTAACGGGACTTGAGAATCTGATGAAGACCTTCTTCGAGGAAAGCGATGAAGAGAAGGCTGAGGAGCAAGATGCCGGGAGGTCGGAGGGTCCTTCCGGGGAGAAAGAGAGCCAGACTGAGCCCTCTCCCCGGGACACTGTTGTGATGGGGAAGAAGCCCGTCGAGGTGCAGGGTTCCCCCATTCCCGAAGAGGCGGCCGTTGGGGGGCACTCATCCTCTTCTCACCAAGAGTATGACGATGTGGAGATCGTTCATACTCCTAAGAGGCGGAGGGCGTCTGCCAGCCCAGAGGGGACTCTCACCATCATGGAGAGAAACTTTGATGCCACAAAGTTCATTGATTCACAGCTGATCCCCGGGACGGAGGAGCACTTTCTTGGCACCGACCTGGCTGGGCAAGCAAGATGGATGTACCGGATTTTGCTCCGGGGAGCCGTGATAGCTCGAAAGGCTGAGTTCGAGTTGTCGGGAATGCAGGCTCTCCGGAGGAAACTCGAGTCCTCTGTTAAGGCGAACAATGACTTCAAGGTGCAGGTTGAGCTGCTCCAGAGCCAATTGTCCGAGACGGGGGAGAAGCTCAAGGCATCCGAGGAAAAGACGACATCTGTCGAGGAGAAGTTGAAGGCTTCCGATGAGTCGGTGGCCCGTTTAGCCGAACGGGAGATGGCCTTGGAGAATCAGCTGAACGCCGTTCAAGGTCGGGCGGCTGGCTTGGAGAAGGAGCGTGACCAAGCCGTCTTGCTGGTTAAAGCCGCCAAAGTCGAGGTCGAGGAGCTCAGGAAAAAGCTGAAAGTGACCAAAGAGCAGGGGAAGAATGCGATTTCTATGACTGAAGATGCTCTGAAAGCCCAAGTGAAGATCGTGGCTCCCGACTTCGAAACATCGGCTATTGGGGTCTTCAAAATGATCCAAGACGGCAAGATTGTCGACATGCCTAGGAAGTGATTTCTTATAACTTGAACATTTTGATGTAGATTTGTTGAACGTTTGTTGCATGTTTTGTAATTTAATACTTCGTAACGGTTATGTTTAGTTGGTCGTTTGGCCGGGTGGCCGTTATTATCTTTCGCCTTGCTCGTCGTATTATTTTTGTTACCGCCTTTTCGGGGTAGGCTCATTGCTTGTGCCCGTTTTGTCGTTTTTACGTTGGTAACGATTTGGACCGATTTGGTCGTGTTGTTGCCTTGTTAATTATGGCAATGGTCTGTCTGGCTCCCGGGGTGATCAGTCCCGGGCTGCCGTTTCAAGACGCAATCGTGTGAAGTACGTATTGGGAAGCAACAGATAAGTAGGAGAATATTTTGACAAGTGGGAATTAATCGTCAGCTAGGCAAGCTTCTTAATATGGCAAGTATTCGACAAGAGTAAATAGCTAAAAATGGACTAAAAATTAACATGTGAACAGAGCGAGCATACATGAGTCCGTTAGGCTCCCTGGTCGGCTTGCCCGAGTCAGGAGTAGAACCTTCTCAAGTTACCTGCATTCCATGTTCTGGGGATTTCTTTGCCGTCAAGTCTCTCGAGTTTGTAGGCACCCTTACCGAGCACTTCTCTAATTCTGTAGGGACCTTCCCAATTTGCCGCCAGCTTTCCTTCTCCAGGGGTCGGCAGACCGACGTCGTTGCGTCGCAGAACGAGGTCTCTTTCCCTAAAATCCCTCCTGAGGACTTTAGCGTTGTAGCGCAGGGCTATTCTTTGTTTCAACGCCGTTTCTATGGGTATCACGGCGTCGACCCCGTATGTTAGGCGAAAAGGGGTTTCCCCCGTAGCGCTTTGCTCGGTTGTTCGGTAGGACCATAGGACCGAAGCGAGCTCGTCGGCCCAAGCGCCTTTCTTGTTGTCTAGTCGTTTCTTGAGGCCGAGTAAGATGACCTTGTTCGTGGACTCTACTTGTCCGTTTGTCTGGGGGTGTTCAACTGAGGAAAACTTCTGTTTTACCCTTAGGCCGGTGAGGAACTCCGTGAACTTTTTGTCAGTGAATTGTGTTCTATTATCCGAGATAACGACCTCCGGGATGCCAAACTGGGTTATAACCTGTCTCCACATGAACTTCCTGCAATTGGAGGAAGATATGCTGGCCAGTGGCTCGGCCTCTATCCACTTGGTGTAGTAATCGATGGCCACTATGAGATATTTGACTTGTCCTGGGCCAACCGGGAAAGGTCCTAAAAGGTCAACTCCCTATTGAGCGAAAGGTCTTGTGGTCGTTAAAAGGCTTAGCTCTGAGGCCGGCGCCTTGTGGAAGTTCGCGTTTTGTTGACACTTCACGCACTTTTTAACAAATTCTCTGGAGTCTTTCATCATTGACGGCCAGTAATATCCAGCTCGGATGAGCTTCCTTGCTAGGGCCTTGCCCCCGATGTGATGGCCGCAACATCCCTCGTGGACTTCTCTAAGTACGTAATCCGTCTGGTCGGGGTGCAAGCATTTCAATAGGGGTTGGCTGAGCCCCTTTCTGAATAATTGCCCTTGTATGATTGCATATCTAGCTGCCTCCCTTCTCAACGTTCTAGCTGTCTTCTCGTCGTCAGGTAACTTGCCGAGCTCCAGGAAGTTTGTGATGGGGTCCAGCCAGGAGGGGCTCGCCTCCGTCAAGTGGAGGGCGACCGTTGGCTCTTTCACCATGCCTTGAATAAGAGATCGGTTACCCGTTCCTGGCTTCGTGCTCGCTAGTTTGGACAGGAGGTCTGCCCGTGTGTTCCTTTCTCTTGGGACGTGTTGGATTATGACCTCTTGGAATTGACTTGTCATTTCTCTAACTTTTTCCAGGTATTTTTGCAGGAGAGGATCCCGGGCTTGGTAGTTTCTGTTTACCTGGGAGGTGACGACCTGTGAGTCACTACATAGTTCGACCTTTGATGCCCCAACTTCCCAAGCTAGTATTAGTCCGCTTAAGAGAGCTTCATATTCCGCTTGATTGTTCGACACAGGGAACTCGAACTTGGTCGATTGCTCGTAGATGACTCCTGCTGGGCTTTCTAAGATGACTCCGGCTCCCCCGGAGGTTTGGTTGGAGGCCCCGTCTACGTGGAGTCTCCACCGTGTGCCCGGTTCTTCGGGAGGATCGCCCGTTACTTCTACTAAAAAATCTGCCATTGCCTGCGCCTTGATTGCGTGCCAGGGTTCGTAGTGCAGGTCGTATTGGGATAGCTCGATAGCCCAGGTCATCATCCTTCCAGCTAAATCAGGTTTTTGGAGTACTTGACGAATCGCCTGATCCGTTCTGACGACTACACGATGACTTTGGAAGTATTGTCTTAATCTTCGGGAGGAGGTCAGGAATGTCAGCGCCAGTTTTTCCAATTTGCTATATCTCAGCTCTGCTCCTTGCAGGGCCCTGCTTACGAAGTAAATCGGTTGCTGAGCTTTCCCCTCTTCTCTTAAGAGCACTGCTGCAAGTGCTTCCTCTGTTACAGCTAGGTAGAGGTAGAGTGGTTCTCCGGCCTTGGGCTTTCCGAGCACCGGAGGTGTAGCTAGGATTTCCTTGAAATGGTTGAATGCCTCCTCACAGGATGGGGTCCATTCGAATGCTATCCCCTTTTTCATCAGATTAAAGAAGGGCAGGGCTTTTGCTGCCGATGCGCCGAGGAAACGGGATAACGCCGTCAATCTTCCCGCCAGCCGTTGGACGTCTTTGATGCAACCCAGGCTCTTCATCTGGAGGATCGCTTGGCACTTCTCAGGGTTGGCCTCTACTCCTCTTTGGGTGATCATAAACCCCAGGAACTTACCAGCTTCCATGGCAAAGGCACATTTTAGCGGATTGAGCCTCATGCCGTGTTGCCGGAGGGAGGCGAATACGCTTCCCAGGTCACTCAAGAGATCGTCGGGTCATGTGGTTTTAGCGAGGATGTCATCCACGTAGACTTCCACTGTCTTGCCTATGAGTTCCTTGAATATCTTGTTCATCAATCTCTGGTACGTGGCGCCAGCATTTTTCAAACCAAATGGCATTACTTTGTAGCAATAGGTCCCTCATGGAGTTATGCACACCGTTTTTTCCTCGTCGGGTCGGTGCATTGGTATCTGGTTGTACCCAGAGTAGGCGTCCATAAAGCTCAGATACCGGTACCCCGCCGCTGCGTCGACGAGTGCGTCGATGTTGGGCAGGGGATAGCAGTCCATAGGACATGCCTTATTGAGGTCAGAGTAGTCTACGCACATTCTCCACCTCCCGTTGTGTTTTCTCACCAAAACTACGTTCGACAGCCAGGTCGAGTAGTCCAGTTCCCGGATAAACCCTGCTTCGAGTAGGCTGGCCGCCTGCCTGGCCACCTCCTCTGCCCTTTCCTGTGACATCTTTCTCTTCCTCTGGGCCACTGGCTTGGCTTCCGGTTTGACGGCCAGGCAGTGTGACATGAGCTGGGGATCTATCCCTGGCATGTCGGCTGGCGTCCAAGCGAAAAGGTCGGCATTGGCTCTGACCATCTCCATCAACGGCTCCTTTAATTCATGGGGGAGGTTTCTGTTTATGAACGTGAACTTCTCGTCCCTGTCACCGACCCTAAATTTTTCCAAATCCCCTTCCGGCTCGGGTTTGGGCTTGTCATCTATCCTGGCGTCCAGGTCGGCGAGGAAGACCCTCGATGCTTCTTTGGACTTTTTCCTGAGAGAGAGGCTGGCGTGGTCGCAGGCAACCGCCGTTTCCAAATCTCCTCTGATGGATCCTACGGATCCGTTATCAGAAACAAACTTCATTACGAGCAGCTTCGTACTAATAGCTGCCCCCAGGTCGTTGATGGTTTTTCTTCCCAAGATGATGTTGTAAGCTGTGGAATCTCGTAGGATTACAAAATCGGCCATCACCGTCCTTCACTTCTGCCCTTGTCCCACGGAGGTCGGGAGTGAGATGATTCCATCCGGCTTGATGAAGTGGTCTCCCAATCCTACCACACCGTGCTGGTGGGTCGCCAGATCGGCATCTCGTAGTCCCAAGGCGTCAAAAACGTTTCGAAACATGATGTTCGAGTTTGCCCCCGTATCAACCAGGATCCGCTTGACAAGGCCGGTTCCGACCCTGGCCGTGATGACCATGGGGGGACTTTCCGGCGCCTCGTCGAACCATTGGTCTTCAGGGCCGAAAGAGATGGGTGGGAGTCCCCGGGAACTTCTAGCAGACGAGGAGGAGACTGCGAGGACCTTGGCATCTTTTTTCTGTGCCGATTTCGACCTTGGGGCGGAGTTCCTCGCTGTTTCTACGTTCACCACCGTGAGACCGTGGTCGTCCCCCTCTGGTTCTTGGCGTCGTCTTGTCGCCCGGGACCCGTCTTCGCTTTCGCGATCCCGATTGCGTCTCCTCGGCTCCCTGATAAGATGGGAGAAGTCGGCAAGTTTTTCGTCCCTGATTGCCTGCTCCAGGGCATCTTTTAGGTCGAAGCAGTCTTGGGTTTTGTGCCCGTATCCCTTGTGATATTCACAGTAGAGGTTCTTGTCTCCCCCCGTCCTCCCCTTCAGAGGTCGGGGTTTCGTCAGTATCCCCTTCTCTGCTATCTGTTGGTAAATTTCCGTGATCGGTGCCGCGAGGGGGGTGTAATTGGTGAATTTCCCGATTCGGGGGAATGGCTTCGGCACCTTACCTGGCCGCCATCCCTGGCGTATTCCCTTGGTTTTTCTCTACCTTCGTAGTGTCGGGTTTGGTTGTAGGCGGGCTGCCGTTTATTGGCAGCCATGACCCGGCTTACTTCCTCGTCGTTGATATACTCCTTAGCCACGCACTGGATCTCCTGCATTGTCCAGACGGGCTTTGTGGTAAGGTGCTTCCTGAAGTCCTCATTCAGGAGCCCGTTCGTCAAACACAAACTCGCCACCGAGTCCGTCAGACCATCAATTTCCAAGCATTCGTCGTTGAAACGATCCAAGTATTTCCTGGTCGGTTCCCCGGCTCTCTGGGTCACCCCTAGCAAATTGATCGGGTGCTTGGCTTTGGCGATCCTGGTTGTGAACTGAGCCAGGAAGGCATGGCTGATGTCGGAGAATTGGGTCACTGAGCCCTGCGGGAGGTTATTGAACCACCGTATTGCAGGTCCCGCTAAGGTGACCGAGAAGGCGCGACATCTTACCTCATCTCCTACTCCTTCTAAGTTCATCCTGGCCTCGAAGGCCGTTAGGTGCTCTAGGGGGTCCTGCGTTCCGTCATACCTCATGTCCGTTGGCTTGTCAAAATGTTTTGGCAGCCGGACCTCGAGTATGGAGCGGTGGAATGGGGTGGCCCTTATTATCACGGGTCCCCGAGTATTCGTTCTCCCCTCGTCGCCCTCCCGACGAGCATTTTCGTCTCCACGGTTTGTTGTACGCCGCCCTTCGCGCCTGGCGTAAATGACAGGGTCATGACGCCTTCTCGCGCGCCCTCTCTCCCCAGTGCTTTCTGACTCGACCTGGGGGCTAGGCGTGCGCCGGGAGTGGCTCCTAGAGCGAGAACGAGAGTGACTCTGTTCCGGGGTGCGCTGGTCGCGTTCTCTGTCTGCTAACCGGCGCTCTAAGTCTTGCATTCTATGGCGTAACTCTTGCATTATTCTGGCGTGGTTGTCGCCAGTCCCCCCGAAGGGGCGTCTCTCGTGTGCCTGGGTCGTGTCCCTCGGGGGAGATCTCGGATGTTGTCGGGTTCCCGTCCCGGCGACGTCGCCTCCGGGTACGGCTTCTTGGTTTGCCTCCGTTTCGACTAGCATGAAGTCCATGGACGAGTTCCCACAGACGACGCCAATGTTCGATAGGTCGGCTACCGGACGGTTCGGGTTGCGATCCGGAATGATGGTAGGGGCTCGTCAGGTCGTGGACTGCCGGTCAACGATACGCGAGGTCCCGAATACTTCGTATGGAAAAGAGGGGGGTGCCACCTGCAAAGACACTCCGACGCTCTTGTTAGTAAATGTGCAGGTGGAAAGGGTAGTGTGATACGTGACGTACCTTGGGGGAAGAGCAAGTCTTCCCCTTATATACCTGTCAGAGGTGTGCCCGTCCAGAATAGGCCCATGTTTCTAGGGACGTTGTCCCCCAGCTGCACATGAGCTGTCCTGGACGCGTGTCCGAGTCGGTTGCGGGGCGTCTATCCGGATCGGGTGGTGTTCGGGTCGGCCGGCCCGTGGAGGTTCTAGGCCAGGCCGTAACAATTTTAAATCCGTTTTATTTAGCCGGAAAACCTACTCACTTTGCCACCCCTAATAAAAGATAATAATAATATTATTACTTCTATTTACCAATATCAATTTATCATTATCTTTTTGTATTATATGTTTATATAAATTTATAAAAATAAATTATTATTATTATTATTAAATAATAATAACAATATCTATTTTCAAAAAATAAGAATAAAACAAACACATGAGAATTTGATAATATAATTTGTAAAATATCAGTATCTAGCCGGAGTCCAACTGAATTTTTATCATCCTCTACAATCTGACTTTTTTTACTCCAAATTCTTAGATTCTATAAATAAAAAAAAATTGCTACTAAATTTAAAAAAATTGTTCATTTTATATATTAGAGTGTATTTGAAAAGTTTTTTGACGTGAGAAAATAATTTTATTATATTAAAAATATTTTATTTAAAATTTAATTTCATGTTTTGAAATTATTTTAATATATTTGTAGAATTAAATTTAATTTTTTAATTTGAAATAATTTTTATATTAGTGAAATTCTCTTATTTTACAACTTTACTTTTGAAAAAATTATTTTTACTAAACACTCACTTATAAATAAGAATATTTTTGACATTTCAAATATTAAATTTGGATCTTATAAGAATTTATTTAAAAATCATATCTCTTTTGATCTAATTTATAAATGATAAAAATATGAGAATTGAAATTCTCAAATGAAGTAAAAGTCTAAAACTACTCATTTTTATGTGTTTCAAAACAAGGGGGAAAAATTTATTTTTAAGTAAATTCAAATTTAGTGTTCCAAATAAATTTTAAAAATTAAAAATTTTAATCTCTTAGTCTTACAACAGTTTAATTATAACTATCATCTGACCATATTATGATAGAAAATATAATTAAATTTTTTATTTATTTAAAACTGTAATACAAGTCAAAGAAAAATAAAGAATCTTCTATAAAAATAGCTTTGAATTGCTAACCTTAATTAGTTTTCCATTTATGGGAATTAAACTATCAACCATAAATTCTTGGTAGCCCATCAATGTTAGCCTAGGTAACTGTTGCAAAGGTACATTATACATAATTACATAGTCTATAGTCTATAGGTATAGCATATAGGATCCTTACACTTAAATGGGACCAGCACACACCACAACTGAAGGTTACAACATTTTTCTCAAAATGTTAAAAAAAAATCTAATAATTCATTTTTTTACCCCTCTGGTGACCTTTTGTCATAGCCCATTTTTAGCCATGGAATTTAGCATGGATATCCACGTCATCACACACAATATGCCTGACATTTCAGTTTCCTTTCATTTTGGTACATACAACCCACACACCCATACTCCATGATTGAATAAAACCACAAAATTATACCCTATGTAAATGCTTCACTTTTATTGTAATAAATAATAATATATTTTTTTTTTACTTTTTGAATTACTGAATAGTTTGTTGATAAAAAAAAATTATGACAGCTAAAAAAATATTTTTTATTAAATATTATCAAATAATATAATATTTAACAGTAAATAATATAATGTATATGATAACTTAGTATTTTATTTTACTTGTAAATAATCATCTCAAACCTAAAACATATACATAAAATATATTAGAGAAATGAAGAGATATATAAAAATAAGTAAAACATCTATATTTTATATCAAAATCTCATCATTTATTTTATTTAGTTAAAGGGTTTTTTAATACGATAAACATGTTCAGATTATCAATTAAAAAAATATAAAAATATTTAAATTTTATATATTTATTATATAATTATTAAAATAAAAAATTTTAATAATAACTAAACCTTTATCTAAAATATAAATATAATAAAATAAATATAAAATCATATTTTTTTATATTTTTTTCTATCGTAAGACAATTATTAAAACAACACAACCCAAATTTACAATAATTATATATTGTATATTAATTTTTAATAAATAACAACTAACAAACACCATAAATTTTAACCCCATCCATAAGTTTACATTTCTTTCTTTCTTTGTTTTTTTGCGGCATTTTGTGTAAAAATCATGACCCTCACATCCCTCACATTATCCTCTAACCACCACCATCTTCTTCCATTCTCCTCCGTGCGCCACTGCCGCCGCCACCACCAACTCCGAACCTCCGACACAACCCTCTTTGCTCCACCACAACACTGGAACAACAACAGCAGCCTTAGCTTTGTGAAGCAGACAACAACGAAAGACACTTCTCATAATAATGTCCGGTTTTTGTGCTCTCCTCCTCCTCTTCTTGCTGTTCCCGTCAGCTTGAGTCAAAGGGTATCTAGGTTTGTTGTGCCACGTGGCGTTCCTGTGGATGATCTTTTCTACAATGGCGGAGCCACCGTGGCTGTTCTTGGTGGCGCTTATGCTCTTGTGTCTGCTTTTGATGTTCTCACTCATAGGAACATTCTCAACCAGGTATGACCCTCAAAGTTCACAGCTTCCTTGCTTGCATGTGCTCAATGAAGAAGGCCAATGAATCCATTTATGTTTGAATTTGGGTTTTTGTTTGGTGATGAGCAAAATTGAGCTTGTTGCATTTGGATATGGAAATTGGTTGCAGGGTTTGAGCAGAAAACTGGTCCATATAATGTCCGGTTTGCTTTTTCTAGCTTCTTGGCCAATTTTCAGGTACCCATTTTTTAATTCTAATAAAGATTGAATCTTTAATTTGACATTCATTGTGGTGGGAATTGGCCTATTGGAGGGTTTCTGTTAATTGGGAAAAAAATCACTGTATGATGAGTGGTTGCAAATGTTTCTCGAACGCACATTAAAAAGTTATTTTGATTGGTTTGTTTGAAGGCGGAGACTCACAAGCAGTTATGTCTTCGTGCGAAATTGATAGTTAAAAACTATTAGACGATAATTTAGTCAAATATGTCAAATCATCTGAACATTTTCAACTATCAACTTCTTGTTTGAATTTGAAAGTTCTAATGCTGATGCTATTAATGGTAGGATAGCAACTCCACTGAGGCTCGTTACTTTGCTGCATTTGTTCCATTTGTAAACTTTTTGAGGCTTTTGGCGAATGGTCTCTCACTGGCTTCTGATGAAGGACTGATTAAATCCGTGACTAGAGAAGGAGATCCGAAGTAATTGTTGTCCTTATTCAATTTAATTCATTGTCACGTTTTGTTGGCTTTATTTGGTTCAATGAAGTAGTTGTAGAAAGCAATGGACAAGTTCTTAAGCATTTATGGTTCATTACTCACCATTTCATACATGCAGAGAATTGCTGAGGGGTCCCCTGTATTATGTTCTGATGCTGATGTTATGTGCTCTTGTTTTCTGGCGTGAGTCTCCAATTGGGGTGGTCTCGTTGGCAATGATGTGTGGAGGGGATGGTATTTTCACAACAATTTTGTAACATTTTGCAATTTAAATTTTGTCTTTTAGTTACCAATTTGTCTAATTCAGACTTTGGTGAATTTATGGTGTTTTTCATCAGGTGTAGCTGATATCCTTGGTAGAAGATTTGGATCCATGAAAATTCCGTACAATCAGAAGAAGAGTTGGGCTGGTAGCATATCCATGCTTGTCTTTGGATTCTTGGTTTCAATAGGGTGTGTTACATGCTTCTTATCTAACTCTTTTTAACGGCTCATCTTCCTTAAACGCTCTTTACTAAGTACCGAGTATTGTACTCTTTGTTAAATAAACAAATCTTAACTCTCCATTTATTATATTTCATCTCAATGACTCAGATTTAAAATTTAGAACTTACAGCTTAGGATTTAGAATTGAAGGTTTTGGATTTCAGAATTTTAGTGTCTAGAGTTTATTATTTATGGTTAATGATTTAAGGTTTAAGTTTTAAACTTTAGAGTTCAAAGTGTGTTGCACTCTTTATTTTCACCGGAACGCATTAACATTCAACACAATGACACATTTTCTTGCACTTGCCAAAAAAAGGTTTTATACAAAAATCTAATCATATATCGCCACATCTCAAAAAATAATTATCTTTCAAAAGACTATCTAAATTTGATTATTTAACAATGTAAAAAGTGTATTAAAATTGAACTGGTATATAATTTGCTAATGTTGCATGCAGGATGCTGTACTATTATTCAGTAGCAGGACTAATGCAGTTAAATTGGGAGAGCACAGTGTCAAGAGTTGCTGTTGTTTCATTAGTGGCAACAATTGTAGAGTCCCTTCCAGTTACTAAGGTGGTAGACGACAACATATCTGTTCCACTAGCTACCATGGCAGTGGCATCTTTCACTTTCAGCCATTGACTTCATGGAATGGATCTGATGAAGTGGCATGCATACCGTTTTTCCCTTTCCCTTTTTGTTTTCCACTGCAACTGCTCTAAGAAATAAATGTTGCCAGTGTTTACAATCATTATCCAGATTGGAAAGGGATTATATTTGTATAGGAGAAAACAGATGTCATGTCATGGAGGCTTTTTAATGAGATGGGAAATTGGGAAGGGATAAAGTTTTCTTCTTTTTCCTTTTTCTTTTTTTTTTCTTATTTAAGTTTATTTTTTTAGAGATCTTTTGGTATTATTCTTGTTTTCTTTAAAGAACTCATATCTTTTGTTTATTCAACCGGTATAGTTTAATCCCAAATCTTTAACATAATTCAAAACTATTTTTAATATTGAGAGATCCGAGTTACCAGGACATGTAGCTGAATTTTAACCGCAAATAGTTAACATTATTCAATACCTTATATTTTATAATGATGCTATATGTACACTAATTAGTGTACTAAAGTTATACAAGTATAAAATATATGTTGTAATATAAATATATATTAAAAATATTAAAAATAAATTAAATTATGTATGTATTTATATGCAAATATATTGGTAACTGATTTTAATGTACAAATAATATTTTTGTATATTATATAAGAATACTACAAATAGTATTTTTGTATATTATATAAGAATACTAAAGAAAATTTAATATCCGTGAAATTTTCATAATTTGTTTGATTTTAAAGTGGAATATCATCTTGCTCTATTTTTCTCTAAGCTATATTCATAGCAAATTTTGTTTGCAGGTTGAGATTAGTTTTGAGAATAAAATATGACGTTGAGTACTACACTTTTTGGAGTTTTCATGTTTGCGTGTCAAACACATTTCGAGCATGATACTATTAACATTCGTTTGATATGCATGTTTTCTGTGTCCAACCGTGTTTTAATGAAAAATAAAAAATTCTTCTTTTAATATGTTTAAATACATCTAAATAACATTACATGTAAGTGTATTTAACCTTATTCTTAACATGTATTCTTAAAATGAGTTTAAAAATTATATATATATATATATATATTAAAATAAAAAAATTTAAATACTTTATATAATTTAAAAAAACATTAAAAACAGTTAAAAAATTAATTTATATTTTAATATTAATAAAATCTCAAAATATCATTACAATTTATCTAAAAAATACTTTATATTTTATATGCATGTCATGTCGTATCTTACAAAAATTTAAAATTTGTGTATCTCTTATTCTATATCATGTCATATCGTGTTCCGTATCCGTGTCAATGTCCGAGCACCAGGATAAGACATTGAGAACATGACACAAAAGACAGACACAAAAATTAATATTTGTGTATTATTTAGTAATAAAATAAATATAAAATAAATCATAAAAAATCTAATTTATTCTTATTTTCTTTTTCGTACAAAATTAAAAAGAAAAATAAAATGATAAAAAATTAATAAAAATAACAAAAATAAAAACAAGTTATATCTCTTAATAGCATGTCCATGTCACTTTGTCAAGAAAGACACAACATATACTAAGGCTGTGTTTGGAAGAGAGACGGAGTCTGAGAAGGAAATGAAGAGCGAGAGACTAAATTAAGTATTTGTATTGTGTTTGATGTAAAATATATAAGTATACTAGACTGAGTTATATCTCAGTATTATATTTAGTTTAAGATAAATATAAAGATAGATGGATAAATTTAAAATTTAAAAAAGGATATTTTTGAAAGAAAAATGTTATTAAAGTTTCTCCGTCCCTATAGCGTTTGTTTTGAGGTACTGGAACGGAGATTGGGACTCAGTATCATGTTTGTTGATCCAGAGAGTGGTACTAAAATTTTAGTCTTTGTCTTCAAAATTTCAATACCTCCAAAAAGTGAGGACATAGGGATTGAAATTTTTAGGGATAGAGACTGAAACTTTAATAACATTCTATACCTAAAATATCCCCATTTCAATTAATTAATTCTAACTTTACCCTTTGTGCAAATTAAATTAGAACTTCATTCTTATTTCAATCTCTGACTCCCACTTTACACCAAACACAATACTAAAACTTATTTTAGTCTCTATTTTTCAATCTTTGCCTATCTACCAAACACTACCTAAGGAATTGCAATTTTGTGTCATAAGACTAAAATTCTCTAACCATCGTCACAATACTAAGTTCTGGTACTCTAATTTCAATCTTAATCTCTAAAAACAACCATACTAAGCTCTGGTACTCTAATTTCAATCTTAATCTCTAAAAACAAACGCTACCTAATTTAGTGTTTCAAAATACAATATCATAATCTATATCTCATCCGTCAAAGATAATTTTATATCTCAATATCATTGTCCCAATGTTTCGTATTGATAAACAAACACAGGCTTAATGAACTCAATGTTACTAAGAAAACTTGCAATCAAGTGTATTTTCTTTACTCATAAACTACAAAACACATTAGAGTATATAAACTGGCTGGAATGGCCAAAAATGTGATCTAATTTCTACTCAAGTACAGTCAAGAACATTTTCATTCAATCCCTAAAACTATATTGCCTCACTATATAAAATTATTTACAGTTTTCCTAAGGGCCAATTCATCCTTTTCATCTTGAAACTTCAGGTTGGCTTCACCTTGTGATCAATGGCTGAAGCAACGATACAAATTGAGCAATTTAATTCAATTATTCATATGCTATATAATATAAGTATATAACTAAAATTTGCTATCACCTCGTAACTCAGAAGATATTATTTAGAAAAAAAAAAATAATAACTGAATTTTTTTTTCTTACAGAGTATTGATTCCAACCCTCCAACAAAGCCTACAATAAGAACATCGTCCACATTTTTATCATATATCCCATTGAAGCATATGAAAGAGATTGGAAAAATCATGACAAACTCAACTAAGCTGTAGTGAGGAATTAGCTTTGCACCAGATTTCAGCAGAACTTAATCTGCAACTTCATTTTTTCTTTTGACGAATAATTTTGATTGTTGAGCAGTCAAACTGTTTTTGTAATTCCTTGCTGAACACTACAAAGATAGCAGAAAGAATATTTTTCTCAACCAGAATGAATTCACCGGTTTTGAAGCCCTTCGATCGCCTTTTTCCACTGATGTGCTCTTTGCTTTGCATCCTCGAATGACATCACCTTTTTCGGCTGCATAGTTACACTTAGTAAGAAGTACATGAAATAAATTTCAAAAACAAAATAGATTTAAGATGCCTACAGATAAAAAAACAAACTCAACATTTTTTAGAACATTTGGCAGTGCATCTTGCAATCATAATTTCGAAATTGGAGGAAGCATCTGTCGACATCATTCAAATCTTGAAGTCTAACACCTAGCCTCTATTTACTGCTTTCTGTATTTGTAATAGTGCGAGTTGTATAACAAGATATTCCGGAAAAGAGAATGCTTACTGTGCATATCTTGAAATTTGATGGACTAATCACTTGGATGCTTAAATCATTTGGATTATCAGACCATATTATATTTCCCTTGACAATTAGCTTCGACGGGTCCACATAGATCAACTTTGGTTTGTTAGTTAGGATAAGCTGCACCTTCTTGCTCGTTAGTTTCTGTATTTTCTTCACCATAGAGATCATAAGTACAGATTCCCCAGGTTCCAAAAATTGTTGCCTGTTAAATGCAAACATTTTCTATAGGTAACTGCGGACATGCAAAAATACAAAGAAACAAGATGATTTGCACATACCATTTTGAATCAAAGGAATCGATTGAAGCTAGTCTGGTTACGCTCCCCTCAGACGATGATGGAGCACCATCAGGCTGTCTAGCCGAGGCTGCATAACCATCACCCACATGAGACGGACTCCATGCTGCATCCTGAGCTTCATCAACAATAGGTGACTGAGTCTAAAAGTGAAAATAATATGAGAATTAGAGATTCTTTTCTCTTTATCTTAACAAATAAGGTGGACAAAAAATAGATGTTGAACAAAGCATCAGAGCCATACACCAGCTTCCAGTGCTAGTTTTGGTGGAGTTTGTGCCCTTATGTTACTCCAATCAACACCCTTAAAAAATGCGTGCCTTTTCAAAGCAGCATAACCATCAGGTCCTGCACCTGGCCTTCTTCTGGGGTCCAAATCCTGCATTATAATTTCAATACTGTTAAAAACTAACACTTCATAAATTACATAAAAGATGCCAAAAGTTGGAAGGGGGAAAAAAACACTGGTATATATATTACTAGCATCAACTATTATTCTGGAAAAAAACAAGGCTAGAGCCTTTGGAGTTTAGGGGAACGAATTTGATTATCAATGCCTCGATCAACATTTAAAAAAAACAATTGAAAAGAAAAGCTTTCAAACATGTGTTTACACAGCATTGCCTAACATCATCATAAACAAAATCCAGAACTAAAAAACTTCAATCCTGTATGTCAAGATATGTACTGAAAAGAGATTGCAGAAATAGGAAGATGATAGCTTCGTAAAGTGTTGCGATCAGATAAGTTAGATAGAGCACTAGAGAAGCTTGGATTTCTGTGCAGAGGGTCATAGAAATACTAACCAGTAGCCGGTCAATAAGGTCTCTTGCTTCATCAGAAAAATAATCAGGAAATCGAATTTCTCTAGCTATAATTCTTTGGAATATAAGCCATTCACTTGCATCTTTAAAAGGCGAAGTTCCTGAAAGCATCTGGTATAATGTGCACCCAAGTGCCCAGAGGTCATTCCTGTGGTAGTATATTGAGAGAAGTAAAGGGAAAATGTTATTATATCGGGAACTAGCATGGAACAAAAGCCCGATAAGGAAACTCAGTGCGTGCACAAACTTGAAAATTGAATTGTCAAATATAATCCTGATTTACAAATTATTGAACTAAGCTAAAATTAAAAATCAATCTATATGTACAGAAAACTTGCATAAGAAATAATATTATCTTAGCACTGAATAGTAACATAGTCCCTACCCAAAAGTTGCTGGAGAGGAATTAAGAACCTCCGGAGGGACATAAGCAGCGGTTCCCACAAATGTGCAGGCTTTGTCATCTAGAAATTAAAATAAATGAATATCAATTTTAAGTATTTAGTGATATCAATTAATAGAAGTTACAATAAAAGAAACGGACTATATACAAGGATTACTAAAAACATTACTAAGCACTATTCTCAGTATTCTTCGATTACCAGATGCTGCATTTGGAAGGACAGTGATTTTGCTATCCTGCATAGGCTTCACACTCCCAAAATCGGCTATTTTGATATGTCCATCAGCTGTAAGCAATAAATTCTCTGGCTGCAATTAGAGAAACTTAATATTCAGACAAGGACATATATGACAATGATGTGGTATAAGCATGCCTCAGAACTACCTTTATATCCCGATGTATCAATCCTAAATTATGTATGTATTCGAGAGCATCGACAACTTCAGCTGCATAGAACCGTGCCTCATCCTCAGGTAGACGTCCTTTCTGCATTCAGGAACCCAAAAAGCTTGCTAGTAGATATCATGCAGTAACAAAACATCCTGAGTGATACTGACTTGCATACTATGAGTCTATGACTCCCAAATTTCAAATAATACTGAAATTATAATATTTCTCAAAGGAGAGGCCAAAAAGCCACAGCAACACATATAAGATGTTTAAAGTTTTAACAACTGCCATGATCCATTGGAAATTTCAGTTGTACATATATTAATCATGTAATTTTTCACTGAAAACAAAATATAATACTAGTATTTAAAAAATAAAATGAAGGGGAGAGAAAAGAGGGGGGGGGGGGGAGTCTTCCCTGTATATAATCAACTTCTAACAAAAGAGAAGCAAATTAGGTTACAAGAATTGAACTTATAATAAAGGAATCTTGTTAAGGGGCACAAGGTCATTGGTTTTCAATATGTAGATATTACATCTCATATTCATACTTTCATACTGTAAACTATGGTTACCTAGGGTTAGAATAATACTTTATGAACAAATTTACTATGGCAGTTAGTCAATCTAGTCAAATAAGTAGAATGGAAGCTTAAGGCAAAAAATTAGTTTGATATGAGACATCTAAATTAGTTTGATATCATATTTATTTATCTTGAATCTTGAGAACCCCCAGGGAAAATTTTTCTCTCAAATGGAAAACTATAAAGAGCATAATAAAATCAAAGCACAAGTCATGGTTTAATTGTTTTTGCATCAATACCTAACATCGGAATAAACTTTCTGTCCTATGGGACCAACACACCTTCAGCAGGTGCCATGGAAATTTTTTTAATTTTCTTTCCAAACAAGATATATACTGCAGCACATTGAACACATGCCTTCAAGTTTTATGTTAGCTTACCCTGATTATTTGATCAAAAAGTTCTCCACCTTCACAGGATTCAAGTGCCATGTCTTCTCGAATGAAAAAGGAACAGAGCGAAAAAAAAAAGGAGATAAAATGTCAAATAGCAAATAAGCCACCCTGGCAAACTTGAGGAGAAGAAAGTAGAGAAGAAATCACAGAGAGGAGTAAGAGAGTGCAAAAGCAAGTACAAAGAGAAAAAGCATCCAGGAATACTCACATAGAGAAAAAGTGTCTTGAAATGTGAAATATAGGCGCACAATTCCAGGATGATCCAATTGATCGAGAACTATGCGTTCCAACTTCACGTAGGCTGTTTTGTTCTCTTTAGTAATGAATTTTTTGTCCATGATCTTCATCGCATACACGGTTCCTGTGTCCTTCTTCTTTGCCCTCACAACCTTTAAACATAATAAGAAAGATGTTTGGATCCTTTAATCCCGGGGGAAAGGACAAAAGAAAAAAAATCCTATATGCTCAAACTATAGAAAATTCAAGTTCCTACAGAGTTAAAAGAATAAGATAAATGTTTTGTTCAAACAACTAGAATTGAAATCTACCACCACAATAAGCCAAAAAAAGTATATGTAAAGTGGGAAAATCAGTTGAGAAAGAAAAGCAAAGGAAAGTGTTTATTAAAATGCAGCTCAGGTGCTTCGCCTACGATTTCCTTCACTTCTAGCAGTGCAACTTAAGTGCCACTCATCAATCACTTCATAAGTAACATCTAGGCTCCATTTATTTCTTAAAAGAAAATATGTTGGCACCCAAATCTAAATCTATGAAACTAGTACACAAAATATAGTAGCTTTTGTTGTAGAAGAGCAACTCCAAGCAATCTTCATAACAGGTTTTTCAGCAAACATTCATATGGGAAGAAGATCGACAGAACATTCAATTAGGAAGGTGGATGAGATGGAAGGTAGACAGGGGTCGAATGATACAGGAAGACCCAAAAAGACATATATGAGATGGTGAAAGGAGATCTACATGTAAACAATCTCACTCACTATAGACATAATATATGATAGAGCTCAATAGCGTTGTTTGATCTATGCAACCAACCCGGATAAAGCTTATTGTTGTATTCATGACATAGCATACAAAAAAGAACCTTCCTTATAAATCGAAATTTCCTAATATAGCTACCAAATGGCGTTTCATAAAACAATAACATGTTTATCTATGATCTCTACTGCACAACACCCGTCAACAATTATCCTAACCATAAAAAATAAAAATAAAAAACAACGACAGAAAAATCATAATGCCCCAGCATCATTCATAGGATTCATGCACCCAGCAAAGCACATCCAGAAAAATACAAAAATGATAAACAATAAATAAATAAAATGCAAACCAATATCAACCCTTCAGGGACCAAAAAAAGAAACAAAAAATCATAATTCCACGTGTCATACCTTAGAATAAGAGCCAACTCCATAGATCTTGCCCAGTTCAAAGTCCTGAATGGTGTAATTCTCCTGAGGAGCCCTAAAAGCAAAGCTTTTGGATCTCGGTACATTATTCCCACCACTACCACCACCATTGGAAGAGGAAGAATTCCCCTGAATCTTCAACTTTGAATCGAAATCCTTCTCCATTTCCAACATTTCTCAGCTGCCAAAAAACAATTTTTTCTTTTCTTTTCAAAAACACGGAAGTTCCCAATCTAACATTCCCATCACATTCTCTCTCTAAAGAAAATAACCTGGGGAAATGTGCGGTCAAACGGAGACCAACCCCGGAACCCCTTTTGGATCAAAAGGAAAAGGGCGAAGCGAATTGCGTGATTACAATGTGAAAGTTTTCAGCTTTAAGGTTTGTTTTTGTTTCCCCAATTTGAAAACCCTATGCTTAGAGATAGAAAAAGAAAGAAGGGGAAGATTAAGGAGGAGGAATGGGAAGAATTGAAGAGGAAGAGGTGGCACATCACATGGGGAAGGAATGATGGTGGAGGATCATTCAATTTTCTCTTATGCCTTTGAATTTTGATTTTGATTTTTCTCTCTCTTCAGTTCTGTGGCTATTATGGCTAAATCAGGAATGGAAACACCTTTCATGGGAGGAGGTGAAGCTGTTGCATAAATAATGCATATCATTACAAGCTTTTGTGCAATTTCATGCTTTTGTGTCTCTTTCTTGTTTATTTGGAATTTGGGATTTGGAATGTGGATAAAATGAGATGGGTAAAGTTTCTGTTTGCTATCTTATTTTATTTTATTTTTATAGAATTTAATTTTGATATACATAAAATATTTTTATAAATTTTTTTAATTATATCGATAATTTTAGATGATTATTTATAGGAAGATGTTTTTATAAAGATGATAAAACGTCTTTTTATAAACACACTTATGTATTGTATTATTATTGAACGTATTAATAAATTAATTATTTTTTAATTTCTTAACAAATTAAAATAAAACCAATTTTCTTCTCATGCAATTTATTTTGTGTTAAATTAAAATTAATGTCGTCAACTAAAAAAAATTAATGTTAAATTAAAATTAATAAGAAAATAACATTAGATCCTTCGTGATGATAACTATTTTAGTTTTGGATGAAACTCTTTCAAATTTAAAAAAAATTAATAAAGTGTAAAAATGAGAATCTAATTATTTTTAAATTAAGATTTTAAAACTTATACATAATAAAAGTTATAAATTTATTAGTGATTATTTTTTTATTTTATTACTTTCTAAATCCTTTTAGAAGTTTTTTTAATTTTAATGACAAGTATATTAACCTTTGAATTAAAGATTATAATTCAGCTTTTTAATTGCCAATATATATTAAAAAATTCTCATACATTTTTGTAAGATTTCAATTTTTGGGGGGGGGGGGGAGGGGAGGGGAGTAAAAAATCAAGTGAAATTGAGAAGACAAGAAAAAGAAAGATCCATCTCACCAAATATATTTTTGGATGTGTTGTCCCTTGGCTGTGCATTTATACAAAGCTTTATTAGTAGTGCTTTTCTTATGCTTTCAATCATAATAATATTGGTAAACAATCAATGTAATGTTGTGCATGTGGTTATGGTCTTATAGACTTGGTCCCTATATCTCCAAAAAATATACTGAAAAGAATCATGCGAGTAATTACGTAATAATTCATGTAAGTACTCAAAAAAATTCGAAGGTCGTATTCTTATCCTCATGAAATAATGAATGAATGCGAAATCTACCTAAACATTTTGTATAATAATAATAAGACACCTGAATGACAATCACAGACTTTATAGCTACAATTTATTATTGCTTCTTCTGGGCAGAGTACATTTTGTTGTATTAGGCTTGGAAGCATCACCCAATTTGCTCGGCTCTTGAATAATAGTAGTAGGATGCTAGGTTCTTACAAGAGTTAATCCTTATATTAGTTATTGAGATTGGTGGCTTGTATTAAAAATATCTTTGACATTTCAATTACACTATAATAAAAAAATTGCATTAGATTAGTGTCATTTTCTCTTTTCGTCAATTTATTTTTCACATAGTTTAATAACTTAATACATATATATTCTTTTATGTTAAACTAAACAAAACATCGTTATTTCAATTTTAACACTAAATAGTTGATGAAACAGCCTTGTTTAACCTTAATGAACCAAAAAAGTTTCCATTTCCAATGTTTTATCACTTTGTCTTGTTTTTCTCCATTCGAACTCTTCGGATTTAACGTTTTCTTATCTATAACTATTTGTGTGTTGAATCAATTATATGTTCTGGAGATTCTTTGAGACCACACACGATGTATTTTGGTTCAGAATCTTTGAAGGAAGAAGCACGAGTTCTTCACGAAATTCGGTCACCCAGAGGTAAGTATGGAATAGAAAATTAATTATTTTTAATCCTTTTTAGTGCAAGTATGCATCATTTT
Source organism: Arachis ipaensis (assembly GCF_059453495.1). Lineage (NCBI taxonomy): Eukaryota > Viridiplantae > Streptophyta > Magnoliopsida > Fabales > Fabaceae > Arachis > Arachis ipaensis. Next base: position 141,029,699 of record NC_142444.1, read on the forward strand.
GGTTGATCATTTAATATTATGTTTTTGTCTAGTCCAGCATTGAAGAGTATATGCGAGATCAATAAGGCTACATTTAGAAAGGAGGTTGAAATTGAGAGACAGAAATTACAAGACAGAAACAGAAAGATTGAAATTAAATTAAATCTTTGTGTATTGTGTTTAGTGTAAAATATACTAAAGTGAATTATGTCTAAATATCATATTTCGTTTAAGATAAATATGAAAATTGAGGGGTAGATTTGAAATTCGAAAAGTTAAATGAGAGTATTTTTAAAAGAAATGTTATTAAAATTTTAGTCTCCAGTCTCAGAAATTTCAGTTCCCTCTATCCTTATTTTCTGGAGATACTGAAAAGATTGAAATTTTGTGTTTTGAGAGTGAAATTTTAGTTTTAGTCTCTGACTACCAAATACAATACTAAGTCCTATGAAGGTTTTTTATGATCTAGAGAATGGGGGTTGAATCTATGGCCTTCTTTTAAACTTGGTCAATTAAGCCTCAAACCAAAAAAAGAAACTGTGCTTCTGTTTTGACTGCGAGATTGATTATGCATGAAACAATTTTATTTTGCCTCATAACGAATGAAATCAGAAACAGGGAAGGGAAGAGAAAATGACATAGTTATGTATCCTAGTCCAACTACCTTGTGCAATGTAACCTACGTCCAGTCTTCACTACAATAGTGGTGAAATTTTCACTATCTTTTTAAGTATTACAAACACCAATTCTCAAGGATTCAACCTAATTCTATCAAAGACAAACCAAACTTCTACCCATGATAACTCATGAAGGAGATAATGTAAAATAGCTTAAACTCTATAAGCTTAACCTAGATTCTGAACTCTCAAATGTTGTCTTTCATCTTGGTTGAATGCTCCCTTTAGTGTTGGTGCATTTCTTCCAAAACTTCAAACTTTGAGTGATAAGTGAGAAAGCTAAAAATCAGATTTGTGAGTTTTCTCTCCTTCCTAAACTCGTATGAGGTAACCAAGCAAACAAGTCAACACATTGAATATTGAGCCAACTGAAGTCTTTTCCTTCTTCCCAAAAATTCAGACCAGAAAATCAGAGATTAAGAGCAGAGTTAAGCAGCGGAGAAGAGAGATGAGTAGCAGTAGTTTTATTGATATGAGTTCTTCAATGTATTTTCCAAATCCAAACTCTTAATCTTGTGTTTTGACCTCAAGTTTTAATATCAATCATTGATTTACAGCAGAAGAAAGTAGCCTCCACTTTCTTCTTGTTGCTCGAAATACATGTGCAAAAAGAAGGTAAAATCAACAAGTAATTGACTTGCATGTTAATAGAAACATTTTACCTTTTTCTTCTAATTATGCCTGATTTAAGCATTTTTTATTTTGGCTCTATTTTAATTTGACATTGTCTTTAGCATTTTGCTTTCCCCTTTTTTCTTTAATGTTAGATCGAAAAGATGAACTTCTCTTTTTTTCACTGTGCTTTACCCGAAACAACAAAGTTCTACCTGCATCACATTAGTTTTATTTTCTCTTTATAAAGCAAGTGAACTGGGTTGTGGGCTTGTGGTTCTCTTTATTTGGGCCGCACAATAAAACCTAGACTTGCAATACTAAATAATTTATCAAAACACTTTTTGGACTATCAATCTAACCAAAACCATGTCTGCCATCACCAAAAATATTATTGTTTACTAAACTCAACATCCTAGTCTTCCAGTCTCAATTTCAATCTCTAGAAACAAACACTACCTAATAGTGTAAAGAGTAACATGACGGAAAGGGGTGGGAACTAATGTATGATGCAACTTTTTTAATCATGGGAGCCATTATGGTGCAATTAGAATTTTGGAGACTTTTATACAAGTGACTAATTTTATACACAATGGAGGTAATATAATGTAAAATTTCTCATGATCATTACTTATAGTATATATATTATGGTAAAACGGTTGTGTAAGTTATTTTAGAATAACACTAGAAATAGATCTTATACAAATAAAAAATGTGTTCTATAGAAAGATTATTATTCATTATGTTTCTTTTTTTTTTCTTTTCACGAAGGTAATAGTTACTTTCAATGAAATATCAGATGATTCTAAACGAATACACAAAGAGAATACAAGAAGGAATCACCCAATGTCAATATATAGAAATGTATTTAAAGAAAAACATAATACACATTACAAAGAAGATGAGTTAATAACTTTTCCATAAAGAACCAATTTGGTGTTTAATATCTAGTAGGTATTCAATTTGTTTTTAAATAGAGCAGTATAATGAATCTTTTACACACTCCAAATAATATCGAATTTCTATTATTAATCTTTATGAAGATTTTAGCAGTCATTGGATTGCCCAAATTAAAAATTTTGTTTCTTGATCTACTTGAAAATTTGGTAGTGCTGATATCCAGATAACTTGTGAATGACTATAAGATATATATCACACAATGTATCAAAATTTCACAATCTATATTCCATATCTTAGACACTCATATGATATTGTTGAAATGATTCATTCACTTCATCGAATTAATATCAATATAATTCACTTACTTTTGTCTTTTAAGGAAAAATATTCAACCATCACAACACACATACTCAAAATCATAAAATATTGTGGTGTTGAACAAAATACAAGTAGAGACTAAAGAGTACTATTGTTAATAGGGCTGGCAGCATCATTGTATCAACGCATATCCAACCAAACCCCACAGCGGGTATAATCGAGCAAGTATTGCATCAATCTTATTCAATTAATCCGCACCTTTAATAAATAACGTACATGTTAAAAAAATATAAATATACAATGAGGGAGAAAGGATTTGAACCAAACCCTTTCTTTGTACACAAGCATTTCATACTACCAAATTAGGTATTATATTGCTAATAATACCTAAAGAAGAATGCTAGGGGTCAGCAGATTTTGTGATTTGTAATCATCAATTAGTCATTATTAGTATTTTTAATGGTGTAAGATTACATCTAATGGTGTGAGATTATTCACTTTTCTTTTGCTGGTTAAGTGCTAGCTAGATTTTAATAAAAGTGCTGGTCTCCTAGACTTTCTCATACCTAAATAATATTTGATGATGATCATATCCTGAAGTTCCATACACAAACAAAGCCCAGGTACAAAGACCAAATCCACTTTGCCGGTGCGCCCAACCTCATAAAGCCGACTTAGTATGCAGAATCTTAATTGTACCTACAAACATGCTCATATATTTAAATATGAGATATCTTAACAACTTCTAGAGAAAAGGGGAAGATAACTACCTACCAGAATAGGAGGGGAGGTTACAAGAGTGGACACTAGGTCACTCATTTAATTATATAAATACCCTTCCACTTCAGGTATTTATCATCTCCAATCTATTATAAACCTACCAAAAATTTTTGCTAACTTAAAAATCAGAGTCCTTTGCAGGTACCACCATCTCTCCAAAGAACTCGGATGGTATGACTTCGCCAGAGGAGACAAAGGAGCATCTCACTCAAAAGGAGTTTGGACTTCACGTTCAGGCCTAAATTACATTGGTTCTAGGTAACTCTCAAAATAGATGATAATGATGATATTGCATTTGAGTTGGGAGAAAAGTGATGATGATGCTACAATAATTTAGAATTGAGAGAAGAGTGATAAATTTTTTTCAAATGATCGTGTTGTTTCTAAATTTTAGTATGGACTTGATGATAATTGTGTTGTTTTTTAATTTTAGCATGGACTTAATTTTGTAAATTTTATATTACTAGTAAATTTATGAAATGTTGAAGAACTAAATGTTGTATTTGATTAAAAATAAATTTGTTTTATATAGATATAGTAGGGTGAAAAGGTTTAGCATATAGATGGAATCAGATTGAAATATTTTAAACTTGTAGATAAAATAGGATAGGATTTTAAAAAAATTGAATACCTGTAAAATGTTAGGATGAAATTTAAACTTCCACTACTATACCAATCGTCATACATATGGCACATGTGTTGAGTTACCAAAGAAGTAGTAACTCTTTAGACTAGAATAATACCTAATTGAGAATCAAGTAAATTATTGATTGTGTCATAAAAGACCCTAATTGATACATCACACAATAATATATAATGAAATCATGCCAAACATTTTTTTCTGAAAAACTATCATTTGTACTCACGAATGTTCCTAACAATGACAAAACTACTCACAAAAGAATGAAACCAACTTTGTCCGTTTGACAAAAATATCCAAATGCTTAATTTTGGTTGACTCTATTAAAAAAGAATAAAGTATGTTTTGTTTTCCTAACATTTGTGATTTTTTCAAAAATACCCCTAACGTTTAATTGTATTCAATTTTGTCACTAACATTTTCGATTTGTTCGAAACTACCCTTAGATGTTAACTTCATCTGAAATATTAGGGACAAAGTTGAAAATGTTTAGGGATTATTTTGAAACAAATAAAAAATTTTAAGGACAAAATTGAATGAATAAAAAACGTTAGGGACAAAATTGAATAAAATTAAACGTTAGGAATATTTAAAAAAAATTGCAAACCTTAGCAACAGAAAGTATACTTTACCCATTAAAAAATTACCCGAATTTTCCAAACCACCCTCATCATCTATCTCTTCCTATAAAAACATAAAAAAAAATTTCTCCTTACCACCACCTCAACTGCACCCTTTGTCATTAGCAGCGGTGGAAAATGAAACACTTCCAGTTTCACTATTTACATACTCTTATTCATATTCCTAAAAAAATAAGAAAAAGAAAAAAATTCTTATCGATTTTGAACTTCTCAAACCGTCTCTCTTTCTCTCAATAGAAACAAACACGATTTGTGCTCATCCTTTCCTTTCTCCAAACCAAATGCTTCCGAATCCCACCACCCTCATTTGTTGGATTTCATTCGCAAGGTTGGTGCCATTCCTTCTCTTTCTTTCTCTTCTCCTTGTTCCCTTTAACACAACATGGATACACTTTAAAAGATTTGTCGTCTGTGTAACCATATCGACAACTTTTATCACAATGCTGGAGCCATAGATCCTTGCTAAACCTAAGAGCCCAATCTAACATATCCCTTGATAATCCATCCAAAGTGTCCAAGAACTAATTGCATCCTTCTTTGCTTGGACTATACGCTGCATTGATAAGATACCTCTTACCTTAAGTCGATTTGAATTGAGAATTGAAGTTTGAAGCCATATGACGTATGCAATAAGTATGATGTCCTAAAGGAGAATGTCAACCACTGTTTGGTTTATTCAGGGCAGCGCGAATGGCTTGTGATCTATCAGATATAAGAAGAAGTCCCTGTTACAGAGTGACATGCTGCCTCAAATTTGAAAAAAAAATGACCATGACTTGGTTGACTCAGACTTGACTAATGCAAAAGTTATGGGCAGAATGTTATTATTGCCATCTTGGGCCACAACAATTAACAGCATAACGCCATACTTGCGGTACAAATATGTCCCATCAACCGATACAAAAGGCTTGCAGTACTTAAACACCTCAACATAATGAGGGAATGACCAAAAGACCTTATCAAGCTGGCTACTATCGCTGTCAATCGTATATCATGCCAAAAAAACATTCTTGCAAAGCTTGTAACAGGCTGGATATCTTGTTGTACGACTCTTCCCAATCACCATAAATATGAGCTATCACCTTCTGTTTTGCCATCCACACTTTTCGATATGATGGATTGAAATGATAACTCTGTTGCACTGTACTTTGCAACACTAGGATAAAAACAAAGGGATCGGCATGTATTATTGGCAGGATGACCCTGCAAATCAAACTACTATCTAACTGAGCATGGTCCTGAGACATAGTTGGCATCGAACAAGTATGTGGTCCACCAAACCTACACACCTCCCTACAAAATTACTCTTAGATCTGAGCATCTAGTATATAACATAATCAACATATACGCATTTAATTTCATAAAGGGTAAAGGATAAAATTTATTAGTAGTTCAAATTCTGTCAAAGTGCTACACGAAAACTCTATGGACACTCATTAGAAAATTACTTGCAATGACAATGATATTTAACCCTATCCGACACCAGAACTCTGTATTCAGTGTTCTTTCGAATGTTGTAGCTCTTCATTGCCATCAAAATAGCATCCCTATTCCTAAACCTATGCCCCACCCAAAATTCTACACCACCATCTGTATTGTAATCTTTTCAATTGCCAGGGTTGAAAGGATCATCCAACTGCATTGCGTCCTAATTTAAAGTGTGATAATGGCTTGAAACTTCTGATAATTGTGGAATGGCCAAAGGGAGAGAAGGAGAAATCGAGCACCTCTGTAAGAACTGGAGTTTTCACGAATAAAATCATTTAAATGCCCAAATTAGATTTCGAAAAGTTAGGATGAGAATTTGGAGATTTAAATATGATTTTTGGACTCAGTGGATATTTCTGAGTCAGAAAATGTATTTTCTGTGAAAAACTGGGAGAAACTGCGAACTGGCAGCCGAACCGGTCGAACCGGTTTAAGTTTTCCCGGTGCTGCGCGAGAAAAAGTAAAACGGTCGAAAACCTTAGAAAAATATTAGAAATGGAAAACCGGGCGTTAGTGTTAAAAGTTGTGGCCCAAAGTGGGCCAAACAGACTAAAAATGCTAATGGGTTGGACCGGACCCAAACTGGACTCAAAGGCCAACATATATAAGCTCATTAAATGAGCTTTGAGCTCATGTCCAACCCAAAAGAGAGAGAGCCACGCGGTTTTGAGAGAAGAGAAGAGAAGGGGGTGGTGTTACTATTCACCTCCACTTTCCGGGAGCCATATCTTGAGCTACGGAGCTCCGATTGACGAGCCGTTTGCAGCCACGCGAAGCTCTAGTCGAGCTCTACGTTTCTATCTAGGAAAATCTGGTAAGAACTCGAAGCTCAAGTCCCTGTTTTTGCCCTAAGTTTCTGCGCATTTTTTAGTTTAGTTTTTGAGCAAGTTTTGTGGTTTTGCTTGTTTAGGTGATCTCTAGTAGCGGCTAATTATTGGATTTTACCCGTAATCTTGTTGGATAAGGTAAGGTTTCACTAAATCTTTGTGTTTAGTTGTTTTATGTATCTTAGGTTTTGATTTTTGGTGATATATATGTTGTTAGTTTGAGCTTTGGTGTTTGTTGGAGTTGGTTGAGGCTTTGGATCAAGCTTGGTGGTTTCATTTTGGTGTTTGGTGCATTTAAAAATTGACCAAGGTATGATTTCGGTTTTCTTTATGTAATATGTAATGTTTCTGGAAACTTAGGCTAGTTGACCCTAAGATAGGATTGAATATTATTGGGTATGAATATTTAAATGTGAATTAATGTTAATTGTTAGTTGTATTGGATTAGTATGGTTGATGATGATTATTGAGAATTGTTGGTGTTAATGAGTATTGATGATTGGTGTTGTGGATGAGGGTTGTTGAGTTGTTAAATGTTGAGGTATGATGATTTATGATGAATGGATGAACTTTGGTTATGTTGATGAAAGTGTCGCATGGTAATTGATGATTTAGAATGGATGATAAATGGCTATATTGATGTTGGTAGTTGGATATGGGAGATTGATATTGAAATTGATGATAGAATAATGATTGTGAATGTTTTGGTTGGAAAAATTCTTTGTAATGTTATATGTTTGAGAATTGAGATTGAAAATGATGAAGTGTGATGGAAAAATTAGTGTGAATGATGAATGGTGATCCAAAAGGATAGATTGTGTTGTAATTGGAAGTTTGATATTATTTTGGTTGGATGTGGATTGTGAAAGTTGGTTGATTGAGATATGTGAAATAGGTTGGATTTAGAGTTGTTGAATGGCTTAGAGGTTTTTGAGATTTAGAAAATGGTTGAAGTAGTATTTGGTATGAATTTTGGGTTGTTATGGTATGGTTGATATGTGATTGATTTGGTTTTGGATTGAGATTGGTTAAAATTTGAGGTTATGAGGTTTTGGGTAAAAATAAAATTTTAGTGAACTTTGTCTGATCATAACTTTTGCCTCGGTTTTCAAAATTTGTTGAATTTGGTTTAGAATTAAAGATTATTGAAAACCCTTCGATTTGATATAAAGTTTGTAAAATTTGGAATTTTGTAGAGGAAGTTATGATCATTCAAAGATTGGTGTCAAAATCTGAAATTCTGCAGAGTTGCAGAATTTTGTGATTTCTGGTATGTGCGCACGCACAGCCTTGTGTGCACGCACACACCAATGGAGTTTTACAACCTGTGCATACACACAGCTCTGTGCGCACGCACAAGTTGGGAAGGATTGTCTGTTGGGGCGCTAACACAGGTTGTGCGAGTGAACAGATAGTATGAATTTTGGCACCTGTGCGTACGCACACCCCTGTGTGTACGCACACATTTTGAAAACTTTCCGGGCGTGCGCATGCATACCCCTATGCGTACGCACACGCCCTGTTTCTCAAATTTAAAATTTGTTTTCAACTATTTTCACATTTCCAACAAGATTTTAAGTTTCTGTGACACCAATTTTAGACTTTTAGGCTTAATTTTGGGTATGAGAACTTGGGAAAGAACTTTAGAGATTTGGTTGATGTCATTTTGACAGGTTTGTAAACGAAGGTTTAAGTTTCTGGTATACCGAGGATGAGTTTAGTTGAGAGAGGAGAAGAGTAGTGAACTGGGTGATTGCAAATGATAAATTGAGACACTGATGAATTGATGAGTTTGGGATAGAGAGTATGAATTGATATTGGATGTGATGAGTTGAGGACTCAAAAAGGAACGGATGATTCTGATGGATGTTGAAAGTGTGCCAGGCACTATATCCTTGGAATGTTGAGAGTTGATAATTGGAAGTGATTTGAGATAAGAAATGATGATGATTTGAGATTGATGGACTTGTGGATGTGGATAGTGAGCCAGGCACTATATCCTTGGAATGATTTGTGATGAATTATATGTTGTTGTTGTTTTCCTTCTCTGCCGCAAGAGTGTGCCAGGCACTACATCCTCGGAACGATAGTGTGCTAGGCACTATATCCTCGGAACAAAAGCGTGACAGGCGCTATATCCTCGGAAGTGGCAGAAAGGCGACATCCGAAAGGGTGTGTCGGGTTGGCATTTATAGACCGACAAGTGATATCATGAGCCAATAGAACATGCATTCATCATATGCATCTCTTATGTGCTTGTTTGCTTTGACTACTTGGGTTTGACTAATTGTATAATATGTCTACTTGCTTCTTGAAATACTTGCTATATATGATTATTACCTATGTATTACTTGCTTGCATTAATTGTGTTTGTTTGGTGCTAAGGAGGTTAGGTAGGCGGTGGAGATGGGATCGCACGGAGGTTAGGTTAGCGAAGGCTGTGGGATACAGCGGTGTGATTAGTATTAGTTAGAATTCCCCTAAGTTTAGATAACCCAGTTTATGGTTTAAGTTCTTTATATATTTATTTATTTTATTCTAAGCTTGAATACCCGTATGTGATGTGAAGTTCTAGGATTGCCTTCGGCGTCCCAGAGCCTTACATCTTACATTATTGGGCACTGTTACCATACTGAGAACCTCCGGTTCTCATTCCATACGTTATTGTTATTTTTCAGATGCAAGTCACAACCCACCTCGGTGAGTTGCCTGGATGGTGACAGAAGCGGAGGATCTGGATACCTTTTGAGTCCCTTTATTTATTTTGCTATACATCTCTCACTTTTGTATTTTATTTAGCCTAGAGGCATGTATTGAGAGAATAAACTTGTATAAGCTGTTGTTACTGTCTTGTTTCATGTATGGTCTGTATATGACTAGCCGGCTTAAACTCCGCGAGCCGTGACTAGATCCTTATGACATTATACTATGATATTTTGATATAAATTGTATCTATTTCTTGTGCTTTAAGTTAGTTGCTCTGTTTATACATTTTTCTCTTTTCATATCCTAAGTTTGAGCTATATCCTTCATTGGGCTTCTAGATAATATTAATTCTTTCTATATATTATATGTATGAGCTTAGAACTGTCGTAATCGCTGATTATCCTTCGCTTTACGACGCGAGGTAAAGCTTAGGCTAATTAGGGTGTTACAACCTCCACCAGTGGGAGTCTACAGCACATACTCATTAGATGAATCACTCTCGTCGGACGATCCGGTTTCAGCAATATAATTCGAATCACGCTGGTTGTCATCTCTTTGACATTATCACGAGGCTGGGCGAAGTGAATCGGTCTTGCCTCTAACAGGACTACTTGTGGCCTCGAAGAGGACGACCCATAACCACCACCCACGTCATGAACCACAGTATACCCCTCCATCACATGTTGTAGCATTAGGCTAACATGTACGTCAAACATTACCCTCATATGCTGATCAACATTGAGCTAGAATAACTTGTTATAGCAAATCCTCCACTCGAAAGCATTGATAAAAATCTATACATAACTCGTCCAACCTCATTGGAACCTATTGCCTCCATGTTGCTTAGTATGACAGTCTTTAGCGCATTTAGAGAATCAACACGGTAAGTGCACAATATCACAGTTGAATTAGACTCAAAAATCACTCTTTTATCACCATTTCTTATTATCTCATTAGGATAAATTACAACAAAAAAGGACTAGTTATTATCCATGAGCACAGAAAAGAAGGATAAAGACAGAGAATAGAGATACGGATGTGTCGTGACTAATGGTTAAGCCAGAAAGTTTCTTATATAGAATTTTTCTCTTAGTTATCTAGGGTGCAGAGACACCAAGATAATTATACGCGTATCTCGGATACTGTGACCTCGTTTTTTACTATGTATGCATCTCGAGTACTGTGACCGCTTTTTCTCTACAAGCGTATCTCGAGTACTATGACTCAGTATTTGTTTCTCGTTTTGTGTCACATCCCGAGTCTATCTAGAATATGTTAAAGTCGTGTTGTATTATATCCTGGGTGTTTAGTCGTCGGGATATGCTTTTAATTACACTCAGGTCACAGTACCCGATATATGATACATCATGTAAATCAATAAATATTTGTGCTTTACAAATTTTCATAAATAATATATTTATTTAATTTTAAAAAAAGAAATCCCGTTATTAAGTTATAACATACAACCTTTTTGTTTTACATCGACAAAAGAATGATAAATATACAATTGGCACACCATGAATTCGATAGACCAAGATAACAAAAATATTAAAGATAAACAAATTGAAAAAAACATCAAAGATTGAAAATATAATAATACCGTTGTTTCACTTGATTTTTGGTAACTTCAACAGGGTGTCGAATCAAGCTTGTATCAAGATCTCAGTTCTAAGAGCAGATACGACTCCTTTGAAAAAGAGTGAGCTCAACCTTGGAATTACTTAGCATAGGTATCAAAATTGTATATGTAGAAATATTTGTAATAAATTACAAAGAAAAGAGATAAATAAATTGAGATAAAAACTCGGAAATAAAACTCTCGAAAGAAAAGAATCAGAAAATAACAAGAAAAATAAATCAAATAAATAAGAAATGTAACTTAACTAACAAACAAATTTAAGTGTGAAATAAATGAACGAAAAATAATAGGAATTACCAACGATAAAAAAGAAAAAATTTAAAATAATAAAAATAAAATGAACAAGAAAAAGAGAATTTGGCTCCAAACCAAGGTTCTGAAAACTGGACTAGACCGGCCAGTTTGACCGAGTTAATCAAAAACCGGTTTGGTTGATGGTTAAAACCAGTCTGCAAAAAATAGGTAAAAAAATCGGTCAAACCGGTGAACTGAATGAACCGGTCTGGTTTTTAAAGTACTGGTTTACTCCTCCACAGCAAAATGGTGTCGTTTTGACCCCTTGCCAAAAAAAATTAAATAATAAAAGACACACGGATAGAAGGCCCTCCCTCTCCCATCTCTCTCAGTCTCACCAAAATCTAATCCTAATTTGTGAAATCCTATCAGAGCAAACAAGGAAGCCACGCCCCCCCACCATCAACCCCACCACTATCTTCTCCATCTTCTTCTATCAGAGCCTCTTCTTCCTCTCATTCTAATTCTTTACCATGAGCTCTTTCATCCAACTCTCCTCAACAAAATTTTCAATACTCAGAATCCACTAACAAAATCCTCCCTGAATTTTCCCTTGCTCTTCGCTTTGTTCCCTCCCTTGCCACCGTAACAGCAGCATCGACATTTTTGTTTCTAGGGTTTTTTCAAAATGTTTTTGTCAATAGGCTAGTAACACTAATAACCACACTTTCCTCGATCAAAGAATTCCAGAATCGTTGGATTTGGATGGCAAGAACTATCTTGATGAGATCTTTGGTGGCAAATCGTACCACGTTAAATCCACTCTGCACTTGAAGTTGTACCTGTGTACCACTAGCCATTCTGGAGGAATAGTTTTATATGATTATAGAACCTGGAATAACCCAATAATATTTATTATGAGTATATTTGCTTCAGTTTATGTTTATTTATTTTATTAATTTACTGATTCTGAGTTACTAAAATCTAATTATGAGTTGCTATTTTTTTATGTTTGTTATTGATTAGTCACAATTAATTCATTTCTAATTATTTTTTTTAAGTACTCTTCTTGTTCTTTGTTTCCTGAAACTCTAGAAACTTGTTTCTGCAGAATTAGTTTGTTGGATTTGGATTCTGAGTATTTGTTCTGAGAATTATTGCTGATTTTCTCATAAGAACTTATTAGAAGTTAATTAAAAAGTTTATTTTAAAATTTATTAGTTTAGAAATAATTGAATTTGAATATTTAAAATTGTATATTAGATTTTAATGATTTTACTGTATATTTAATTAAATCGGTTCAACCACAGTTTGACCACGGTTGAACCATTGAACCGTTAAACTAATCACTTGACCGGTTCAATGATCGGTTCGATTCTCGCAACCTTGCTCCAAACACTTGCATGCACTTGCACTCCATAGATCTTCTTGGCATCAGTGTGACTTTGGATTTTGTAGAGTTTTTATTTGATGTGGTAATGTTCAAATTGAAGTCCCTTCTCATACTTTCTTACTCTTGTGGCTGAATGCTTTTATTTTTTGTCCAAAATCAATTCAGATCCAAAAAGCAATTATCTGCTGCTGGCTATCATGCTTCACTGTAACAAATATGTCAATCTCCTCTCTCTAATTCTGAGTAAATTATATGAAACATTTTCTTTAGTGGTTAGTGAGATTCAACAAGGTGAGTCCTCGGTCAATCCATTTGGTCCTATCTAGATTGTAAACCTATGGTTGAAAGATGTGTTCGAACCTCAATTTACTACCTCTTCTTCTGAAATTCCAAAAGCTCAACTTGATGGTATTCAACTTTCTTTTCTTTTCTGGTCAAAACCAAAAGGCATGTCATCTATCGATGCTTTTTGCTGCTTTATCAATCTTCTTCTCAACATCAAGACTAATGATGACTCTTCTTACTATCCAAACCCATTTACCTGTCAAAAGAGTGGTGTGAGGTATCTCCATTCTTTCACTAACCTCAAACCTAAAAATCAAGATACTGTTGATGAGCTATGGTCGAAAACCTTAACTGCCCAAATTCTTCCTATGGGTCTCCCTCATGAGTTGACCATCACTCTGAAAAAGAAATTGATCACCTATTCCCTACCAATTTGTGTCAAGGTAGTTTGGCCTTGCACAAGCGTTGCTCTCTCTTCTTTCTCTCGACCCTAGAGTACAAATGATCCATTATAAGGTGTTGAGTTTAGAAGAGTTTGATCAAATTCTGGACCTTAATCACCAAAGGGTGACATCTTAATATCAAAGATATGATATCAAGTTTTGCTTTCTCTCGACATTTGCCTTCTACAAGTGGTAGTCAACCTATTACAATTCTCACTGCCCCTTGTCCGAGCAAGCACTTTCTAACTTGGTTCTTCCTACAGCACAGACTGCTGCAGCGTCGAAGAAAACCAAAGGTGAGCACATCGACGAGATTGTTGCATTCGAAAAATACTATAAGGTGAATGACATTTCAGGAACGTAAGGTACGTTTTAATCAAGGCATTGGAGGTATGGGAAAAGAAGAAGAAGGAAGCACACTTCCATAGGTGTCTCAACCGTTACATCAAAGCTCTGGCTCGAGACCCTTATGTTTATAAAAGACATTTTATGTGAAAATTCAAGTTCATTTTTTTTCCAATGCCCGTTTTGGTCTTGCTGATCGACTACCTGACCCTCCTAAAGGAGTCTTATAAGTGGACTACCGACTCCAAAAGAAAGATCCTCGAACCCTGGGCATAAACACGACTGGTGTTGTCTATATTAGAGGGGCTTCAGGGATAAGATTCATGGTCGAACGAGGATCACTGGATATCATCCAGATACCATGTTTTCCTAAAACTTTAATGATCACTGGATATCCTCCAGGTACCATGTTTTCTTAAAACATTAATGTTTAAGTCCTTATTTATTTTATACCCTCGCTGTCTTTCAACTACTCGGCCTATAGAGATAGCAGGTACAGCTCCCGATCCCAAACCAGTCGAAGAAAATTAGGAGACAGAGAAAGATGCTGCTCCAAAGAAGACCAAGTCCAAACGGGGTCGGGGTAGAGGGCGGTCGAGTGAGGCCATTCTTTTCTCGAAAAAGCGAGGTGCTGTTGACATCCTTCTTGGGGCTAATCCCAAGAAAGTTCAAAAAATAAAACCCACTCTTTCTTCCAAAGTATTTCTATAACTTTTGTGAGCTTTATAGTATGCGTTTGTTTTGAATATAACTTACCCTTTTATGCTATTCATTCTAAACAGCTGAAACAAAACTCCAAATCTAGGGTCGAGGTAGAGAGTCGTTTTGAACTAGTCCCTAGAAGTTGACCCATCCGATGTCGAGACTGAGGTGACTCAACCTACTCCTCCCATAGTTTCTCGACCGGTGACTATACCACATGTTCCTATTTTAAGTCCAATACAGCCTAGTCCGTCGACTGCTGCCTCTCAAGCCTTGGTAAATTTTTACCATTTCCTTATTTGATTTTTGTTTGTCCATATTCACATACCTATCTAATTTTGCAGACGAGCTATATGCCTTTGCCGAGTGATATGGAAACACATCGAGAATCGGGTCTTTTTTCGACAATTGCTGCAGCCACTTCTACACTTACTCTGGACGAGAATCCAACTGCCGTTGAATAGGACTTAGATCCCCCATTCCATGTTCTTGCACCAGAGGCTGGGGATTTAGATTTTGAAGACTTCGACTTTGATCTTACCAACACTTTTTTAGAGGCTCGACAAGTATACTCCTCAGAAGAAACAAGAGATTTTTCCTCTTATGGTCAGGAGCCAGAAATTGTTCCTTCTGTTCAAGAATCAGAGCCAATTATTTTGACCCATGAATAGGAGGTTACTTCTATCAAGCCTCAATTGCCACCAGGTCCTAATCCTCGGGTTGTCAAAAGAGTAAGCATAATTCTCGACTGCCTCAACCATCCTTTGGAGAAGATCAACAACAATGCTGACCTAAAGGTTCGACTCTTTGATGCTCTTAGTTTCCTTGACAAAAAATCCCAGCTGAAATCCATACAGCTCTAGGTGTCTTCATCGAAGATATTTATAATTATATTTCTAAGTCTAAAACGGTCGAGGAAAACTTAGACAAATTGATTGAAGCCTTAGCTACCCATGACTCTCAGCTAAAGAAGTGCAAAATGGCCAAGTCTCAAATTGAAGAAGTTTTATCAGAGAGTCGGACCAAAGAGCAAACCCTGGCATCGAGAATTGAAACTGTTGAAAAAGAATTAGCTCAGTTGAAGGCCACTAAGGGAAAAATTGCAACAACCAATTCAACTCTCACATTCTGACTCCATAAAATCAAGAAGGTGCATTCCTCCAAAGTCTCAAGTTGACCTGCTTTAGTCGAAGCCATCACTCAAGCTAACAAATTTAAACATGAGGCCTCTGAAGCTGCTACTATCTTGAGTTGAAAACAAAAGGACTTGAAGCTTAGATTTAGGACTTCATTTGAATCTTGATTTGTTTTAACTGGTGGTAGACTTTTCGTATGTAACCATTATTTTGTATGAACTATCACATTTTGCTTTATTGGTAATGTATATTTTGAGATATTTTCCATTTATGTGTCCTAACTATCGATCAATACTTATATCTCTTAGCTCATACTCATTGCCATCAAATATTATTTCGACCTTCAAAAGTCCTTCCCATAATGGTGACCATTTTTCTTTAACTTGCTCTGTAGGAAGAACTAATTTCAAAACTAAGTCACCAACTTCAAATCGCTTTTTCTTTACTTTTTTGTTGTATGACTTAGCTATCGATTCTTTCTGTCGAATCATTCTCTCTAATGCCATTGGTCGAGTTTGATCTAATTCATTTAGCTCATCTATCATACTCGACCTGTATTGTTCAACAGGCAAATCATTTTGCTTAGCCACTCTAATGGTCTGCAAATTTATCTCAAGTAACAAAACAGCCTTGTGGCTATATACAGGTTCATAAGGTGTCCACCCTGTCGCCTCCTTAGGTGAGCATCGATATGCCCATAATACCTAACTCAAGGTATTATGCCAGTTTCGAGGCAATATCCCAATATGTTTTTTAATCAAATTTATTAGAGACTTATTGATGCCTCGACTGGGCTATTAGCTTGTGCACAATAAGGAGTCAAATGTATTATTTTAATGCCTCGTGATTCGACAAATCCCTTTATTTGTCGACCTATAAACATGGTCCCTTGATCTGTAGTCAAAGTCTGGAAAATGCCAAATCTATGAATAATCGATTCCTCAATGAAATAAATTATCTTAACTTGAGTAACTTCTTTTATGTATACAACTTCCACCCACTTTGTAAGGTAGTTTACTGCTACTAAGATAAATTTATGTCCCTTAGTTGAAGGATGGTGAATCATTCCTATTAAGTCGAGAGCACATCCCCTAAATGGCCAAGATTTGACTATAGCATGTAAATTAGAGGCAGGGACTCTGAATAGGTGAATGCCTTTGGCATTGATCACAGTGTTGAGCAAACTCAATAAATCCTTTATCATTGAAGGCCAACATAGTCCTTGTCAACACAAGACCCAATGCATCGTTCGACTAGACTGGTGAGCTTTACAAATACCTTCGTGTATCTCAGCCATAGCTAGATGAGCTTCTTGAATACCAATGCACTAGAGTAAAGAATTAACGATACTTTTCCTAAATAAATTTCCTCTAATTAATACAAAGCTCAAGGCTAGGTATTTAACCTTGCAATCTGTTCTTTGATTGGAATTTTTAAGATAATCGATGATCTTGAATCTCCAATCACTTGGTTCTATTGTGTTTGCACAACAAACTTCTCTAAAATCCAAAGGAGTTAAGTTAATATCAATTTCACTAAACTCTTTCATCAAATTGGGAGATTATTTATAGTCGAAAGCCATTTGAGCCAATTCATTGGCTTCTTGATTCGACTCTCTAAATATGTGCTTTATTGATACGGAGTCGAATGTAGCTAATAGTTGAACTGCTACTGCAAAATACTTAGCCATATTTTAGTTTATAACACGATAATTTCTAGCCAATTGTTGAATCACTAATTGTGAATCTCCTAAAATTTTAACTTTTCGAGCCCCTTTTTCAATTAGTAATTCCAACCCAATGATCAGGCCTCGTATTCTAATTTATTATTTGACAACTTCAGCTCTTGTCGAAACATAAATTTAGTTGGCACATCGTCAGGGCGATTATCATTATCCCAACTTCTATCCCATGCTGATGCTTAGATCCATCAAAAAATAACCTCCAAAGTTTAAGTTCTACATATCCAGTAACATTTTTTACGATCTTATCATCAATGTCAACACAAGGGTAATTTGATAGGAAATCAGCAATCACTTGCGCTTTGACAGCTCTAGCAGGGACGTAAAATAAAGAGAATTTGATTAATCCTAACATCCATTTGTCAATTCGACCTCTTAAAATTGGATAAGAAAACATGTATTTGATAACTTCAAATTTCGACATGACATAAATATATCTTCCAATTAAATAACTTTTCAGTTTAGTACAAGAGAAATAAAGGGCTAAGCAAAAACTTTTCGACCGCACTATATCTGGTTTCTACATCAGTCAACATTCGACTTAAATAGTAAACTACTCTTTTGTTACCATCTTTATCTTCTTGCGCCAACATGCTCCTAATGTTGTTTCTGATGCAGCTATATATAATTTCAAGATCAACTTTGCTTGATAGGCGCTAGGATCAGTGGTGAAATCAAACATTGGTTTATCTAATTGAATGCCTCTTGATGCTCATCCTCCCATTTGATCTTTTCTCCCTATTTCAATTTCAAAAACAGAGTAAATACCTTCGTTTTACCTGATAGGTTTAAAATAAAATGTCGAAGAAATTTTACTTTACCCAAAAAATATTGGAGTTCTTTCATGCTCTTAGGCGGTGGTGAGTCAAAAATAACCTTGCACTTGTTAGTGTCGATGGCTACTCCTTTTTTCTGCACTATAAATCCAATAAAATTTCCTACAAATATACCAAAAGCACATTTTAATGGATTCATTTTCAGTCGATGGTGTCTCATTCTCTTAAAATTAGCTTCTTCTAAATGAGATTGTTTCGACTCGGACTTCACAACCACATCATCGATATAATTTTCCATGAACTTACCATTAAAATCATGAAAAATCGAGTTCATTGCTCTTTGGTACGTTGCCCCTGCATTCTTTAAACCAAACGGCATGACTAGCCATTTGCTCCTGGGAATCAAAATGCCGACTTTGACACGTCCTCTTCAGATATGAATATTTAATTATATCCCAAATATCCATCCATAAAGCTCAGAAGTTCGCTTCATACTGCAAAGTCGATTAACATCTCTGCAATTGGCATGTGGTACTCATCTTTTGGAGAAGCTTTATTCAAATACCTGAAATCAATACACACTCTTAGTTTTCCATTTTTCTTAATTACAGGCACAATATTAGAAATCCAATCGACATACCTGGCTATTCGAATGAATCCAGCTTTTAACAATTGTTCGATCTCCTCTTTAATATTTTCCATGATTTCAGGAGCACAATGTCTTGGAGCTTGCTTAAAAGGTTGAGCGTCCTTAAGGATAAGAAGCTTATGGTCAACTAGAGATCTATCCAATCCAAGCATCTCTTCATTTGCCAAGCAAAATAATCTTGATATTTCTCGAATACCTTTATTAACTCCTTTTTGAAATCAGGATCTAAGCACTTGCTTACATAAGTAACTCGACCTTCTCCATCAATCTCGACTTCATCAAGAGGATCTTGTACTTCAACTTTTTTATTGTGTAAACCTTCTGAAAATAAATCAGATTTCTCGAACTCTAAGGGGTCGAGATCATATATACAATCTAGTGCATTCCTTCTTCTCAGCCATATAGGCTGAGAGTCGAGCCAAATGGCTCAATATATCCATCAAATGGATTTTATGGCCAAGTTCTCCTTGGCCTTAGGGGCCAACTTCATGTCATAAGCCCCTACATAGCAAGTTTTGATGAAAGTAGGGTCAAAAGTGCTCATATCAATATCTAATAGTTGGACACTAGTATGATAACATTCATCTGTTTGACATAGCAAGGACTTTCATCAGTTTCAATCTCTTCAATCCTCCTGTCTTCATCCCAAAGCACCAATTTCTGGTGTAGAGTCGAGGGTATTGCCCCTACTCCATGGATCTAATCTCTTTCCAATAACATGTTAAAAGTTGCTTTGGTGGGTACTATTATAAACAATGTTAGTTGTTCGACACTCTCTACCTTGACCCTGAGTGGAATCATTCCCAATGCGGTTGTCGACTTACCATTAAACCCAATGACAACCAAGTTTATTTTTATTAGATTTTTTACTGTCTTTTGGAACAAGGATAGCATACTTTTAGGCAATAAATTAATCGCTTCTCCTCGACCTTAGCTTTAATGTGCAAAGGTTATGACCTTTGGTGATTTCATTAGGTTTTCTCGAACAAACCTTCTTTAATCAATCCATTCTTGACAAACATGCATTCGTCTCCTAGGATGACATCATCACAATCTCCTTTGAGACAATTCCAAAGCTTGTCAGGGTTGCTCTAGAAGTCGAAAAGGAGAACAAACACCATAGCCACATATCCAAAACCAGCTTCTCCAAACATCACATCTAGGTCGTCTTCGAATCCTAAGTTAAATGTTTCTATCAACGCTTCCTCCTCTTCTTTTCCTTTGGAAGTTGGTTTGGGTAATGAAGTTTCCTTCGATACGTTTGTTTACTCTTGGCTCTTAATCACCGATGGTGCTTTATCCTCCTCCTATACTTATTTTTGAGTCGATCTTCCCTTTTTAGTCAACTCTGGGTACTGACCCTTTGTGTTGACGTAAGCACCCTGTGCCTGAGCGATGGCTCTTGGAATGAAGGAAGCTCTATCCTGGGAGTTGCATCGAGATTGCGTTTGACCTCTGCCTCTCCCGTATGCCCCTTGTCGAGAGGCACCCCTCTTTTAATTCCCAGCCCAATTTTCAAAACCATCTCTAGAAATGTTGAAATTTTAATTCCTTGAGTAGTTTGTAGCATTGTTCTAAACCCATTTATTATTCGACATGTTAGCAGGAGGAATTCTAGTCCGGTTTGATACTCCTTGAGGTTTCTGATTGACTGTGATGATAGTATGCATCTGTTGCTTAACAGGCATGCTGGACGAGTCTCGACTCTTTCCTCCCTACTTTAATTGGGTTTGCCTCAATTCCTCTTGGTAAACCCATTCTCTACTCCTTTTATAAGAGTCGAAGGCCTTAGCAACTGATGTGTAATGCATGAGTATCTTTATTTGTTTTTCTTTATCATTCCTTTGAATAAAGTTAGTGATTTTCTCATTACAATAGAGATTCTTATGACTTAATTGATTTTACGTGGAGTTGTTTTAAGATTTGATATGTTTAGGAGATTTTTAAAATATTTTAGACAAGAACAAAGAAAAAATGGAACAAGTAGAGAAGCCCCAGGGAAGTGCAATGCCTTCGAAGAGAATTTGTAAATGTTGTCAATTCTTACCTCTTCATACTCAAGCGAGCATAACTTGAGCTATAGAGGTCCAAATGAGGCAGTTCTAGTAGTGTTAGAAAGATAACATCTAGAGCTTCAAAACAATATGCATGTATCAATAGTGGACGTTCAGTTTGAGCCATGCACAACCAGAACCTTTCAGGTTGTAAAAACAGCGCTCAAAACCGGCGTGCCACGCCCAAAACCGGCATGCCACGCCTTCGAAGGCCCCCAAAACTGGCGTGCAATGTCCCCAAGTCACACCAAGGGCGTGCCACTCCCTCCCATTGTTGTGCCATGCCAAGATCAAACAACTCCCAAGGAAGAGGATGTGCCACGCCCTCCCAATGGCGTGCCATGCAAAGTCTTGAAGACACGTCTAGGGACCAAGGCACCCATGGCGTGCCACGCCAAGTCCACCAGCGTGCCATGCCTTTGACTCCCTTCTATGAATGGGCGTGCCACGCCACTCTCTCAAGTGGCACATTGGGCCAAAAACCAAGAAGCCTCCTAAGACATCAACACCATTGCGTGTCACGCCACCTTCACCAAGTGCCACGCCAACTCTACCAAGTGCCATGCCCATGCCTCACATATTGGGCCAAGCTCTAGTGACCACCAAAGCACCTTGGCATGCCATTCCGCTTTTATCAAGTGCTATGCCAAGCCCAAGATCAATTGCATGGCCCATTATTTCAAGCAAGCAACTGTCAAGTTTTGAATCCTAATTACAAGGAGAATATCACTTTTTAGAGATTAATTAGAAAAGATTTGATTTGATTTTGTTTTGAATTTGAAAGTTAGGTTCAGGTTATAAAATAAATAAGTCCAAGGAACCATTTAACGGACATCACTTTACATCTTATCACAATTTACAATTCTGTTTTGATTTTCTCTGCATTATGAGCAACTAAACCTCCTCTGTTAAAGTTAGGAGCTCTGTTCATCTTTTTATGGATTATTAATCTAAGTGTTTTATTTTGTTTGAGATTTTTACATTGATCTATTTCATAATTGAGTTTTCCTTCTTCACCCCCTAAATATTAAAACTGTTGGAAAATATTCTAACTCCGATTTAGATTTTAGTATTACTTTGAAAATTTTAATATTAGAATTAGCTTGAAAACTCATTTTCATGAATTTTTAATCTAACTAGGAATAGTGCATTAAAAAGTGTGTGACATATAATTCAACCTAGGATCACTCTTGAATCTTATGTGAATATAAATCAGAATTATGCTTAACCTCTTTTCTTAAATAATTGACTAAGGAATTAGTGATTAATTGGGTTAAAGAGAAATTAAAATGCCAAGGAATTGGAGTTTGATTACTTATGATTTATCGTGAAGGATCTCTGTAAGCCTTAACTAAATAAACATCAGGATTGATTTTTCTGAAGAGTTGACATCTCCAAAGCCTTAACACTTTTATTCATATTACTTTTCTCATAATTCATATTTGCTTTCTTTTAGCTCTCTATTTTTTACACTTTAATACCTCTCAACTCCAGATTTTAATCTGTCTAATTAGAATACTCAATTAATCATTGCTTGCTTAGTCTATTAATCATTGTGGGAACGATATCCACTCAACGTGGTATTACTTGATACGAGTTGGTTTTACGACCATCAATATGTCGAATAAAGCACTGCATCGAGGACATATGGCAACATTTTCTTCTTCTTCCCTTTGTCTTAGCAAAAAATCCAACAAATCCACTCTTGCCTTTGGATAGATAGGCCTTTCTCTTTTGAACATGTCGAGTTCGAACTGATCACCTTTTCCCATAGGCTCGACAGAGGCCATGTTGATCGCAAAAGTTATTTTTTCTATTTCAGCAAATTTTGACGTAACTTGAAAAGGATCAGAGTCTACTTTCATTTTAGGCTTCTCCGCAAACTTTAGTGTACCATCTTCAATAGCCTTTTGTATCAAGTGCCTAAAATATACACAATTATTAGTATAATGCCCAGATGCTTGGTGGAATTTACAAAACTTTTTATTTCTGATTTCAGAAACAAATGGCATTTTCTTTCCTTCGGGTGGTACAAGTTGTTTGTCTTTTAATACCATGTCAAATATGTGTTCCGCTTTTGTCAAATCAAGTTGTTTGTCTTTTGCTGGATTAAGAGATTGACACACATATGGCGGTCCATCTTTTAATTTTGCAGCAAAAGCAGATTCATTATGGGACTCTTTCTAGCTCATACAGTCGACGTAATGTACTTTTTTGTTAAAGAAAGGCTTTCTTTTATTTGACTCTAGTTCCTCTTTCTTTTTATTTAGTTTTTTGATTTGCTGCACTTTATCAGACAGCTGAGCTAAATCCAAAATTTGCTAGCTTATTAATTTCTTTCGAATATTGAAATCAAAACCATTGATGACCATCTTGACTACTTCAGACTCAGGAATAGGAGTGAAATATTTGTTTCTCATATTCTTGTATCATATTAAGTAGTCGTTGATTGACTCTGCTTTTTCTCTCTTTACTGTGAACAAATCGGCTAGCGTTACTTTTATTTCACCTCTAAAGAGCTGATAATGAAAACTTCTTTCTAACTGAGCCCAACTATGGATCGAATTTGGGGTTGCAAGTTTGAAAAACAAGTGAAGGCATTCTTTGTGAGAGAAGAAGAGAAGTATCTCATTTTCAAATATTCATTACCAGCTATTTCTCCAATTTTAACTCTATATCAAGCCACATGCTCGACAGTCGATTCTCCACTCTCACTTGAAAATTTGGTGAGGAACTTCAAAGTTTTGACTCCTCTGGAGAGTTTAGCTTGTAAGACATAATCGGAAAAAGGAGATATGAAGTAAGGTTGATTTGTCACCCCTATGTTTAATCCTGCTCTATTTAAGAGTTGTTCGACAGCTTGGGTTATGTTTTGACCATAAGCTTGAGCAACATTATTTGCTCTAGCCTCATTTAATACCTTGTTTGGATTATCTCCCCAGTATAGTATTTACGGGTGGATTATTGGGATTTATTCCACCTATGAGTGGTACAAGCGATCGATTGATTGCTCCTATAATATCATCGACTCGTCGAGTGACTTGCTATATTCTAACATTGTTATTTTCTATCATTGGATTCAATACTGTAACCATCTGTTGCGTAAGCATATTGACTAAGTCATGATGACTCTCCTCGATTTGTTGTCTGAATATGGCCGAGTATTTGACCGTACTAGGAGACGTCATTTCCGACAGAAATTTGTCTTGACATTTTTGAAAAAATCGAGGTATGTGTTCCACCCATTGGAAACTTTGTTGCCCCTACGCTTCTGTCGAGAAGATATTTGGCATTGTTGAAGTAGGTTGTGACATAGGAATTGACCCCAAATATGGAGGATTATTCATCAAATATTGATAAGCATTGTAATTCACCTTATTAGGATTATAATTAGTTGGTATACCCACTGGAGGATAACCCAAAGGAGATATAGGATTGTACAAGGGATTGTTCCTTGTAGTGGTTGTGCCTCTTAAATATTCCATATTGGGATTTTCTAATAGTACAGAATAATTTGGAGGCAACCCATATGGAGGCCACGTGACAGGTACAGTCGATAGAATTCCTTCTATGATATCAGGGTTGATTCTTTGACCTGGGATGCCTGCTAAGCCTCTGTCTCGGGGCCTTTCGTAGACTCTCCAGTATCATTATTCAATGTATCAGTCGAAATTGAGGCTCTATCAGACATTCTTAATTTGTCATTGTGTAATCGCATACAACACTTGACACGTTAGCTTAACCCAGAGTTCCACCGGGGGTGCCAATTTGTTTGACTTGATTTTTGGTAATCTCGACAAAGTATCGAATCAAACTTGTATCAAGATCTCAATTCGGAGAGCAGTAGATACGACTTCTCTAAAAAAGAGTGAGCGCTACCCAAAAATTACTTAGCGTAGGTATCGAAACTGTGTATGTTGAAATATTTGTAACTAATTGTAAAGTAAGAAGATAAATAAATCGAGATAAAAACTCGGAAATAAAATGCTCGAAAGAAAAGAGTCAGAAAATAACAAGAAAAAGAAATGAAATAAATAAGAACTATAATTGAACTAACAAACAAATTTAAGTGTGAATAAACAAACGAAAAATAATAGGAATTACCAATGATAAATAAAAGAGAAAATTTAAAATAATGAAAATAAGATGAACAAGGAAAAGAAAATTTGACTCCAGACACTTACATGCACTTGCACTTCATAGATCTCTTTGACATCAGTGTGACTTTAGATTTTGTAGAGTTTTTATGTGATATGGTAATGTCAAATTGGAGTCCCTTCTCACTTCTGCCTTTTTGCTATTTATAGACCAAAAGATAGACTTACAGAGTGTTTTTCTCTTCCTACGATCTAACTTCTTCCTATTTCTTATACCATGATACTACCTTGACCATGAAAAATCTTGACTATCAAATTTG
The DNA here is from genome assembly GCF_059453495.1 of Arachis ipaensis. Classification (NCBI taxonomy): domain Eukaryota; kingdom Viridiplantae; phylum Streptophyta; class Magnoliopsida; order Fabales; family Fabaceae; genus Arachis; species Arachis ipaensis. The sequence goes on from NC_142444.1 coordinate 141,055,081, forward strand.
TGATCCCACATTTTTCTTTATCTTAGTTTTCAAACTCCACATTTCATAAAAAGTCTTTATCTCATTTTGACTTTTAGAAATCATCAACTCGACTCCTTATAGGGTCAATCAAATTTTTGTGCCAATGCTCTCATTGAATAAACTATGTTATAGTACTTCGACCTAACAATTCAGGTGCTATGACATTTTGACATACATATTTGTCTATTTATTTTTTAATCAAACAATTATAGTCGAGCCACTTGTACCGTCAAATTTTTGTGTTAACAACCGTAAAATATTAAAATAAAAAAATAATATATCTGTGACTAAAACGTTAGAATATGTACTTACAGAAGTGGATAAGGAATATTTTTCTACCTCATGTTTGGAATCTAGTTTGTTGGTCGTTGCTGGCTTGCTGCTGTCACTATTAACTTTCTGAAATGTCGTTATGCTACCTATGACTATAAGTCATAAGTCATATCTTATCTAAGATTTTATTTTGGATATCCAAAAACCCGAATTGGATCCTACCCTCAAATTTCAGACCCATGTGGGATGGGGCCAGATTGATTTTTGGGCATAAACAACATTCGATGGCTGAAGCCTGTGATAAGGCTCGCAATTCATTGTCTCTTGAAATAAAATCATTATTACATGCAGTTGAGGCCTAGTTGAGAACTTGAGATAGTATATTAGTATGTCTTTTAATATGTTGTAGCTCAGTTCAAACCTTAGCAATATCAAATAGTGGATAAAAATTCTTAAAAATATTGAGTGTAAATAGATAGTATGTGTGAATTTGTGATGTAATACTTAAAATTGAGGGTTGTTTAATCTATCTAACAAAAAAATATTATTATATGTACACAAAAATTTAATTACGAAATTAATTATTTATATATAATGCAAGTATATGACATGATGACTAATTTGTAATATGCAGATAATTTTTTTTTATATTCAATACATACTTCATTTTGTACTCAAATATTTAACAATGAAATTAAGCTCTCTTGTCCAAATATATATATATATATATATATCAAAGGACGGAATCATCCCTCTAGACTGTAGTTCTCATTCTTTGAGGCTAGGGATCCAACAACGCTTTATGTGAAGAATTTGCCACTCATCTTATTCTTCGGACATCGCATCAAGAAAAATAAGAAAGGGATGGAATATTATATCTTTGTTATCTTTACTAGGCAATAGAGCACCGAAAGGGGAAAAAAATCTCTCAAATTATAGAACAATTTTTATTGCTAGTGATTTTATAATAGGCACAAACATACTTATTAATTCCCTTTTTATAAATTAAATATGGATAATAATAATAATAACTAATTTAATAAGATAGTAAATATGTTATACTAAAATTTAAAATAAATAAAATATTTTTATAAATTATATATTAGAAAAGTATTTTAGAAAAATAAAATTTGTGTATCATTCTAAAAATCATTTTAAGAACAATTTAGGGACCATTCTAGAAAGTTAAAAAAACACACACCAGAAGATGCTATGAAAACCGGTAGTCCGATACAATACATACGTGTATTCATGGTTTTGCAAAAGAAAATGTGTTTTCTTTTCGGTTTGGAGAAAAATGTACATTTGCCTTGTCTTAAAAGAAACATAATGTGACGTAAATAATAACTTCTTTTTGACAAGAAAATTACACAAAACAAAAGAAGAGAGGTTATGTAATTGGAAGGGGAATGACGTTTTTCTAAAAATATAGAACATTTATAACAAGAGGATCGATCCGCTAAAAAATTTAAATATGGAAGATTTACGCGTACGTGAAAACATGTAATTTAATGGGATGAAAAGCTTTTTCAGTGGGGGCACAATGCTCTTTTCTTTGGGTGAAAAGTCCTTTCGAGTGGGGAAAACAGCCCTAAAAATTGCAAAGAGATTTTAATAAATTTAAACATTACAATATTGGAATTTTTTATAAATAAATAAATTAAATATTCTATTTACTCATATCTAATTTGAGGAGTATCTACAGTTTTAAATCGTTTCTATGTCACGTCTACCACGTAAATGAAATAACTATAAACTAGATAAGTAAAATTTTAAATGATTAAATTTTATTTGCAAACGAGATATAAAGAGTTTACAAAAAAAATTATATCTTATTTATAATGTAAACGAAATATGTGTATAATTATAATAAAAAAAATTAATGTTTATAATATGATTTGGATCAATTTAAAAAATAAAATCCATATAAGTTATTATGATTTAAATTATATTGGTATAATTTTATTTTTTAATCTAGTCCAATTTATTTTAAATGATTGTTATATATCAATTTGGATATATTTTTTATTTCAATTTAATTCAAATTATTGTTAAATGATTGGATAAATTTATTTAATTTTGCTGGAAAAATTTATAATTTAAAAATTTTAAATTACAAAATTTATCTATATAGAATTATAAAATATTTAACAATTCAAACCGTAGAATGAAAAAAACGTAAAGATGTTAAAAATTAGTGTAAGTTTCGAATTAGGGGTAGTTTTCAATTTCAAATTTTTAATTAATTTAGTAGGGCAATTTCAAATTAGTGGACAATTCAATAATTAATGAGAGGTTTTATACGTACAAATACTCATTTTATTTATAGTGTAGTATATAATTACATATGTATCTCGTTTACACTTAATCAAAATTTAAAAAAATACTGTATCAAATTTTTTTAGAAAAAAAATAGATCTCTGACCAATTTGACATTAAAATAATATTATTTTGTTTGAATGAATAGAGATAAATAAAGCCTGATTGGCCAATGAATAATAGCTCAAATGACATAGACTCCCATACTCAATTAAGAGGTTGCGGTTCGAGTACAATTTCTTGAAAGCTTCAATTTTTGGTTTGGCTAAATTTTCTCTCTATAAACGCAAAAGTGATTTTAGTCTCAAAACCACGTTTACAAGAAGCAACAATTTCTAGCTTCTACGTGGCACTAACTAGCTTTTGACCATTAATATTTAACATTTATTTTTTTTACCATCTTTATCCTTTATATATATTATTATATTATTTATAGAATTGTTATTATTTCTCCTTATATGAGTTTTTTTTATTATTTATTATTTATATTTTTTATTAATTTTTTATTTGACATTATATATTTTTATAATGATAATTTTTGTACATTATATTTATTATTATCTTTTTATAATATAATCTATTGAGTAGGTAAAATAAATTAAACAAAAAAATTAACCATAAATAATAATAATGGTAAAAAATTATAGCGTACTAAAAGTACTAAGAATATACTATATAAAAACATATAAAAAAAAGTATAAAAAAATTAAACATATATAAAAAAATAACATTATAATTTAATACCATGTCCTTTTTAATAATTATCTATCTAAAAGTGATTTTAATTGATATTATCTAAACAATATTTATTTTATCAAAATCAATTTTAGTATAAAGTTGCCAAACATAAATCATATTGACACAAACTTGCTTCTACCCAAAATCAATTCTATAAAATCACTTTTATTCAAACCTCAATTTAACAAACCACACGCTAACCTTTATCCCAGTTTGTTGTAAGAGATCGAATTGGTAATTCACTCTAACTATTATCCCTATTTGTTGTTAGTGAATCCAACTAACACAATAGACAATGTAGATGAAATTTCAAAATTTTTAACTGCACAGGAGGGTAATATTCATAAAATTAATAGTGCAGAAAATGTTGTATTTCTTACTTTATTGTCTTGCAAGATCATCATCCATTAGGTACATTCTATAAGAGAAGCAATATTACTAAATCTGAACCAAAATCTTTTTAATTAAATAACAAACTTCTTTATACTATTATGCATCAAAACTAATTTTTTAAAAATATTAAAAAATCACAAATAGAAATTTCAGCATTAAACTACAGTTTCTAAGGAATAACTTTCTATGCCTAGCTTTTGATTTGAAAAAACAGAACACTGAAGGCCAATTTAAAACCAATTTACATGGTTGCTGCAGAACACTCTATTTTGGAATAAACCCCTAAATTAAAATTCACAGTTGGGGTACAAGTATAAAGAATGAAGACTTTATACCCTCAAAAAGAAAAAGAAGAGTTGGAAATGACCTACCTATGAATATCTCTCTCTCTACTATACATCCCAACCATCTTGTCTCCTGTCGAATTCCCATTTCCGACCGGCCAAGCTTCCGTACATCTCCGAGAATTTCATGAGGCATGAGCTCCTCAACCGATAATGCACTTGTGTGTTCCCACTAATCGCCACACCGGAAAATTTCGAGGTGTCAACTGCCCATGCTGGCTTCACGTAATCAACTGTCCTTGATGAGCTTGCGTTCGCATACAAGTAATTTAAGAGAACATCTTCGCAGTTAAATAACTTGTCCACAACTTCCCTCCCTTGCTTGGCTTCCTCACTCCAGTACCTCTTGAAAGCTAATTGAGAATCGATGAAAGCCGCACCAGTAAGAATCATGTTGTACCCTTTATGCTTTCGTGCATATTTTTCTCCCCTATACCTCAACGGACTGCCATAAATAAGCCGGGGATAAAATCCAACGATTCGATCTGGATGCTGACGCCACACCCTGAAACCTCGCTCAACATCATTGCATGTCATCATAATGTCGTCGTCAAGCTCTAGTACTGCTCGCGTCTTTATCAATGGGTCAATCTTGAACCGATTATTCAAAGAGTTCTTGTCCTCTACCCTAATCCTCACCGGTACTGCAGAGTCAAAATCACTCAATTTCGGAGGGACTCCCTTGTTCCACACCACTACAATCTCCCCAACCGAAGAGCATCTCGAGTAATGTCTGATATACATCTTCAAGTTCCATAGTCGAGCATCATAGGTCATTGCTAACAAGGTGAACTGTGAATATTGTCCATTATATGGGTAAGGTTCTTCTGATCCATTACCTCCGTAAATATTTCTAACTCCTATACACATCAAGCCAACTACCACTGCAAATAATATAACAAGAATAAACCTCCTGGCGCAAGCATTATGCTTTATCTTACCTCGGATAAAGGTCGGGGCTCTGTTCAACCGGCTGCAAAACCGTCTTACTTTTGAACAGAACACATTAGATCTCTCCCAAGACAAGACGGTTAAATTCCTCTTTGCCGAGTTATGAATGAACCAATTGAGAGGGACAATGCAATTCACAAACCCGAGCAACACGCCCAAAAACACAATAAGTACTGCAGCAACAGCAACGGAAGCACAACCAACCATGAACCGCCGGATTGAATCTCCAGAAGGAACACGATCTCCATCCATAACCCCAACCCAATCACCAGATGGCAGCTGTTGCACATCAAGGTGATGGTAACGAGCACCATTCCAAGCATTTCGACCCTTCTTTGGCTCAACAAAGCCAGAAGGGACTTCAACTTCTTTGTATTCTTCAGGAGTAAGAGTTTCTATCTTAAAGACACGCACCCGTCTCCCATATGTGTCGCCACAATCCTGACCAACACGATAAAGATTCCCTTCGTATAAAAACGGCCTGCCCCCATTGCGAGCTCCTTGACTCTTGTCAATATTATAGATTGGGTTTTTCTTGTGAGGTTTCCAAGGACCAAGAGGCGAACTACTATGCCAAATCTCCAACTGCCCATTTTTCTCGGTTCCAAAACCACTATGGTCTGAGCCAAAAAGCCAAAACCTTCCACCATAGTTGACAATGAAGGAATCAATGAGGGGCTTCTTCAGGAGAACCTTTTTCACTTTCCAATGCAAGGGAAAGTTAACTGCTTCGTAGAGACGAAGGTCTCCTTTCTTACTTCCCTCAGGCATCATATATTTCTGCCAATTCACAAAAGAAAAAGGAAAATGAAGAAGACAACAATTATAATTTAATTAAACCAATTACTTTAGCAAGTACATGAACAACATACAAGGTCATATGCATTGCATCCTTAACTATAACATTGAAAATTACCTTCCCATCATGCTCAAAGACATATGGATACGAAAGGTGCCATTCCTCATCCAAAGCAATTCCGAGGTGTTTCCATGTTGCTCCCTTATCAGTACTTTTTGAGACTCCAATATCACCTTGCATGGTTATTGCATTCTTTGTCTCATAGAATATATAATAATCATCTCCCTGAATTGCAAGTAAACATGAGTAAATAGGTTCATAATGAATTAATGATCGCTAATTATCCATGTAACAAACAACTGAACAAGCAATATCAAATCCAATTGACCTTCTATTTTTTTCTTCTAACATCATCAACCAATTTTAATTGTTAAAATATAGATTATGCAACTATTCTAGATAACCAACCTATAGGGCCAGTTTGTATTTTTCAAAAGCATTAAAGGACCCTGGATATCATAGTATTCGACTAACTGGTTGTACCCAAATAAAAGGCGAATACTATGTGAGTAGAAGGCCGACTTAACATGTTCTGCACTGAGATCCTCACAGTTCAACTGATCGATGTTTTCACCAAAAAATCCCTCATGGTATTTAGAGTAAAAATGTGCTGCCTTGTACTTAAGAACAAGACCTTGCAGAGAAGAAGAACAACATACAAGTCGCCTTGTTTCTCATTCCATTTCTTACAATTGAGTAGTTCGCCTATCTGCTTTCAGCCTTACTCTAAAGACACAACCGAGTTATTCAAAATTATTCAGGAGTAACAATAACAACATGAATGCAAAGGTTGACTTCACTAACAAAATACTAGTATTGAAGAATAGGTAGGATCTTTGCTGGTAAAAATTGCATAGGAAAATTCTAGACGGAAAAAATTAAATACAGAACAAAGGAAATACTAAACCTTTTGACAGAATCAAGAACACAAGGTATCTATAAGAAGGAACAAAGGGTGGACCAGAACCTGTTACCTGAATGAAAAGAAAGGGATCAGCAACAAAATTGCTGGGAGCACCACCATCAGAAACAGAAGCACATGTCACAATAGGATTGGCTACTGGCCAAGCAGCACTCTCGTCGTTCCCTAGGTTCGCCTGCACACAATCAAACACCATCATCCATCTACCTCCATGGAACAAAAAATAATACACACCAAAACAAATCTCCCCAATTAAAAATTCAAATTAATTTCTCTTATGAAGATGATGAAACTGGAAAGCACAACAGAACAAAAGCAAAACTACCAACCTCATAATATTTCAAAAATAAATCATACCAACATATATACATATACATATATATATAAACCCCCTCCACTCCAAAAGAAGTAATCATCATTTCAAAAAAAGAAAATGAAAACTTCAAATTAGAAACCAACACAGGCATGCATGTGAGAAAAACCACAATAAACCCCACAAATAAAAACAGAAAGATGAAGACTTTGAGAAAAACTCACCGATTCTATGGGTTTAAGAGTGAAGGGTGAGTCACCATAGAAAATCCCAATTGACCAAGAACCCTCATTGTCCTCTTGACAACCCAAGGTGGAAAGACCCGCATGAACAGCGGGTGAGAAAGCGAGCCACCCATAAAGAGTCGCAATCGATCCGAAGAAAACAAAACACCCAAAGAAGAAAATGAAACCCGAAGAGAAAATACTGTTATAGTAGCTCATGTCACAGTAACCACCACCGCCACCATTATTAGAACTTACGCCACCGCCACCCCCGCCACCGCCACCGTTTACCTGACCCGTACCCATCTCGCAAAAGGGTCGCCGGAAACGCTCAAAATTAAGGATTTTGAACGCCGCAAGATCTCGCAGCGCCACCGCGATGCACCACCTCGGACACAAGCATTTCACGCCGAAAAAGAAAGAAAGAAAAGAAAGGAAAAAAAAATAAAGCACGGTTTTTTTTTTCTCGTCTTCTTGGTGATGTTGTGAAGTTTCACTCTCTCTCTAACTCTGTTTTTTCTCTCTCTCTCTCTCTCTCTCTCTCTCTCTCTCTCTCGAAATTGAAGTTGACACAGGACAAGGTTGTAATTTCGGGAATTTTAGTGCGACTGGAGCTATGAACAGAACATGGTTTTACGTTAGTGCCAATGTTTATATATACATACGGTTTTAAGGGCAACCATTTTAATATTCATAAATTATATTTCATAGTGTTTGTTTGGTGCTATTAAATTGATTAAAAAAATTTTAAAAAAAAATTATTTTTTAATATATTTATTAAATTTTTAATAATAAAAATAAAAATATTAAAAAATAAAAAAATTTAAACAAATTATAATTTATATCTTTAAAAAAAAGTTTTAGATATTAAATAAATAAAAAAATGTATATTATTATACTTAAATATAATTGATAAATAAAAAAAATTGTATAAAACATTTAAAGATAAAATTATTTTTATTTTTTTATAAAATTTTTTAAAAACTAACTCAAAAAAATATTTTTAAAAAAATTCATTCAAATAAGCCCATATTAATAATTTTAAGCTATTTTTTTAAACTAGTTAGAATTGAACTTTGGATTCGGAGCACAGCGAACAACTAATTTTTGTTAAACCAAAATATGACATTTAAGTCATTCAAATAATTACTACTTGTCTTAAGTCTTATTATTTTTAAAATATCTTTAAATTTAAATATATATATATATATATATATATATATAAAGAAAATAAAATTATGATGATCCGACTGGGACATAATAATTATATAATAATATTACGTGTACAAGTATTTTTATAATAAATTTAATTAAATTGACATAACTTTAACAAAAAAAAATGATAAATTCTATGGTGTCTATAATTTTGGTGTTGAATTTGTCGAATTTATTTTGTATGGTAAATTTTAAATATTAAAAAATTATTTATTTTTATATTTTTTAATTTAAATATTAATCTTTATCTTCTTTTAGTAAGTTAGGCAAATATAGATAGGCACCATAGAATGCACTAAAAGAAATACATACACATGTATTATTGTTTTTCTTTTTCTACATTTTTTCAGTACAAAATTTTTTTGTTAGAAAATATATAAATTTATTAACATAATACATAAATTTACACATTACAAAATTTTATCAATATAACATAAAAAAATTTTATACATAACACAAACATTTGTATTCATAACACATAAATTTTTGTATATAGTACATAATTTTTTTTACTACAAATATAATTTATTGATTAGGTGAGTTAATGTTTTTAGCATGTGATTCTTTAAAAATTTGTGTTATACATAAAAAATTTATGTATTGTGCGTTAAAATTTTTGTGCTGTACAGCAGAATTTTTGTACTGTATGTATATTGGTGGTTGGATGTCAATGTTTTGGATATATAGTCCTTCAAAAAAATTTTATTGTGCACCAAAATTTAAGTATTGTACACCAAATTTTACGTGCTATATACTAAAATTTTTATGTTGTGCATATTTTTGTTGGTTAGATATCAATGTTCTAGGCATGTGATTTTTTTAAAAAATTCTGTGTTGTGCATCAAAATTTATATGGTGTGAATCAAAATTTATGTACTCTAGTTTTCTAAATATATATAAAAAAGAAGAAAATAAAAAAGATGACAACAACAATAATAATGATGATGATGAAGGAGAATGAGAAGAAAAAAATCAAACAAAAAAGAAGAAGACAGCAACGATAATAAAAGAGAAGAAAGAAGTGGAGAAGAAAGAAGAAGAAGGAACAACAACAACCATAATATATATGTACATACAATTGAAGAAGCGTGTTGTAATTTAATTGAGTACACAGTTTAAAAAAACTTAAATGCCTACTTTTATTGATAATTATATTTGTATTTGATCTCATGAATTAAATTCTCTTATATTTTTTTAGGCTAAGAAATATTTGCTATTTTATTTTAATTAAAGAAAAAATTATTTACACACAAAAAAGTTATGAAACAAATTAATTTTATTCAATACAATATTTTCTATTTAATGCATTATTATAATGTAAGATAATCATGCATGTAATTTTGGGATTTTTTTAAATAAATAAAATAAATATTATAATCACTGATATATTTATTTTGTAGAGTATTTACGTTTTTTCACACTAAACCTTATCGGATACGCACACTTCTCCACGTATCTCGTTTATAAACGAGATATTGCCATATTTGAGATAAGTGTTAACTCAGCTCGTTGACACAATAAACGAGATATAATAGAACAAAAATCAACCATCTATAAAAGGATCAACAAACCATTGGTATTCTTCACAAAATTATCAATTTTTCCTTCTCTTCTCTTTTTCTTTCCAGAACATCAAAAAAATGTCTAGTGACAGTGATTTTTTTGTTGTGATGGTTTATCCCAACTGTTAGATGAGAAACAGTGACAGCGGAATGATATTTGAGTGCGAGAGTCCAGCGCTGTTTCGATGTCAAAGAGCAAATTCGTTGTCGGAGCTAAAAAGTATGATATTGACGCACGTCGGTGGTGCGGGGAGAAAAGAGGTTGGTCGAGTTGGGTATAGGATGCTAGCACCGATGGAGAATGGGGTGTTTTCGATTTCATCTGTTTTGGCTCGATGACGATGAGTATGTGCGCCTTATGTTTGATATGCACAAGAAAATTATGGTTGAACAAGTGATGAAACTTTCAACGGAGGTTCATGACGTTAGTGGTGGTGGTAGTGGTACCTCGAACTTTGTATCGGATGATCCTCCTCTCGTACCAAGTCTGTTGCATTGTGCTAGTCCAGTGCAGGACATGGAAGTTGAGGGGGAGAAATCGGACGAATAGTACATTGCTGATAGTGACGAAAGTGGTTCATCTGAGGATGACGACGAAGATGAGTTCATACTAGAGACTCTCGTTGGGCCCTCACGTCGATACCTTTTGCCTACTCCAAAACCAATTCTAGAGTTATCATTTATGCCCAGCCACTACCACACAATGGACTTGCATGCGATGCATAAAGAAACTCTGTACTCGAACACGGGGGCCGACGATTACAACACGGATGGTGGTGTGGAGTTTAGGGTTGGTCACAAATTCAAGAGTAGAGAGGCAATGCTACAAGGCATGAAGAATTACAGCATTCAGCAAAGTGCAGATTATCGAGTAGTGGAGTTGGACCGGCTAAATTACCACGTACGATGCCGACAATTCACTAATGGTTGTCCTTGGACCCTCTGTGTCGCCCTCTGACAGAATCTCAAATATTAGTGAGTGTTATCGAATTTTACTTTGTTGTTAAAATCGTTATTGTTATTTTGGTTAGATTTTAATTTAATGATACTTAAAATCGTTAGGGAGGTGCGTAAATTTGGCGGACCACATACGTGTCTAGCCTCACCATGTCGCATGATCATCAATAGTTGGATTGCCACCTCATATGCAGACTCATCTTGCCACTCATACAGTCAAGTCCATCAGTTTCCATTCCTATTTTACAAAGTACAGTGAAGAAGAGCTATCAATTCAAGCCATCGTATAGGAAGGTTTGGATGGCAAAACAAAAGGCAATTGCTCAGATATATGGTGATTGGGAGGAGTCATAGAACAGGGTGCCACAGTTGCTCCAGGCATTGTAGAGTTATTGTCCAGGCACGATATGTGACTTTAGTGTAGTGTCGTACTATGATGGACACCTAATAGTTCCAGAGTGCAGTCAGTTTGATAAGATTTTCTGGTCGTACCCTTCATGCATTGAAACTTTCAAGCATTGCAAGTCGTTCGTATCGGTAGACGGCATGCGCTTGTACAGCAAGTATGGAGGGGTGTTGCTAATTGCAGTTGCCCAAGATAGTAACAGTAACATCCTCCCTGTGGCTTTCGCCATTGTTGAGTCTGAGAGTACGGAGTCATGTCACACCGCTGGAAGGGCTTCTCATTATATCTAACAGATCCCAAGCAATCAAGGCTGCACTTAGAGTTGATGATAGCCTATGGAAGCCTCTTAGGGAGTTTCATGCATATTGTGTCAGGCACATTGCTGCGAACTTCATGTCTCGGTTCAAGTCAGCGGAGGACAAGCGATATCTCATTAATGCTGCCTACAGTCCTAGCAGTGCTAGCTACGAGATGTACATGGATGCTCTGAGGACGCTATCGCGTGAGATGGCTGACTGGACCGAGAAATTTAATAAGGAAATATGGATGCAACATTGTGATGGTGGACGTCATTTGGTCACATGACAACTAACCTATCCGAGTGCATCAACACAATGCTGAAGGGAAGAAGATATCTACCCATTTCAGCTATAGTGAGATGCACCTACGAGAGGTTGCAGCAATTTTTTGTCTGTAAGGGTAAGGAAGCGCATGCTCAGTTGGCAGCGGGTAACCAGTTTTCACAGTGGCTGCAGGCTGCGGTTGAAAAGAATAGCGAAGGAATCCAGAAAGTTTGGGTTACATATTGCGATAGGATGGCTTCGATATTTGTGGTTGAAGAATTAGAGCTGTTTGAAAGGTGGAGTCAGGGTTCACTTCGTGTTCGATTGAGGGAGGGGTCATGTGATAGCAGGCTTTTTCAGTCACTTCATTTCCCCTGTCGTCATGCACTTGCATCTTATGCAGTCGCCAGCGTCGAGTGGGGTCCATATGTTCATCTAGTCTACCTACATGAGTCTGTCTTCAAGGTTTACAACTTGGAGTTTCCGACTATCTCTGACGAGAAGCTCTGGCTAGAGTGGCACGGTACACGTTTGCGCCCGAATCCAGCCATGCCTAGGAAGGCAACCGGTAGACTAGTTTCTACCAAGTTTTGCAGCAACATGGACGAGATAGAGCATCAAGAGAAACAGTGCGGGTTATGCCGACAACTCGGTCATACTCGAAGGGGTTGTCTGAATCAACCTACAGATGATATTTAGCAGTTGTTAAATTTGTTGTTGTTTTCATTTGTACTAGAAAGCGTGTTATTCAATAGTGGATCCATTATGGTTTTACAATGTGTTATATTTAGATTCGAAATGACATATTTTCTACCTTATACCGATAATTTGCATACATAACGGAGCCCAAAAAGGAGAATATGTAAATAAATTCAGCAACTAATATGCATAGATAGAACACAAACAAAAGGATTACAACATCACTAGAGTAAACATACATCATAAACTACTAAAGTACAGAACAACATAACAAACATACATCATAAACTACTAAAATACTAAACTAATGTAACAACATAGACTGCGTCAACGTTGCTAGTCCCCATGGTAATGAAGATGCTCTCCAGTGCCACAAGGTGGAGGTCGTGTCTGACGAGTAGGTCTGCGAGCACGCAGGTTTTGGGGAGCTGGTGGTGGTGGAAGGGCCACTGCATGTGACAGGGGTAGAGGGGGTTGAGGATGGTACGGGTATGACTGGTTAGGGACCTGTGCCTGAAAGCGTGGTGTGGGTGGTCGATACCGTGGTGGAGGAGGCACCCACATGAGGGCGTCATTAATCGGCTGTAGTTTGTGGAAGGCGGTGTGGCATACTGAATCCCGAGCCAATAACCTGGACCATGGGAGGAGCCTGCACTAGGAGACATTTGAGGCACCCAAACTGATGTCATAGCAGGTGGAGTAGAGAAAGGAACCCCATATGCGGCACCATGCTCTCTCGCTATGTGGAACTGCTCTGCAATCGGAGTATGGTCTGCGGGTCAGCGCTACGAACCTGAAAGACCTCCGAGAACTAGATCTCATCCACCATCGACCTCTCCTGCTGATTGGCTGATGCACCGAGGTCAACCCAGCCCAGAGGAGTAGTGAACTGGTCGTCATGGTCAAAATGGCTAACTGGTAGTGGTGGTGGTGACAATGGTGGTGACTCATTGGCATCATGGGGTATGTCGCCATAATCCTCGTGCCAATCAAACTCCACCTCCTCCTCAGACTCCACGTCCAACCTCTGCCTGTAGGGTCTGGCTCGCTCTCGTCAAGGCCCTGCAACTCCTCCTCTAGAATCCCTTGCCCCCCTCTCCCTCTGGCCAGGCCTCCGGGTGTTTGGACAAACCTCCCTAGCATGCCTACGATGATTAGGAACATTTGGTGGAAGTTTCAGGACCTCCCTGGGCATACTAGGCATGGGCTGGACATCATCAGGGAGTGTCGAAAGTCTAGGATCATCGAGTACATCCTCTCCGACACAGATGTCTGACCTGGCAGGTCCACTAGTACCAGTCCCATTACTCTAGTGTCGGCCTGTCGTCGGCAATGGGCTGAATGGTGATCATGTGGCCCACCTCAAACCGAGCTTTGAACGCGCCGTACCACTCCCGAAGCTTTGTAGGCCACCATACATCCTCTCCTCGTCCAATAATGGTGAGAAACCTGTTGACATTAACCGGGTTGACTGGCACCGTCTGCTCACCTCCGAATTGGCGCTTCACCCGATCGGATTGGTGAAACTCCACAATGTTGAAGCACACAAATGGAATGACAGACAACCAAGTCCTCCACTCACCAGTAGACCTCACCCAGTCCGGAGTAATGTCCTGTAGCCAAGGGTCAGCGTACGGCGTCCAAGGAAGCTACAATACACAGCATTATATTGGCGTCAGAAGCAATTCACTACATAATTATGGAAACGTGTGACATTTAACAAAGTAAAGCACAATAGTATACCTCGTCTAAAGCGAGCCGATCTAACGACGTACTCCATCGAAGGACCCTTTGTGCATGGTAGTCCCTAATCTGCTGGGACATCCCTATAAACTTGTTAATAGACGAAGAAGTTGAGTTGTGTTAATCCATGCAGGTAAAACTTGATAAATAGAAATCGACAAAATCTCAAAACGAAAACAGTTACCTCACTACTAGTGGAAAGGTCGGAATATTCATGTCCTCAGGACACCATTGTGGAAACATGTGGTATATCCACGACATGAGCAGCGGTGTGCAGTCAGCTATGTCCGTCGTATCACGATGTTTTGCATGGCACAAGGAATGGTACGTCCATGCAAGCACAGCGGACCCCATGAAAGACCGCTGCACCTCTCAAAGTCCGCCAACAATGGCAACCACCTGATGTGTACCTGATTGTTGGACTTGTTGGTCATCAGGTAACCACCGATTAGCAGCATGATATAGCACCTGGTGTACTGTCGGAGGGTGACCGGATTGGTGGTCGCTAGCATGTGCTGGGCTCGGTCCCTGAGCCAAGTCATCTTGATGCTGAACGACTCCTTTCTCTACGCACCCTGCTGCGCTGGAAGGGGCGGTCTGGCACCTAGGAGCTCCTCCATGTACTCTCATGTCGTCCGCTGGTGCGAAATCTGAAAGTCACGCTAGCACCCATTCACTGGCTCTTCGTTTGTGCATAACCCAAGGTGGTACGCAACATCCTGTAGGGTGATGGTGCACTCATCCCATGGCAGGTGGGAAGTTTAGGTCTCCGGACGCTACTGTTCCACGAATGCAGTGATCAGAGAGTTGTCAAATACAAAGTCTCTGAGCTGTACTATGTCGCCAAACCTAGCTTCCCTCAAGCAAGGGACGATGGCGTCCGGGGATGCAAGTGTGTGACTAACCCGCCTAGGCAATAAAAGGCGAAGCCTCTGTTTAAAAGTCAAAATTTTATAAATACAAAACTTCAAACTAACTTCTCTAGCATGTTCAAAACTATTCTAAAAAATATAATGTGCAACTCAGATAAACATTAGAACATAATAAACAGCATAAAAAAACAATACTTAAAATTCCTTCCCGAATTCAAAACAATAAAAGTAACTACTAAAACTTTTAAATCAACGAATCAACTCAAACTAAGTAGTTATTTAGCCTTCACTACTAATATAAACTTCACTATGAATAAACTTAAATACTTATAAATGTCTTAATCCCTATTTGCCAACTAACATACTCTGTGTTACCTAAATATCATTCAATCTATTCCGTATATTCACTAATTAAATCGCAAATAATTATTAATTTGACCGATAAAAGATAACACCAACTTCAAAGTCGATAACTCCTGCAATGTGCCAGCTAGCATTCAGGCGATTGATGTCAGGATTATGTGCCATAACTTCCCGAAAACTCAGAAAGATCAATAAAATGGCCTAAGATAGAGAGAAATGTGAGAAATGTGGGTTAGGAGTGGGGTCAAAGTTGCTGTCAACGAGTTGTATTTATAAACGCCAACGTACTTTATCTCGTTTGCACTGTAAATGAGATATGTGGAGGGACGTGCGTGTTTTATCTCGTTTACAATGTAAAGGAAATATGACTATACTTATTTCGTTTACACTGTAAACAAGATAAGACTTGGTGTGAAAAAATATAAATATTCTAAAAAGTACATAACAGTAATTATAATATTTATTTTAAAAAAATCCTACAAGGTATGAAGTAAAAATATTGATTATTTGCTTATCAAAGAATGAAAAAAATTTAGGGTGGTAATCTATTTCTTCGAAGCTCTTCTATAAAAGGGGATTGGAAAATGACAAGTGTTGAAGTGGCAAATTCGGGAACGCGTGGCCGTCATGTTTTAACGAGGGCATTGTTTGGTTGTGTTACGAAGGTTTTAAGGAGAATAAGACTGGGTTTCAATTGTTGAATGCCACTCCAAACAAGTGACAAGATTGGGTCCACTACTATTTCTTTTTATATACTTCCACTTTCTTTCATTTTCCAACCTAGAACAAGGAAAGATGGTGGAAATTACTAAGAGGTGCATATATAATAATAATAATAATAATAATAATAATAATAATAATAATAATAATAATAATAATAATAATAATTACCAAATTTGTTTCTAAAATTTTTTTAATCAAATATTTTAATTTTTAATAAATTTTAATCACTAAATTAATTTTTAAAATTTTATTTCATTAAATAAATTAATTCTCACATTAGATTATTTTTTTATATATGAAGGATTTGACTTTTTTTTTATTAAAATTTAACGTAAAAATTAATTTGTCTAACAAAATAAAAAAATTAAAGATAATTATTAATTTAATGATTAAAATTTGTTAAAAATAAAAGAATCTAACTAAAACGTTGTTTAGGTTAATTTGTGTAATAATAATAATAATAATAGTAGTAGTAATAATAATTAAATTGGAATATATGTAACGTCGGTGTAAATCAAGTCATATATTTACAGTCCAATATTTGAACTAAAAGATATTTCAATATATAGAATAATTATTTTATAAACTTATAAAATTTGAAAATGAGTTGTTATTTCGTTATATATTGTGAGGGAAAAGAAATTGTATAGAAAAAAAATTAGGAAAAATCAATTTAAATTAGAAGAAGAGAGAGAAGATAATTTTATTGATAAGGAATTCTAAAAAAAAAAAAGAATACAACCACTAATTTTATATTTATTTAATTTTATTATTATTATTTTATTTATAATAAATTGTACTACTAATGAAAACTATCACCTAATTAGGTTATTAACCCCACTTTTACTCCTTACATATACCATTTATTTTAAAATGTAAGTAAATATCAACTAATGGATTATATACTTATTGATATCTAAAATTTCTAAAAATACAACTTTATATGTGTTTGATTATTATTTAAATAAATAGATAATATAAAATAATTTAACGGTTGATTAATGGAACTCAAAATCTTTACAAAATTATTCAATGATATGAGTATCATAACTTATTCCTAAAGTAAACTGATCTTCTACACCAATATTATTTAATAATAATAATAATACTACAATGCCTTAGCATTGTATGTACAGGGTGTATATGAGCATAAGAATTCAATATATATTTTGGCCTGCTAGCTGGTCCTCTCCCATGTTTATATTATTTGCCTAGGCTCAATTAAATTAATGGTGATTCAAGCATTACTCTCATTTTTAAAATTTATTGGATAACGATCGATAACCTTATAACTCAGTTTTTATTATGTATTATGAGTCATAATTCAATTTTATTTATTTGTATTCTAAGTTTGTAACGGACAATTTTAATAATTATTATTTTAACTTAATGACCAACGGTCATAACATAAACTCTATTTATCAACTCTATTTTTTTAAAAGACATCAATTTCTATATCTCAACACACACATTATAAATTTTATTTTATGTCTAATATTTTATATTCATAGAATTATTATAAAACACATAATAAATTTTATTTTATGTTTAATATTCTATAATCATAGAATTCATATACCTTTTAAACACTTACTGATTTGAGCGTTAGAATGTCTTTTGCAGGTACTCATTCACTGTGTTCTTCGACGTCCGAGTTATTCTCACTCGAAAAGGCGTATTACAATATCGTAATGCTATGTTTGGTTGGAAGGAAAGAAATAGAAAGGAAAGAAATAAAAAGGAAAAAAAAAAGAAAGAAAAGAAATTGAGTGGATTTTTATTTTCCTTAGATGTATTTAGGTGAAAGAAAAATAAGAAGAAAAGAAATGTTATAAAAAGATAATTTTATCCTTGTAATATAAAATATATTAAAAAAACGAAGGGGTAATATTGAAAGTAATGAGAGAAAATAAGTTTTTTCTCTCTTTTCTTTCCAACATTGGAGAGAAAAAAAATTGGTGGATCTACCAATTTTTTTCCATCCTTTTTCTTTCCTCTCCAATTTCTCTTCACAACCAAACAATAAAAAATAATCATTTTTCTTCCTCTTTTCTTTTCTTTTTTTTCTTTCTTTCTATTTTCTCTTCAAATAAACATAAATAGATAACATTTTAATTCATCATTATTATTAAACTATTTAAGGTTTTTTTTATTTTTCATTGGAATTAAAAAAAAGGTTTCAATTTTCTTATTTCTAACCAAAACCCTAATTAAGGTTAACCCACAATGGCATCCACGTGATACACCGGGTGTGCCAAACTTTTATTGCTTTTGATGAGTATGCAATAATATATTGCTATAATTAACAAACAATAGAATTACCTTTAACACATCATGTGTCAATTTGGGGGAGGATTTGAATAATCTAAAATGTATGGTATAGAAAAGAAAGGGCGTATAGTGTTATAATAATTTATTAAAAATAATAAAGTGATTTAGATACATGTTTGAAACATTGTTATTTGGTTCTTACTTTGTATATATTAGCTACTGCGGTCTTTTAAATTAGCAATTATATTTACATATATATAGTATTCTTTTTTATTTTTCTTTAAAAAGTATAATGCTGTATATATAATAAGATCCACTTTTAATCATGGGACCTGAAAAATGTGCTTCTTATAATTATAAATTCAATTTAAATTTACAATATTCTCATCGCAACATTCCATGTTACTAACTACTTTAACCTGCCTTTATCAGTACCTATTTTATTATCCAAACTTCATGATCCACTTTTTCTGGTGGCAGAGTATATGATATGATTATACGATATGATTCTCTCATATCAACATTGTTGAATTCCTGGTCCTCATATCAACTTTGTATTTTTCAATATTCAACAAGAACAAGGGGACGGCTCACCAACCTTGGCTGCACACTCTTGTCCACTCTCATATAGCAATAGCATAATGTAAATAATAATTAAAAAAAAAAAACAAAGAGCTCCTTAATCTTTTAATTTAAAGATAAATAAATTATTGATTAATTAAAAATATAAAAGTATTTTTTATATTCTAAAATGTAAGATATTTAAATTTTTCTAGAGAACCTATTTGTAATTATATATTTTAAATAAAAAATTTAGATATTCTATATTTTAATATGTGAGAGATGTTTTTGTATTTCTATTAGTTAGAAATTTATTTATGTTTGAGTTAAAATATTAGAGACTTATGTATCTTTTTCTTTCATAAATATATAATGGAAGAGAAAAAATATTTAATTATTATCATTTAACTTTTTGCCTTTACAAAATAATAATAATAATAATAATAATAATAATAATAATAATAATAATAATAATAATAATAATAATAATAATAATAATAATAATAATAATAATAATAATAATAATAATAATAATAATAATAATAATAATAATAATAATAATAATAATAATAATAATAATAATAATAATAATAATAATAATAATAATAATAATAATAATAATAATAATAATAATAATAATAATAATAATAATAATAATAATAATAATAATAATAATAATAATAATAATAATAATAATAATAATAATAATAATAATAATAATAATAATAATAATAATAATAATAATAATAATAATAATAATAATAATAATAATCTATGTCCTTGCTGTTATGGTAACATATGTAAAAGATTACGAACATATAATATATTAAAAGATAGCTTTTACTTTTGAAAAATAATTTATAAAAAATAGCTTTTAAAAAAATATTTAATTATTGCCATCTAACTTTTTTCTTTTACAAAGTAGTAATAATAATAATAATAATAATAATAATAATAATAATAATAATAATAATAATATGTAAAAGATTATTATCAAATCTATGTCCTTGCTGTTATGGTAACATATGTAGAAGATTATTAAATTTACTAACATATATTGGTCGCTCATCTTATCAGTCACCACACAATAATTAATGGCCATGCATGCACTATTCATTTTATCCTTTCTAACAAAAATAATTTAATTTATAAAACCGTGAGAAATGCTAGCTAGTTTTAAAGCTTTATTTATATATATAGAATTTATTTTTCTAAAATAATGTACTATTTAAAAGTAATAGACACTGTTAAATAAAATTTTAGTAGTAATTATATTAAATAAGTTTTATATGTTTATTTAAAGAGAAAATTTTATTCTTTTTTTGAGAGATGTTAAAATGATTTATTTTTTTCTATTTGTAAAATTTATACTTTCTTTTCTTATAACTTTTAAAAAATTTTCTCTTTAATTCATTTAAAACTTTTTGTGTTAACTAATAATATTAACTTTACCCCTTTTTTTAAAAAAATAAATTATTTTTATAAAAATATTCTTTAACAAAAATTTTATTTTTTGTGATTAAATTTTATTTACCAAAATACTCTTTAACAAATTATTTTTGTATTTTACTATTAATTTTTTGATATCAATGTATATTATTTTAACATTAAATTAAAAAAATTTTACCACTGTTAATATATATAACAATTAATATTAATAAATAATTTATTTCATAGAATTATTAAAAATTATTAACAACTTTATCAAAACTTAAAAATAATGCAAGATGAATAAATTTTAAATTTTAAAAATTGATATTTTATTCCTTCACATCTTTACAAAAACAAGTTCATTAATAATTAAAAAATTATTGAAAGATATCATAGAAAAAATAATTTAATCATTAAAAATATTTTTAAAAATATTTTGAAAAAAATAATTTAATTAATAAAAAAATAATTTATTAAAGAGTATTTTGATAAACAAAATTTAATTACAAAAAAAATTTGTTAAAGGTATTTTTGTCAAAAATAATTTATTTTTTTTAAAAAATAAGTAAACTTAATATTAATTAACACAGAAAAAATTAAATAGATTAAATTTTTTTTAAAAAGTTATAATATATATATATATATATATATATATAAATAAATAAAAATAAAATGTCATTTTACCATCTTTAAAAAAAGAAAAGTATAATTTTCTCTTGTTTAAATTATTCTAAGTCTAAGATGTCATTAATTTTTTTTAAATTTGATACTGGACATATATTTTGTGTCTTTGGGAGCATATATATATATATATATATATTATATTACTGGAAAAAAATTTAAAATGAAAATTTGATAAAATAATAATATAATAATTTAATCATTTTTAAATTTATAATTGTTATATATAAATATTTTAATTCAAAATAATTAAATTATTATATTACCTAATCATTAAAAAAAACTTTATTCATTACTGATAGAAAAATGTTGACATTGTGGGACTCGAAAATTGAGTGGAAACTTCTAAAAGACCGCGTTTGGTACATGAGTTTGACTTCGATTTGTCAACAGTCAACATTTAATAATTTAATGTATTGTATATTTGTATTTGTATATGAACTGAACCTCAACCAATCCTAAACCTTTTCCATGTCATTGTTTCCTCACAAAATGAACATTGTTACTGGAGTAACATTCTAAATCAATTTTTTGAAAATTTATTCAAGTAATTTATTTTTTAATTATCAAATTAATTGTTTATTTTATACTTTTTAGATAAATTAATTATATATACTTTTAATTATATATCGTACTTTTAAATATTTAGATATAAATTGTTTTTATCATTATTAATAAAAATATTTAAAAAGAAACTCTTAAAATTTGTGAACCAAATTTCAAAGTAGACAAATAATCTAATGTAGATACTGATTTAATAAATAAAATTCATTAAAGACCGAAACACTTATTAAAAAATTTATTGAGACTAATTTGAAATATATTTCTCAGACTTGGTCACTCCAAACAATTAAATTATAATATATTGTTTTGAACGATGAATTTTTTGTCAGTGTCGAATTTCGATTTTTCCAACCCCCTTTTAAGTATAAAGAAAAAGGTTTTACGGTGACCTAAACAAAATATGGCTAATGAAAAGATATATAAATACATTAATCTCATCATCTCATGGAATGTTATATTAGGCCACTAGGTCAGGACTTTCTATTAAATACATATTTAAAAGTATTAATTTCTAAAATGCCCATATGAATTTCTTTTTCAAAAATACGCTTATGAATCAGTTAAATCATGCTTATATTTTTTATTCTGAGCATATTTGGCAAAAGTGTTAGTATTTAAAAAGTTTCATATAACGTGTAGACTAATAATTTAATTTCTTGTGAATTAAGTATGTGAAACTTGAATACAATA
Organism: Arachis ipaensis; assembly: GCF_059453495.1. Lineage (NCBI taxonomy): Eukaryota > Viridiplantae > Streptophyta > Magnoliopsida > Fabales > Fabaceae > Arachis > Arachis ipaensis. The sequence continues at coordinate 141,077,739 of NC_142444.1, forward strand.
CATATATGCTTTTTTATATTTAATTAATATGTGATGATTTCAAATATTTACTTACAATACTTTTTATTAATTGATGTGTATATCAGATAAATATCGTCATTAATAATTGATCTGACTGTTACAAATTCGACGTTATAACTCGGCATTATGTGTTATAACTTAGCAAACTTACGTTATAGCTCGGCCTTACATGTTACAAGTAGATTCAACGGACTACATCTTGGAGTTAAAACGTCCGATCAGATATCATTACCCATTACATCTTTATTATTATTCTTCAATTTAGACAATAAAGCAGGAACGTAACCGACTTGTATGGTTTCACCTATAAAAGGTATGATCTTCTATCCTAAAGGACACATGGTATTCACAATACTAACTTAAGCATCGGAGTGCCTTTTGCAAGTACACTCCTCCATTCTTGCTCGTTCTATCCACAAGCGTGTTACAAGCTCGGACTCTCAGAACTCACAAGTTCGGTGCTGAAAGCTATAACTCGGCATACTCATCAGGGACCGAGCTCTCTTAAAGGTATCCATACAGGAACAATTGGCGCCCACCGTGGGCCGAGAATATAATTCTTTCTTTATTTCATCGGCCTCGACGTTCTCACCTAAAGACATGGTTGAGCAACTTCCACCTACGCCATTCGAACTTCTTCGGATGGTGACTGAGTTACAACAAGCCAACCAGCGCATGGCAGAAGAAAATCAAAGAATGGCAAATCAGATTGCTAATATGAATAATGCTCGGATTGAAAATAACAATGACTGACAAGAACGAATAGAGGAAGCCGAGCATCAGTCAGGGCCGACGCATGTCTCCAAAACTGCTCGGCGCGAAGAAGAACAGCCTGAGCACAATGAGAAAGCTCGGCCAGAAAACGAAGATAACAACCTAGAAAACTCCCCCGGGCCATTCACGGCCGAGGTGATGAACTTCGTGCCGGCCAGGAGGTTCACTCTACCAACTACCTTAACCTCATATGATGGGTTAGGTGATCCAAAGAAATACATCAAAAAGTTCACCTCCATAATGATAGTAAATGGTGCATCCGATAAAGTTTTATGTCGTTGTTTTCCATCTTACTTAGACGGTCCTGCACTTGATTGGTTTTGTTCTTTGCCTGCAAGTTCCATCTCTCGTTTTCGAGACCTGTCAAAGCCGTTCGAGGAACATTTTGTAGGATCAGCAATCTGTCTGCATGATTCCGATTACCTGAGCACAATCAAACAAGGCCAGCATGAAAGCCTAAGAGATTACATGACGCGTTTCACAAAAATAGCTATGAGTATACCAGATCTCCACCCTGAGGTGGAATTGCATGCCATCAAAAGCAGACTCCGACCAGGGAAATTCCAGGAAACTATTGCTGCGGCCAAACCTAAAACCATGGCCGAGTTTCATAAAAAGGCGAAAGGTCAGATTGACATTGAAGAACTCCGACAAGCTCGAAAAACAGAGAGACCACATACAGAGAAGACGATAAAACACGAGATAGCAAGAAAAACTTCAAGCCAACTCCCCGATATGAATCTTATACTCAGTTCAACACCAAGCGTGACAACATCATCAAGGAAATCTTGAATTCAAAGTTGATCAAGCCACCGCAAAAAGCCGGCAAGTATCCAGATTCAAAGGGGGGCAGGCAGATCAAAATATTGTACTTTTCATCAAAAGTACGGACACACCACTGACGAGTGTGTCATCGCCAAAGACCTTTTGGAGCGGTTAGCTTGGCAAGGTAATCTCAATAAGTATATTGGTGGCCACATACAACGGCGCGCACCTCCCCCTGGTGACCAAAGCTCGGCAGCACAGCATAGCCGAGATAAAGAAAGACCGAACACCAACCCTCCCGACCAACCGAGATGTATCATTAACTGTATTTCTGGAGGTTTTGTAGGTGGAGGCGCCACAAACTCGGCACGAAAACGGTCTTACCGAGCTATGGTTTCAATAGAGGCCAGTCAAAATCATCATCAGACACCTCCACACTTTTCTCAAATGACATTCCAGGCCTCCGAATTCAACACCAACGTAACAAATCTAGATGACCCCGTTGTGATCTCCCTCCAGCTTGGAGATCTCCTAGTTAAAAAGGTTTTACTAGACCTTGGGAGTAGTGCCGATATTCTTTTTTACTCCACATTTCAGAAGATGAAGCTGAGCAACAACATCCTCTAACCTTCCACTCGAGACCTGGTCGGTTTCTCAGGTGGGAGAGTCCCGGTTATGGGCTCTGTGTGGTTCCAAACCACACTTGGTGAGATTCCCTTATCAAAGACTTAAGATATTCAATACTTGGTCATTGACTGTTTTAGTCCTTACAATTTGATACTTGGCCGACCTTTCTTAAATAGGTTCGGCGCTATTGTCTCTACAATTCATCTCTGTGTTAAGTTCCCTTTGCAGGATAATAAAATTGTAACTATCCACAGTGACGCCCGAGAGGCCAGAGAATGCTACAACAAAAGTTTTAAAAGACCTGAATGAAGTATCCAAAGTCATGTTCACAACATCATCAATTAACAGGAGCTACCAGCCCTGTCCGACCTTGATCCCAGGGTAGGAACCCTCGAACGACCGACCCCGACGGAGGACTTGCATAAAATCTATTTTACAGATAACACGGAAAAGTTCACTTATGTGGGATCCACACTAATCAAGGAGGAGAAGACTTTATTCTAGATGTTCCTCCAATGAAACTCCGACTTATTCGCCTGGACCCCAGCTGACATGCCAGAAATTGACCCATCCATCATATCCCATAAACTGGTATTGGACCCGTCTATCCGACCTATAGCACAAAAAAAGCGAAACCTCGGTCATGACAAAAAACAAACCTCTCTGGAAGAAACCAAGAAGCTCATCAATGCCGGCTTCATTCAAGAAATTAGGTTCACGACATGGCTGGTGAACATCGTCATGGTGAAAAAGCATAACGGTAAATGGCGCATGTGCGTTGATTTCACCGATCTCAACAAAGCATGCCCAAAAGACTCTTATCCCTTACCATCTGTAGATTGTTTAGTTGACAATGCTTCCGGTTATGAAAAACTGAGCTTTATGGATGCATATTCTGGTTACAATCAGATCCAAATCCATCCATCTGATCAAAGCGAGACCACTTTTATTACTGAATATGAAAACTACTGTTACAAAGTCATGCCATTTGGCCTTAAGAATAAGAATGCAGGTGCAACATATCAATGCCTAATGGACAAAGGAAACCACTATTTTTATATTTATCTGTGACTAATTGGGCTGTTAGCTCCGTTCTTATTGCAGAAAGGCAAAAGCGGCAATTGCCGATCTATTTCACTAGAAAAACACTACAAAATGCAGAACTTCGCTATCCGAGCATTGAGAAGCTAGCTTTAGCCCTTGTTTTCTCGGTAAGAAGACTTCGACCATATTTTCAAAGTCATGTCATCTATGTTTAGACAGATCAACCTTTGCGACAAGTTCTTCAAAAACCAGAACTAGCTGGCCGACTAGTAAAATGGTCGGTGGAACTTTCCGAGCTCGATATCAGATACCAAGGACGATCATCCATCAAATCTCAATTCTTGGTCAATTTCATTGTCGAATTCACGGTTCCAGACGCACCTAAAAATTCAACCGAATGGTCTTTATATGTAGACGGCTCCTCTAACCCACACGGGTGTGGAGCTAGAATCATATTAGACGATAGAAATGGTAATGTCATCGAACAATCGCTACACTTTTTCTTCAAGGAAAGTAACAACCAGAGTGAGTATGAAGCTCTTATTGCCGGCTTCAGACTCGCTACCGATCTCAACATTGCCGAGCTTAAGGTATACTGTGATTCCCTGCTCATCATCCAGCAAGTAAACGAGTTATACCTAGTAAAGGACCCTTTATTATCCAAATACCTTGCAATTGTTCAAACCTTACTTTCAAAATTTCATAAATGTGACATTGAACATATACCCCGGGAGGACAATAGCCGAGCTGACATCCTATCTAAGCTCGCCAGCACTCAAAGAAATAATTCCTCCCTTCACCAATCTATGCTAATTAAACATAATATACAATTAACAGAGGTTCTTAGTGTCACACAGGATGCATATTGGAGAACATCATACATAAACTATCTTCGGACAGGGATCTTGCCAGGCGAAGTTAAAAACATTCAGCACTTTCGCCGACAAGCTTCGTTATAACAATTGCCTATATAAACGAGGATTCTCTTGTCCTTTACTAAAATGTCTTTGCAAACCAGAAGCCGATCTTGCGCTAGCCGAGGTGCATGAAGGTATTTGTGGTACACACCTTGGAGTCTGGAGCCTGTCTTCCAAAATCCTTCGAGCTGGTTTCTATTGGCCAACGTTGCAACAAGATTGTAAAGCAAAATTCAAAAGCTGTGACAACTGCCAGAAACACAATCCGATCACACACCTTCCAGCGGAACTCCTACACAGTTCCGAGGTAAGTTGGCTGTTCAACCAATGGGGGCTCGACATCCTTGGTCCCTTTCCCTTAGCGGAAGGGCAGGTAAAATTTTTAATAATAGCCATTGATTACTTTTCAAAATGGATAGAAGTGCAACCCTTAGCGAAAATCGCCTCACAACAAATGGTTTCCTTTGTATGGAAACATATTATCTGTAGATTCGGCATACCTCGGCACATTATCACTGATACTGGCCGCCAGTTTGCCGATAAAAAATTCATTTCCTTTTTGCAGAACTTAAAAGTCAAACTTCATTTCTCCTCGGTGGAACACCCACAAACAAATGGATTAGCAGAAGCCATGAATAAATTCATCCTACATGCCTTAAGGAAGAAACTCGACGAGGGAAAAGGCCTTTGGGCCGAACTCATTCTAGAGATCATATAGGGATACAATACCACCATCCACTCAACAACAAAAAAAACACCTTTTCGACTGGTGTATGGCTCTGACGCAATGATACTTGTGGAGATCTCTCAAGGCTCACTCCGCACTCAAATGGCCGACCATACTACAACAGATAAAGCTCGGAAACCCGAACTAGACCTCCTTGAAGAACTCTGAGCTTCAACAGCAATCACACACCGAGCTATGCAACAACATATAGCTCGGCGATACAATGAGAAACTTCACCCAAGGTCCTTTCAAGTAAACGACCTTGTGCTTAGAAGAACAGAACAGGCTCGGAAACCATCAACCCATGGCAAGCTAGCAGCTAACTGGGAAGGCCCTTTCCGGATCATAGAAGTCATCAGAAAACGGAGCCTACCGACTACAAACCCTAGATGGTAACACTTTGCCTAATACTTGGAATGTATCATCTTTAAAGTTATATTACAGTTAAAAGTCAGGGACAGACAAGTACTCTTTTTCCTACTGCCAAGATTTTTTCCCAAAACGGATTTTGCTTGGAGAGGTTTTAACTTGGCTTGTGATGCTTGAGCATCTTTTCTATCTTTTCCTAGTGAATTTGTATTTAATTTGTTGAGTTTAATCAAGAATTAATTATCTTTTAGCCACTATGGATGCTACTTTGAGTCGTGTGCGATTCTGTTTATTTTAGGTAGCATTTGTTGGATTTGATGGAGCTTCTGCAGAAAAAGAGAAGAAGGCTATATAGGGCAGAAATAGCCTAGAGGATGGAGAGAAAGCTTGCGAAAATGGAAGGAACACAAGAAACCAAGGAGCTGACTAGCGAGGAACGACGCGTGCGCGTACCTGACGCGCGCGTGTGATTTGGAGCTTTCCATGGCGACGCGTGCGCGTGATTCGGAGATTTGCACAGTGACGCGTGCGCGTTCCTGACGCGTGCGCGTTCCTGACGCGTGCGCGTTTCTAACGCGTACGCATGATACACGAAGAAGACCATCGATGCGTACGTGTGACATGCGCCACGTGCAAAAAATGCAGAAAACGCTGATTATTTAATTAATTCTGATTTAAACTTTATTTTATTTTTTTTAAAATAGGAAAAGATATTATTTTCGTTTTAGAAAATAGATTTTAAATTAATTAGGATTAGATATAAAAGGGAAAAGAAACTTCTCTTCGGGGATTCCACTTTTCATTCTACCTCAGCCCAATTTATAGTTTACCAGAATCCTTATTTTCTCTCTGAACTATGAGCAACTAAACCTCCACTGTTAAGGTTAGGAGCTCTGTCTATTGTATGGATTGATACTATTATTTTTTTATTTTAATTCATGTATTGATTTCTATTTCAAGAATTGCTTTCGTCCTTTATCTTATGAAATTGGGTGGAACGGAAGTATGATCCTCTTTCTAATTGAGTTCTTGTATAACTTGGAAAAGCTCTTTACTTGAACAACAGCTTGAAAATAATTTTTCCTAAATTCTAATTATTTGGACTTAACAGGATACGTGACATATAATCCTCTTATATTTGGATAATTAGAATTTTTGTGGCATAATAACTAGAATTAAACTTTACCCCCTAATTGCAATTAATTGACCAAGGAATTGGCGGTTGATGAAAGTTAGAGGAGACTAGAAAGTTCTAAGGAATTAGGGTCTAGTCACATATAGTTTGCCATGAATTAAATCTTGCATGATTGAAATAAATTAATAAGAAAAGTCAATCCGAAAAATAGATAACTCTGAAGCCTTAACTGCCTTCTCCATACATATTTCACAATCTGTTTACTGCTTGCTTTATTAAATTTCTGCATCATTGTTTAATGCTTTTGAATACCAAAATACTCTTTTCTGTTTGTCTAACTAAGTAAATTAATCAACCATTGTTGCTTAGTCCATCAATCCTCGTGGGATCAACCCTCACTCACCTGAGGTATTACTTGGTACGACCCAGTGCACTTGCCGGTTAGTTTGTGGTTATAAATTCTGCACCAAGTTTTTGGCGTCGTTGCCAGGGATTGATAGTGATTAACAACTATTAGTTGTTTGATTGCTTAGATTAGGCGTTTTAATTTTAATTTTATTTAAATTTTCCCTTAGTATTTTTGAAAATACATAAATAAATAAATAAATAGCACTAATATTTTTCTTAATTTCTGAAATTAAGTTTGGTGTCCCCTAGTTATTTTTATTTCAATTTTTTCTGTTTATTTTTCTTGTTAATTTCGAACTTTTCTGTCCTAATTTTGCCTACAAATTTCAAAATTTATTTATTTATTTTATTTAGTATTTTTATTTTAATTGTTTACACAGGTTACCTCATTGGGAATTATCTGCACTCTGACGTAGAGAGTTCCATCGTTTCTTATCTTCTGTCTGTTTATGCGCAGGAACAGAGATAAGGAACCTCTCTTAGAGGTTGATCCTGAACCTGAAAGGACTTTCAGACAGCGTTTGCAACAAACAAGACTTTACAAGACTGCAGAATCCACTATGGATCCTAATAATGCTGTTAATGCCAATGTAGTAAATCCAAATGAGAATGAGCAACAAAGGAGAGTGCTTGGCTCTTACTCTGCTCCTACTGCAGATCTTTATGGAAAAAGCATCGTGGTGCCTCCTATAGCTGTGAACAACTTTGAGTTGAAGCCACAATTGGTCACCCTGGTGCAACAAAACTGCCAGTATCATGGTCTTTCCCAGGAAGACCCAAATCAATTTATTTCTAATTTTCTGCAGATTTGTGATACTGTAAAGACAAATGGAGTGAAGCCAGAGGTGTACAAACTCATGCTCTTTCTGTTTTCTCTGAGGGATGGAGCAAAGCTATGACTAGATTCCCAACCCATGGAGAATTTGGATACTTGGGACAAGGTTGTTACTGAGTTTTTTACTAAATTTTTCCCACCAAAGAAGCTGACTAAGCTTAGGGTGGAGGTTCATACCTTCAGGCAGAAGGATGGTGAAACTCTTTATGAAGCTTGGGAGAGATACAAGCTGCTGACTAGGCAATACCCCCCGGACATGTTCTCCAAATGGACCCAACTAGATATCTTTTATGAATGTTTGGGTGAAATGTCCAAAATGTGCTTAGATAATTATGCAGGTGGTTCATTGCACAAGAAGAAGACACCGGAGGAGACTATTGAGCTGATTGAATTGGTTGCTAGCAACCAATATTTATACTCATCTAACAGGAATCCTGTGAACTCTGAGGCTCCTCAGAAGAAGGGTGTTATGGAAGTAGAAGCTCTTAATGCTATTCTTGCTTAGAACAAGCTTATGTCTCAATAAATAAATCTACTTACTCAGCAGATGGGTGGAATGCAGGTCTCAGCTATCAATGCCCAAAATCCACCTCAAGAGGTCTCTTATGACATGACAGGTAACTTTATGAAAAATGATAATTATGATTATGCTCAATCCTCTTCTGAACAGGTCAATTACATGGGGAGTGGTCTTAGAAATCCCAACAATGATCTATACTCTAAGACATACAATCAGGGATGGAGAAATCATCCAAAATTTGGGTGGAGGGACCAACCTCAGAGACCTCAGAATTTCAACAATAATTCTCAGGGCGGCTTCCAACAGAACAATCACAATAACCGCCAATTTCAGTCTCATTAACGACAATCACCTCTGCAGGAAAATTCTAAATTCCAAGAAGATTCTAATTGGGAGATGATGAGGAGTTTTATGCAGGAAACCAGAGCCTCCATTAGAAAATTGGAGGTGCAAATGGGCTAACTGAGCAAGCAAATACCTGAGAGGTCTGCAAGTACATTTCCAGGTGATACAATGGTGAACCCAAGAGAAGACTGCAAGGTTATTCAATTAAGAAGTGGTAAAGTAGCTGGCTCTGAGACCAAGGTCAATGGAGAGTTAGTTAAAAAAGAAGCTCCAGAGGAGAAGAAGGAAGAAGTAGAGCACGCCCCTCCAAAGCGTGCAGACAACCCATTCCCTGACTTTCTTGACACTTATCCTACATTGCCAAAGGCTCCAGAATACAAGCCAAAAATGCCATATCCTTAGAGGCTTCAGAAGGCTTCCAAAGAAAAGTAATTTTCTAAATTTTTAGATGTCTTCAAGAAGCTACAGATCAACATTCCTTTTGCTGAGGCTCTTGAGCAAATGCCTCTCTATGATAAATTTATGAAAGAGTTGCTAACCCACAAGAGGAATTGGAAGGAACAAGAAACAGTGGTGTTAACCAAGGAATGTAGTGCCATAATTCAACACAACCTTCCTGAGAAAATGCCAGATCCAGGAAGCTTCGTAATTCCTTGCATCATTGGAGATGTCACCATTCAGAGAGCTTTATGTGATCTTGGAGCTAGCATCAATCTAATGCCACTTTCAGTGATGAAAAAGCTTCAAATTGAGGAGTAAAATCCACTCGTATTTCTCTTCAACTTGCTGATCTTTCTATTAAATTACCTGTGGGTGTTGTTGAGGATTTACTTGTTAAAGTAGGACCATTTATTTTTCCTGTTGATTTTGTTATATTAGACATGGAAGAGGAGGTAAAGTCCTCTATTATACTTGGTAGACCCTTTTTAGCTACAGGTAGAGCTCTGATTGATGTGCAAAAGGGTGAATTAACCCTGAGGGTCAATGAAGAACATGTGGTCCTTAATGTTTTTGAAACTCTCAAGCACCCTAATGATTCTGAAGGGTGTACGAAAATAGATGTTATTGAACCACTTGTTCAAGAGGTACTAAAAGCTGAGGTACTTGATGACATTCTGGATCCTATTTCTGAGTATGAATTAGTGGAAGTTGATGATTCACCACCCCAAAAGGCTGTGGTTCACACGCCTAAAGCAGAGGAGGAAGCCCCCAAGCTTGAGCTCAAACTTTTACCTTCTTCTCTAAAATATGTGTTCTTGGGTGAAAATGATTCATATCCAGTGATTATTAGCTCTTCCCTGAAGCCTGAAGACGAAGAGGCGCTTATTTCAGTGCTCAGGAGCCATAAAACAGCTCTTGGGTGGACCATTAGTGACTTGAAAGGGATTAGTCCAACCAAGTGTATGCACAAGATCCTCCTTGAAGATGATGCTAAACTAGTTGTGCAACCACAAAGGAGACTCAATCCAACCATGAAAGAGGTGGTCCAAAAAGAGGTAATGAAATTATGGGAAGCAGGTATTATTTACCCTATTTCTAACAGTCCTTGGATAAGTCCTGTGCAGGTAGTTCCCAAGAAAGGAGGGATGACCGTGATCAAGAATGAAAAGAATGAGCTTATTCCTACAAGAACAGTCACAGGTTGGAGAATGTGTATAGACTACAAGAGGCTAAACACTGCTACAAGGAAGGATCACTTCTCCCTGCCTTTCATTGATCAGATGCTTGAGAGGTTAGCCGGTCATGCTTTTTATTATTTTCTAGATGGATATTCTGGATATAACCAAATTGCAGTGGACCCTCAAGATCAAGAGAAGACAACATTCACATGCCCCTTTGGAGTATTTGCCTACAGGAGAATGCCTTTTGGACTTTATAATGCTCCAGCAACTTTTCAGAGGTGTATGCTTTCAATTTTTTCTGACATGGTTGAAAAGTTCGTTGAGGTATTTATGGATAATTTTTTTGTTTTTGGTAATTCTTTTGAATCCTGCCTTAAGCATTTATCTCTTGTCTTGAAATGGTGTCAAGGATCAAACCTTTTTTTAAATTGGGAAAAATGCCATTTTATGGTTACAGAAGGCATTATTCTTGGACACCGGATTTCAAGTAAGGAGATTGAGGTTGATAGAGCAAAGGTGGAGGTAATTAAAAAATTACCACCACCAGCTAATGTTAAGGCAGTCAGGAGTTTCTTGGGTCATGCAGGATTTTATAGAAGAGTTATAAAGAATTTTTCTAAAATTGCTAAACCATTAAGAAACCTGTTGGTTGCTGATGTTCCTTTTATCTTTGATTCTAATTACCTGCATGCTTTTGAAACTCTGAAAGTAAACCTTACCTCTGCTCCTATTATAGCTCCCCTTGACTGGGATTTACCATTTGAATTTATGTGTGATGCTAGTGATTTTGCTAAATGAGCTGTTCTAGGACAGAGGCATGGCAACCTTATACATGTCATTTACTATGCTAGCCGTGTGTTAAATGATACCCAAAAGAATTACACAACTACAAAAAAGGAATTATTAGCTATTGTGTATGCTGTTGATAAGTTTAGGTCCTATTTAATTGGTTCTAAGGTTATTGTTTATACTGACCATGCTGCTTTTAAGTACCTTCTAACCAAGCAGGACTCTAAACCAAGATTAATCATATGGGTGTTACTCTTTCAGGAGTTTGATATTGAGATAAAAGACAGGAAAGGGTTAGAAAATCAAGTAGCTGACCATCTCTCTAGAATTGAGCCTGATGCAGGAGTACAACCACCCGCAGGAGTACAACCACCCACAGCTGTGACTGAAACATTTCCTAATGGGCAATTGTTCCTCATTCAGCAGGCTCCATGTTTGCAGACATTGCAAATTACAAAGCTATGAATTTTATTCCAAAGGAGTACAGTAGGCAACAAGTAAAGAAGCTATTAATTGATGCAAAGTACTACATTTGGGAGGAACCATACCTTTTTAAAAGGTGCTCAGATGGTATAATCTAGAGATGTGTCCTGGATGAGAAAAAGTAGTAGATTCTTTGGCACTGTCATGGTTCTGATTATGGAGGTCACTTTGGTGGTGAAAGGACAGCTACAAAGGTCCTTCAGAGCGGGTTCTATTGGCCGACTCTCTTCAGGGACTCAAGAGCATTTGTGAAGCACTGTGATAGATGTGAAAAAGCCACGAATCTCCCTGCCAACCATGAAATGCCACAGCAGGGGATTCTTGAGGTTGAGCTGTTTGATGTGTGGGGCATTGATTTCATGGGACCCTTCCCACCTTCACATTCAAACAACTATATCCTAGTGGCAGTTGATTAAGTGTCCAAGTGGGTGCAAGCTGTGGCTCTACCTACCAATGATGCCAAGGTGGTAATGAGCTTTCTTCAGAGATATATCTTTAGCCGGTTTGGTGTCCCAAGGACACTCATTAGTGATGGAGGAAGTCACTTCTGTAACAGACAGCTAGACTCACTTCTGCAGAGATATGGAGTCCGTCATAAAGTGGCAACCCCCTATCACCCTCAGATAAGTGAATAGGTTGAAGTTTCCAACAGGAAACTCAAGAGGATTCTAGAAAAGACCGTTAGTGTTTCAAGAAAGGACTAGTCTAGAAAGCTTGATGATGCTCTCTGGACATACCGGACAGCTTACAAGACTCCTATTGGCATGTCCCCTTATCAGTTGGTCTATGGCAAAGCCTGTCACTTGCCAGTTGAGCTGGAGCATAAAGCTTACTGGGCAATCAGGTATCTGAATCTTGATTCAGAAGCTGCGGAAATTAAGCGAATGCTTCAGTTGAATGAGCTTGATGAATTCAGATATTCAGCCTATGAGAATGCCAAGCTCTATAAGGAGAGAACCAAGTTATTGCACGACAAGAAAATTTCCATCAGAGTCTTTGATCCAGGACAGAGAGTGCTTTTGTATAATTCAAGGCTCAAACTCTTTCCCGGGAAGCTGAAATCCCGGTGGTCAAGACCGTTTGTGGTTACCAGAGCTTCACCATATGGTCATGTGAAAATACAGGAAGAGAATTCTGACAGAAAATTTACAGTGAATAGCCAGAGGTTGAAGCACTATCTTGGAGGCGAGATCGATCGCCAGAGGTCCGCTCATCTGCTGAATTAGCAGAACTGACCGTCAAGTTAGTGACGTTAAAGAAGCGCTTGATGGGAGGCAACCCGATAATTTTGTATCCTTGGTTATTTTTCATAGTAGTGATTTTCTTATTATTTGATTTTTATTTAATTTTTACTGCTTTTCTTTCGTTTTAAGTGTGTTCTGATCATGCAGCTATTTTAGAACAGGAATCGAACTCTTCAAAAAAAAATGATCACACGGCGCGCGAGCGTCTACGATGCGTACGCATCATATGTGTGTGCGTGAAAAATAAAAATTGAACAGAAAGTTTTGCTTTGCAGGAGTGGTGTTGGTGGCGTGCCTTGAGCACAAGCAAGTCCACGCGTATGCGTCCCTCACGCATACGCGTCGCTTGCGTACGCACCAGTCCACGCGTACGCGTCCCCCATGCGTACGCGTGACCCTACAAATCGGCATAAATGGGTGTATGGCCAGAGAGTTATGATGGTGTGGGGCTGGAACTGTGCTGGGAGCACAAGCCCCACCACGCGTACGCGTCCCTGACGCGTGCACGTCGTTTTCCCACAATGGCCATCCACGCGTACACGTCCCTGACGCATACGCGTCATATGAGAATTTTGGTTTCCATGTCATGCAAACAGAGAGTTGTGCGTGCGCGGGGCTGCCCTCGCACCATTCGCACAACCAACATCACGCGTACGCGTCACATGCGACGCCCAATTAAACCACCTTAGCGCCTGATTTCAAATCATCCACCCCCCAATCCTAATTCTCTCTTGTTCTTTTATACTTTTATTCTTCTTTCATCATACTATGTTTTTTTATGTCTTTCTATGTCCCTCTCTATTTTTCAGTTCTTCTTTGCTTGAGGACAAGCAAACCTTTAAGTTTGGTGTTGTCACTTCGCTGATGGTTTTTCTGTTTAATTTTATGGTACCAAAGGGAGGCGAATCATCTTCACAGAGGAGCACAGCCTGAAGAATAAAACAGCCACTAGGATAACTGAGGTGGTTGAATTCCTTTCATTCTATATTCCTTCCCACTCTTACTATGTTATGTTCCGATTTTCTGCTATTTTGTCTCGTTTATTGCATCATCCTTTATTAGATAAATTCCTAGGTTCTAGTTTTGTTATTTTCAAAATTTCTATTAGTTGCTTTAATTCTGAAAGGTGTCTCATGTATTGCCCACTGAGCTTGAAATCAAAAAAGAAAGAAGAAAAGGGGATGTAATGCATGAGAAATTGAGTTTATTTTTTTAAGAGTAGTCTCATTTAATCAAATGTGGTGGTATTCTCTGTGATTTTGAATGCATGACATAAACTGTGCATATTTGAATTTGAATCAAGGAATGTTGACGTACAAGGAAAAGGAATTTAGAGAAGTATTATGAATTTTCTGAAAATTTGTGACAGTTAATCCTTGAAGCAAAAGAAACAGCAAAAAAAAAAGCGAGGTCCAAGGCTCTGAGCATCAATGAATAGGGAGGTTAGACATGATTAAAAGCTCAAAGAGTTGTTTCCCTAGTCATATGCTTGTGGTGTTCTTGTGTCAAGTAATCCTTGAGACAAAATATTTAGAGTCGAGATCAACTGCAATTAGTAGAGTATGCCAAAGGCTTTGAGCACCACTGTCTGGGAATAGCTGAAAGAAAAATCAGAACTTCAAAAGAGTTCCCCAGTTAAGTGCTTGTGGTGTTCTTGTGTCAATTAACCCTTGAGACAGAACATTTAAAGTCACGGCTAGGCTCAAGGTGCAAAGCACCATTTAATTGAGAATTAAGGGATATATGCTGTGTTCAAGGATTTAACTGAGGTATAAAGATCAGAGAACTCATAATATGATCCGGATTCTAATTCCGCATGACATTGACATTCTTCTGATTCAAAGGAGAGTGAGATGCCAAAACTATTCAAGATTGCAGCTGTAAACCCCACTATAAGAAGAGATATGAGCTTAATCGAACTCTCATTCTCATGCAAATTCACACCTTAATCTTGCACTCATTTTGGTTGCTTGAGGACAAGCAACAATTCAAGTTTCGTGTTGTGATGCGTGAGCATCTTTCCTATCTTTTTCTAGTGAATTTGCATTCAATTTGTTGAGTTTAATAAAGAATTAATTATCTTTTAGCCACTATGGATGCTACTTTGAGTCGTGTGCAATTCTGTTTATTTTAGGTAGCATTTGTTGGATTTGATGGAGCTTCTGCAGAAAAAGAGAAGAAGGCTATATAGGGCAGAAATAGCCTAGAGGATGGAGAGAAAGCTTGCGAAAATGGAAGGAACACAAGAAACCAAGGAGCTGACCAGCGAGGAACGACGCATGCGTGTACCTGACGCGATCGCGTGATTCGGAGATTTGCACAGCGACGCGTGCGGGTACCTGACGCGTACGCGTGATACGCGAAGAAGACCATCGACGCGTACGCGTGACTGACGCGTACGCATGGCATGCGCCACGTGCAGAAAACGCAGAAAACGCTGATTATTTAATTAATTCTGATTTAAACTTTATTTTATTTTTTTAAATAGGAAAAGTTATTATTTTCATTTTAGAAAATAGATTTTAAATTAATTAGGATTAGATATAAAAGGGAAAAGAAACTTCTCTTCGGGGATTCCACTTTTCATTCCACCTCAGCCCAATTTACAGTTTACCAGAATCCTTATTTTCTCTCTGAACTATGAGCAACTAAACCTCCACTGTTAAGGTTAGGAGCTCTGTCTATTGTATGGATTGATACTATTATTTTTCTATTTTAATTCATGTATTGATTTCTATTTCAAGAATTGTTTTCGTCCTTTATCTTATGAAATTGGGTGGAACGAAAGTATGATCCTCTTTCTAATTGAGTTCTTGTATAACTTGGAAAAGCTCTTTACTTGAACAACAGCTTGAAAATAATTTCTCCTAAATTCTAATTATCTGGACTTAACGGGATACGTGACATATAATCCTCTTATATTTGGATAATTAGGATTTCTGTGGCATAATAACTAGAATTAAACTTCACCCCCTAATTGGAATTAATTGACCAAGGAATTGGCGGTTGATGAAAGTTAGAGGAGACTAGAAAGGTCTAAGGAATTAGGGTATAGTCACATATAATTTGCCATGAATTAAATCTTGCATGATTGAAATAAATTAATAAGAAAAGTCAATCTGAAAAATAGATAACTCTGAAGCCTTAACTGCCTTCTCTATACATTTTTCACAATCTGTTTACTGCTTGCTTTATTAAATTTCTGCATTATTGTTTAATGCTTTTGAATACCAAAACACTCTTTTCTGTTTGTCTAACTAAGTAAATTAATCAACCATTGTTGCTTAGTCCATCAATCCTCGTGGGATCGACCCTTACTCACCTGAGGTATTACTTGGTACGACCCGGTGCACTTGCCGGTTAGTTTGTTGTTATAAATTCCGCACCAGCTTGCCTACCTACACCTTTGTACTCAAAGGTCTTTCAATATGCATAACTTTCTTATTTTTAACAAATTCCTTCCTTCACATTAAGTTGCTTTCTTTTCCAAATTATATCATTCCGACATCTACTCACAATCAAACCTGTCAGGGGTTACCGATCAAATTGGAAATTACCAATCACACAATAATTGTCGATCAAACGAATCATTGATCAATCTACAATCACCGACCAAATAACAATTACCGATCAAACAGCAATCACTAACTAAATAACAATCACCGATCATACCAGAAATCACAAATCAAACAACTGTTCCCGATAAAATGACAAACGCCGATCAAATCAAACATTATCAATCAAACACCAATTGTCATTTAGACAACAATTGCTGACCAAACCAAACAGACGAATCTGTTCCATAAATATCATACAATACATCCTTCTATTTTTGCAGTTCAGAAAACTAGAAATTTAATCATCTATCTTCCCAAATACCAATTTTTTACCAAAGATTCAAAAACGACAATTCAAATACGCATCCTTGCAGCAACGCCTACTCAAACAAATGATCACAATTCAACATATCTATCAAAAGTTATTCATGCAAACTAACATCATATATTATCATGGAATAAGATGCCTTTCTTTTTTTACAAGGCACCTACAAAAATGTTCAAAAAGCTCACAAAAGGAGAAACAAGTTTAACTACACCAACTACTAAAGAGTTTAAACTAACATACAACACCTAAAAAAAATAAATTAGCAAACACAACAATTCATTCAAACATTTTCAGCCTCTTCCTCGGCATCGCCATCATCTTCCACCATGGCTCCATCTTGGACAATCTTTCCCGGATCCATCTGAGACAAATCAACATCAGGAGTAAGAAACTTGGCCTGTTGAAAAGCTTGCTCGAACTCTTCCACAAATGAATCAAGAATCTCCGTTCCCTTGTGCTTTTCCATCTCCTTCAACTTCACTGTAACCTCAATAACTTGAGTAGTCATGTTGGAAAGGTCGGCTTCATTCTTCTTAAGATCTTCCACCTCTTTCGAATAATTTTCCTTCATTACCTTCAACTGCTTCTTAGTTTCTGATAACTTAGTCTCCAACTCAGCAGGTTTCTTACTCTTTAACTCCAGTTCTTCCTTTAAAGTCGGGTCTTGCTTAAGCTCGGCAAACCTCTGATGTTTCTTTTACTGGCTACGCCCCAAACTGGCAAGCCAAAAACAAATCACCTTAAACAAGAAACAAATCAAAGCTATCTTTAGATTTTCATCTATCTATAAAAAAAAACCAACATAACAAAAACAAATACCTGCATATATTGATTTATGGCGACGTCACCAACCTTGTCTGCCAACATCACATCCGCCGAAGTCTGGAACACATCATCAGCAACAGCCATATAGGGGAAGTCATTTACCCACAATGACGAGCCATCACTTTGATCGGCAACGTCATGCAATCTCTGTTGAATTTTGAAAAAACTTTGAATTTTCTCAATAGGAACTTCACTTCCATCATCTTCGGAACATTCAGACAGATCGACAACATTTGTTTTTCTTTTCTTCAAACTAACCTTCCTTCTCACTGGCTTCAGCTGATTAACTTCACCAACACCAACAGCCTTTTCTACTTTTGAAGTAGACCCATCTTTCTCAAGATTTTTGCTCTTAACCCGAGCTCCCAGAGTAGACGCCGACACCCCAGATACTTTCTTCCTGAAACAAAACACAAGACTTAACAACATAAACCTCATACAAATAAATAGTTCATGATTTTAAAAGATTACCTAAATATCCTATCACTGCCTGCCTATTCTTGTCCCACTATAGCAGATCAAACACAAAAATCAACTCTTTTCGATCAACACCCTCAACTAAATACTCAATTATACATTCATCTCTTGGCTTAATGACCTCGGGCCCTAAGATATTGTTCGGCTCCGAACACCACCGAATTGGGAACTTCTCCCCTAAGTGCTCATCAACATAAAAAGGGAAGTCCCCTTCAGCACTAGTCACCTTCAGATACATCTCCTTAAACTCCTTAAAGGACGACTTATACAGCTTAAAAATCGCAAACCTCGGCGAACTATTCAAATTCACCCACCCACCTTTCCGCACTCCCTTAGCCTGAAACAGAGAGAAAAACAGCTCCATCGATGGTACCTCCTCCAAAAATTCCATAAGAATTTCAAACGCACGAAGAAAAGCCTACCCATTGGGATGCAGTTGAGAAGGTGCGCAGTTCAACTGCTTTAGCACCTGACACTGAAAATCACTAAAGGGAAGCTTCACCCTCAGTTCCTCCAACACACAACTATACATAAAAAAAATGCTCAAAACCCTCCCCCCTATGGAATACCCTATCTTTTTTAGAACAAGGGAGTAACTCCAATCATACTCCAGAGCCAGCCTTCACAATCCTAGCCTTGTCTATTTCAGTTACTGCACCCTCATCCAGAAACAATGAAACACGACTCCTCACATCATCATTTACAGTCGTAAGACCAATCTATCTTCCCCTTTTTCTCTTTCTCAAACCCCATTCGAAAACAACAGTGAAGAAGAAGAAGAACAGAAAATGAATCACAGAATCAAAACTGAGAATACAAGATAAGGGATTAACACATACCTCTTGTACTCATTTTTCCCTTTAAAATGCCTCTAAAAAAGTAATGCAGCAAAATGAAAACCTTCATGATTCCAAAGTGTTTTAATTAACACACTTAAACCAAATTTCGGTTCCACTGCCCTCTATCCTATCAGTTACATCAAACCCAATGAAGCCTGCATTGGAAACACGCACGTTCATTAAACATGCATTTACTTCTTTCTCTCTCCTAATCATATCACTATGTAGTTTCGAAAACTGTTTAATAAAGCACCTTGAACTGGGGGCTCCAAGGGCAACCCAAACTCGCCAAGCTACATCCTCACTTAATAGCCGACTTATAACTCATTAAATGCTCAACCTGCTTCATTAAACATATTCTCAGGCTAAGCTTGGGGCTATGATCTGGCCATTACAAATTCAATGTTATAACTCGGCATCATGTGTCATAACTCGGAAAACTTATGTTATAGCTCGGCTTTACACGTTACAGGTAGACTCAACGGACTACATCTTGGAGTCAAACGCCCGATCAGATATCATCACGCATTACACCCTTATTATTGCTCTTCAATTTAGACAATAAAGCAGGAACATAACCGACCTGTACGGTTTCAACTATAAAAGGTATGATCTTCTATCCTAAAGGACACATGGTATTCACAATACTAACTTAAGTATCGGAGTGCCTTTTGCAGGTACACTCCCCCATTCTTACTCGCTCTCTCCACAAGCGTGTTACAAGCTCGGACTCTCAAAACTCACAAGTTCGGTGCTAAAAGCTATAACTCGGCATACTCATTAGGGACCGAGCTCTCTTAAAGGTATCCATACAGAAACAATAATGAATAATAAAATGATTTAATTGATTAATCATTTAATATCTGAATGAAACTAACTCAACAAGTGAAAAATAGAATATTTTTGGATAATAAACACGATAGACAAAGATGAATTAATTTCAAATATGAAAAATGGCCTACTTTTTGCTATATTTGTCAGAAATTGGACATGATGATTCAAATTGTTATCTCTTCGGAACTGAGACTAAGACTATAACACATTTAATATTAGAATGTCTATCTCTCAATTGTATCATTTTAATAACGAAAATATTATAACCACATCCATATATTTAATAATAAAATAAAACTTTTTAATTTAAATTTTATCAAACTGAAAATATTTTTTTCTTTTAAATAAATACACATGGATATAAATCACAACGATATATATATAAAAGTAACTAACAAACATTACAAGTAATTACAATTACGACTCTTATCCCTTTTTACAAAGATATCATAATAATAGCGAGGAAAAAATAATAATTAAGTTCATACAACAATATTGCATATATAAAAATACAGTAATTTTTTCATAAGCTTTTTCGTCCTTTTCCTGAAAAAAAAAGTTTGTAAGGGGTGCGAACTGAACCATACGGTTTCACTAGAGAAGTTTTAGAATTGTTATAGAAGGATATATAAAAAGGAGAGTTGTTTTCAACCACAGGAATCATCACTCGTCTTATGAACCTTTTCGAAAATCAACAATTACTTATCCAAAGTCCAAATTCATAGTTCGATTATAAAAATCTCAAAAGTTACTTAAATTATACGAATAACCAGCATGTTCCAAATATAGGTTCATTAAGTCTATGATGAATCAATTTAATTTTTTCATACTTTACTAAACCTCACACATAAATCAATCACGGCCTTCGGCTCAAAGTAAAATCAATCAACACTCAAACCACCACAAGTCGAAGTGTATATCGAATTTCCACCAACGTACCAAGGCACATAGCTTACTCAATTACGACCTCTGACCTAAACATAATTAAATCACGGCCTCCAACCCAACATACAATCAAATTACGGCTTTCGGTCTAATACAATCAATCAACCGCCAAACTACCATAATCCAAATTAACTAATCACAATCACAAGTAATGAAGTTCAAACACAATTAAGAGCAATTACAATAAATATGGCAATTAGCAGTTAAGCAGAAATATTCACATAGGCAAACCAATTATAATATGCACATACAAACAATGTCATATAGATGCATAAGATGCATGCCTATCCTACTGGCCATGAGCTCACACGTTGGTTAAACTGTCAGAACCCGACACATCCGATAGCTAATCTGGATATCGTCTCTCAACACGAAGGGAATCCTCAACCTTCCAATCAGAGAGAGACTGTAATGTAACGATAGGAAATCCCTAACCTAATTCATTCATACCACAGCAAAAAATTGAATCGAAGAGAATCCTCAACATTCTCCAATCAATTCTCCGATGTAACAAGAGAGGAAATTCTCAACCCTGCTTGTCCACCACAACAAGAGAGGGAATCTTCAACCTCAACTTGTCTATTGCAGCAAGAGAGAGAATCCTCAATATCAACTTGATTATTCGTGAGCGAGACAAAGCCGCCATCCTCACCACATTAATTCAAATCTCATTTCAATCAAACATAATCCAACATAACCAAAAATCGAATTAATAATATAGAATTCAACCAAAGGAAATCCTCAAACCTCTATCCAACTTTCCAATGCAATAAGAGAGGAAATCATCAACCTAACTTGTCCATTGGAACACAAGATAAGGAAATCCTTAACCTCAACGTGTAACTCATAATACCTCAACACATGATTACACCACATTACTCATTATTCAATCAATTATGTAATCGTATTCAATCATGATTCACGTATATTCCCACCATAACATCAAAATATTTTATTTAACAAATTTTTTATCAGAGAATTACTCAATTCAATCTATTATATTCACCCCCTAGTTCTTTTCACCAAAAGACTCAAAAATTGCCTTATTTCCCCAATTCAAATCTTTATTGAAAACATAATCATTTTCATCATTAAATTCATCATTAACATACTTGTAACCAAGCATAATCAAGACCACAATCACATTATTATTAATCATAGACACGCAAGCGGGATACCACCCAGGTCTTACCAATCCAACCCTTTAGGCCACAATCAGTCAATATTAATGTCTTTCAGTAGTATCATAAGTTACTAAACTCGTTAACTCCCAAATCATTGTTAATTTATCAAATTTAGGTTCATTAATCCCAATCTCTTATTCAATTTACCAAATTAATCCACTCAATATATTCGCACTCATTCCAGAGCCATAAAACTAATTTTGGACCTTAATTATGGGTTACATGAGTTAAAAAGCTGGTTGGATAGACTAAAACAGTTAAAACCAGTATTTTCTAAAAAATATGGCAGTTGTGCATACGCATGCCTTGTGCGTATACACGATTTCAATTTTGTTTGTGCATCATGCGTACACACGTCTCGTGCGTATGTGCAATTTCAATTCTATTTCACATTCATACGTACACATGACCCATGCATATGCACAAGATTCAGCTTTGCTAAAAAAATACTACAACTCTGTATAATTCAATTTTTTTCTCCCATTTTTAAATATCAATAACTTTTGCTACAATTATCCATTTTCCTCCATTCTTAAACAGTTTTAAAGCTCTCATCATTATCTTTAATTTAAGGTAAATTTCATCAAATTCTGAACTCCGAGAGCCAAATTATGACCCGTCAAAGTTGGTCAAAAATTCATTTTTACTAAATTTCGAAAAATACCATTTTCACAAAAACTCCAATTTGCTTCCCTCCAAACCATCACAAACCATCACTATACACCAACAATATATATTTCTCAATATTCAATCACCTCCTAATTATTCAAGCCTAATCAACCCACTTTCACTCATATAACCTAAACCATTAATTTTACATACATTCACAACATTAACCATACTCATCAATATCAATCCAAACTTATCATTTCAATCGTAATTCATAAATATACAATTTCACCGCTTATCATAACTTGCCAAATAGGAAATTTCTCTCCCTATCACGGCTTTAGGCCCAAACTCTCACATTAATAATCATAATTCAAGCTACCATCATCAATTAATCACCACAACAATCAAACATATCAATTCATGAAACTCACATGATCACCCAAAAATATAATTTTCACATCGATATCGATTTACAACAATCCTTAATAATAAAATAGTTTTAAGAAAAATCTTACCTTGTTCACGGAGGTTTCCAACCTTTAAAGTTTCTTCATAATCCAATCCGAGCCTCAACCAAAGCTCCACAGGCCAAACCAAGCATCCACTTCTGCACCAAATCAATCCAAACATTCAAGCAACACTAATTACATCAATTTTTCACCACTTACCCTAGGGTTTTCGTTCATATGTTAGGAAAAATGAGGGAAATAGTTTTCTTACCTTTTCTCATTAAATTTTAGATTAAAATTCTGCTAAAACTCAAGGTTAAGCTTTTCCTAAATATCAAAATCACAAAATCTCAACACCAAACTAACCAAAATGCATTTTCAAAAGAGAAACAGAAAATGGAGCAAGGATTTCAAAGTTTCTTATCACAATAGCTAAATGAAATTGAAGAGGAAGCTGAGACGAATGCGTAGCTATAAACATATTGTTAATCAGAGCTACGGTTTAGATATTATGTGGATTTGAATGATGAAGGTGAATAGTGTTAGGGCTCCAACTCTATTCCTCTCTTCTTTCTATAAGTTGGTCTCTCTCAAGGAATGGGAGGGGGGAAGGGGGAGTGGCTGAAATGTTAAGAAAGGATGGCTTATAAGCCATGGGCCTTGGGTTCAAGTGAGACCCAATCTTGATTTTAGCTCGTTTGACCTAACATTGGGCCAAACTTTTAAGATAAGCGCTCAGATTTTTATTTAAAAATATTTTTCTTGTCATTCATAAAACAAAATTCAAAATCTCAAATAACTCATAATTTAATTCTAAAAAAAAAATTTAGGGTCTTACAGAAACTGCAAAGCCGGTAAAAAGAATAGAGGGAGTTAGTGGCTTCGCTTCGGGTAGAGGTTACATGTACACCTTAGGACATTTAGGAGGATAAAAGTGATACAACTCATCATGTTAAAGCTAACCAACAGCATAAGCGGGCTAAAATTTTAGAGAAACTTACAAAATTAACTATAAGGGAAGATAAATCAGCATCCCAATCCATGACAAAATGGGATGGAGCACCTTTGGACTGGGATTTCTATTTCCTTGGCCATTAGTAGCATCACAATAAAGAAACATCGAGAAGTAGAGTATCATACTAGTCAAGTTCAGGGCGGGAAAAAATATAAAAATTTTTAGAGGCATGAGTCTGGGTGGGATTTTGACAGAAGAAAATACACACAAAAGAATTTATACCAACCACAACCAAGTCAGTTAGGGTATATACGAACAGAACTACAGGATAGGAGTGATCATCCAACACACTCTGTTTTCGAGACCAAAAAATGAAAACATATGGTCTAGAAAATAAATCTTTAATTTTCCAATAGCAAGGCAAAGGACGTAGGATTTGAAAAGCAAAAATATGTTAATGGGGGATGAACAGTGCCTATAAGAAAAAGGTTTACATATCAACACATTTTTATTCCATATTTTGATGCCCATCCCATGAGATTTTTGAGTTGGAACTGTCGTGGGCTTCTACTCATGGATAATGCGAGCTTGGAACAAATTCAAGTACCCAATATTGTAAACTAAGGATAGATGAGGTTTGGATCATATTTTTGGTATTGATTGTGTAGAGAAAGATAGACAACATTCAGGAGAATTGGCAGTTATGTAGAATAGGAGCATGCATGAACACGTTTCGTCACGTTCTTCTAATCAAACCACGTGTAAACAAGGAGAGTTATTGGATTTTATGGGTAACCGAAGGCCTCTCAAAAGGAAAAAACTTAAGAGCTTCTTAATGCCCTAAGAAAAATGCAAAATATGCCTTTATTGGTGTTTGGAAATTTCAACAAGATTTTGGACCGGAGGGAGGCTACCAATTTTTGGATTTGGGCTTTAAGAGACATGCTTTTACTTGGTATAATAATAAAACAAATGAAATTAACATTGAACAATGGTTGGACCGGACAGTAGCCAACATTGATTGAAAGGAAACTTTTTCGGATATAGTGGTGCAACATCTTGAGAGATACCGATCTAATCGTTGCCCACTACTTATTGATGTTATGGGAGAAGCCAATACCAAAAGGAAGCGGATGCATTTATTTTGCTTTAAAGAGAAGTGGTTGCAACACTTAGAATGTAAAAAGGTGGTAAATAGAGTCGAAAATAATAAAATATCTCAAGTACATGAGATAATTCAGAATTGCGATACTTTGTTACAAAAGTAAGATAGAAGCATTTTTGATATATTACCCAGACATATCAAAGAACGATAGAATCATATTATTTAATTAACAAGGGAACTCCAAATTGAGTGAACGATAAAATCACTTAGACAGACACAAACAAAAACTAGATGATCTTCTCAAACAAGAAGAAGCGTGGTGGGTACAATGGTCTAAGGGTCTATTTGAAAAGTTTTAAAAGTTACTTTTTTTGAGATTTTGACTTATGAAAACTAGTAGTATTAATGTCTGGTGTAATTTTCAAAACCAAATTGTAGCTTTCTAAGAAGCTATTTAAGTACTTATAGAGAAGTTAAAAAAATAACTTCTCTCATAATAAAAAGCTTTTTATCACATTTCTTTTAAAATAAGTACTTTTGGAACTAAAAAACCAAACATAAAATAACTTATTTATGAACTACTTTTAATATAAGCATTTATTATTTACGCTATTTTTTTAAAAAGAGCTTAATTAAGCTGTTTACCCAAATTGAGCCCAAATTCACATGGCTACAATATGGGAATAAGAATACCAAAATCTTCCAATGTGGTTGGAGTTGCGCATGAGGAGGAAAATAGGATAGAAGAGGTTCTAGTGGATTTTTATGAGAAGCTATTCAAGTTGAAAGACACAGTCGATATGGAGGCAGCAACTCGAGTGTTTTTATCAGATTTAGTAAGCGAGAATCAAACCGCCTTTATGCTGGGTAGACAAATTACAAATAATAGTCTTATGGCTTTTGAAAAATTTCATTACATGAGAAAAAAAATCTAGCACTAAAGGTTATTTAGCAATGAAGCTTGATATAGAAAAGTCTTATGACTAGCTTAAGTAAGATTTTCTTTTAAAAGTACTCAAGGTAATGGAGAGTCCACAGTATTGAATTGACATAGTACAAGGATGTGTCAGTACAATTTTCTTTTCGATGCTTATCAACAGTACTCCCTCGAAGTCTTTTGCTCCATCTCCAGGGATTAGACAAGGAGACCTATTATCACCATATTTATTTATCTCATGCCCAAAAGTGTTCTTAGGATTACAAACAAGTTCAACATGTTATACACTGGATAAAAGTGGCTAGACACGTACCAAAGATCTCTCATTTATTTTTCACAGACGATAGTATGATATTTCTAAGAGTAGTATCAGAATATTACAGAGGTTCAGAAAATCACTCATACCTACCAACTAGCATCAAGATAACACATTAACTTGGACAAGTTTGAAAATTTTTCAGCTGAAATGCGTCTTCTTTTAGACAAACTCTTGTCCAAGAATAATTAGCAATTAAGGCAGTAGATCACCACTGTAAGTATTTGGGAATGCCAATTTTGTGGGCAGATCCAAAAAGAAAATTTCTTATTTTGTTCAGGATCGAGTGTGGAAAAAACTACAAGGTTGAAATGAGACTAGTTTATCCAAAGCCAGAAAAGAGGTTTTGATCAAATCAGTTGCACAAACTATACTGTCACATATTATTGTATATTTTCCATTACCTAGCAAATTTTGCCACAACATAGAGCGAGAAATTAGCTAGTTTTATTGGAGAAGCAGGAATGATGGTCAATACGACGAACAACATATATATTGGATTTGATGGTCAAAATGACGAATGACATAAATATATTTTGGTCTTCTAATATCAAATTGTAAAGTTTCATTAAGAGCATTTAGAAATATCCAAATTTCACATATGAAAAGGAGAGGAAATTTGGTAGGCTACTTTAATGAAATTAGCTCTTACCATATAAGACTATAGTTGTCAGAACCGGATCGAACTATTCGGTTAGATCGAAAAACTGGCAAATCGGTCACAAAGCCGATCTAGTTGAAATGTGACCATAGAAGGGATACAACCTGTTTGGACCGGCCAATTTTGTCAAGAACTGGTGAACCGGCAATTTTTAATAACCGACAGTTTTGCTGGTTAAAAAAAAACCTAATCTAACCCAAAGTTCCCCCTACCTTATTCTCTCTTAATCTCACTTAGCCTCCACTACAGAGTCCAGACTCTAGAGGCAATGAAAAACTATCTCACACTCAGAAAGAAACCTCTGGCCACTGCCATTGCCACCGCACGGTTGCTGCTATGATATTCGGCTCTTCCCCCTCCCCAACCCACACTCTCAATCTCTCTCGCTGAAAGTCTAAAACGAGCAAAGGAGAGAATGCGACGCCTCAACCTTCTCCCTCTCATTGTGCAGTCGCCGTCTCGTCGTTGGCTCGTCTGCGTCCGCCAACTCCTGCACCTTCATCTTCACTGCCATCGCATTGTCTGTAGTCCGTGTCTGTTGCCTTTGTTCGCGTCGCGTAGTCCCTACGTTATCACTACATCTCTCAGCTCCCGCGCCTTCACTGCAAGCGGATCCAGAAGCGACTCCAACAAGAAGATGGCCAAGCAAGCAACAACGAAGAGGAGGAGCATGAAGGAGATGGCGACGAGGCTAGAAGTGTAGAGCATGATGAAAACCCTATTAGATTTGTAAGCGACGATAAGGATAGGTCTATTTCTATGACTATCATCGACCTTGATGTCCTCGATTGCTGCATTTGCTATGAACCTTTGATTTCCCCTGTTTTCTATGTCAGTTTCCCCTTCTTTATTCAATTGGGACTTGAGGAATGATCAGAATTGCTATGTTAGAAAGGAATCATCATAATCAGAACGAGATTGGAGAATAAATAATTTTAGGGTTTGAAAACTTAATTTGTTTATTTGTTTATTACGAGATTATTACTAGTTACAATGTTATTTGACTGTTTCAGTTTGTTGACTCATGATTCTGATTCTATTTTTTATTTTTCATGATTGTAGTTGTTTTTTATAATTGTTATTGTTTAGGGTTGATTGATGCTGTTTAGGATTGATTTATTTAATGTAATTGCTATTTTATACTTTGTGAAAATGTTGATTATTGATTGATACTATTTGTTTTGAAATATGCTTATAAATTGTTCAGAGGATTATTATTTGTGGAGGTTTATATAAGTTCTATTGATTTTTTTTTATTTATATAAGATCGGTTCTATCGGTTAATTACCAGTTCGAATTTGACAACTATTATTAAATATAATATAAATAAAAAAAAGACTCCAGATGACATATATGATTTAGCTCTCTTTAATATTTTGAGACACCTTTGTTAATAATAACTATTATTACATTTTTTTAAGATTAGTCTTTATATTTATTTAAGTAACATTCATTATTTACCTTCTAAATATATTAAATCTACCATTGGCAAGCTTTATTTAAAAAAAAAAACTTAGATAAATCACTCTCAATTCATTCTACTCTTACAATTTCATTTTTCTCAATTTTTTTTCAATTTTTTTTTTTACCGCAGTAAGTGCCTTTAACAAAATTGCATTAGCGGATTTTTGGAACGCCTTTTTGAAGTCCGTGACATATTTTTTATATAGTTATTTAAATAGAAAACCCAATTGAATTCCTTTTCAGCTGTTGAGTTGTGTTGTTTTTGTTGGGACTAGAGGCTTCTTAGGGGTCAGCCGCCTAAGCTGATAGCAGCCCTTGGAAAAGCCGAAGGCTCCCGTTGAAAGCAACCGCCACCTTTTATTTTAGTCAATGGATAATTAATTGGATATGGTCAAATGGCTACGCTGATGAATATGGACTTATACTATTTATGTAATTAATTTTTTGTGCTTACTTTTGATAATCGAATTTATCTCCATATTGTTATCGCTATTATTCTAATTATTGCCCAAATAAGTGGGTATAAGTTTTTCATCAAAAGAATAATTGAGGGCGCTTGTTGAATGGCTTTTGAAGAATAAATGAATAATTGCGGGTGCTTGTTGACTTCAAAAGCCATTCAATTCTGCTAGGTAGAATTTATACAAATAAATAAATATTCATTATTAGTATATATGACGGAAGGGCGAAATGCGTGTTTGGCAATACTTTAGCCATAAGTAATCTCTATATACGATCATACGTTACGTTCTTCGTATTTGAGGTTGCATTTGTTTATTGTCTTTTAAATATATAAATTTAGATATATATATATAAAGATATATAAATATTTTATTGTGTTTGATAATATTAAATAAGATACAGTATAAATTAAATATCAATTTTATTTTTATATCATCACTAATAAAATAAAGATAAAAATAAATTATTAAAAATAAAAAAGTAAATATTTATATTCCATCAATTTATTTTTGTGTCTTATTTTTTTTAAAAATACCAAATATATGTATTTTATGTATATTTGTGTGTCATCGTATTCTTAAAAAATTTGTGTCTTAAGGCTCTGTTTGGTTAATGTCTATGTCCATAAGGCTGCGTTTGTTTTCAGAGACAGGACAGAACATGACACTGAAACGGAGACAATAGGACGGAGACACTAAAAATTATCTTTTGTGTATTGTGTTTGGATACGATGGACAAGACACTAATGTAATGTCTAGTATTATGTTTGGATACACATGGACAAGACTAAAATATTATATGAAATGACTAAAATAGCCCTGTGATTCCAAATTTTCTACATCAATACAAATTAATTTAATAAAAAATGAGAGTACGTAAGAGTACAGACGGAACTTGAAAAAAATATTTGAAGAGACAAAAAATTTTAATAAAAAAATATATTAATATTTATATTAAAATAAAATTTATAAATATAATTATTTTATTTTAAAATTTATTATTAATATGTAGGAATACATATGGTTAAGATTAACAAAAAAAATAAATTTAAGTTTGATTAATAAAAAAATTTATTTAAGTTAATAAGCTAAATTAATTTTAAATAAA
The DNA here is from genome assembly GCF_059453495.1 of Arachis ipaensis. Lineage (NCBI taxonomy): Eukaryota > Viridiplantae > Streptophyta > Magnoliopsida > Fabales > Fabaceae > Arachis > Arachis ipaensis. The sequence goes on from NC_142444.1 coordinate 141,107,421, forward strand.
AAATTAATTTTAAAAAAATCTATTTTTATATGAAAAAATAATTAGTTTTTGCATATAAAAATCTATTTTTATTTAAAAAAAAAACTAATTTTTTTATCTAAAAACTGATTTTTCTTTATAAGAAATTGATTTTTCTTTAAATTATATAAAATCAATTATAATTTATAAATTATTTTTTAACATTTTAAAAGATTAATTTTACTTTTGCTAATATTTATCTTTCAAAAGTTTCAAGATTAATTATTTTTGTTATTATTTTTATTACAAATCAAATAATATAATATAAAGTTAAAATGGTATTGAAGTAAAACGATAAAAATAAAAGAATTATTTACCCCAAATAAAAAATTCTACAGAAATGAGAGAGTACTTGGAAAAGAAAGAGATAACTGTTCATGTCTCTGCTTCCAAACACTTTTTAAACAAGTGCTGTCCATGTCTCCGTGTCCTGCCCCCGAAAACAAACGCTACCTAAGAGACATGGACACGGTGGTACGTGTATACTGTTTGTTTGCTGAGACATAAAATTTTAAAAGACACGGTTACACACAGATACACATAAAAGACATGTATTTAGTGTATCTCTTTCAAATTGTGACACTAAGACACAATTCATGAGACACAAATTTTTCCAATTTTATTCCTAATTATTTTTTAAAATTTCAACCATTGTCCTTTATTTTTTAACACTTGAGTTGTTTTAGTTTGGGGATAAAATGGACTTTTGAATTAAATACATGTGTCTTGTGTATTATCACCAAACATATTATAAAATTTGTGTATCTTTGTGTTCATGTGTATTTATGTCTTTGTATCTATGTCTCTATTTTTGTGAGACAACAACCAAACACTGCCTAATAAACAAACGATAGACATATACCACTGTATTTATGTATTAATGTTTGTGCATTATCAAACAAACGCAACATAATAGCACACGAGCATTGACACTCGCTCGATTACAACAACTCGAGGGTAGGGTATCAAAGCGGGATACTTATTGAAATGGAGTTAGGAGATTATTAAATAATATTTATTTTTAGAGACAAAAATTGAAGTTGAAAGACAAATTTAACATTATATTTGATGGTAGACTGCAATTAATTTCAGTTTTATGACATAAAATTATAGTTTTTATAAATTTCTAAAAAATAAAATAAAAAAAATTAAAATTTTTAAAATTAAAGACTAAAACCTAACATTTTTTAAAAAAAATTTTAGTATAATTTTTTAAATTTTAAATCTACCTCTTAATCTTTATATTTATCTTAAACTAAATATGATACTTAAAAATAATTAATTTCAATATATTTTACACCAAACACAATATAAAAATTATCTATTTCAGTATTTTTTCCAAATGCAATCTTATAGTATTTGAAGATCAATTTTGGAAATAATAATAATGCAATTAAAATTTTAAAGATCAAATCAGTACAAGATATAGATTTTAGACACCACTTTAAAAATTTAGTTAAAATTAGAATAAAATATTTTTTATATCTAACGTTTGTGAATTTTTTTAAGTATATCTTAATATTTAATTTTATTTAATTTTATCGCTCACGTTTTTTATTTATATTAAAATTACTTCTGAATATTTAACTTAATCTACTAAAATATCAGAAATACAATTAAATAAAGTTAAACCTTAGAAACGTTTTTAAAAAAAATTACAAATATTAAAAAATATATATTTTATCCTAAAAAATTAATATGATAAATCTTATATGATGACTGCGGTAATTATGGTATTTTAGAAAGTATTACTAAAATCGAAGTAACGTTTTTTTTTTTTTAATAAAAGTGTTGTTTAAAAAAATATTACCAAATTATAAAAAATATGACTTTAATTTCAACGGCACTTATATAGTCACTATAATTATTATAGCATAATTATTTTAGAATTCATGTGGCAAAATATTACCAAAAATCCTAAAGCTAGTTTTTTATAACAAAACAAGTGTAATAGCCCGTGTTATGTACGTGATAAGATTGGAATTATAATTTTAAATTCTTTTGTTAAGATTAATTTAAATTATAATAATTTGATTAATAAAGATGTAACATATTATGTATTGTTTATTTTTTCTTAATCTAATATTAAATGTATTAACTCTAAAATAGTTATTAATTAGTTTTAGTAATTTACTTTTTTCAATAAATCAAACATATATACTTAATGTGACCATAAATAATCTAGTAATACTTAGACTCACCAATAATTTTTTATATGTTGTTTTACTATCAAGTAAGAACATATCAAAATCAGCTCAAAATAAATAATAAATTATTAGAGAATTCTAATGCACAAAATTCTCTAATAAAGAATAAATAATTTAAACCCACTAAAAAATAACTCAACACTTTTCTTTGATATCTGCAAAACATATACCTGAAATAACATTATATGAATGTTAGTATACAGTTTTACAATCATCGACCATATTTACTATACGTGACTCCTTCTTAAAAGTTATTCTACATACGTGTGCAGTCGAAAGATAAATTACTGGACTTTATTTTATTTTTCTAAATTACTATAATTATGCATTATTCATTAAATGCTACTTGTAATATAATTGTAATATTGTAATATAATTATAATAAATATATTTTTCTAAAATAAATTTAGAAGAGAGAATAGTGCTTTCATTTTGGAGGGAAAATGAATTCATGAGGAATTGACACTTCACTTTTATTAGTTGATAATGTATTAAATATTGATTTTATATAATTATAATAAAGATATTTTTCAAAATTAGTATAATCATGCATTATTCGTTAAATGTTAATTGTAATATAATTATAATAAAGATATTTTTCTAAAATAAATTTAGAAGAGAAAATAGTGATTTCATTTTAGAGGAAAAATGAATTCATGAGAAATTGACACCTCACTTTTATTAGTTAGAGGAAAAATCCAGTTTTAGTATATTTCTCGTTATTATATATTTTTCTCTAATCATATATCCACTGTTTTCTTTCCTTCGTTTCAGCATTTTGAATCTGGGTTTAATTTGTCGTAGTTCTCACTTCTCAGTCATTCTATTAGATGTAGTTGATAACTATTGAAATTCTTTGATTAACATAGGAGAAAAATATATTATTATATGATAGAATTAATATGAGTATATTTTGTTATTAAATACACAAAGTTAATGTAAAATAAAATTACATATAAAAAAAGCAAAGAAAATAAAATTAAAATAGTAAAAACGATAAAAAAATTATTTTTACAATTTTATTTTGTCATTTTTATGTATAGAAGATTAGAAAATAATAAACTTTTGACTAAATTAATTTTGTATTTGTTGTATTCAAATTAAATAAGTAATAAGTTATATTATTTTAATTTATTTCTTAAATTTATATATCATAAAAATCAAATCAATATACATAATTTTAAATTGTGTGATACTTAAATATCTAATCAAATCAATTAGTTGATATAATTAATGCATCATAATGAATTGTATTTAATGAGTTAAACAAAATAAATTAAGAAACACTCTCAAAAACATGCTACGTTGACTCTATCATTAAATGTAAAAAATCGATTTTTATATAATAGAATCGATAGTATAATAGATGGCGAAAAAGAGAAAGATAAACACTTTAGATCTTACATTGTTTCATTTAGATGTTGTAATGTGGGTATCACATTATTTTACTTATTCTACCTATGGACCTTTTTCAACTTTATTTCAATATTAATAGGATTTTACTACCTTTTAGTAATAAATTAAAATCCAAAATAAAATTGAAAGAAAAAGTAAAGAATATAAAATTATTGATTGAAATTTTATTTTATTTTTTGTTATTATAACAGGTATTTTTATTTAATATACCAATACTGTATAAAATTAATCGTAAAAAAAGTATAAAATATAAATAAATATACTGAATTAAGAAATAAAATTATATTTGTTATCTCATTTTTACTTTTAGCAGCACAATAGAATATCATGTATTCAACATAATTTAGATGCAAATTATAATTAATTATACTTTTTATTTTAAAATATTTAAAATTAATCTTAATATAAATAAAAATGATTTAATATATTAAATAAATTAATAGAATAATATAAGTTAACTATTTTTTTTATTAATTTTGTTATTTTTTTCTGACTACCTTTAAAATTACGACTTTTTTTTTTAAATTTGACCGTGAAATAAAATTAGAGTTGTTGGTCTACACCTTTAAAAAAAATAATACTATGCAATTACATTTGTACATATAACATGTTCCTAAATTTTTATATGCTAAACTTAAGATTCTGTATTTCTTTGTTTATGCAATAAATAAGTATTATTTACAATGATTCGTATTGATTTAAAAGCTTATAAATTTTTGTACGTATTAATTTTATATTTAATATTAAAACATGAAATTTTACTATGTTATTTTACTATTAATGTATGTAGTATTACATTATAAAATATAAAAATTAAAATGATTATTATATAGCTTAGATGTATTGAACTAAATATAAAAATATAAAACAGGATTGTATTATTAAATTTTTTTAGTAATTTTAATTAGTTAATAATATAAAATAAGATAGAAGTGACTATTTATAATTGAATAGTTTTGGTTGATTAGACTAAAAAAATCAAAAAACACTCTAAATAAAAAGCCAAATTAACTTTAATATTAAATTCATTAATACGATTTTAATTTTATATAATAGTTAGATAATAAATTAGTAAAAGCAAATGGAAGGATGGTTTTAATTAGTATTTGATAAAATATTCATTTAGAATAATAAAAAAAAAAGTAAAAGTATGATATTATTGAAAATAATACATTTTTATGTTTAAAATACATTTAAATAAACTATTTGTAAATATAAAATTTAGAATAATATAGCTTCATGAATATTAATCATTAATCAATTATGAACTAACATAAAATTATAATGCAATTTATTGACGAAAAAAATCAATAATTAATATTAATAAATATAAAAATCATCCAAACACTTTGATTAAAAGTATGAATGGTTAATTATCATTTATTATTAATAATATTTTATTCATAACTAAAACTAAAAATATAATTATTCAGATTTAAATTTTAGAAGAATAAACGTATAAGTAACAAATAATCTATTTTATCATGCATATTATAAATTAATGAATTAAACTAACTGATATAATGAATTATAATTAATTAATTGGTATAAATTATAATAAATTATATGATATTTAAAAAAATAAAATGAATAAGAAGAAAATAAAAAGAAATAGAAGGGATAAAAGACTATAATAAAATAAATTAAGTGTAAGAGTTTTATTTTATTTTTTTTTTACAAATTTTATATCACCTCCGTTTTAATAATAATAAATAAAAATATATCAACTTGATATCTAAGAGAAAATGGTGAGATAAAATCATAACACAGTTCTAAAACAAAAGCTTAAATTAAACCATAATATCATTGCACACCACAAATTGAAAGTAATTTCATGCTATAATATACCACACAAACAGGTAAATGACTTAAACTTAATTACGGAATTTTTTTTATTTATGCATACATGATAATACCATGGTCTATAAATGCTTCATGGATAACATATCATATATTACTCTGAATGATGAGCACGGGAGTTGAAGAGTGTGTGGTCAGTGGCGGAACTTGAAAAAAAATTTTGGGGGGGCCAGATAGAAAATAATTGTCAAAATGTTTTTGATATGGACCCATTCAAGATAAGCTCGTCTAATCTCATCTCTCTGGTTTAGGTGATATTGCCAAATTTAAAGCCGTTTTTCAAGATCTCGTTCCAAAAAGTTAAGGTTAAAGTCATCAGATGTAACTTTTTGAACTTTTGAAGGTTATATTTCACTTTCTTCGTGATTCATTAAAGTAGAAGAACTATTTACAGGTGTTGATATTATAAAAGTTATATGTTCTCCTTCTTAAATATTAGCCTTCCTCTTAAAAAATATATCAATTCTTTGATTTTTTATTATTATTTTATATAAAAATTTGAATATATATCTTATAAAATATGTAAAGAAAAAGTTAGAAGGACAAATATTAAAATTTATAATATTTATTCAATTTTTTTATCAATTTATACAAATACAATAATATTAATACTTATTGAATATTCTATTATTTTTTATCATATAAAAAATTAAATTAAATAAATAAAAAATATCTAATTTTTTATATTTGAACTTAAAGATAGAGAGAATGTTGTTTATTGAACTTATTAGATACTTTAAGTCATAATAAAGTATTTAAGTCAATTGAACTATTTTTTATCTTTTGAAAAAGTACTACTAAGTTTTTTATAAAAAGTTTGGGGGGCATGGCCCCCCTTGTCTGAACTAAGCTCCGCCACTGTGTGTGGTGGTTTGTGTCCATGATAGTTGACTTCTTGCGACGACGCCTCATAGGAAGAAAAAGAATTGTTGTAAAAGCTACCTAATGAAAGAGTAATTGGTAAATGAATGATATTTTCTTCTAGCATATATGGTCTTTTATAGTGGTAAAATAAAAATGGAAGGAATACAATTTTATATTTTTATATTCGAAATAGAATTTGATATTTATCGTAATAAAATTAAATAACTAATCAGTTATAATTCATGTATTTAAATAAATAAAATAAATTAAATAAAAATATTTTTAAGAATTAATCAAATCAGTTAGTTGATACAAAAAATTAGTATAATTGATTTTATTTGATTTATTGAATTCAAAAAAATAAATTAGAAAATAATTAATTAAATTAATTAGTTGATATAATTAATTTATTATAATTGATTGGATTTAATAAATTAAAAAAAATAAATAGAAAAACATATGAGACAATGATTTTTTAACTAAATTAATCTGTATTTATTGTATTTAATCATTATAAGTAACAAATCATCTATGCTATTATGTACCTTATAAATTAATGAATTAAAATAATTGATATAATAAATTACAATTATTTGATTGATATGAATTATAATAAATCGTGTGATATTTAAATATCTAATCAAATCAATTAGTTGATATAATAAATTTACTGTAATAAATTGTATTCAATAAATTATAAAAAATAAATTAAGAAACACGCTCAAAAGTAGTGACGGATCCAGAAATTTTAAATAGTAGAGGTAAACATATAGCATAGAAAAATAATAAAAAATATTTATAAATATATCAAAATATACAAAAAATAAATAATATAAAAATATTAAATATTAAATATTAAATAATTTTTATGTAATCATTATCAATATTAATATATTGATAAATAATAATATGGTTATTAATTTATCTTTCTGTAAATTAAATATAATAATAATAATAATAAATGAAATTAATCAAAATATAAATAGGTTATCTTTTAATCAATAATAAAAGTCAAACATATTTTTTTATGAATTATATACAATAAATGATATTTTAAAAATGATATTTTTTTATGTTATATTTTTTCAATAAATGATATCACGAATAATTTTCATTATCATATATTATTATTATTATTACTATTATTATTATTAAAATAATTAAAAATATTTTTAATTGATAATTGATAAGTAGTTTAATAATGTATTAAATATTGATTTGATATAATTATAATAAAGATATGTTTTTAAATTAGTATAATTATGTATTATTTATTAAATATTAATTATAATATAATTATAATAAAGATATTTTTTATAAAATAATTTAGAATAGAGAATAAAAAACTTCATTTTAGAAGAAAAATAGAGTTACGAGAGATCGACATCTCACATTTATTAATTGGGGGAAAACCCAATTTTAATATATTAAGTAGATAAGTAGATTTTACTAAATTAAAAGTGGCATTTTTAATTCAAGAGATACCCGATTACCCGCCCTCTAAATGGAAAATATGGTCTATGAACCATATCCAAATCCAAAGCATCAACTATTTTGTTGTCTCGAAGGTTTTAACCTTAAATGGGAGAATATACCTTGGTATATATTAAGTTCACTTGTGTCTACCTAGAAGATTCCAACGATGTATGGCAAACAATTCCATATCTACTGAATTTAATTTGGATATAAAGAACCGTGTGTAAAGAATATATATTGTCAAAGATAGTTATAATAATACAGATTCGCTTCTTTAATTTCTTGGCAAAATTAAAGAACACAATTCTCTTTCTTTCTTCTTCTTTACTTGTTTTTGCGCTGCTACCACTTATTTACATTTACGTAATATTTACGTAATATAATCTAAAAATCCAGCAACGACCCCCCAAATTAAAGATGTAAAAGACTATATGACCTAGGCTTAAATATAAAGCAGAGGGAGACAACACAATTTAATTAGTCAGGGATAGTATATGATCCAATAAACAGTAGTTCCAAATACTAAGGTTCTATTGCAATAAAACAAGAACAGAATAATGGAATTAGTTCTTCCCAGGAACAAGATCGCCATGGCAAGCAGGGACGAATTTAGTGGGACGAGCAGTAGCTTTGATTTCCTAAAATTTTTAAAAAACTATATTTATATATGAAATATGTGTTTAAAAAAATAAAAAATATTATATAATTTAATAATTTTTATATGTATTATTTTTTATTATGTAATAAATTTATGTCTTAATTATTTAGCTTATTAATATTTTGAGAAAAAGACAAATAGGTCTTGACCTTTTGTTCCGCGGATATTTTCGTCCCTAACTATTGAAAAATACTTTTAAGTCTCTGATCTTCACAAAACTTGGACGGGTCGGGACGAAGACATTTGGACGGATCAGTCCCTGACGGAGACAGTTGAACGGAGGGACTGATCCGTCCAAATTTTGTGAAGGTTAGGGACTTAAAATGTCCGCGAGACGAAAGGTCAGGGACCTATTTGTTCTTTTCCCTAATATTTTTTTACTAAACCAGTTTAATATTATAATACTCTCGAGTCTTTGTATATTTTAAATTAGATTTTATATAATTACCATTATATCTACTTTTAAAAAATTATTTATTTTTTAATATTAACATATTTAACATTTATATTATTATATAAAATATTAATAATGACTTACATAACTATATTTTAGTAATTACATTGTGTATTTTAAATTTTTTTATAAAAAAAATACTTATTTTTCTTTTAAATTTATATTTTTAAAATTTTTTTATAAAGATATTGTATTTTTCGAATAATTAATAATTTATAATTTTTTTAAATTTTTAAAAAAATTAATTTTAATTAATAAGATATGTGAGAATTTTTTAATTAAATATACTATAAATTATTGATATTTTATAATTTCATAATATATTATTGATATTGTTATGTTTTTTTTTTATAGTTGTCATACTAAAAATAAAATTGTGAAAAAAATTTATAATATATATATATATATATATATATATATATATATATATATATTGATAAACTTTTTGAAAAATTAACTTAATAACCATAAATTATGTCTAAATTATTTTTATGAAATGAAAAAATATAATAAAAATTAATTAAAAATTAATCTAAAATTCGGCCTATCTATATTAAAATTTATGAATTCGTATCGACAAATAAAAATACATAAATAATAATAATAATTATATATAATCTAACAATATTATTAATCATTAATGATGAAACACCTACTCCCGGATAGGATCATCAGCTGTGATTAAAATTTAGAAGATACGGTTTAGATATGAAAATAATAATAATACTAAATTAGTGATGGTCATGCAATCATACATTGGATGACTAAAGAATGGCCAACGGGTTTCATGACAAGGCATACCAACTTTAATTCATCCCTCGATCATGGAAGGGTGGCGTTGTAAGCAATTTTTCATTATTTTATATTTGCACCAATTTTTGTTTTTAGTAAAGTATGTTTGTTGTTTTTAAGTATTTTTTAAAATATTTACATAATATTTAATTTCATTCAATTTCGATTTGCATTGTGTTAAAATTATTTATGAACGTTAGTTCTATCCAAAATATTATGGATAAAATTGAAAACATTTAGGAGTAATTTTGACATAAATTAAAATCATTAGAAACAAAATTGAATGAATAAAAAATATTAAAGATAATATTGAATGAAATTAAACATTAAATGTATTTTTGAAAAAAAAATTACAAACGTTAAAGATAGAAAATATGCTTTATCTTTTTTATGGTTGTATTAAAAATGACTACCACATGCAATATACCTTTAAATATTTTTTATTTTGAGTAAAATGACAATTAGATTTTTGAAGATGTTGATATTGGACTAATTTGTCCTTGAAAAAAAAAGTACTAATTAGGTCCTTTAAGATAGTAAACGGTGGACATGTATGTCCTTTTATAAATAAATAGTGCGAAACGAAACTGACTTGTTCATGTATTTCATTATTTACAGTGGTGCATGTCTTGTTACTATCACATGAGTAAAAAAATGATGTAATTTTGGACGTTGAAGTATTTATTATCTTTTGAGTTTTCATATATCTTTTATCAACTACTCTTTATTTATCACAAATTCTATCAAAATAAGAGAAATTTCGTTTCAAAAGTTGTTATTTGCATTACTATCTTTCATAGATAGATATGTCAGAGTAATTAACAGTATATATAAGCATCATCGTTAGGTTTTAGTTGATGAATTGATAGAAAGACATCATTTGCCCACCGTTTGCTATCCTGGAGGACCAAATTGGTACTTTTTTTTTTCTTTAAGGACTAATTTGTCTGAAATCGAAATCTTCAGGGACCTAATTGTTACTTTACTCTTTTATTTTTTTTCCGCTGTCATCTTCTCAGCATATAGCTAATATATGGAAAAATTACTTTAAAAAATCAAATAGAGATAAATATTACCCAAATATAACTTTTGTAAAAAGGTTTTCGGTCTTCTTTTGTCTCTATGTAATTCCTTGAAGACTAAAATGAATTACGCATATGAACATACTTTGCGGAACTCTAGAACAGATTACAATAGCTTAGCAATTAAACATAAATACGCGGGAGGGTAGCATGAATTGGTGGAGCTTGAAGTAGTTCGCTCCAGGCTATAATAAATTAATTATGTGCCAGGAAAATTCGTAGGAGATTGTCGCAAACTACGTTGAAAAGGGAAGGGCTAATTCACTAGAGGCTCCCACAGATTAGTTTGAGGGAGATCCATAAGCTCGCTTAATCTAGCAACTAACTACCAGTTCCATCGTCCTTCCAAAACCTTACCCAAGAGATTCCAGAGATAAACACGATAATCACGCAAAAGCGGGATTATGGATGAAGCAGATCGTCTCTACTGGCTAGACGATGTTGTTTATGTTATTGAAAACATCAATAAGGAGGTTACTATAGTAATTTCTATTTGATTTAGAAGATTTCATGTTATATTAGAAATGACAACGTTATTGTTAACTAAAAATAGATTTTGAATGGTACTGATATTGTTTATTAGTATTGATGAATCAATTTGAAGTAGAATAATAGTGATTAGAGTTAAATAAAAATAGATTAGGATATGTGGTAGACATTGGATTGGGATAAAGTCTATAATAGATTAGGATAGGTGGTAGACATTTATAAGTTGTTTGGATATTTAGGATAAGGTTTGAAAGGCATTAATGCATTTAATTTAAAAAACTAAAGTTTATTTGTTAACTATTATTTTTATTTATATGTTTTTGGGTTTAGATTTCTAATTAGTCGAATTATATATTTACCAAGCAGCTTCTTTGCATTCTAATCAGCAAAGAGATGAAAGAATACTACAAAAAAAAAAAAAAAATACTAATTACCATCGATTTTATTGGTGAATTTAGTATAAAAAATTACAGTCGAATTTATTGGCGAATTTTTTGACGGTTGCAACACTAAATTCATCATCCATGAAATGTTACTATTAGATTTATATTTTCGACCCTAAATCCGACAATAACGAGTTGTACGAAAAATAATTAATGGGAGCGCATTTTATTATTGGATTTACCTGTGAAAAAATCCGATGATAAGACAATTAAATAAAACGTGCCGTTTCGGTTATGACCTAATCGTTACTATTGAACTTTTCCACTGGTAAATTCGACGATAAAATTCACTCTAAATTCAAATTTGTGAACCCTTTCCCTCATTTCTGCAACATCACCAACCTCCCTTCTCTCCCCTCTTTCTTTCTCTCTCGCTCTTAGCCCCACCATTCGCCATTGGATCGCTGTGATCGACCTCTTCCCACGACTCTAGCCAACATCGTTGTCGAGGAGCGTCCATTGGGAGCTATTTTCTATCCTGGGTCACCATATTGTCTCCTCTGCGAGTTGTTGCCGCCGTCGCCGCTTTTCTCTGTCAATTGTGACACGTCCCTTCCTCCTTCATCTAGGAATTCCCTTATCTTCCTTCGTCCATTTTGTACATTGTTGCCAAATTTTTCTAAACCCTAACACTACACTCATCTCCTCAACCCTTAGTGACCACCACTATTGCCACCATGCCGGAAAATTCTTTCACGCCATTACTGTCTTCAAGTAAGTGAATAATTTTTTTTCCTTTTCTTTTTCAGCTGTATGTTATTTTGTATTAATGTAATTTTCATAGTTTTAATTTATAATAAATAATTTTTTATTGCAAAATTGTGATATAGTTTAAATTTAGTGTAATTAGTTTTGTAATCTTGTAAGTTATTAAACGTTATTGTAATTTTTATTTCTAATTAAGACATATAATTCATGGTTATAGAATTCAATTCTCATTTATAAATTATTTATTATGAAATTGTGACATATGGTTAATCACTTTATTTAGAGTAACTAGGATTTAAATTAGATTTGGATTAAGTTAGATAGTTAATTGTGTTAATCTTACGTTAATTAGGTTGGCTAGGTTAACCATGGATATTTAATTTCTGTTTGTGAATGTAATAATTTGGTAATTAGCAGCATACACAAAAATCTACTAGTAACTCATTACTGGTGAGCTTATTATTGTTTAAAGTTATCCGCCGATAAATTCGACGATAATGTTTTACAGTTGAATTTTTTTAGTATTTCCGCAGACAAATACAACGGAGACATTTTGACCATTGGTTTTTTTTGGAGATTCCACCTCTAGATTCATTAGTTTTTTATGAGTTTTTTGTAGTGGCACAAATCACATGATAATCAAGTTGTTTGCGATCGCAAAATATCTTAGTTTTCAAGCATGTGTGAGGTTCATTATACCTTCTAACCTTTTAAGTATCCTTTCTCTGACAAAGTGTGATCCAAATTAACTAATTGCAACATTTTCTAATTTCTTGCACTTTTCATGGTACTTGATGTTATTTGACTCAAACACTTTGTGTACTCAACTCCACGATGAATTCTATAACTTTTCACACTAAACAAAACTTTCTCTTTACTCTTGAAGGATTACTCAATTTAAAATTCTGTTGAATCGTTTGTATCATACATGCCCTAACCCCTAAATATAATGCATATTTAAAGTTTGGTTATTGCACCATTGCCTCCAAGTTTAGGGTGGAAAAGTGCAACGGTATTACTATGTTCTGGAACTTGCTGGAACCTGTTATATGGTTGGTTTGCTCCTTATATCATCATCATTGTCCCCACCTATCATGAAAATCTCCTTGTCCAAATCATCCTCCCGCATTACCTCTTTAATCGGATCTGATATGATCCTCTGCCTTCTACAGAAGTAGGAATCGTGTGAAGAGAACTTGTCGTTACAATCGCAAGTTTGCCAAAAGAACGATTATCTCCTATATCACAAGCACCTCATTGTCACTCGTAAAAGATGGAAATGACACAAGTGCTAGATCCAGTGCAACTATATACATTGAACTCAAAGCTTCCCTAAACCAACTAATTGCAAATTCGAAGCTGATCTCCCAGAACTAGCGATAACATCCTCAAACTTCGCATGTAATTCAATGGTTCTCATCTTTGAAAAAATTTTTTGACAATGAAACAGATTTTGTAAATCTTCATTGCATCCTATCACAAACGAATCATACTTTAGAAAAGTTTATACCACAAAAATTGAAATCTTGTAAAATAATTTTTCCACCCTCTTGATTCCATACGTTCCAAATTTCTGTAATATACTAGCTTACAAATAAATGAAACTACATAATTGACATATAAAAATACTCACTAGATCTTTGTCAGTAAAATTTATTCTCTCTTGTTTGTTTTTCTTAATATTCACTTTGTGGTGTACAAAAGCTAAGAAACGTTTATCATTAGACATTGTATTATTCTTATAATTTTTTATAATTATAGATTTTATTATCATATTTTTTTCAAATTTTTTAAATAAAAAATAGAATAAATTAGACTTTTATATTTAATTCTAATTTATTATCAAATAAAATATAAAAATACTAATTTTTATATCTTTATTATTTATATCTTATTTTTAATATCTTGTCTTATTTTGTTCTCGAAAATAAATATAGTCTAGAAATCTTCAACAATTCATTTTTTTAGATATTGGATGAGAATTGGTGTAATCCTTTAATATTGGAAGTTACGGTATTTTAAAAAATTCTGAAGGCTGTAAAATTTGCAGAAGATGGATTGTCAGATCATGTTTTTTTAATTTATAAAGACAATACACAGACTGCGTATTGTATTATTTTAATATTAAATTATAATACACAACAACATATTATATTATTTTAATATTAAATTACAATACACAGACAGCATATTGTAAATACACAAACTATATATTATCAATACAATTTATATTCTACGTATTATATTTATACAGAATAACACTCCTAAAATACTATAAAATCCCATTTTTTATAACATTAACATAAAACTATATTCACTCTTCAATATTAAAATAAAAAATTCGTCTTCAACCACTTACATGGATATAAAAGAGTTGCCCCTAATGTACTAAACAGTATACTCGGACTAATAAACATTCTCCATTTCCCATAGTATATAAATCACATACACCTTTCTTTTATCTATTTGGAGATTAACGTTTTTTCCTATTTTCTTATCAAAACTTAATCTAATGTCCGTTATTAAAATAAATAAAATATTTATTATTTTAGTTACATTTTTTTTATTTTATTCCCTATTATTCTACATATTGAAATAATAGTAATTTTTTAAAAACATCTAATAATAATAAAATTTTATGTATTTTGCAATTACTTATTTTATATCATTTTTAAATTTTGATGTGATGCTAACTGTTAATATTCTACAAATTTCTTTTTCGTTAAAAAAAAAAGGAATATAAGTTGATATTAAACAACAATTTTTATATTTGCATACAAATAAGATAATGTAATTCTCTAATTAAGGTAGCATTTAGAAGAGAGACATAAACTGAGAAATTGAGATAGAGAGATACAGACTAAGAAATAGAGACTGAAATAAGTTCACTATAATGTTTGGTGTAAAGTGATGGGAGACAGAAATTGAAATAAGAATAAAGTTCTAATTTAATTTGTACAAAAAGTAAAGTTGAAATTAATTAATTAAAATGAAAGTATTTTAGGTATAAAATATTATTAAAATTTCAGTTCCTATTTTTAAAAATTTCAGTCTTTTATGTCCTTATTTTTAGAGGTACTAAAATATTGAAATTTTGGGGATAGAAACTAAAATTTTAATACCAATTTCTAGGTCAACAAACATGATACCAAATTCTAATTTTCTAGTTTCTGTTTTTGTACCTCAAAACAAACACTACTGAACGGTATCAGATTTGAATCTGATCCACAGGTTCAGAGAGAAAGAGAGAGTCGAGAGAGAAGAAGAGGGATCTAGAATTGTATTGAATCAAGCCAATATGTACAGTGCATTTGAGATGAATATATATATAATAGCTAAGCATAACCACTAACTATTGATTAGCTGTAACAGACTAACAACCACTTCTCTAACTAGTGTAGCTTACATGCTCATCTATATTAGCTACTGTGAACTCACATACACTATCACGCCCCCTCAAATACAAGGTTGGTGAGACAACAACCTTGAGTTTGTCACGACAATCAAGAAACAACGAGGAAGGAACGGCCTTGGTTAAAACATCAGCTAGTTGAGTAGAGCCTGAAATATGGTTGACCCAAATGGTGCCTTTGTCTAACTCAAAATACTTGGATTTAGAGTGAAGAATTGGGTTAGCCGCCAGTAACACAGCACCTTGGTTGTCACAAAAGAGTTGAGGAGTAGAAGGAAGGGGAAATTGCAGCTCAGTTAGCAGGTTCCTGACCCAAGCCACATCAGCCACAGCTACTGCCATGGACCTGTATTCTGCCTCAGTGCTTGAGCGCGCCACAACAATTTGCTTCTTGGAGGACCATGAGACTGGATTTGGGCCAAGGAAGACACAAGTACCACTGGTAGACTTGCGATCATCAGGGTTGTAAGACCCCAGATTTTTAGAAATTTAATAATAAATTAATTATGATTTATTTTACTTATTCAAGATATTAATTTCAGAAATTTTTATATTAATTGGATATTTTCTTATTATTGATTTGAAAGCTTGGGTATTTAAAAAAAATAATGAAGAATTTAGATATATTGTTTAATTTAAATAATTAGATTTTGAACTCTATTTTATGATTTTAAATGAAATTAGTTTGATTATCTCTAATTATTGAATTAGAGTATTTATTTAAAAATAAATTAAGTTGATAATTAAATAGTATTTTTATAAATATTATTATTGGATTAAATTTGATTTCAAATTATTACTCAACTTTATTATTTAATTAATATTTTTACTCTACACAAATCTTAATTTTAGCACAACAAAATCTAACCTAATCCTAATTTCACTACCCTCACCGCCATGCACCGCCACATACCCTACCCCCTTCCCAAAAACACAATGCAACAGCTTCAGTAAAACCAAAACAAAAAAAGAAAACAAGAAAGGAACGAAAAACAAAAAAAAGGGAAAAACGGAGAGGGTGAGGAAAGGAGGAAAGGGGGAAGGGGAAATTGAGAGAGGGATCTGAGAGAGAGGGAGAATCGGAGAAGCAGCGGCGCTGGTGAAAAACTCGCATCGCCACCACACCTCATCGCACCCAGGTCACCACCGTGGAGCTGTCGCCACCGTTCCACCAAGTTGCTGTCATCGTCACGCACAAGATGAGAGGGAGAGCCCGAGCCTCATCATTGCCGCCATGGGTCCGCGCCGTCGTTGTTCTCACGACTGAAGCTCGAACATCGCTGCAGCCACCGCGTCATCGTCGTCTTCAGATCTGCCGCTGTGTCTTCCATCAGAGATGCCGCTAAGGATGCGCATGAGAGACAGACGCGTGGAGGGAGGAAGACCGAGGAAGGAAGGGGCATTTTCCTTCGTTGCTGAGTCACAACCACCGTCGTCGAAGCTCTTGTCGTCGTCGCCACTGTCGGGCCATCACCGGAGGAAGTCTGTGCTGCTGGAGTTCACCGAAACTGCTTGGGGTTGCTGTCACTCCTCTTGGTTCTGTTCGAATCGCATCACCGTATCTCTGGATGCCGGGAACGGCGTCATGGCCGCTGAGACCATCGCTTGAGTCGCTGATTTTCAGTTCGGTGTTTCTTCTTAGTTGCGGTAAGCGTTTTCGTTCTTGAAAAACCTTTGGTCACTATTCTGTTAAGTTATGCTGAGGTTTTGTGGTATTACTTGTAATAAGATTGAGTTTTGATTATTATATGTTGCGATTAGAGTTGCTGTGATTGCTGCATAAGCGGTCTGGAGCTGAGGTTGCGGCTGCCGCTGATTGTGGGCAGAGAGAAAAGGGTTTCTCGATGCGTTTGGTTTATGGGTTTCGATTATTCGAGGTAGGGGCGATTTCTTAAACTTAATTTACTACTAAGAATTGTTTTAAGTCGATATTAATATGAAAAATATATTTTTATAATTTTGCAAGTTTTATGAATGGAACTGAGTTGTCTGGAATGAATGTAAATGCTAGTTTGGATGGTTTATTGATTTATTGAAGATGCTTAGGTTGGTTTTGTATTTGGTTTAAGGTTATTATGATGATGAGTGAATTGTGGCTGTTTCTAATTATTGAGTTGGAAAGTTGGTTTGATTAAATACTATGTAAAATAATTTTTCTTGGTTTGGGGTTAATTGGATATTAAAAATGAATCGGCATTTGGAACGATTTGGGATATTGGGAATGGACTTTGTTGATTTATTGGAATTGATTTTTATCATTGGGAATTGGTTTGAATTGTTGGTCATGAATTGAGTTTTGAAGATGATTTCTGATATTAGAATTAGTTTGAGTTATTGGAAATGGTTGAAAAGGTTGAGAAATGTTTTGGTTGGGACCCTTGAAGGGTGGCAAAAGTCTCAGTTTTAGAGAAAATGCTGCCAAAATTTTTATAAAACTCTAAGACTTTGTTTAAAGAATTATTTAAAAGCAAATCTGATTTAAGAATATTATTTGTTTTCGATTTATTACGGAAAGAGTCTTGTTTTCAATTTGACTTATTAAGAAAACTATAATGTTTTAAATTCAATCTTTTGGAGGAGAGATTTTGCTTTTAAGTTATGATTTGAGTTCGGTTTGTTAAGAAGAAGAAAGAAGGGGACAAGAGAACACGACACATGTGATTTATGAAATGATTAAAAGGTCACGAGAGGGTGACAGAAAGTAAATAGTTAAGGTGCTGATGTGAAAATGTTAAGCCGTGGACTTTATGTGTGAATGATTGTGCGGGGATGCTCGTGTATATGGAATGACTTCCAGGAGAAAGGGCCACATGCTTCAACTGGAGAATCAGTGCCTGCAAGTACCTGCAGATGTCATGTTCGGCATACTTCAGCTGGAGAATCAGCGCTTGCAAAGGTTTGAAACCTTGCAGAGGTTATGCCGCTGGAATGTCTTATCTGACTTACGAGTCGGATTGCGTCGGGTGTGGGTCAAAACCGATAAATGAGCTCATTACCTGCATTAGGGATAGACATGCATCATGTTGCATTTGTGTGCTTTGTTTGGATGTACTCAAGTGTTTTAGTTTGCTTATTTGATTAAATCTGTTTAACTGGTGACTGTAATACTTGCTGTAACTATTCTGCATATGTGTTTGCCTTGGATTTGTTTATGTTTGTGATTGATTCTATTGAGATTGAGTTTCGATGGTGAATTATTTTGATTTGGGTTGGAGGCCGAGATTTGATTATGTTTGGGCCGGAGGCCATGATTGACTGGATTAGTGATAAGTTTTGGTTAAAATGTTATTTTACATGGAATTTTTGTAAGAGAAATACGAATTTTAGATTTAAATAATAAGTTGATAATCACTATGTTTTCAAAAAAGTTTTAATTACAATATCTTCTTACGACAATTCTTAAAAATCCCTTACTGAGAACCCTTTCGAGAACGATGTTCTCACTCCCCTACAGACTCTCTTTTCAGGACGGACGAGGAAGGTGAGGAAGTTTTATTTGATGAGTCCTTAGCTGTACTATTTCTATTTGTACATATATTCATCATAGTTCTCCCTCGCCTTTGTCATTATAATTTTGTAAGAGGGATAAGAGTTGTATGATATGTATGTATCTAATATTTGTAAATTATTTGTATAAGAAGTTTTGTGTATATGTATATGCATATCTATTATCAAATTAAAAAGAATTTTCGATTTCTCAAAGAAATATTGATCCGGTATTCGAGTTAAAGGCTCATATTTTATTATTATTAAGTTTAGAAGTTGTCGTAATATCCGAGCTATCAGAGTGGCGCAGTCAGAAGTGTGACATTCTGGTAGTGAGGGTGTTACAAGGGTCACTGCCCCAATCCGAGTCACAGTAAGCCAGGATGGGGAGGTGCCTTCCTTTCTTCAAGTGCAAGCCATGATTCAAGGTGCCACTCAGGTATCGAAGAATGCGTTTTACCACCTTCCAGTTATCCTCAGATGGAGATTGCATAAATTGGGAAACTCGATTGACAGGGTAAGTGTAAGAACCGGATTTTTCACGAATAAAATAATTTAAATGCCCAAATTAAGTTTTGGAAAGTTAGAATGAGAATTTGGGGATTTAAATATGATTTTTGGACTCAGTAGGTCTTTCCGAATCAGAAAATATGTTTTCTGCGAAAAATCGTAAAAAATCACAAACCGGCAATTGAACCTGTCAAACCGGTTTAAGTCTGCCCGGTTCTGTGCGAGAAAAAGTGAAAACAATAAAAAATCCTAGAAACATATTAGGAATGGAAAACCGGGCGTTAGTGTTAAAGGTTTGGCCCGAAGTTGGGCCAAACGGGCTAAAAACGCTAACGGGTTGGACCAGACTCAAGTGGGCCCAAACCCAACATATAAAAGCACCCTTTAATGAGCCTTAAGCTCATTTTCAGCAACCCACAAAGAAAGGGGCGCTGGTTATGAAAGAAGAGAGGAAGAAGGAAGTGGCACTATTCACCTCCACCTTCTGGGAACCATATCTTAAGCTACGGAGCTCCGATTGATGAGCCGTTTACCGCCACGCGAAGCTCTCATTGAGCTCTACGTTTTTATCTAAAGAAACATGGTAATAAATCACGTCTCTCCTCCCACTTTTGTGCCCTATATTTTTGTATTTTTGAGGTCATGGTTTTGAGTAGATTTTGTAGTTTTGGTTGTTTAGGTGATCTCTAGTAGTGGGTGAATGTTGGATTTTACCCCTAATCACGTTGGGTAAGGTAAGGTTTCACTAAACTCTTGTGTTTAGTTGCTTTGTGTATCTTAGGTTTTGATGTTGGTATATATATGTGTTGTTAGTTTGAGCTTTGGTGTTTGTTGGAGTTGGTTGAGGCCTTGGATCAAGATTGGTGGCTTCGTTTTGGTGTTTGGTGTGTTTGAGAATCGGCCAAGGTATAGTTTCGGTTTCCTTTATGTAATATGTAATGTTCATGGACACTTAGGCTAGTGACCCGTAGGATAGGATTGAATTGGATATGTGGTTGTTGTGGTATAGGTATGATGATGGTAATTGTTGAGAATTATTGGTGCTAATAATGTATTATGATGTTGGTTAATGTTAGTTATTGTTTGGTGATAAATTGTTGGAATTGATGAGGATTTATAGTGGTTGTTGATGTTGGTTGGTTGATGATGCTTGATGAATTGATGTTGTAAATATTGTTAAATAATGATATTGAGGTATGAGGTATATTAAATTTTGGTACAAAGCATGAATGAGGTTGTTGATGAAGATTGATAGTGAAAGAATGATGATTGGTGAAGGTGTTGGTGGAAGATTGGTTATAGTATTTTATATTTGATGTTTGGATTGATGAGTGTTGAAGGGGTTGATAATTTGAGATATTAAATATTGGATGTGGTAGTTGAATAATGATGAAAGTGGTGAGAAGTCATGTGGATGTTAATAAGGTTAATGGAAATTTGGAAAATGTGAATTAGGTTGGATTTAGAATTGTTGAATGGTTTAGAAGGTTGTGTGAGTGAGAAAATGGTTGAGGTAGTGTTTTTATAAATTTTGGACTGTTTTGGTTTGGTTGGTATGTGATTGAATTGGTATTGGATTGAGGTTTGGTTAAAAATTGAGTTTGTGAGATTTTGGGTAAAAATGGATTTTTGATGAACTTAGTCTGATCATAACTTTTGCCTCGGTTTTCAAAATTTGTTGAATTTGGTTTATATTTGAAGATTATTGAAAAACCTTCGATTTGATATAAAGTTTGCAAAATTTGGAATTTTGTAGAGGAAGTTATGATCATTCATAATTTTAAACTTTGTTTTCAACTATTTCACCTTTCCGACAAGGTTGTAAGCTTCTATAACACCATTTTAAGACTCTTGGGCTTATTTTAGAGCATTGAAAAAAGGGAAAGGTCCTAGGGGTTTAAGTTGGGTTTTCCTTTGAAAAGTAAGCAAACAGAGGTTTAGGTTTCTGTTGTATTGCGGATGAGTTAGTTGAGAGAGAAGGAAGAGTGGTGCATATGGTGATCGTTGACAATGAATTGGGAAATTGATGAACTAATGAGCTCGGAATGGAAGTGATGAATTGATGATGGTTATGATGAGTTGAAGACTCAAAAAGGGATGAATGATCCTAATGAATGTTGAAAGTGTGCCAGACACTATATCCTTGGAATGATAATGTTTGAAAGAGAGTGTGCCAGGCACTATATCCTTAGAATATTGAGAATTGATAATTGGAAGTGGATTGAGATTAGAAATGGTGATGACTGGTGATGATGTGAGGTTGATGAACTTGTTGAATGTAGAAAGTGTGCCAGGCACTATATCCTTGGGTTAAGCATGATAGTGTGCAGGGCACTATATCCCAGGGGATGAATTATGATTAATGACCTTTTCTGTTGCAAGAGTGTGCCAGGCACTATATCCTTGGGTTACGCATGCGAGTGTGTCCGACACTATATCCATGGGTGAATAGAGTGTGCACGGCACTATATCCGTGGGCGTGGCAGAAAAGCTACATCCAAAAGGATGTATTGGGTTGGCATTTATGGACCGACAAATGATATCACAAGCCAATAGGATAGGCATTCATCATATGCATCTTTATGTGATTGATTGTTTTGATTACGTGAGTTTGCCTAATTGTATAACATGCCTATTTGCTTACTTGAACTACTTGCTTTATATGCTTCTACTTGTGTTTTATTTGTTTGCATTAATTGTGATTGTCTGGTGCTGAGGAGGTTAGGTAGGCGGTGGCGATGGGATCGCACGGAGGTAAGGTTGGCGAAGGCTGTGGGATACAGCAGTGTGATTAGTATTAGCTAAAATTTTCCTAAGTTTAGATAATCCTAAGTCTAGGATTGCCTTTGGCGTCCCGGAGCCTTACATCTTACATCATTGGGCACTGTTACCATACTGAGAACATCCAGTTCTCATTCTATACGTTGTTGCTGTTTTTCAGATGCAGGTCGCAACCCACCTCAGTGAGTTGCCTGGATGGTGACAGAAGCGGAGGATTCAGATACCTTTTGATTTCCTTGATTTATTTTGCTATACATCTCTCACTTTTGTATTTTGTTTAGCCTAGAAGTATGTATTGAGAAAAAAATTGTATAAGCTATTTTTACTGTCCGGTTTCATGTATGGTCTGTATATGGCTAGTCAGCTTAAACTCCGCGAGTCGTGGCTAGATCCTTATGATATTATACTATGATATTTTGATATAAATTGTATCTATTCCTTGTACTTTAAGTTAGTTGCTCCGTTTATGCGTTTTGCGCTTTTCATATCCTAACTTTGAGCTTTATTCCTTCATCGGGTTTCTATATTATATTATTCTTTCTATATAAATATGTATAAGCCTTAAAATTGTCGTAACCTTTGGTTAACCCTTGCTTTACAGCTAGAGGTAAGGCTTGGGTTAATTGGGGTGTTACAGTAAGCAATTTCAGGCGTAGTCATTGTCATATACTGTAAGCTGCCAACTATACTTCTATATAGGAAAGGATTATCAAAGGGAACACCCCCAGTGGTAGTGAGTTTTAGTGTAGAAGGCAGTGGTATGGAGCATGGTTACACCCTTCTAGTCCTGCTTTCTTCAAGATGTCTTGAATGTATTTGGTTTGTAGAAGGGAGAGACCTCCATCTGCTATCTTGACAACCTGCACGCCAAGGAAGTAGTGCAAGTCCTCAAGATCCTTGAGAGCAAAGTTGAGATTTAGTTGCTGAATGACTTGATTATTGTAGGGCTAGAGTCACCGGTGAGGATGATATCATCAACATAGACAGGTGCATAGAGCCTGGATTGAGGGGTGATTCGTGTAAAGAGGGAGGTATCTGATTTTGTGGGGGTGAACCCCAGACGCTTAAAAGCACCCAACAATTTCACATACCAGGCCCGAGTGGCCTGTTTCAGGCCATAGAGCGCTTTGGTCAGCTTGCAGACTAGGGTTCCATCTCCTTGTTCATAGCCCTTTGGTTGAGACATATATACATCCTCCAATAAGTCACCATGCAAGAAGGCATTGTTGACATCCAGTTGCTTGATAGGCCAGGAGTTTGCAAGAGCAAGGGATAGCATTATGCGAATCGAAGCAGGTTTTACCACTGGACTGAATGTTTCCTTATAATCTAGCCCTGGTCTTTGATGGAAGCCCTGGGCAACCAGCCTAGCTTTGTATTTGTCAATTCCATCAGCATTATATTTGATCCAAAACACCCACTTGCTACCAATGGGCTCCCTATTTGGTGGCAATTTTACTAAATTCCAGGTGCGATTTTGCATGAAGGCAGAGTACTCAGCATCCATGGTGGCTCGCCACTTAGAATCAGAAAGGGCCTGTTTGATTGAGGTATGTTCAAGTTGAGCATGGAGAGCCCAGGGCTTAGAAATGCACAACTTTCCTCTGGTAATCATTGGATGACAGTTCTGAGTTGCAGAGGTGATAGGTAAAGGTAGGACAACCTCAGGGGACTGAAGTGGAATGGGGACGGCCTGGGCAGCAGGCACATCTAGGAGTATAGTTGTTGGAGGTTCAGCTCCACACAGGGAGGCATTTAAGGAGGAGAGTGTCTGGGGAGACGGGGAATGGTGGGAATTAAAGGATTGTCATAAGAGGAGTTAGTGCTCTTATATGAGGTTGAAAGGCGGGAATTGAATCTTTGAAGGGAAAATGAGCTTCATCAAAATCATGTTTCTAGTGATCACAACCTTCCCGGAAGACAGTAGGCATTTGTATCCCTTGTGCCGATTTCCATAGCCAAGGAACATTGCCGGTTCAGATCAAAATTGAAGCTTGTTATGGTTATACGGCCTCAAGTGAGGGTAGCACAGACAGCCAAAGACTCTTAAGGCAGTATAGGGAGGCTTCTTGCCAAACAGCACCTCCATTGGTGATTGATTTTGTAGTGTGGGTGTTGGTAGGGCATTAATCAGGTAGACAACAGTTTGGAAGGCTTCACCCCAAAAGCTTGTCGGCATTCCAGCTTTAGCTAAGAGTATGAGTCCCATCTCAACCACGTGGCGGTGCTTCCATTTAGCATTGCCATTCTGTTGAAGAGTATGCGGGCAGGAGAACCTGTGAATCACTCCACAAGACTGCAAGGACTTTGACAAGTTAACATATTCAGGTGCATTATCACTTTAAAGCATTTTTAGTATCTAATTGCAATTCTACCATTTGCTGAAAATGATTAAACACATATTTGAGTTGAGATCTATCTGTTAATAGGTAAATCCATGTGTATTTAGAGAAAGCATCAATGAAGTTTACAAAGTATACATTTTCATTAGAGTTAGGGGAGGGAGCTGGTCCCTAAATATCCGAATAGACTAGTTGTAATGGAGCAGTGTACACTATTTTGGAATTAAGAAAGGGTAATTGATGTGATTTTCCTAAACAACAGGAAGAATAAACAGATTTAGGAAGTGGAATTGACTTGTTACAATTTTGTAAAACTGTAGAGAACATTATTTGAGGGGTGGCCTAAACGAGCATGCCACAACAAGGAATCATTAGCTGGTTCACTATTTGTGAGGAATGCAGCTGCTGCTTCAGCACTGCTTTGTGTGTTTTCAATGTTGAAATTGAGAAACCGGTAAAGACCTTTATCAACAACTCCCTTGAGAACAACTTCTCTAGTTTCCTGTGATTTGACACAACAGTTGTCATGATGAAATTCAAAGTAAACGTGGTTATCACAACAAAATTTATAGACACTCATGAGGTTCTTGGTGATATCTGAAACATGTAAAAGTTTTTGTAATAACAGTTTCTTGCAACTCAAATCAGTTTTAATGAATGCATTTCTAACAAGATTGATATGCAAACTTGTACCATTCCCAATTATAACTCGCTCATGACCTGCATAATCTGCTTGATCAGTCAAATTTCTTGCATCATACATCATGTGATGAGCGGCTCCGGAATCAGGATACCAGTCTTGATCTTGAAGGAGTGCTGAATTCGTTAAAACGTTGCTTAGGTTAGCACTTGGAGCTATATTCTCTTGAGAGGCAGATTTGGCATTGTCTACCCCATCATATCTATACCAGCAGTGGACTGCAGTGTGGCCAGGTTCACTGCAGAGCTGGCACTGAGTTCTTGAGGACTAGCCTCTACTTCCTTCATATCCTCTTCCTTGCCTTGCATCAAAATTTATGGACTCAGCATACTGTCCTCTATTTCCTTCATAGCTTCTGAATTCAGCATAGTTTCAGTCATAACTTCTGTTTTCACCATAGCCTTGACCAAAACCCCCTCTCATTGTTCTGCCACCATACATGCCTCTTTAACCTCTGAACACACCTCTAAAATGCTCTCTAGCGCTTCCTCTGCCATTGTGGTAGGCCAAATTTGCTTGTATAAATTGCTCAGGCTTCTTATATCTTTCTAACATGCTTTCATGTGAGAGTAATACTACTTCTAGCTCAGGAACCGTGATTCCTCCAGGTCTTATTACAATTGATGTGATTAAGGACACAAATTCTTCAGTTAAGCCGTGCAAAATAGCATTTACATGATCATCATCTTTTACCTGTTCACCAACCGAGAATAGTGCATCAACTGTGTCTTTTATCTCCAGCAAATACTTGCTCATCGAACCAGAGATCTTGATCGAGTTGAGTCTGTTCTTGAACTGCATCACTTTTGCCTTAATGTGAGAAGAAAAATTACCTTCTAATCGCTTCCAAACTTGATGCGTGAACACACACACAACCATTCTTGTTGTGAATGGTTTGGTCATGGATGCAAGCAATCAAGATTTTAATAGTGCATCTTGTCTTTTCCACCGCGTATACTCAGGATTGATGGATTCAAAATCAGCAAGATACATCGTTTGAATGTTCTTACAGGTGAGATGGCCAAGGAGCTTGTTTCTTTCAATTGTTGATTCGGCTTGATCCTTTCATTGCAAGAAGTTGTTGTCATCAAGTTTCATTGAAATTGGTACTCCTGTGAAGGTGTTTGATTGTGCAGCAAAAGCCATGATTTTTAGATTGCAGCTCTGATACCATGAACGGTATCAAATTTGAATTTGATCCACAGGTTCAGAGAGAAAGAGAGAGTCGAAAAAGAAGAAGAGAGATCTAGAATTATATTGAATCAAGCCAATAGCTACCTAAAAAAATAAAAAACTGAGTACAACAGAATTTTAGATAATTTCATTTAGTTAATATTTCTTTAAATATATAATTATTCATATATCTTTAATTAATAGATTAAGATTTTAGAAAAAATAATTTAATTTCATAATACTCTTTAAATTATGTAGTTTGATTATATTAATATTTAAATAGTAAAATAATCTTTTCAATTGTTTAGATTCAAAATCAAATAAATTTCATGCGAATAATTCTACTAAAAATATATATGAATTCCAAATACAAATAAATAGAATTCTATCAAATTTTAAAATCAACTCCTTCTCTCTTTTTCTTTTTCAAAAGAAAAAGAAAAGGTTATTAGTTGTTCCATATCCAACAATATTTTCATGCTAATATCATTTCAAGGTATCAACCGCACTTTTTCTCTTCTTGATAAATTCATCCTATTCATATCATCGGTCACTAACAAAAGAAATAAAAAAAAAAAAAAGAAATACTAAAGGTTATCCCAAATTTTATTTAGAACAGCTAATATCCTGGGCTGGGCTGAGCTAACCCCTTAATTACATGTCAATGCAACTCTTGGCTCTTGGGAAAGTCAAATACCAGCTAAACAAGTAACTAATAAGTAATAACCATATCATATCCAAATTAATTAAACCGTTTTCTCATCACAGGTATTCGCAAAAAAGATTATGATGAGAATTATATTGTTGTGTCAAGCTAGCTAGTTTTTATTATTATAAAGTTCAATTAAGTTCACTAGCTAAGCCTTATCCTCCCTATATATATATATATATATTCTTCCACATGGAATTGGAAGTCAACTTAGGTATTAGTAAATTTTTCCTGTGAGCGAAGAATCGTGGCTTACTTGTCATTTTCCACAACCAACTTCTCCTTTATTTGGAGCATTAAGATTAATTCAACGGCCATATTATTATTATTATTATTAAATTAAAGTTAAGAGTAAGACTCAAACTTACGATTTTTAAGTGAATATAAAAAATTATATCATTTGAACTGTAGT
The DNA here is from genome assembly GCF_059453495.1 of Arachis ipaensis. Classification (NCBI taxonomy): domain Eukaryota; kingdom Viridiplantae; phylum Streptophyta; class Magnoliopsida; order Fabales; family Fabaceae; genus Arachis; species Arachis ipaensis. Next base: position 141,135,413 of record NC_142444.1, read on the forward strand.
TCGTTAGATTATTATTATTATTATTGTTATTATTATTATTATTATTAATCACGACTTTGGAAACCTTGAATCCAAGTGTTGAACATTTCAACGTCGTTCTTAGATAGAACGAAAGAAAATGACAGTATATCCCTTTCAAAACGCAAAATCTATGTACAGCCATGTATTCCTTCGAAAACAATAGATTGAAATGTCATTGGAGCTAGCTAGCTAGTTGAACATTATACAAAACTGATAAAATTGTAGTATATAGTATAGGAAGAGTTTTAAGTGTATCAAGAACATCAGTATTTTAATTATTATAACCGTTAATCTGAATTATAAAAAAAAATATATAATATATATTAATTGAAATCAACGATTAAAATAACTGAAATATCGATGTTTTAAATACATTAAAAATTTTTCTCATAGTATATAATATTTTAGCTAGTTTGAGAAATAGAATATAAAAAAAAGGCGATGATGAATCATTAGTTTTTGGCGTCGAAGCTTCAACATATATATATATATATATATATATATATATATATATATATATTAAGTCTTATATATTCAATAAAAAAATATTTTAAAAGATCATTAAAAAGATTTAATTATTAAAAAAAATTTAATAATAAAATTATTAAAAAAATTAATATTTATAATATATTAAAAAAGACTAAATTTTTTATAAAGAGATAAATATATTCTTAAATATGTTTTCATTTATATTATTCATAATCTTTATAGCAATAGCTTTTATTCTTTTTAAAATTTTAATTATGTTCATAATCATTTAATTTTTTATTTATTTTCTTATTCAACATAAAATTTTGAGTTTAGAGTGATATTGGAAGAACGCTATACGAATTCAAATGCAACTTAATTAATATATCCGTTAATTGTTGTTACTATTATTTATTTTTTCCAGTTAAATAATTAAGAGTGATATACAGTTTGTGATTTTATCTATATATATATATATATATATGAAAAGATTTATTTCCGTCTTATTTTTTTTGTGTATTTTTTTATTAATAATAATTATTAAGGATAGAGAATAATAGTGTATAATAATGGTATATAAAACTGCATTGTTGTTTTTCTTTGCATTGTTGTCTTTCCTGATTAGTTACTAGTATCTTTTTTTAATGAGGAGTAAAGTATCGTTTTTGTCCCTAACGTTTGGGGTAAGTCCCAAAGTTGTTTCTAACACTTCAATCGTCCTATTTAAGTCCCTAACGTTTCAAAATTGGCTCAATGTTGTCATGCCGTTAGGGATCCGTTAACAAAATTGACGGCGAGACAAAATTAAAACGGTTTTGAAACGTTAGAGACTTAAATAGAACGAAAATATTAGGGACAAAAATGATACATGGGAATAAATTTTAATTTTATCCTTCAATAATATCAATTTTTTACTGTATATAATATTCAATTATTTTTTAATCACATCTAAGTAAATTACATTTAATTACATGACTTTCATTCTAAATAAATTTATTTTTTTATAATTTTACACTTAACTGTGAAATGGGAGGAAAGATTCTTAAGATATACAAATTCTGTTCAATTAAGAATTACCTTTAGAACATAAAGATTTAATATTATCACAGGTATAAAAAGAAATAATTACAATTACTCGCTTACGAAGGAATGGAAATACTGGTCAATAGGTGTGCCAAAACAGATTGAATCTGTTGGGCCAAATTGCCAAAAAGAACGGGTTGAGACGAGATTTTGAGTCCACATTTTTTAAAAATCCACCAAATCCACAGGCTTTGGCGGGGCGAGGATGGGCTGGCAAAATTTTTTTTAAAGGACATTCTGATCATTTATACTGTCATATATATATATATATATATATATGAAACTAACATGAGTATAGGGTTTTATTTGAGAACACCCAGCCACATTAGCGCTACCTCCCTCTCCCTCTAGCCCTCTTTCTCCAGTCTTCACGTCACCACATAGCAGCCTCCCTCTCCCTCTGACGACATTCCCGCTCTTCCTTGCATCAGCGTGGCGGCTTTGCTGTCTCTGTCTCTCCCTCACAACTCGATTGGAAGGCGTGCGCTCTCTCTCTAAACCCTCACCGAATCATTCCTAATCTATCCCTCCCATTGGCGGCGACGACGAATTGGATCTCTCCCTTGCACCAGCGTCATTGACTATCTCTCCCTCACAACTTGATTTTGAAGGCGCGCGACAACTCGCATTACCTCTTCATTCTCGCATTCTCTCTCCCTCATGTCTTTGTCTCCCTCCCATCCAAAAAGCACCATAATCCAGGATCACCAGCGACGACGACGATTTGGTTCTCCCTCTCTCGTAGCGCAGCCCAGAAAGCACCAGTGAGGACGACTCGGGTCTTCGACGACTCTTAATTTTTTTTTTTGCTTGTGGGAGGCTGTTTGATGATTCTGTTTGTGAAACAATTGTTCTCTATTTTTATTTACTTTTTCTTTTATTTTTCTATTTCTGGGAGCAACAATTTTGTTCTCTGTTTGTGGGAGGGATGCTTGATGACTGATGGTTCTGTTTGTGGGAGCTTGGAAGGGATGATTCTGTTCTATGTTTTTGTTTTATTTTTTATATCTTTTTCTTTTACTGATTATTAATTCTGATCTCTATTCAGTTCTCTATTATTTATTTATTGTTATTGATTTAGTATGTATTAATATGTTATTTTTGTTGTTATTTTGTAATTGATTTAGTTATTGATGATTTTAGATAGTGTTATTTGTTATGTTATTTAAGGTTTCAAACTATTTATTAGGGCTAAAAAAATAAGAAGAAAGGTGGACTGACCCGCCAACCCACCAGTCCGAACTTTGACGAGGCAGAATGGCAAATTCAGTCCATATCATTTTGACGGGATGGGTCAGTCTGTCCCATTTTATGGTGGACTTTGATGGAGCGGAGTAGGGCAGACTGGTCTGTTTTACCATCTTTACTGGTCAATAATAATGAGAATAGAAGTATATATTGGAATAGAAGTAGACATATACAACTTATACATACAATGTTTACTACCAAAATACGTGTTTTTGGTCATTTTTGTAGGTTGACAATTTATAAATTTTATATATTTTATTTGTATTATTATTATTATTTTAATAAAAAATACTATTTATTTTCTATTATGAGTAATGATGATTTAAATGCAAATTTTGATAGTAGGATAGTGGATATTTAATTTATTTAATTTTAGAAAAAATTAAAACCGATTATATTTATCGTCGAATTTTCAGTAAGATGTATCCAACGATAACTAATTAGTTTAATTTTTAACTAAAAAAAATTTCAAGGATTATTTACCTTGAAAAACTATATATTAACAATGGCATTGCCGTCATCACCTCAGAAGTTTCCGATTACCAAAGATTCACCTTGAGAAATTTTCTGGCTGCCACAATTTTTATCTAGACTTAGATGTCATGGAGCTCATTTCGTAATAATAGGCTTTTTTTTTAAATGAAATTTTTTGCCTATTATATTTATGATAAAAGGAAAAATTACTATAATTAATAGCATATATAAAAAATGTGATGTACATATTAAAAAATAGTTATTAAATCAATCAATATATATAAATATATATTTTATATTTTAACATATATTTTATATACATAAATAATTTAATGTCTGATTTTTTTGGTATATACCTAATATAATTCTATATATATAAAAGATCCTTTTTTTTTCTCTCAAGAAAGAAAATTAAAGAAGAAAAGGAGGTGATACTAGTTTTATAGGATAAATGGTGAATTTGTAGTATACTAATTGATCCAATTATAAGAGTAATATTTATTATTAAAAAAAAAATTAGTGTCATTTATTTTATTTTTAGCGACAATAGAAATAGTTGCTATTATATTTATCGGTAATTGGATATTAACTGTGTTATGTTTTGTCGCTAAAAAATTTTAGCGACAATTATATAATTGTTACTAAATTTTTTAATAATCACAAAAAATATATAATTATCATCCTAACATATAATAATAACGATAAATATATAATTAATACAAAAATATAAGTTAAATAAAATATACAATGACCATTATATTATTGTCACTAAAAATTTTTTAATAAAAATTATTTTATTGTGATGATCTAAGAGAACAAAAAAATGCAAATATGACAAAATCGTTTATCCAATATGGGTCAAAATATTGGTTAATGATTATGAAAAATTAAAAATATTGTCATTTGCAAGATTGCATTGAAAATTTTCATCAGTCAAGTTGAACTAAATATGCATCAATTTATTTTATTTATTTTTTTTGTTAAGAGTTATTTTATATTTATTTTATTTTATTATTTTAAACTTAATTATAATTTTATTCACTTTGTCTTAGTAAATTTAATAAGTTAAGATATTAAAACTAAGAAGTATAAAAAATTTCTAAATTTTGTAATATTTTTTTAAATTTTTTTATAAAAAAATTTGGGTGTAAACATGTAAAATAGAATATTGCATTAAAAAATTAAATTGAGGTAGAATAAATTTTTTTATTTTTATTTTATCTTAATTTATGTTTCATATCATGCTCCCCTTATTTAAAAAAAATTTGAAAAATTCGTTTTCAAATCTTATAATTAAAAAAATAATATATAAAAAATATAAATACAAAAACAAAAAAGACAATATTTTCTTAAAAAAGTGACACTAAGTATGTCTTCATTATTATTATTACTTAGTCCTTGCAAACACACCGCTTTCAGTTCGCCTTTTTTTTTTTTTATCAAAGATAGGAGACTCGAATTCGCAACTTCTTAAATGAGCATAAGGAGACTATACCATTTGAGCTATAACTCATTGGCTTCAATTCACCCTTTTAATATATAGATTTGGTGCATCTATACCATCTAGTAGTATATCGAATCTCTAGTAATAGTCTTTATTAATTATGCTACATATACACTAAAATTTAGTTATAAATTAAATATTTATATAAAATATATGTTAAAATATAAAATATATATTAAAAATATATTAAAAAAATAAATATATTTATAACAAATATATAATATCCGATTTAGTCATTAATTTTTAGTATGTAAATAATATTTTTATATTCTCTATACTTATAAAATGTGTAGGTAGGAACAAAAAAGAAAGAGATGTATTTGTGGTTGGTTTATAGGATTGCCAGTATCTGGTAGATTAGGATTTAAATTCAATCTAAACTTTATCTTTGAATTAAAAATTTCTCTAAAATTTAATCCTATTCTACCTGGTAAATTTAAAATTTTTCGATCTAAACTGTACATGCACACTAAAATTCTACACTTGACCCTACCTGTAAAAGAACTATTATTTAAAAAATATAATATTTAATCATACAATATTTAATAAACATACTACTAATATATAAAAATTATCAAATTAAGTTCATAATAATATTGAAAGCAACAAAATCATAATTAAATCTATGTTAAAATTACAAACTACACAAATATTCGTTTATCATGGAGTTTTTGTTAAAATTAGTAACACTAATATAATAAGAGTATAAATAAATTGAGTAGAATTAGATCTAAACTTATATTTTACTTGATCTGTGATAATTCACTCCATCTCTAAGGCTATGTTTGTTTAAAGGGAAAATAGAAAGAAAGAAAAGGGAAGAAAGAAAAGGGAAAGGAAAATGATTATTTTCTATTGTTTGGTTGAAGAGAAAAATAAGAGAGAAAGAAAAAGAGATTCACCAATTTTTTTTCTTTACCATTGAAAAAAAATGGAGAGAAAACTAATTCTCTCTCTTTACTTCTAATATTATCCCTGTACTTTTTTTAATATATTTTATAATATAAGGATAAAATTATCTTTTTATAACATTTTTTTATTTTCCTTTCATCCAAACACATCTAAAAAAAAAAATCTACTCAATTTTTTTCTTTTTTTTTCTCTATTTCTTTCCTTCCAACCAAACATAGACTCTATTGACATCGAATTGCGTTATAAATCCTATTTAAATAAATTAGACCAGATTGAGTGCCTGAAAATAGAATTAGTATTGTCTTGCTAACCAAAAAGAAAAATAGAATTAGTGTTGTCTTGTTAACCAAAAGGAAGAATTAGTGTTGCCTACCTATTGGTTCATGGTTTACCAAACATTAACTACTTAGTAACCATACATATCATAATTATTTAGTGTCAATTACCAACGTTTGACTAATCAATATGAGATTTTCCAAACTACTGCATATGTTTGCTATTAATTAGTATTATTTAGGTGAAAATTCAACTGCAGTCAACTTCACGTAAAGTTTATAGTTGAGAATGTTAAATAATTTGACTGTTAAATAATTTAATTGATTTGATTAAATTTTTATCTAACAGTTCTCAACTATCAACTTCACATAAAATTGATTATATATGAATTTTCATTTATTATTTATTATTTATTATAACTATGAAGATCATGTGTTACGACGGGCTCCCATACAGCCCGCTGCAAAAGCCAAGTTTAATTGTCCTTATCAATGCGTTATATAGCGTATGCACACTCATTAAACTTTATGATAACACAATACATCTTTTTGGGTGTCTATAACACAATACATTTGATGTAATAATGGATTTCATTTTAAAAAATTTCCCCTTTGTTTAATTAATAGAATCCCGGCCCTTATTAATATCTCTTTCTGGTATGCAAATCTTCTATTTTTTAATGGAAGATCTTATTTTAATTAAAAAATATTATTTATAATAAAATTAACTATTAAATTCACTATTATATATTTATAATGTAAATTTTATATTTTAACATATATTTTATATACAAAATAATTAATTTAGTTACTAATTTTTTTATATATTTAATAACATAATTATTATTTTTAACAAGAATAATGTTAGAAAATTAATTTTCAATTAATATTAATTTTTTAAAAATTATTTTATTTATTTTAAATTTTAGATTCTAAATCATAAATTCTTAATTTTAAATTCTAAATTCTAAATATTAAATTTTAAATATTTAATATATATAACATTTTGAATTAAAAAATTAACTAATATTAAATAACTAAAAGTTGATTTCTCTATATTTGATGTGTTACTTTCTCCTAATAACTTCTTCTTCGTTACGTTGTGTTCGTTATAAGAAATAATCCAACTAAGTATCATCTATATTTATACTGAAAAATAAAAGGAAGACCAGACTTACTTTAAATTTTTAAATTTGAAGGATTCGTTTCTGATTTTCAACTAATATATCCTGCGCTGCTTTCACAAATTTAATATATTATGTCTGGTTAACAACTACTTCGGACGAGATTATTATATTAATCAGATATGGATAGAGGAATATACAAAAAAGGGCATGCATATATGTTTAATAATATATAGTACTCTTACCACTACAAAAAAATAGAATATTTGTAACAAAAATTTTGTATCAACATTAAATTTATTACGAAAAAAATAATTTTTTGTAATAATAATTAGTGATTGTTATAGAGAAATAATAACTTAATTTTTTTTGTTATAAAATATTATAATATTTTATAACAAAAAATAAAGTAGTTACAAAAATTTAAAATATTTTATAACAAAAAATTAATTTATTATAAAATTTAACATTGTTTATAACAAATTAGTTTGTCACAAAATGTAAGTATATTTTATAACAAAAATTATTTTAAAATGCTAAATACTTTCAGAAAAAAAATTGTGTATATAATGCTTTCTAGAATAATTTTATTTTGTTTCAAATATTAAAACTTTTTAAATATTGTTTATATTCATTAATTTTTAAAAATGGTAGATATTATTTTATATTTTTTTTAAAAATTAATATATAATTTTTATTAATAATCAAATTTTTAATGTTAACTAAAAATTAATTTGTGTAACTTAAAAAATTAATTAAATTATAAATATAAACAACAATAATTAAATATAAAAAAACTAAGATATCCCAAAATGTAAAAAGTAATAAAGTGTAGTAAAAAACTCTAATTCATCACTCCCTCATTTTGCGCCTCACTCAACCCTCGTCTTTGCGCCTTCTACTCTACTAAAGAACAACGGACGAGCTCTTGTTGGAAGAAGAAGCACCGGCGTAGCCTCCGCTTCGTCGTCGTCTCCTCTGCCATAATCTTTTCCTCCGTCGTCGTGTCATGTGCGGCGACGTCGTGGTCTATTGTATATTGGCTCCTCCGGTGTTCTTCGTCCTGTCGTGTGCGCAGTCGCCGTGTCGTGTGGTCATCGTCGCGGTGATCTTCATGGTGGTCGTTGTTATCACTATTTGTTGTCACCGTTTCGTCAACTCTGCTCCTTTGCGTCCTGCGCGTCATCCTCTGCCTCTGCTAGTCTGGTTCGGCCGTGCTTTTTCTACTGTCGGTCCGGTCTGATTGTTTCTTTGCTGAAGGTAACTGTAGTTTATTTGAGTATTGTTGCCTATATTGTTAGTTGATTCTACTGATGTTGTTGTGGATGAAAATATTATTGTGTAATATGGTTGATAATCTGATTTTTGGTTATTTGGAGAGATTTGATTCTATTTTTGCTTTTTTTTTTGTGATTTTGATACTTTTTATTTTCTTAAATTTTTGTTTTTGTGAATTGAGTGTCTTAGGTAACTACATTATCCTTATTAACATAAAAATATTAATTCAATTTTGTTATTAATTTTGTGTTTTTTACAATGCATTGAATTAGGATAGTGAGTTATAGAGAACCACCTTGAAATTTAGTTTACATAGAGTCCTTTGAAAGTGATAATCACTGTGATGTTAGGTTATGTCTTATTGTTCTTTTTTTTCCCACTCTTTACATCCTTCTATTCGTTCTCATCTCTTGTAGAAATTAGTCTAATGGTCAATTATCATAAATATTGGATTAATTTTGATAGGCGTACTCCTAAGTTTAGGAAATGCCTCGATGAATTATTTTTGGATATTGCCTTCTCTCAACCCGGTGTGAAAAACTAAATACGTTGTCTTTATCTCAAATGCAACAATTTTTTGTTTAAACTTAGAAATGAAGTTCATCATCATGTGTGCCAATGGGGATAGTGACTTCATATAAAACATGGGTGCATCATGGTGAGAGTCTTCAAGATACATCAACTATAGATGTGTCTGATTTAAATGAAATTGATTGTAAAAGGGAGAATGATTCTGCCACTTATGAGATGTTGTATAATATCTTTAGAGAAGAAACACTAGGGGAGACGCTGAGAAATTTTGCTACCAACGTAGATAACAATATAGCAGAAGAACCTCACGAGGAGACAAAAAGGTTCCAAAGGCTAATGGGGGATACTGAGCAAAGCCTGTATCGGGACAATTCATTGTTAAGTTGTTTCAAATGAAATGTCGCTATGGATGGAGCAACAATTCAGTTGATGCTTTATTGCTCTTTGTAAAAAGCATATTTCCAAAGAAAAATTCTTGTCCTACTTCATTTTATGATGCTCGAAAAGTGATTCGACATTTGGGATTAGATTATAAGAAGATAGATGCTTATGTGAATGATTGCATTTTGTTTTGGGGGCAAGCATATGCTGATCTTTGATGAATGTCCAAAATGCAAGCAATTTAAATGGGTAAAGAAGAAGGGGAATGAAAAGGATGACTCTCGTAAGAAAGTGTCCCAGAAGATACTAAGATACTTTCCGTTGAAACCTAGGCTTCAAAGGATCTTCATGTGTGAAGAAACAGCACTAGCAATAAGGTGGGAAAAAGAGAAATGGCTTGATGATGAAGTCCTAAAACACCCAGCAGATTCAATAGCATGGAAGAAATTTAATGAGGAACACGAAGGGTTTGCACGTGATGCTAGAAATATCAGGCTTGGAGTTGCTAGTGATGGATTCAATCCATTCGGCAATATGAACATTTCCTAGGTAGGATATAGCTTTTGCTTTACGACAATATTGCCATTGGCAAGTTGCTCGTTAAATTAAACTTGCGACAACTTAGCAACAAATGTATTTCGCTCGCTAATCAGCTACTTGAAATCAGCGAACGAAGTGTGTCGGTTGTTAAACGGTCGCAAATTTCTCGCTACTTAGGTCCTAGGCACTCAATATTTGTATTTCCTTTTTAGTGACTAATTAGCAAAAAACACTTCCCTAGCTGAATGATTTATCCGTTGCGATGGGTTAGCGACGACTGTTTTCTGTCGCTAATTTTGATTTTTTACAAGATTATGTGACAAATTAGCGAGAAACTAGTTGCTTACTAAAAATAAAAACTTTGGTGACAAATTAGCTAGGAATTTGTCCATCGCAAAATGCATTTCAAGTCTTTGTGACGGATTAGCTAGTAACATTGTTTCTCACTAATTAGCCTTTTTGCACAAAGTTTATTTAACGATGAACTAGTGTGTGAATGGTTTCTCGCTAATTGTATATCAAACACTTGCGACGGAATAGTCACAATAATATCCCTCGCTATTTTTCTTTTATTCGATTGAACCTTTAAGTGACTGATTTGCTAGAACATTATCACTCGCTAATTATTTTGTGACAAATTAGCGAGGAAATTTTTTCCGCTCTTTTTTTAGCTACAAAACTCAATTTGCGAGAAACAAACTTACTCGTAAATCTCTCGCTAATTAGTCACTTTTCTCAAGTTCGGATATTTTGTGATCGCTCATTAATTTTGTCGTTAGTGCGTCACTAATTTCTCGCAAAAAATCGTCGCTAATTTATCAAATTCTTGTAGTGATTGACGTGTTAGTTATTTTATTTTGGGTTTCACAAGATATTTACAATTGTTAAGTTATCCACTTTTTACATATGATGGTGATTGAGTTTAAAGTAGTTAAACTTTAGGAATTCATATCATATTTGCAATTGCTAAGTTATTCACTCTTTGCTTAATTTGTTTAACTTTTTTGAAAAGTATAATATATTTTAATAATATCCATTTTTATTGATGTGTTTTTTTTAGTGTAATTGTGTATTAAATGATGTAGATATTTTATTATTTCATTTATTTAATGTTATCTTTTTGAGTTTTATTATAGATTGCGTAACGTAATGGTACCACGATGGATTCAAACAAGGGCTACTGCTTCTAGTTCTACTATACCAACCCCTGCTCCAGCCTCGGCAGCCCCATTTCGTCACTAGCAGCCCTTATTTCAGCACCTGCAATTGTCCCTTTTTCATCATGTATTGGTAAAAGGGGATCTTCACATGGGATTGCAATAAATAGGGTGTTGAAAATAAAGACAAATGAAAAATTGGAATTGTCGATCTCTTTGGACAATTTAGCACCTAATGGCATCCATGCTGATCTTTTTGCATCCGAAGTGAGTATTGTTATAAGTCAAAATGCTCCTTTGGATGTAGAGAAATGGAGCCAAATTGAAAATGATGTCAAACAAAAAATATGTGACATTGTTTTGGTAATACACATTTACATTTTTTGCTATTATTTATTTTAAATCTTTATTTGTGCTGACTAACTTTGACCAATCTTATGTAGGAAAAGTTTGATATAGCAAATATGCAAAATAATTTTAGCTAAGGGTAATATATGTTATCGAAGTTGGCGCTCAAGATTGCATGAACACTATGAGTTGTATCAAATTGATGAGGAACACCTTCAAAATTCACCGAACATTGTTCTTCCAAAGACAGGGGAGAATTTGGTGTGCTACTTTAGAAGTCCTTCTTTTCAGGTTTGAATTTTTCATTGTGATGACTATTGAGGTATTCTTATGTTGTTTTGCTATTTTAAGTCAATGATATAACTATAACTTAACTCCTTTTGTCTTTTGTGAGTTTGGTATTTTATACAAAGATAATAGAAAGCATCACGTTGTACCACATATTGCTTGTCGAAGAACATTTTAAGTTGTTAGACATGATCCATTAAATAGTCTTGAAGTCTTTAATTTGGTGTTATATTTTTTGCTATGTCAAGTTTGCACTTAACTACATGTGATATTTTAAATTTTAAGGAAATGACAGCGCCATCCTAAAACTGGTGTCGAGCCTGACATTTAAGAATTGTGGCAAATTACTTATCAAAAGAATAATGGAGAATGGCTCAATGAAAAAACTAAACAAATTGATGTAACATTACTAACCTTTTCTTTTTACTTTTGTATGGAAGTTAAATTTTATTTTTATTTTCAAATCACAAATTGTATTGTGCAAGATGATATTAGCTGTATGATCAATAAATCCTACGATTCTGAAAATTCTATCACTCCAAATGAAGCTTTTTTACTTGTGAGAGGTGAAAAAAGTGGTGCAAATTATGGTATAAAAGCTTCAAAATCTAAGTTAAGGATTCAACCACAACTTGAAGAGGCAATGCAAGATTGTGAGGAGCTAACAAAGAAAATATATGTGCTCAAAGAAAAACTTGAAGAGCAACGAACACGGCAAGAGAAAGAATTAGCTCGAGTGAAAGCTCAATTGGAAGCTCAACAAGCCATTGTGAACTCTTTCATAGCGCGCTTTGACAATGAGAGAAACTAGACAATTAAAGGTACACCTAAAATTGCTTATAATTTTAATACATATTCATAGATTATTTATATATTATTAGTATAGTTTAATTGAATATGGATCTATTTATTACATTTTACTTGTGTTATGGTTGAGAAATGACAAATGTCTTATTATTTGATTTGATAAATTTGGTTGTGTATTGGCTGAGAAATAAGTAATGGTGTTAGTTAGAATAATTACTTTCGAAAGTTAAGCCGATTCGAAACGTTGATAAAGTTCGAAATGGAAGCAGAAACCAAAAGAGATACACGTGCAAGCATTAAGTGGAAATTGTTTGGCACGAGTTCGATGGAAGCGATAAATCGAGCAGTTACTCGAGTGAAGAATCGAGCAGTTACTCGAATGAAGAAGATCAAATACCTTTTTTTAATTAAGGATTTGTTAGTAATGCTTTTGGGCAAAAGAGCGAGAACGGTTACTCAGAGTTTCACACACAAGGAGGCATTTTGTCATTGATGGTCGGTTATGGAAATGGGTTATAAATATTAGAAAGTTTTAGGAAATCAAAGTTGAAACTTTTCTTCAGAAATACACTCAAGCACACTCATATCCCAGTGAATTCCTGAGTCTGTATTCGAGTTCGATTTCTGTAGGGTTCCTTCCATGTCTTTCTGTTTTTAATTTACAATTTCAGCAAACTTTACTTTTCTTGTTGAATTTACCTTTCAAGTAATGTTTAATTTCTTTGCTTAATTTATATTCTAGTATCTTTAATTTTCACGTCAAAAGTCCTTTGATTCAATTGAAGGCAGTTTTTATCGCTTTATTTAAATTCATTGCAAACCTTTGTATTTTCGATTTCAGTCAGTTTGTCTTTCGAAAATCTTATTTTACACCTTTTGAACCCTTTTACTTTTCTAAATACTCGTCTAATTCCAGGACCTTTGATGCACTTATAGAAAAATTGGTACATGCAAAATAGAAGTAGGTTTCGCTCCCAGACCATTAGAATCGAATCACCATCGATTTACTAAAAATTGACAAAACAAATTGGCACACCCAGTGGGACTGTTTGAAACTGAAGCGTGTCAAATGATTTTGGTGTCATTTGGTGTATGCGATTAAGAAGTGGAAGAATTAATCACACGGCAGATGAAATATCGAATGTGAATGGTGGTTCGTCCACCAATGACAGTATACCAGTAACTATACATCCTTCAGACGTTACTTCGCGTTCATAAGGCATGATTGTAAGTGAAAGCATAGTAGTTACTAGTGTTCAGACTGGAAATAATGGACGCAATATTTGTCCACATGGTAATTTACCACCAATATAGCCTCCAGTAACTACTAGTTGGCCTCCTTATAGCCTTCCTCCTGGTTATACTCCACCAATGGGTGGTTTTGTTCCTCCTATTCGTGTTAGAAGTATGATTGGAGTAAATAATTCTCAAAACCCACAACAACACTCCGATTACTCTCGTGATTATAATGTGGGCTCTACGTTGAATGCCTCTAATTCGATGGTAGTATTTTGACAACAGGTAGAGGAAAGTCATCATGATTTGGTCAACTTATTGACTCAGCAAATGACCACAATTTTGAATCCTATGATGGCTGATAACGAATCAAAATTCGAATTTCTTGCAAGGAAAATCGAACGAATTGCTCGAATAGTTGATTATGATGAAGGAGATAGGCATGATGCTAGGGGGAATAACGAGGGTTTCGAAAATATATTTCAAAATAAAAACAATGTTTTAAGAAACAGAGATAATCCTCAGTTAATTCTCTGAGGTCAAAATGTGGATGACGTCCTGGCCTGATTACGTGCTAATCAGGGTGGTGAACGTTATTAAGTTACGAGAATTATGAAAGATGTGCTCAATAGAGTCGATTTGAATGTTGGGTTCATGAATAGACCCCATTTTGTATCTGCTTTCTCTCAAGTTGTTCAAATGGTCGAAGTGCCAAGAGGTGTGAAAAATCCAAAAATAATTACAAAATTTGCGGGAGAAGTTGGAGAATCGACCACTGAACATGTTGCTCGATATTTGGTCGAGATTGGGAATCTAGCCAATGATTAGAATTTGAAAATGAAATTTTTCCTTCTTCATTAAAGAAGAATGCATTTACTTGCTTTTCGAATCTTAGACCAAATTCGATAACAACTTGGACTCAGTTGGAAACTGCTTGTCATGCCCAATTTTATCGAGGGAATTGAACGTAGCAGTTATTAATCTAGTAGCTTTGAAACGAGAAGATGGTGAAACCATCAACGACTATATGATACGTTTCAAAAATGCTAGAAGTAGATGTTATGTATCATTGCCTGAGAGTAAAGTGGTGAAAATAGCAATTATGGGGTTAGGATTTTATATGCATCAAAAACTGCTTAATGTGCATATTCCTGATTTAGCCCATTTGACTGAAAGGGTTCATCAGGTTGAACTTTTGAGGAAGGAAAAAGAGAAATATGAGATTAAAAAAAGGTTAAAGAGTAGACCCTTTACTCGAAAAGAAAAAGTTGCTTATGTGGCCATGGAATCCTCGGAAGAGGAATACGATTTAGAAGCAGAGGTTGATCTGGCCGAACTTAAGAAGGGTCCTCCTTATGTTTGTTCTTTGCTTAAAAAGATCCATGGTAATGAAAAGTCGAATGATTCAAAACTGAAAAGTGGAAAAAGATACAGTTTTGATATTTCAAGATCTGATCAGATTTTTGATGTGTTTCTTAAAGATAAACAGATAATTTTGCCTGAGGGCAGAACTTTACTTTCGGTGAAAGATTTGAAAGGAAAACCTTATTGTAAGTTTCACCAAGCAACAAGTCATTCAACTAACAACTATGTTCGTTTCAGGGACCTTATATAGGAGGCTATTATGGAAGGGCGTTTGAAGTTTGATGATGGGAAAAGGGAGATGAAGGTTGATTCCGATCCTTTTGATGCTGAAGCCAGTTTCGCTGAGCCATGTTTCGGTGTGAATATGGTTGGAATGTCTTATGATTTTGATGTGGCTTTGGGTGATTTTGAATTGGAAGTCTGATCTATATACCCTCATGTGGGGGATGGTTTGTTGGATTTCTTGGTGCAGCAAAAGTTCAAAGATCGGGACGTATCTCTGTGTCCTCAATGTAATGCTGTGTTTGATGCTGAGGCTGCAGCGATCTTCAAAAAAGAAAGGATGAAAAAAGAATTAGCTCATAGAGAGATGCAGGCTCGTCAGAAGCAACCAATTCGATGAATGGAAAGACAAAGCTCTAAGGCTCCTCAACACAATACGATCGCACCAATAAGCCGTTCTCAAGCTATAGGAGTTCAATGGATTCGGAATTGTCAAGAATTCCAGAATCGAGATGTTCAATACAGGCGAAACCCACAATGGGGACATCGAAGACCTCCTCGAGGCCAGTATCCCTGTTACCGTGGCCGAGCTATGGGATACCCAAGGGGTAGAGGAAGAAGAAATTGGTAGCAAACAAAGAAGCCTCAAAATGATAGAGGCAAGGGGGAAACACCTTCAGTGCATTCTCGAATTGTTTTTCTGTCTGATGGAGAAACTTGTGTAAAGGGTATTCCTTCTCCTGCAAAGTTGGATAAGGGCAAAGCAGTAGTTAGCACTTCAGGCGTTGATAAAGACAAGGATGTTAATTTAGAGGAAGAGTATTTCAAAGAGGGAGATGATAAAATGGTTGGGACTATTTCAATTATCCCAATTGAATATTTAGGTGAGTATGAAGGTGACCCTGAAGATGATTATGATATAGACGATGAAGAGGTCTTTTCATTCATCCGATATGAAGATGAACCGGGGTATTTTCTGAGGCCTTCTGGAAAACAGAAATCTCATCTCTGCCCACTTCATATTACTGCAACCATGAGTGGGGTTACGATAAACAAAGTTTTAATCGATGGCGGAGCAGCAATAAGCCTTTTGCCAGAGAGGATGCTGATGAAGGTTGGCAAGCATCCCGATGATTTGGTTCCCACCAATATTTCCATAACAGACTTTAGTGGCACTTCTACTCCTGCTAAAGGTTTGGTTACTTTAGGGGGTGCGAGTGGGATCTTCTAATCGAAATACTGTTTTTGTGGTAGTGCCTTTGAAAGCAAGTTATAATGCCTTATTAGGCCAGGACTGGATTCACGGGTTTGGAGCTGTACCATCTACTGTGCATCAGAGTATCATCCTTTAGACAAAAAATGAAAAACCTGAAATTGTTAAGGCTGATTCGAATTTGTATGTAGAACAATTACATGTTGATTTCAGAGTATATAATCCAAAACTGAAGCCTTTAAATGTTGACAGGGTGTTAAATTCTTTCAACTGTGAGGGCTGCTATTTGTCTTCAGAAGGTTTGACGGTAAAATTGCGTCATCCACATCTTACTGTACCCCCAATTGGTTGGGATTGTTCGTCTTAGAAGGGATTCGAGACGTTGCTCGATGGATCATGCACAAGATGTCTCAGATTACCTTGTAATTTTAAATAAATATATAAGTAATTTCCTTTCAGTCGAAAATAAAAACGATTCTTCTGATGAAGTTGAATCATTTAGGAATGTAATTTCTTCTTCTTATCATAGTAAAAATTTGATGTCTTTAATCGAATTTAGTCATGGTTTAAGTTCTTTTTCTTCTTGTAAAATGAATGATATTATTAGTCAAACTGCTGATGAAATAGCAGAAGTTCATTGTATTGAAAATTAAGCTATTTTTAATCCAGCAAACCATCGAGTTCATTTCGTTTTTAATGAATCTGTTGATTTCTCTTTTGATTGCATATATGATTTGGAACCTTTGGGTTTTGAGAAACATTCAGTAAAAGATGATGACTTTGCAAAAGGCTTTGAGTCCTAAGATCCCCTAGAGGAAATTAATTTGGGATCTGCTAGTGATGTTCGAATTACCTACATTTGTAAGGGTCTTACGGATCCTTTTCGAACTCAGTTGTTCCATCTTTTACATGAGTTTAAGGATTGTTTTGCTTGAAATTATCATGAGATGCCTGGTCTCGATCGTTCTCTTGTAGAACATCGATTAGTATTAAATTCGAATGCTCGACCTATGAAGCAAACCCCTCGGCACTTTGCTCCAGAAATCAATCAAAAGATTAAGGAAGAAATAGAACGGTTAATTAAAGGAAAATTTATTTGAACCGCATGCTATGTTGAATGGGTTTCGAATATTGTTCCTATAATGAAGAAGAATGGGAAGTTAAGGGTATGTATTGATTTCATAGATCTGAACAATGCTACCTCGAAGGATGAATATTTTATGCCCATAGCAGACATGTTAATCGATTCTGCAGTAGAAAATGAAATTCTAAGTTTTATGGACGGTTATTCAGGATATAACCAAATCTTCATCGCAGAGAATGACGTGTTCAAAACTACTTTTCGTTGCCCTGGGGCTTTAGGCACTTATGAATGGGTGCTTATACCATTCGGTTTGAAAAATGCTGGTGCAACTTACCAATGGGCAATGAATGCCATATTCCATGAGTATATTGGAAAATTTATGGAGGTATATATTGATGATGTTATGGTCAAATTGAATTCAGTGAATAAGCACATTGATCATTTGAGAAATGCGTTTGTTACTATACGAAGGAAAGGGTTAAAAATGAATCCTTTGAAATGTGCCTTTGGATTATCGATAGGAAACTTCCTCGATTTTATTGTTCATAAAAAGGGGATTGCAATCGATAAGAATAAGACTGATGCGATTTTAGCATTGTCTTTTCCTGAGTTGAAAAAAGAAGTGCAGTCGTTCCTGGGGAAGGTGAATTACCTTCGAAGGTTCATATCAAATCTTTCTGGCCAAACTCGAGTGTTTGTGCCTTTAGTAAAATCAAAGAATGATTCACAATTCGAATGGACCGATGAGCATCAACAGGCATTTGAATCAATAAAGGCTTATTTGTCCAAAGCTGTACATTGCTGCATCTACATATACGATTGGGTGTATGTTAGCCCAAGATGATGAGAATATTCATGAACAGGCCATTTATTACCTTAGTCGAGTATTGACTAATATCGAGACAAGGTATTCGCCGATAGAAAGATTGTGTTTGTCATTATATTATGTGTATATAAAATTAAAGTGTTATATGGTGGCTAAGCCTGTGAAAGTCATTACACAAATTGACCTTGTCAAATATATGTTGAGTTCTCCGATGTTATGAGGTTGTTTGGGAAAATGGATGCTAGCTTTGATAGAGTTCGATTTACAATATGTTCCAGCGAAGGCTGTAAAAGGCCAGGTCATTACAGATTTTTTGGTTGATAATTCGAAAAAACTGAATGACTAGGGGGCAAATGTGCTCGATGTTAAAGTCGATTATTGGAAGTTATATTTCGATGGATTGAAGCACAAAGATGGTGTAGGGGTAAAAATTCTCATTATTTCACCAGAAGGAATACCATCAGAATTTCTGTTCGAGCTAAAATAGCCTTGTTCGAATAATATGACAGAATATGAAGCTTTGATTTTAGGTCTTGAGATTTTGATTGGGAAGGGTGCTTCGGAAGTTCAGATTTTAGGGGATTCCCAGTTGGTTTTGAAGCAGTTATCGAAAGAATTTAAGTGTAATAATGAGAAGTTGCAGAAATATTTGGCAATAGCTTGGGAGTTGTTAACTTCCTTTCAAAAAGTTTCATCGGTCCACATCCTAAGGATCCAAAATTAAATTTCCAATGAGTTGGCCCAGATTGCTTCGAGATATAGAATAGACCCTGAAACATTGAAAAAATTGGCAGAAATTCGCCAAATTTTAGTGCTTATAGATGAAAGAGAAGCTTTATGCTTTGATGAATGGGGAGATAATGATTGGAGAAAACTTATTGCTGAGTATTTAAGGAATCCCAATATTAGAGTTGATAGAAGGATAAAATTAAAAGCAATGAATTTTGTTTTAATGGCTGATGAGTTATATAAGAAAGGGATCGATGGAAGCCTTTTGAGATGTCTAAGTCAAGATGATAAAGACATTGTATTAGGAGAAGTCCAAAAAGGTATATGTGGTGCTCATCAGGCTGGGATGAAAATGAAATGGGTTTTATATCGAAATCATGTTTATTAACCCTCTATGATTAAAGATTGTATTGATTATGCGAAGGCTTATCAAGAGTGTCAACGCCATGGAGTGGTGCAATAGATTCCAGCATTTGAGTTGCATTTGATTATCAAGCCTTGGCCATTTCGAGGTTGGGCTTTAGACCTAATAGGATTGATACATCCCCCTTCACCGAGAAACCACAAATTTATTTTGGTGGCAATAGATTATTTCACAAAGTGGGTTGAAGCAGTTCCTCTGATAAAGGTTGGGCAAAATGAAATAATAGATTTTATCGAGAAATATATAATTCATCGATTTGGGATTCCTCAAACATTGAGTACTGACCAAGGAACTATGTTTACTGATTAGCGAATAAAGAATTTTGCAGCTTCAAGAAACATTAATATGGTTACTTCAACTCCTTATTATGCACAGGCCAATGAACAGCTTGAGGCAGCAAATAAAATTTTGATCAATTTGATTAAAAAGCAAATCGGAAGCAGACCTCAAACTTGGCATGAGACTTTGAGGCAAGTACTTTGGGCCTATCAAAACTCTCCAAGATGATCAACAGGTACTTCTCCTTATAAATTGTTATATGGGCATGATGCCGTTTCACCATTAGAAATTAATCTTAATACTTTGAGAGTATTGAGGTAAGATGATTTGCCTGTTGATGATTATTGGAATGCAATGTTCGATAAGTTAAATGATTTAGACTCAGAGCGTTTATTGGCACTTGAAAATATGATCCGACAAAAAGAAAGCGTTGCTCGAAGTTATAATCGTCGAGTAATTAAGGGAGAAATGCTTCATTATTGGGGAATTGGTTTTGAAGGTCATTTTGCAAATGGAAAAGAAGTCAAGATTTCTTGGCAAATGGTCCCATACTTGGGAAGGACCTTTTCATATTATCGAACTATATTCCGGAAATGCGTATCGAATCAAAGATATCAAGTCTGGAAATATAGTTAATTCAGTAAATGGAAAATACCTGAAGCAATATCATTGTTTGTCAAACCAGAGTTAAAGATATAAATGCATGAGTCTAAAAAAATGGGGGCATTATTACAAGTACTGATACCCTAAGGTGGAGAAATGTAAGGTGCAATGAGCTTTGCTAAGTCTGAGCATAGTTTAATTCTTTCACTATCCAGAGTTGAAAGGGTTCCAGTTTTGCTTGTACTCCTCATACTGGGCCTTATCAAGTTGTATTTCATATTCTTTTTGCTTGGCCTCAATGGAATGAATGTCCTGCACAAGTTTTTATTGTCTTTGTTGGACAGTGGCTAAAGGTATTGCTGTATCAGCCTTCCTCTTTCGAATTTTAGCAAGTCTCTCATTAATTTGAGCCAGTTCTGATTCAAGTACTTTTTCTTTTTTATCACAGTAAGCTTGAGCGTAAAAAGCTTGAGAGATTCTTAGGTCAAATTCTTCACGAGAAGCTTTAATTGGTTGAAGAACTGTGGTATAGCCTTCTGATTTAGTCCAGATCTTAGCCACTTTTTCTTTGATCTCTTGTAACTTGTTCTGGATAGTTACACATCTGTTGGCAACTTTTATAAATTGGTTAACTATAGCAGAGTATTGGGATGGAACCTGAAGTACAAGAGACGAGCTTAAGATGTCAGACAGAAGTGGGTTCAAGGCTGCATCATTTGTCCATTCCGTGGGTGGATGCTCCTGGAGCTTGAGAAGGGTCAATAATTGGTCTCGAGCATTCTTATCTAACTCAGAAGGGAGATTAGATATGGAAGGACCTGCAGGTGCAGAAGTAGAAATAAGCACCTTGTCTTCTTGAATGACCTGGTTCAATATGGTAACCAATTCAATTAGATCAACATTTGCAGACTTGGAAATCATACTCGAGTTTTTAGGTTCCAAATTAAGAGGAGTTTGAAGTTCAACATTTTTAGGTGGACTGAAAGATTTTTGTGGCGAAGGAACAGTCTCTGGAATTCGAGAAGGTGAATCAGAATTGGACTCTGGAACTCGGGAAGGGGAGTCAGAGTTAGAAGCCGCTTGAGATCCATTAAGAGCTCTAGCCTGAACTGGTGAAGGAGTACGATCCACGGCTGCAGTTTAAGATGGTGAATGTTGTGCCTCTGATAAATCAATCACTTGGGTTTCAGTTAAAATTGGAGGAACTACTCGAGTGGGTTTAGCAAGTGTAATGGTTCAGAGTGGTGAGTGAGATTCATGTTGTTTTGGCCTTGGTTGATTTTGTTGTATGGGCTGATCAGAGACAGGAGCAGGAGAAATTGATTGAGCATCAGTCTCGATATGAAATAAGCAGCATAAGATTGTTGAGTGCAAGTCTGTTAGATTTAATATATTCAAAAAAAAAAATCTACCAGAATGGGTTGTCTCTTTTTTCGAATCAATTGAGAAGCTGGGTCGGCTTCATCATCATCATCTGAGTCCAGAGGGGCAGTAGAAAGATTTTGGACTTAGGGTTCATTATCTTCAGAAGAGCTTTCGCTCGATGATTGTATCTGTAACTGAGAAAAGAATTAAGGTAAGGACAAGTTCAAATGAAGGTGATTTCGAAGAACTCAATTGAAATCGATATACCCTTTTGGAAGTTCTTGTGGGGATTCATCAACTTTTTCTTTGAGGTTTCATGGAAGATGCACTGGTTTCGATTTTTCTTTTCAAAGGCTTTTTAGGAGAGCCTTCAGCAGTAGATGTAGTTCGAGTGATAGAATTTTTTATTTCTTCGAAGGTACGACTATACTTCGAAAAGTATGAAGTCCACCAATCAAAGCAAGATTTTGTAATAAACGAACTACGGTCATAAATGAGATGATGATATCCCATTTTGTGCTGCTGATTTGAAAGAAGAAGAGCATCAAGTGATTCCTTCGAAACCAGGTTAACATGGCAGAGAGGCTTGCTGTTTTTGAAAAATGGAGTTGGAATAGCCTGAGAAAAGTCTAGTTGCCTAGCTACATAATAAGGTGCATAAAGGGTGGCCTTGAAATGTTCCTTTTTGTATTGTGGCAGCCCTGTTCAGATCACTTGAACAGCTAATAAGTTTGTCCAAGTCCTTTTGGCAATTTCATTCTCTTGATCATCATTTGGAAAAAGGAGTCATTCAAGCCAAGCAGGACCACAATTTCTACGTAAAAAGGGAGCAAAATTGAGGTCATCATTATTGAAGTTTTTACAAGAGTGGAAAAAAGAGAAAACGGCCCAAAATCGATTTTCGTACGATTGAGGCTCTAGAAAGTGTGGCTTGAAGGCAGCCAACCGAAAGCCCTTAATGTGTTGCTTGTCAGATGCACCACTTCCAGGCTTTATCATGTATTTTTCAAAGACAGTGTTCAGCCAGAGTTGGAGAAGCTAGAGAGGATCTCCCGTGCTAATCAAGAAGTTATTTCGAAGACAATTGACAAAATGGTCAAGTTCTTCAAAAATGTGCCCTAGAAGCAACTTCGCCAAGTTGAAGTTTTTTTCCTCATGCAAAAGGGTAGGAAGGGGATAAAAAAGCTTCTGCATCTGAACATTTTGAGAACAAAAGACTATGGCATTTAGCCAATAAAACAAAAATGCCACATGTTCATCATCTGTTACAGGCTCATTGTCTGCGTCCATATGATGGGCAATAAATTCACTGTAGGAGGTCATAGAACCTATTGTGTATCGTTGCTCAAGATTCATTTCATAGGTAAACTCAGGGATGTTTATTAGAAGTCCTGTGAGGGCAGCCACGTCAAGGAGTGACATACCAATCATCCCACAAGGAAGGCAAAAGTTGTTGGTAGTTCTATTCCAGAAGTGAGTCACAGCCCCAATCATCCAAGGATGTGTAGAAGGGGCAAAATGAGAGAAACGAATGAGATCTTGAATTCCAAGAGCACTCCAGACAACGCTTTTCTCTTGTGTGAGACATCTGTGCCAAGCCATAAAGTTAGTCCCTCGGGGGTGATTTTAGGATTATTTCTGAAAGAGATTTTAGGGGTGGTAAAGAAAGAGATGTCAATGTCTTTAGTGATCAATAAATCTTCCCTTGAGCACTTGGGAAAAGATGAAGTCGTCTATTATCCCTTTCTGGGTTGTCAATAGGGCCAACGAAACAGTGAGTTTCGTCACCTACGGTGAAAGGGATAAGGATTCTGGGGTCATCGAGTCGAAGTTGGGGGTCTTCAATGATTTCGTCATTGATTTGGTTCAAGATGTGTAAAGACGGAGGAGCCGGTTGTTGGGTGGTTAGACCCTTGCCCTTATCTTGAGCAGTGTGAGGAGATGAGGACGCCATTGATGAACAAGGAGGGGAGAAAGCAAGAGATAAAAATAAGCAATTGGAGAATGGAACAAAATGCAAAAGTTTAAGGAGCAAAGATTCGAGAAAGGAAAAAGATAATGGTGAGAAGTTCAGTTTAAATAAACTTTGTTCCCTAGCTGTTATTACAGAGAAGATTCAAAGAGAAAAACGGTAACTTTGCGAGGAAGGCAAAGAGATGGAGAGAGAAATTGAGAATCGTGGAAGACGTGTCAAACAGGTCAAAATTGATGGAGAAGGTAAATGACAATTATGACAAATTAAAGTAATTAAAGACTAGATTAGGATTAGGTGTTTCGTCTTCAAAGAAGTGACTTCGAAAGCAAACACATTAATTCTAGGGGGCAATTCGTTAGTCAGAATAATTAATTTTGAAAGTTAAGCCAATTCGAAATGTTGATAAAGTTCGAAATAGAAGCAGAGACCAAAAGAGATACACGTGCAAGCATTAAGTGGAAATTGTTTGGTACAGGTTCGATGGAAGCCATAAATCGAGCAGTTACTCGAGTGGAGAATCGAGCAGTTACTCGATTGAAGAAGATCGAAGACCTTCTTTAAATTAAGGATTTGTTAATAACGCTTTTGGGCAAAAGAACAAGAACGGTTATCTAGAATTTCGTACACGAGAAGACATTATGTCATTAATGGTCGGTTATGAAAATGGTTTTATAGTGTATTATTTTTCTTTAACTTGTTCAATAGTACTATCTTAAAATTTTGGAAGACAATTTGGTATCATTTCAGTGATGTCAAAGCATAACTCAAAATTTTGAAAAGCAATTGCTATCTTTTACTATAACTATTATTATATTAGATTTAGCTAAAAAAATGTTAGGAAATTGGTTACAAGAGCAAAAGAGAAATTTTTTTATTTTTTCAATATATTTAATTTTTAAAAAATTTAAAAAATTGAACATTTAATATGTGTTTTTTAATAAAAAATTTTCACTTATAATATCTTTAACTATTATAAGTTTGATTAGAATCAATTCGACCATTCAAACAAGACTTTGCCAAAGACCAAAAAAAAAAAAAAAAAAAAATTAAACAAGGAGTCCTATATAATATATAAAATATCTAATTTAGATTATTCCACTCGTTGTCGTTGATATCAACGTGAATGTAATTATTATTTGTTAGCTTTGGAAAGTCATTAGTATTATTTTTGGCCATCGTAGGGACATCGAAAAGTGGCTCTTAGAAGATTGTGAGGAAGGCTTTATTCGGTTGGCACTACAACTAATATATATAGTATTTACAAGTTGCTTTAATTTATTAGAAGCTTAAATTGAATCCACAAGGAAAATTCAATTCTTGATATTTTATACTAAGAACTTGGCATTTGTTTTGAATTTGGAGACTCGGCTCTTCACTCTCCCTTGCAATCAAATTAGGAGTAAATAATAATTTTAGCATATATTCAAATAGATCTAACAAATTTTTTATCGGATGTTTTTATTTCTAAAAAAATTTTATTATATTAAAATTTTTTAATTTTATAAAAATAAGACATATAAATTATTTTATCATATTTAATTTGTAAACACAATATAAATCTAACTAAAATAATAATTTATATATTTTACTTGTATAAGGTTCAGAAATTTCAATATAATAAAGTTTTTAAAACAAAAATATTTTGTGCAAAATTTATTAAGAACTATTTGAATACATATTCTAATAGTATAATTAAAAAATTGTTTAAAAAATTAAATACTTTTAAAAAATGAATAAATAAATAAATAAATAAAGGTATTGTT
The DNA here is from genome assembly GCF_059453495.1 of Arachis ipaensis. Taxonomy (NCBI): domain Eukaryota; kingdom Viridiplantae; phylum Streptophyta; class Magnoliopsida; order Fabales; family Fabaceae; genus Arachis; species Arachis ipaensis. The sequence continues at coordinate 141,160,936 of NC_142444.1, forward strand.
GAAGTTGGGATGGGGAACTGTGAAAGTGAAAAAGTATGGATTGACTTTATTCCGAAACTTCTTGGGCATGCCGTGGCATGTGGGGTACCAAAAACATACCATACGTTATACATGGACATATGGTCCCATATTTCTAGTTTCTACAATTACAATTACAACTTCAATTTCTTCTTGACCCTTACATAAATGCAACTATTTATGGTGATTTGGATTTGTGGAAGCAATTCTTGCCTTCTTAATTGTGCTCCAAGATTTAATTTAAATGCAAAGTGGTGGGGCCATGGAAGAAGAAATCTATGTTCCTCCAATCACCCATTATTATTGGATAAATTGTATATACATTTTCTTGTGACATACTCAAAAGAAATTTATTTGAATTAGAATGTATGGTGTAAGATAAAGAAGGTTTGTCTTTGAATCAAAACCTCATGCATATGGATCAACTATGTGAGGTAAATCATAAATGAGTACGCATATTTGTTTATTTTATCATTATGTATGGATCTGCCTCTGCCATAATCAATTTTCCAAACTAACATAATAATGGAAGACTAAGAATATTGAATGGTAGGTTTAATTTAATTTGTGGGTATAATCATGTTCCGTGACAGAAGAAAGCCAACTAAATACGTAAAACTTCATTAATCAATTTAAGTTGGTCGAATAATTAATATATTTATTTATTTAAATAAATGTTATAAATTCAAATTTTATTTTATATATGTACTAATTTATTAATTAATAATAAACTTTTAATCCACAACAGTTTAATTTTGATATGTCAAAATAATAATTACCAAAAACTATTTTAAAAAAGGATACTCAACATTTGTTGTTCGTTATCATTTTAGATTTTAATTTATAATATATACTATTAAATTATTAATTAATTATTCAAACTTAGCCCAATAAGATTGAAGAATCCTTGTTTCATTCCAGGCTGTATGAACCATATATTTAAAATTCTGCGACTTCGTTATCTTGAGCATTGACCAAATGAAACCATCTTATGCGATTGGAATTATCCCATATCCAATAATATCTTATTGTTATCTTTTTTTTTGTCCAGTGAGTAGAATAATTAATATTAATTTGGAAATAAATGATTTTAAACAAATTATCAATAATACAAATTTAAAAAGAGTTTACTCACTCTTGAATATCCTTCATTTAGTCATTTTACACATCAATAAGCTCAAATCATTTAGAAAATACCTAATTAGTAACTATTTTTTTTGTTAATATTTCTTTATACATTGTTACTAAAATTGTGTATAGAGTAAAATTGAAAACCATTAATGAACGTTACGAAGTGAGACATATTATGAATTAATAAGAGGACGTTACAAACAATGGAATACTACCCGAATAAAATGCTTTGTATATAAATTGACTTCTTAAACACAGAATTAGCTTAATAAAAATTATTTATAATCAGAAAAATCATTCTACGATAAAGATGATTTTGTGCATAGTTTTTTTTTTTTTTTTCAAATGTGAGATTCAAAAATTTTCTTTTGTCTTTTTGGACATGTCATACAAGAAATTGAGTGATAACCTTAACGTTTTTGGAGTGCGAGTGTTATCTTATGTTTCAAATAAGCTATTTTTTGGTTCTATAATGAAGCCAATTTTATGTTTGGATCTTGAATTAAAGGCTCTACCTTTTAACTTTTATTAAAAATTGGGCTCACGAATAACCCATCATTGTGCTACAGAGAAAACACTTATTGGGTCCAATATTTGGGCTTTGTTTATTCTCTCCAGAGAGGCTAATTACCTCATTTTTTCCATCCCACTTTGGGAGCATGGTTTTCCACTTTGTTTAATAGCGGTGGGAGCTGTCGCTGCTACCATTGCTGTTGAGTTCGAATGACCCTGCCGACTTGCCACTGTCACTGCTATATTGCTCTTGGTCTGCCCCGCGCTGCTGTTCTGCCTTGTTTGTCGTCGTTGTCGCTGGCAGAGCTGGTCAGAGCCACCATGCCATCGTTCTCACGTTGCTTCGCTTTATGGGTTGTTCTGCCCCTACTTTATGGATTAAGAAAGAAAGAAACAATGCTTCATTTTTATGGTTTGAGATGTTGAAGAAGATATTGAAGACTTGAAGCAAAGAGAAGGTGGAGAGAGGAAGCGGGAGAAGCAAGGAGGCAATGGCCTTGGGGAGTGGTGGATTTATGGGTGGCAACACTACACTCTACCTGCTCGTGACGAGTAATTACCTGCTTCGGTACGGGACGAGTTTTATGCGGGGTGGAATTTGGGGGGAGGAACAGGACAGAGTCGTGTTTAGCCGTTTAGGGAATATTTGTTCCTACCCGCTCCATTATATATATAATATATATAATATATGTAAAATAATTAGTAAAATAATTTATAATATCGTATCATATTTAAATTTTTATCTTAATTTATGTTATATATACGATGGTTATATAAATTTTAGGGCAAATGACGCATATAAACCAAGTAGAGGGTGGTTTTACACAATTCCACCAAAGATAAAAACGTTACAAGGTTCTACCAAGAGCACTTTTCTTTATAGTTCGAATTAGAGCCACTCGAATTACACATACCATAGTAATTCGAATCATACTGATTTGAATTACATATACACTAACACACAATAATTCGAATCACCCTGATTCGAATCACACATACACACACTAATTCAAAACAGCATCATTCGATCTACTCCAGAATTTCGTGCCCATAGTAATTCGAAACAGGCTGTTTCGAATTACCCCATGTTTTTCCTATATAAAGAGTTCGAAGTAACCTCATTCGAACTACTATTCTAAATCCATGCCCCACCAAATCCCAGAGAAAACGACCCAGTACGACTCCAACAAAGGTTTGAGCAGAATATTTAGCCGATAGGGGATAATCCGGACCGACTTTATCGTTTGGATGGAGTAGCCCATATAGTTGGTGTTATCCACAAAGAGGTTAGTGCGAACTTGTTCTTTTAAAATAGGAGTGAATAAGTTATTTTATTTTTATATATTTTTACCTTTGGTGTGTTAGAATGGTAGTCATTATGTACCGTTGCTAAGTTAGATAGTGGTTTTCTTAGTGAATGATGTTAGTGATTTTGTTAGCGAATGATGTTAGTGATTTTGTTAGTGGTTTTGATAGTGAATGTTGTTAGTGGTTTTGTTAGTGAATGATGTTTTGTTAGTGAATGATGTTAGTGGTTTTTATATTCTCGTACATTCTGTTTGTAGCCCCGATGTATTTCGAGCATGCGACGGCAGCAGGGTATGCGTCTGGACGAGAGGTACGTTCCGTACTTGCAGATGGCCAGCTTATACCATCTTGCGAGGCTGAACGAGAGATGGGATAGAAAAAATGACTAGGACTCCGCATTCTCACCCTCCACGAGTGCAAGTGCAACAGGCAGGATGTTGGAGTTCCCGTCTTGTGCAATCGTAACGAGCAACGTACCCCCGTATTTACCGTACAAGTGGGTCCCGTCAAACTCACCAACGCCTTGCAATGCCGGAATGCCTCAATACATGGTGGGAACGTCCAGAAAATCCGGTGAAAATAGGCTTGCGAGCCGTCCACCTGCCCCCCACTGGAACAAGATTCGTCCTCAGCACTGCAACACTACCAGGCATCGTCAGCTGCACACCTAAGACCCATCGCGGTAGCTCGTTATATGACTCATCCCAATCTCCATAAATATGGGCGATGGCCTTCTACTTGGCCAACCAAACCCTCCTATAAGTCGGCATAAGCCCAAAGTGTGCCTCCGTCGCATTTAGCAGTACCTTGATGCAGACGGATGCATCAGCTTTATAACCATTGGCATGATGAAGGCCGAGATCACATGATAATCAAGACTCTTGTGATCGCTCAAGATCGACGTTGCGAGACAAGTATGAGGTCCCTTGTACCGTTTTACCTTCCAAATACCCTTGCGCTGCCAGAGACTTAGCCTAATCAACCATGTGCACCCGTTCCCAAATTTAGGACACTTCCCAACGTACTTGCGATAATCGGACTCTGTCACTTTGTATTGTACCCCGCATCGGATGCTATACGTCTTCACGCTTAATACAGCCTCCTCTTTATCCTGAAATTGCTGACCAACCTGAAACTCTGTAAGACCTCCAGTACCCTGGGTATCTCTAGCGCCAAATCCAGTGGGTTCCGCAGGAACCCCCTCCTGTGTCATGGCATCCAAGTCCAAAGATGAAAAGTGCCGAGGGTACTGCTGAGTCCCAGAGCTAGAACTACCGCCAGCCCCATTTGGATTACTCGCTGCAATGTCATCGCTACTGTCATCAGCAATGAGGTCAGGCTCCACATCATCATCGCCATCATCATCCAGCAATGCATCACCCATTCCAGCCGATGCCCCACACTATAAAGAAATCGGTACCCTCTCCACGATACCAACCTCTCCGCCACTACTGCAGTTGAGATCAACGGCGAATGACGGAGACACGACAGGCTCGTCCCGAGGTGCATTCACAGGCACAGACAAAGATGCACTAATAGGTCTCGAGCTAGAACCGGCTACCGTGCCTAAAGTTTGGGTATTCTGGTTCGAACCTCCCGAGCTAGATACCACATCAACCAACTTTGCCAACAGCTCAGGTGTCCTGACCTCGGGAAACTGCCGACGACAATGGAACAGGACCTGCAAATCCTCGTCATTCCCTATAATGAAAGAATCGTAGTTCACGTCATCTCTAAGCACTGAGATAAGAATGTGTCAGAATAACTTCTGAACCCGTTTCACGCCTTGCAGCCTAAGTTTCTGTATTATAGAATTCAAGAAGTCATCGAATCTCGTCGTAGGTCTCATAAAAATACTTTGAGGATCTTTATCAGCGAACTTCACACCAGAGCGTGTTTTTCTCTTAATCGACCCTCTATAATGCACCAACACTACAAAACTCTCCTCACTAACCATTTTGTCTCACTCAAATAAACTCAATTCACGTTCACACCATATTTATACATGTATGGGGCTTCCTAATTTGAAACAGCCAATTTCGAATTATATATACATAATTTGAATCAGCTAGATTCGAACTGCCTATCGAATTGCTCACCATATAATTTGAATCAGAGTGATTCGAACTGCCCATGCATAATTTGAATCAGAGTGATTCAAACTGCTCCATGCATGATTCGAATCAGTTCGGTTTGAACTACCTAGCATGCATACTCCCTCATAATTCGAACATCATTGATTCAAATTACTACTGTTTTTAGTTCGAGTCAGATTGATTCGAATTAAATAGAGACATGCTTTTGGTTGATTCATGTCTCATTTTTCGGTTTGGTTGAATCATGTAATATCTCATCCATACTGGCTTAATACTGCGATTTGCCCTAAATTTTAAATTTTATTTTTTGTTGAATTTTAATAATTATAGGAGCGGGACAAATATTCGTAGAGTTAGAATTCAACTTTTTACTATCGTTGATAAGAGTGAAATGGATTTTATGTAAATTATTGTAGGGTGGGACATGATCGAATAAGACAAAAATCCACTCCTATCCGTCTCATTGTCACTCTTCGATGGATTCATGGAGAGACAGAAAAAACAAAAAAAATTATTTTGTTTTTATTTTTCTTAGTTAATAAAAATATTTAAATAATTTTGTTTGTTTTAATTTTTATATTTATTTTAAATTAAATAAAATATTAAGTCATAATTTATTTCTATAGCTTTTACATTAAATATAATAGATATTAAATCTTTATCTCTCAATCTTAATTTTTCTTTCAAACATAGTGATACATATCCATTTTTAATGTGTATAGTCAAATATGGGTCTGTCTAAAATCAACCCAACTCTTTTGAGCTTATCTGATGCACCATTAAATTTGAAGCGTTAAATTTGATTGATAAACGATCTAATGGTTTATATTTAACCTATAAATAACTTATTAAAAATTACACTATAAGAATAAATTTTTTGATATTTTAGATTTGCCCCATAATAAATTTGGAGAGATTCAAGTCATTCAACCATGGAACCCTCGTTTCAGCATAGTTGTCGACAATGAAGAAAATGACTAGTGAGTACCTATTAATCTTCTTCGGTTCTTCCTTTCTCGTTTTCTTTCGTTTTTTCCACTTCCTTTCTCAAAATTCACGATTTTCCATCTTTTTTGTTAAAGAACGATTATGATGGACTCATTTATTTATTACAGTGATATTCGCATGTTAAATTATTAATGAAAACTGATCTTTTGTTAATTATAATAGGTGATTTTGACCCATGGATCCGAGAATGTGAAACCACAAAAGAAGCAAACAGATAGAAATGGAAGATTCTGCTTTGAGGTATGTTTGCTCAAAGAGCAATAGTTTAGTCATTTTTCTCCTCCCTTTGTTGAGTTCCTCGGCTTATCATGTGGATATCTGGATACGTTTAACTAAATGCGAAAGGAGGCAGTGGCTTAGGATGGCAAATGAGAGATTCTACAGTATAGTCTGAGTGTTTTAGTTTTTATTGCCAGTTAACTAGTTTAGGAAGCAGCATGTTACCTTCGATTTATCTTAATTTGTTGTATTTTTGTATCTTGTGGTCACAAGCTTTGATAAGAAATTTTTTGAAGTTTAGGACTACGCAATTTGTGATAATTAGCTTTCTAAATGAACTATACCTAGGATGATAGAAAGCAATAACCATGTATAAGAGAAACCTGAGAATTTGTGGTTGCAGATTTGAGCTTACTACTTTTTGTTTGTTCTTCTAATTTGTTATATAGTTCTTTATTTGTACAAATAGAATATAAAAAGTGATAAGTTTTGAAGGGATTCTGGCTAAATAGTGCAATCTTATATCAAACATTGTTCAAATGTTAAAATAATTAAAAACAGTAGCTAATTTTCAGTGCTTGTAGTTCGTTGAACAACAAGATTATGTGAATAGGTGTCCAAATTATGTTTGCCTTATAAATATTAAATAAGTGATAAAAATGGTTTTATTGTTTCTTTATTTATGCTTTAGAGCATTGATAGAACACTGGTATTGAGGGGTGTGTTTGAGGAAGGTTAGAAAGATGCGGTATTACGAGCTTCTTATTTGTTGTTTTTATTGGGCTCTCTAGTTAACTCATTGATTTTGATTTTGCTTTTTTTCTTTTTGTTTGCTGCTTTTAGATTTCTGAAAATCAGGTGCTAATCACAACTACCATAGACTTGGTTTTGGGACCCTCCAATAAATTGAGAAAGACAATTATGGACAATGCTGGCAAGGATTGGATTAAACTCAACAAACTCAACCAACCATAGTTTATTTGTTATTTGTATGCCCTAGTTTGTGGTATTTAGTTTTAATAGTGTTAAGTTGAGACAGTTAATTGCTTGTTGCAATTTATGTTATTTGAATTAAGGTTTTCAGATTATTTAGTTGATGTACACGCTTTTGAGCTCAATTCATATTTTATATCTTCTAGCTTTTAATTCATGGCTTTAGGGAAAGAGATCTGAGTCGGACATGTTTATTTCATGTATTGGTTCAGTAAAGTTTTTATTTTTATTTTTATTGAAGTTTCCCTTTACTCTCAATGGGTATCTGGTTTTTGCCTTCAATTTTCATCTGGTTATGAGCAAAAGTGTACTTCAATTATATATGGAAGATTAGTTAAGATGATCATTTGATCAGATGCTACTTAGATGCATAAAGATCTAAGCATTGCGGAAAATAGAGAACACTCTCCTCGAGTTATTTGATTATGTCTAATTTTTTGATTTGTTTTTGGTGTATTTAACTTCAAACTTACTTGCTTTGAAAACCTTTTACTAGAAAGACTTGAGTGGTTATTTTGATGTTTCCCACTTGAACTATAAAGTCGTCTTCCTCTGGTGCTGAACTGTTAATGAAAGTTCTGAATTTTCTTTCTTTTGTTCTTCCCTTAATTCTACATTATAAAATTTTTAGCTATAGCTAAAAAAGAAAGGTGCATTTGCATGGTTTGTTAATGGTAGATGAAATGTAGATCCGATCTTTGTTAACATGTACTTATCAATCTTTTTCATTGAGATGCGACATTGTTATCAATCCTTTTATGCTATAGTTTGAACATGTTCACTTTGATTGTGCTGTCACAACTTGCATTTCGGTCTGCAAAATTGGCTCCTTACTTTAGTCAACTTTCATAGTGTAAGATTCCTTTTCTCCTTATTAAGTGGCTCCTGTGCCTTCTTTTGTCCATCATCCTCGGACATGAGCACTATTTTGGCATCATCATTCATTGCAACGGTAGGTATTTGCACTGTCGACTTGGAAGTTCATATAAGAGAAGCAAAACTAATTAACATATCGTCTAAAACATCCTTTAGACGATATGTTAAAGTATCATCCATCTACAAAAACCCATCACTTTGACAACAACCCTAAATCAAGGAGAGAAATGTCAAGATAATGGTAAATAAATAGAAAAGGAAAAAATGGAGAAAACATTAAATTGATACATTGCATGCTGAAATCGTATACACATGCCCACAAGTATTGCCTACTCCTCAGCTTTCTCTTGGAAAAGATTCAATTTATAAATTCATTCAAGTAAAATCACACATCCAGTAAGGCCTAACTTTGAAAATGTACACGTATCAAATTTGATGTAATGACTCTGATTTCGACGCAGTGATGGCTTTGCACACTAATGCAGGGCACTGGTTTCTGACTACAGCAGTAATTCAACCAAAGTTCTATCATAAGAAGTAATCAGGTGTTCTCCAGGTTATATCCGGCTCTCCCCTCCTTGGAGCTGGCTCAAACCGTGATTGAGAAAGATATTGATTAAAGCAACAAACTTTAATACACGGATGTAAGAGTATTTGGTTTCGATCCATGTAACATAGACTCGTTTGGTTGCGAAGAGAGACAAATACTAGTTGAATTTTGTCCCAAACACAATTCCTGTATTTTCTATACTTCAAAATAGTGGGGACAGTGATGAAAGAGCTCGAAATGAAAAAATATGTATCTCACTGTCCTGTCAGACCACTGTCGCTGCTGACATTTCCAGCATGGTTCTCAGTGGTCTGGCAAGGGGGTAATATTGTTCATTATTATATTTTTGTGTTGTCCTAAACTACTACCAAACAAGATACACAATCAAATACTAGCCTAAAGTGCTATGAAATGTAGATCAACTTTATGATTATTTGGGTAATGAAAATAGGGAGCTCAACCTGAACGAATGTGTGTCCTTTGCAGTCATCAACTTCAAGGATGGTGCCATGTTAATAATTAGGTGCACTAAATATGGTAACCACTTTTTGCCCCTGAAAACAAGAGACCATATATCAGCCATTACGACCACAAATGAAAAAAAAAAAAGAAAACAACAAAAAAAAGCAAGATGAAGAACTTAAATGTCCCTAAGTATACCTTTCCATAACCAGCTGGTGAGCTCTAGCAATCAGCTTCAAGTTATTGGTATGGTTAAATTGCTCGGATATGTCCTATAAAAGCAACATAAAAATATCAACAAAAATTAGTGGCAGACATGGATTTAAATCAACTTTATGCATTTGTAAAGGAAGAGACACGCCGAATAGCGGCGGTTTTTTTAGGAATTTGTGGCGGTTTTTAACTGCCGCAAAACAAAATTCCAGCGATTTCACAAGCGTTGCCTATTAGGGGGTGGATATTTGCTTTGCAGTAGTTTTGAAAAACCGCTGGCACAACTGAAAGAGGATTATTGTATGGTTAGGAATTTCATTTAAAATAATTCCGTTGATAGTATAGTTCCCAACCAACTAGTAATGCTCAAATCAAATTTTAATAGATTTTGGTTGTCACAAGTACAAACCCCAATGAAAGTTAACCGAAGTATTTAAACCTCGGGTCGTCTCCCTAGGAATTACAATGAAGTGCTTTATTATTGGCTATGAAGGAATGTTTTGGGGTTTTTGTAATAAGGAATAAGAAATGTAAATAACAAGAATTAATAAAAGAAAGGAAGAACTCTTGGCTAGACATAGGTAATTGAGATCACCATCCTTGTCTACAAACCAAATATTGACAATTATGAGGGACCAACTCATTTAGTCTACTCCTATGCTTGAAGTAAGTATAATATCTACCTCAATGCATTAAGTACGTCAAATAGGCTTGATCAACATCAATCCATAAGTCCTAACCTAGCTACTAATTGACTTAGTAGTAGGCTAGAGTCAATGGTTATCAAGTTGACCACTAAGGGTTCTCAAATTACCAATTCATTGAGACCCAATGACTCAAGGTTACTCAATTCTCTTAGCCTAGGCCAAGAGTCAAGAAAACTACACAAAAACTAGTGGAAACATTTTATCAAACACCTAGAGTACAATAAAAGTAAACATCATAAAATACAAGAATTAATAAAAGCTATAACTAACAAAAGCAAGAAATCAACAATAGCAAGTGAGGTAAACATCAAAAGACATAGAAATATAAAATTGCATCAAAAGAAATTGAGATCCAACAATTGTTCATAAACATAAAAATGACATAAAAGGGAAATTAACAACAAGAACTAGAAGAGCAAAAATATAATAATAAGGAATTAAAAGGGAAAACTAAATCAAAACAAGAATTGAAAGATAAATTTGAGAGAGATTAACCTAACTTTACCCTAATTTCTACCCTAAATCTAGAGAGAGGCTCTCTCTTAAACCCTAAAAACATGATGAAAACTAAACTATGACTACTTGGTTCATTTCCTCTTCAATCCTTGGATTCAATAGCATCAGAAATGAGTTGGATTGGGCCCAAAATGAGCTAGAAATTGCTGGCCACGAGTTGCTTAAAATGGCCCACACTGATTCTGCGACGCGCACGCATGGGCGACGCATGCGGGTCACCTAAATTCAAGGAAACTATGACGAAATGCATATCATTTTGAAGCCTTGGATGTTAGCTTTCCAACGCAACTAAAACCGCCTCATTTGGACCTCTGCTGCTCAAGTTTTGATTGATTTAGTACAAAGAGGTCAGGATTGACTAGTTAGCAATTCCTTCATTTCTTCATGAGTTCTCCCACTTTGGATGCTTTTCTTCATTCCTTCAACCCAATCTTTACCTTCTAAACCTTAAATCACTTAACAAATATATCAAGGTATTGAATGGAATTAAAGTGAATTAAATTTATCAATTTTTGGGCCTAAAAAGCATGTTTTTACTCTTAAGCACAAATTAGGAGAAATTCACAAAATCATGCTATTTCATTGAATAAATGTGAAAAAAGATGATAAAATCTCCTAAATTAAGCACAAGATAAACCATAAAATTGGGGTTTATCAATCCTCCCCACACTTAAACTAAGCATGGTCTCATGCTAAACCAAGAAAGACAAGAAAAGGGGTATGAACATTTATTCAATGCAAATAAACTATATGAATGCAACTAAATGCAAAATGCTTCTAGATACTTGGTTAAAAGTGAATCGATCTCCAAGAACATATATGAACATGTAGGGCTAAGGTCATATGACGACTCACAAACTCTACCAATTTAAATATCAAAATGAAGTTCAAATAGACTTGCAAGAAGAAAACTCATGAAAGCCGGGAACAAGGAATTGAGTATCGAACCCTCACCGGAAGTGTATTAGCTCTAGTCGCTCAAGTGTATAGGGTTGATCACTCAATTCTCTTCTAATCATGCTTTCCATGATTTATTTTTTATCTAACAATCAACAATTATTCAATGCATACATACATTCATCATGAGGTCTTATTCATAGCTTGTAATGGGGCTAGGGTAAAGGTAAAGATACATATGGTCAAGTGAGCTTGACATTTGAATCTTTGATTTACCTAAACTCTCACCAAACACATATAACAACCTATACAATTCTAATACAATGCCTAGGTACCCATGATTCCCACTTTTTTTCACATATTCATGCATTCTCTTTAATTCACATTCCATATGCATTGTTATTGTTACTTTACTTTGGGGCATTTTTGTCCCCTTTTTATTGCTTCTTTTTTCTATCTATTTTTCTTTCTTTTATTTTTCTATTTTTTTTACATTCTTTTTATCTTTCTTTCACATTTTTTTTTCATAACAAAGTACATACAAACGTATCAATGCATATGATTTTACATATTTAATGCATAAGCACGTACCCAATCCCATGATTTTCAACAAAAATACAAAATACACTTTTACCTCAACCAATGTTCCAAGTTTCCCATACCCAAATGATACACACCCTCACAAGCCTAAGCTAATCAAAGATCCAAATTAAGGGACATTTATTATTTTTCACTTATGGGTAGTGATGTGCTAAAATTAAGAACAAAAGGGATTAAATAGGCTCAAAATTGGCTAACAATGGTTGATGAAAGGTAGGCTGAATGAACTGATTTCTACGGGTAAAGAATTTTTATAAAAATAATCGCGTTGTAAGTATAGTTTCTAAACCAACAGAGAATCCTTTCGTACAAAAACTTTGGTTGTCACAAGTAACAAAACCCAATAAATTTATAACCGAAGTATTTAAACCTCAGGTCGTCTTCTTAAGGAATTGCAGGGAGGTGTATTTATTATTGGTTATGGAAAAAGGTGTATTTTTGGGTTTTTGAAATAAGGAACAAGTAATTTAAATGGAAAGAAAAATAAATTAATAATTAGAAAATCTCTTGGCAAGGTATGAGAACTGGAAATCCTATCCTAGTTATCCTTATCAGGTGTGATGAGAATTGGATTTTGATCCCGCTTAGTTAACCCTTACTAAATAAAGGAAAGTCAAGTGGACCAATCAATTTGATCCTCAAGTCCTAGTCAACTCCTGTGGAAAGACTAGCTTTAGAGCGATCCAAATCAATCAGCAATCCCAATTTCCAATCAACTGCTGAGTTTGATAACTCAAGTGTCACCAATTACTTAACCAAAGCCAAAAGGGGGAAATCTAAATTAAATTAAAAGCATCAATAACTAAATAAAACAATTATAAATATGAAATACCTCAATATGTATTAATTAAGAAAATCAATCCTAACATGGAGTTCATAAACCAAATTGAAAAGACAAATAACAATTAAAGTAATAGAATAAATAAAAGTAGAAAATGAACCTGTGATTGAAGAGAAGTAGCCTAATCATAATATAAATCCTAAATCCTAATACTAATCCTAAATCCTAAGAGAGAGGAGAGAGCCTCTCTCTCTCTAGAAAACTACATCTAAAACCTAAAATTATGAATATATATGTTGTATATTGTTGTCTATGTTCTATGAATGAATGGATTGATTCTCCCACTTTATAACATGAGCTACAGAGGTCCAGGCTGGATAGCTTAGCAATTCCTTCAACTTCTTGTATTCCTTCCACTTTTGCATGCTTCCTTTCCATCCTCTAAGCCATTCCTGCCCTGTAAAGCCTGAAATCACTTAACACACATATCAAGGCATCGAATGGTAATAAGAGAGGATTAAAATTAGTAATTTAAAGGTCCAGGAAACATGTTTTCAATCATAACACAAGATTAGGAAGGAAAATATAAAACCATGCAATTAGTATGAATAAGTGTGCAAGGACTTGATAAAAACCACTCAATTGAGCACAACATAAACCATAAAATAGTGGTTTATCAACCTCCCCACCCTTAAACATTAGCATGTCCTCATGCTAAGCTCAAGAGAAGCTATAAAGGATGAAGAGGAATGGTAGATAAGTATGAAATGCAACCTATCTATATGAATGCAACTACATGCAAAATGCTTTTTCCTACTTAGTTAAAAGTAAACAAATCTTTTAAGAACAAATATGAACTGGATTTCACTAATTCAAATCACAAAATAAAGTATAAGTAAACTTGCAGAAGAAAACAGCTCATGAAGCCGAAAACAAAGAATCGAGCATCGAACTCTCACCGGAAGTGTATGCACTCTAATCGCTCAGGTGTTTAAGGTTCGATCTCTCAATTCTCTACTAATATTTCTTTCTAAGGCTTGCTCTTCATCTAACAATCAACAAAAGTTTACTGCACGAATATACAAATCAAGAGATCTTTTAAGGGTTGTAATGGGGTTAGGGTCAAGGTAGGATTGTATTTGGCCAAGTGGACTAAAATCTGAATCCTTAATTAACCTAAACTTTTCCCACCTAACTTAAGACAATCCATGTAATCATAATACCACATCTGACTATCCATTAACCATGTTTTTCACATATTCATGCATGATAATTTCAAGTACAGTACATATGCATTGCTTTCACCACTTACTTTGGGGCATTTTGTCCCCTTTTTTACTTATTTGCTCTTTTTCTTTTCTTTTTCTCTCTTTTTTTTTGTTTTTATATTTTTTTCTATTTTTCTTTTCTTTTCTTTTGTTTTTCTCAATACATATGATTAAAGTATTGAATGCATAAATATGTCATCAACATTCTTTTTCACATTTTCTCAAGAATATACAACACCCAATTCTCAAACCAACTGTTTTTAATCCCAATGTCCCCACACTTAATTCATGAGCACTCTCACTAGTCTAAGCTAACTAATGATTCAAATTAAGGACATTATTGTTTTCCGCTTAGAGTTAATGATGTGCTAAAGTAAAGAACAAAGGGGTATAATAGGCTCAACATTGGTTTGCAAAGGATAATGAAAGGGTAAGGCCATATGTGTATGTAAGCTCAGTGAAACAAAGGGCCTCAATCATATAAGTGCATGCATACATCAAACCATGGAAATATAGAATTAAGCAAGACAAAGATCACAATTTTAGAGAGAAAAAATACACACCAAAAATAAAATATTGGTTGATAAAATGCAACCAAAAAGTAGGCTCAAAATCTCACTGGTTTTATGTGTTCGAGCTCTAAACCATGTTCCAAAATAAAATTTCTTCAAACAAGTTTTAACAAAAATTTTAATTCAAATTAGTGGCATGCTATAAAAAGTTTCTTGAAAAAGAAAATATTACTTTAACCAAGTGGTGGTAAGATATGCACAAAATCAAACAAATATGCAAATGCAACAATGAACAAACAAAGAAAATAAAATATTGGTGTTGAGAAGAAAATAAAATATTGGTGTTGAGAAGAAAATAACTAACCCATGGAGATCGGTATCGACCTCCCCACACTTAAAGATTGCACCGTCCTCGGTGCATGCTGAGATGTGCAAGTGGACGGGTTGCTCCAACTGACGCTTTTCTCTAGAGATTGTGCAGATGGACTTGTGTGTCTCTCCCATGTAAACGTCTTCCGGTTTCCTTCCTGGTGGCCATCTTGAAAGAAAAAGGGAAGAAAAGTAACCCAAGAACAAAGATAGAAAACAAATAAAACATGGGTTGGTTAATGCCAAATAATGAGGGTCTCAATTACATGGTAGCTACAACATGCAAGAGAGAAGACAGTAGAAGTAAATGGCATATCAATAGTGCAAAAATTGCAACAAAGGGGAAGAGAGTGTGGGTAATGCAAGATAGTAGAAGCTCATGTCAATGCAAAAGGAATACAAGTATCAGAAAAGGTCAACATTGACTTAAATAATATTACCCAATAGTGGAAAATAAGTCACTAAGCACCAGAATAATACCAGAAAAGATATAATAGTTGAATAAGAAAATTTAACACCATTGGAAAAATTATAGACTTAGAAAAGAAAAAAAAATGCAAAAAATTAAAATGCAATGAATGAAAGTATGCAAATAAATTAAGTAAAAACAGAATAAAAGTGAAGAAGGATGAGAAGTTAAATAAACGAAGAAAAAGAAAGTAAGAAAGGAGGAAGAAAGAATAAGAAAAGATAGAAGAAAGAAGAAAGAATGATAATAGAAAGATAAGTAGGATTGGAGAAGAAAAGATAGGAATTCTGGCGCTGATCTGGATAAACTGTGCGTCGCATGCGACACGGACGCGTGGGTCACGCGGTCGCGTGACTTGATTTGTGTGAGTGGCGCGAGAGTAGCCTCGTGTTCGCGCGACTCTCTGTTTCAAACTCATTTTGCCAAAATTTAGGGTGACGCGATCGCGTGAATGGCCATATTTTGAAAAATGACACGGCAGCGTGGGGCACGCGGTTGCGTGGTAAGGCTTGTGCTTCTAGCATCATTCTAGCCCTACTCCACCATAACTTGCTGCCATACACCTCTTTACGTCGATTTTGCAGGGCCACGCGATCGCGTGGGTGACGCGGACGCGTGGGGAGGCTATTTCGCAAACGACGCGAGCGCGTCAGCGACGCGGTCACGTGGGCATATCTGTGCCTAAGGCACGCCTCCAGCCACGCTTTCGCGTGACTTTCTGTTCAATTCTCTTTTCTTCTTGATGCACCTATGACGCGGTCGCGTCAGCGACGCCTACGCATTGCGTGCGTGCTTTTTTTTTAATGCAGATTGCAGAATGCAAATGCTGATGCAGGTACTATGAATGAACACCAAGAAAAATAAAATAAAATAAAATTAAGAATAAAACAAAATAAAATAAAACTAAGACTGAAAAAGAACGATCATACTATGGTGGGTTGTCTCCCACCTAGCACTTTTAGTTAAAGTCCTTAAGTTGGACATTTGGTGAACTCTTTGTCATGGTGGCTTGTGCTTGAACTGATCCTTGAATCCCCACCAATGTTTGTAATTCCAATGGCCTCCGGAATCCCAAACTAGGCGCAAAAAGCCTTCAAGCAAGTTAAAGCAAGTGACAAGGCCCCAAGAGTGTTGATTTCTAGACTGAATTTTGGGGTCCCAGACCTTACTTTTGCACCCGTCTTCTTGTTGATCATCATGATTCCATCCGGGTGGCACGCAATTTAAATTCTCACTGAGACATCCTAACAGCTTCCTAGACCCATTCAATTGAAAATTGTACCAACCTTTGTACTTTAATTTGGAGCATGCAACCATATTGAACCTTGCATGACATTTCCTACCACTAACCATCTCCCTCTTACTCTTAAAGCCACAAAGAGCTCTAAGTTGACCATCTGTCTCAAGTAAACCATATTCAAGTGGAATGAGAAAGCTCTAATTTTACCGACTTGAATGTTGTATTGGATGGTAATGGCTTTGTGGGGAAGGTTTCAAATAGCTTTGGCAAGGTGATTTCAAGATCCACTCCCTTGTGCTCTTCTTTGACAACTTCCACCTCTTTGCAAGCTTTTTCAATATCAACCTCTTCCTCTTGGTAGCTCGATCTCATCTTCATTCTTCACTAAGGGCATGGGAGGTTGTGTTTCTTCTTCTTTAATCTCCATGTCAAGTTCAATGGGAGAGGATTCAAATGTAGATAAGAATTCATCAATGATTGAATCCATCTCTTAATCATCCCCTTCAAAGTCTTCAACCATGATATGCCTTGGAGGTTGTACACCCTCCTCAACATCAAATTCAAACTCCTTAGAAGGGGGCTCTGTGACTTGAGTCTCCCATGGACGTTCCGCATCTCCTAAGTCTTCGACCACTTATTCATCTTCAATGATTATGGCTTCCTCCAATTGTTCCAATACAAATTCATGCTGCTCACTGTCCACCAGAGTTTCTAGCTTCTCCTTCATGCTGGGTTCTTCAGTAGATTCTCTACATGAAGCCATAGGGGTTCCTTGAGTGTCCGAACGTCGGAAAGGTAATCGATTGATCGCTTGCTCCAGTTGGTGAAGGGTTGCATGAAATTTTTCCACTGTTTCCTTGAGACGAGCCTGTGATTCTTGGGTCGATGGATATGGACATGGTGCACATGGAAGTGGTGGTTCTTGGGTGTAATTGGATTGGAATTGGGATGGATAAGGGTTAGGATTATATGGGGGTGTTTGGTTGTAGGTGGCTTGTGAGTATGGTGGTTCAAAGCTATGTTGAGGAGGTGGTTCATTGGCATATGATGGAGCTTGTTGGTAACTACAAGGGGTCCACTATATCTATCATCTTGATATGCACCTCGGAATGGCTCTTGACCATAGTAATTTGGTGGAGGTGGTTTGTCACGAAGGGGTCCACCATAACTATTGTCTTGGTATGCATTGTAAGATGGTCGTTGTCCATGGTATCTTGGAAGGTGTTGTTGCCGAAAGGGTTGATCAGATCCTTGTGGCTCCTTCCATCTGTGATTGTTTCGACCTTAATGCATGTTCCTGTTATAGCTTCCATTCCTTTCAACAACATTAGAACCAAACTCAAATCGACGGGGGTGAGAACTCATAGTAACTAATAAAAATTAAAAACAAAAATAAAAAGAAATAAACAAGCAAAATAAAATATTTACAAAAATCAATAATAAGGCACACGTTAGCAATTCCCCGGCAACGGCACCATTTTGAACGAATTGATTTCTGCGGATAAAGAATTTTTATAAAAATAATTGCGTTGTAAGTATAGTTTCTAAACCAACAGAGAATCCTTTCGTACAAAAACTTTGGTTGTCATAAGTAACAAAACCCAATAAATTTATAACCGAAGTATTTAAACCTAGGGTCGTCTTCTCAAGGAATTGCAGGGAGGTGTGTTTATTATTTGTTATGAGAAAAGGTGTATTTTTGGGTTTTTGAAATAAGGAACAAGTAATTTAAATGGCAAGAAAAATAAATTAATAATTAGAAAATCTCTTGGTAAGGTATGAGAACTGGAAATCCTATCCTAGTTATCCTTATCAGGTGTGATGAGAATTGAATTTTGCTCCCACTTAGTTAACCCTTACTAAATAAAGGAAAGTCAAGTGGACCAATCAATTTGATCCTCAAGTCCTAGTCAACTCATATGGAAAGACTAGCTTTAGAGCGATCCAAATCAATCAGCAATCCCAATTTCCAATCAACTGCTGAGTTTGATAACTCAAGTGTCACCAATTACTTAACCAAAGCCAAAAGGGGAAAAATCTAAATTTAATTAAAAGCATCAATAACTAAATAAAACAATTATAAATCTGAAATACCTCAATATGTATTAATTAAGAAAATCAATCCTAACATGGAGTTCATAAACCAAATTGAAAAGACAAATAACAATTAAAGTAATAGAATAAATAAAAGTAGAAAATAAATTTAAGGAACATTGAACCTGTGATTGAAGAGAAGTAGCCTAATCATAATAGAAATCCTAAATCCTAATCTTAATCCTAAATCCTAAGAGAGAGGAGAGAGCCCCTCTCTCTAGAAAACTACATCTAAAACCTAAAATTATGAATATATATGTTGTATATTATTGTCTATGTTCTATGAATGAATGGATTGATTTTTCCACTTTATAGCCTCTAATCTGTGTTTTCTGGGCCAAAAACTGGATTAAAAATAGCTCAGAAATCGCCCCCGGTACGTACAGGTCGCTGCAAAGTCACGCGGAAGCGTCGTCCACGCATTAGCGTGGGTTGCGTTTTTGCCAGGTCACGTGTCCGCGTGATCCACGCGTTCATGTCGCCTGGCTTCGGGGAAGCTATCGCAAATTATATATTTTTGTGAAGTCCCGGATGTTAGCTTTCCAACGCAATTAAAACCACGTCATTTGGACCTTTGTAGCTCAAGTTATGACCGTTTGAGTGTGAAGAGGTCAGGCTGGACAGCTTAGCAATTCCTTCAACTTCTTGTATTCCTTCCACTTTTGCATACTTCCTTTCCATCCTCTAAGCCATTCCTGCCCTGTAAAGCCTGAAATCACTTAACACACATATCAAGGCATCGAATGGTAATAAGAGAGGATTAAAATTAGTAATTTAAAGGCCCAGGAAACATGTTTTGAATCATAGCACAAGATTAGGAAGGAAAATATAAAACCATGCAATTAGTATGAATAAGTGTGCAAGGACTTGATAAAAACTACTCAATTGAGCACAAGATAAACCATAAAATAGTGGTTTATCATAGGCCCATTTGGGTAAGTAAGCTAAATGAAATGATGGCCTCAATCATATAAATGCATTCATACATGGAATAATGGACATAAAGAATCAAACAAATCAAAGATCACAATCATAGAAAGAAAATAATACACACAAGAATGAAAATAAGTGGTTATATGATGTAACCACGCAATTGGGCTCAAAACTCACATGCTTGTGTTCTTAGCTCAAAAATCATGTTCCAAAATAAATTCTTCAAGCAAGTTCAATCAAATTTTTTTTTTTTCAAATTGGTAGGGTGCCCTAGAACAGTTTCTTGGAAAAGAAATCATCACCCTAACCAAGTAGTCCTAACATAAAAAGAAGTAGTAAAATATGTACAAATTCTAACTAACATGCACCCTATCATGCAATGCAACAACTAGCTAACATTGGTGTTGAAAAAGGAAGTGGTTACCCATGGAGATCGGTCGGACGACCTCCCCACACTTGAAGATTGCACCGTCCTCGGTGCTTGCAAAGAAGAGTAGGGTGGATGGGTTGCTACAACTGATGAGTTCCTTCAAAAGATTGTGCAGAGGGACTTGTTTGTTGCCCCATTTTGAAGCTTTTCCTTTTCCTCTTTTGGTGGCCAACCTAAAAGGAAAGAAAAAGAAAGAAAATTAAGCCTACAACAAAGATATCAAAGCAATAGAACATAGGCGGGGGCTAATGCCAAATAAGAGTATGATTCTCAACTATATGGTAGCTACAACATATAAGTGAGAAAACAATATAAGCTAAGGCATATCAACTAATACTTGATGCAAGAGTAAAGTCAAAGCATGAAGAGCACTCAGAAGTATCAAGTTCAAACAAGAAAGAACGGGTTACGAAAAATAATAGAAGTTCATATCAATGCACAAAGGGTGCAAGAATCATAAAAGATTAAGCATTGATTTTAAAAGTTTCATCACCCGTCAATATCAAACAAGTCAAGAAGCACCAAAACTAACCAAGAAATTCTCAACAATTGAGTAGGAGAATTCAACACCATTATTAAAATAAGAAATTTAGAAAAGAAAATAAGAACAGGCTATAAAAACAAAATTAAAATGCAAGGAATAAAAGTATGCAAATGCAATAAACAAAAGAAAATGAAAGATGAGAAAAATAAAAAGTGAATCTTTTTATTAAATTTTTTTTAGTATTTTATTTATTTTATTTTATTTTATTTTATTTTATTTTATTTTATTTTATTTTATTTTATTTTATTTTTTATTTTTTTTGAAGAGAGGGAAAAGAAGAAAGTAAGAAAGAAAGAAGAGTGATGAGCGGATAATTTATACGCTTTTTGACATTGTTTTTAGTATGTTTTTAGTATATTTTAGTCACTTTCTATTATATTTTTATTAGTTTCTAAATAAAAATTACATTTCTGGACTTTACTATGAGTTTGTGTGTTTTTCTGTGATTTCAGTTATTTTTTGGCTGAAATTGAAGGACTTGAGCAAAAATCTGATTTAGAGGCTGAAAAAGGACTGCAGATGCGGTTGGATTCTGACCCCCTGCACTCGAAGTGGATTTTATGGAGCTACAGAAGCCCAATTGGTGCGCTCTCAATTTCGTTGGAAAGTAGACATCCTGGGCTTTCCAGCAATATATAATAGTTCATACTTTGTTTGAGATTTGATGGCCCAAACCGGCGTTCCAAGTCAGCATAAAAATTTTGGCGTCAAAACGCCAGAACTGGCATAAAAGCTGGAGTTAAACGCCCAAACTGGCACAAAAGCTGGCGTTTAACTCCAAGAGAAGCCTATGCACGTGGAAGCTTCAATGCTCAGCCCAAGCACACACCAAGTGGGCCCGGAAGTGGATTTCTGCATCATTTACTCATTTCTGTAAACCCTAGGCTACTAGTTTTCTATAAATAGGACCTTTTGCTATTGTATAATCATCTTCGGATCAATCTTTTAATCATGCTTTGATGATTGAACCCTCTTTGGGAGGCTGGCCATTCGGCCATGCCTAGACCTTCTTTTATTTATGTATTTTCAACGGTGGAGTTTCTACACACCATAGATTAAGGTGTGGAGCTCTGTTGTACCTCATGAATTAATGCAAAGTACTATTATTTTTCTATTCAAATCAAGTCTATTTCTTCTCCAAGGTATTCATTCACACTCAAGAACATGATGAATGTGATGATTATGTAACACTCATCACTATTCTCACCTATGAACGCGTGCCTGACAACCACTTCCGTTCTACATGCAAACAAGCTTGAATGTGTATCTCTTGGATTTCTAATCTAAGATTAAAACCTTCGTGGTATAGGCTAAAATTATTGGCGGCCATTCCTGAGATCCGGAAAGTCTAAACCTTGTCTGTGGTATTTCGAGTAGGATCTGGGAAGGGATGACTGTGACGAGCTTCAAACTCGCGAGTGTTAGGCGTAGTGACAGACGCAAAAGGATCAATGGATCCTATTCCAACATGATCGAGAACCGACAGATGATTAGCCGTGCGGTGACAGTGCATTTGGACCATTTTCACTGAGAGGACGGGAGGTAGCCATTGACAACGGTGAAACCCAACATACAGCTTGCCACGGAAAGGAGTATGAATGATTGGATGAAGACAATAGGAAAGCAGAAGTTCAGGAGGAACAAAGCATCTTCATACGCTTATCTGAAATTCTCACCAATGAATTACATAAGTATCTCTATCTTATTTTATATTTTATTCATCTTTTAATTATCAATTCTTCATAACCATTTGAATCTGCCTGACTGAGATTTACAAGATGACCATAGCTTGCTTCAAGCCGACAATCTCCGTGGGATCGACCCTTACTCATGTAAGGTTTATTACTTGGACGACCCAGTGAACTTGCTGGTTAGTTGTACGGAGTTATGACAAAGAGTAGAGATTACAATTGTGCATACCAAGTTGTTGATGCCATTGATGATCACAATTTCGTACACCAAAGAGAAAAGAAGAAAGCTAGAAAGAAAGAAGAAGGAGAGAAGAAGGAAGAAGAAAGAAAAAGAAAGGAGAAGAAACAGGGCGCGAGGTAACGCATAAGCGTCGCCCACGCTTAAGCGTGGATTGCAGGAGGTACAAGCGACGCGTAAGCGTCGTCCACGCGTACGCGTGGAATGCAAAAAGTGCAGGTGATGCGTAAGCGTCGCCCACGTGTACGCGTGGGTCTAGATTGTGCTATTCACACAAAGGCAACACAATTCCCGTACAACTCTCTGGTTTTTGTACCAGGAGTCCTCATATGGCATACAACGCATAAGTATCGCCCACGCTTAAGCGTGGGGTGACCCTTTTTTTTACATAGAAAACAGAAACAGGGCACTCTCCTAACCTATAAGCACTCTAAAGCAACCAAAATTCAAATTTAACAAAAATCTTTTAGTTTTTTTGAAAAATTTTCAAATACAAAACAAAAAAAAACTTACACTTCAAGCAAAATACAATTTAACAACAACTATTCTACAACTTGAGGAAGAAATCTAATCAAACAAACTAGCAACCTAAACACTAAAACAAGAATATGCGAAGAAGAAAACTACCTAACAATGACAACCTAATTCATTCATTGATTATATATACAAGAGAATGGAAAGAGTTTACCATGGTAGGGTGTCTCTCACCTAGCACTTTTAGTTTAAGTCCCTAAGTTAGACTATTGGGAAGCTCCTTGTTATGGTGGCTTGTGCTTGTACTCATCCTTGAACCTCCAAGAATGCTTGCTCCTCAATTGGTTGTCAGAATTTCCAACCATCTTCACCAAGCTTGGGGGAAGTTCTCCCCAAGATATGAGCTCCCAAAATTGGTCTTCGTGTTGTGATCCGGGATCCCATATCTTATTTTCACACCCATATTCTAATTGATCATCATGGTTCTACTTGGGTGGTAGACAAGCCGAATTCTCAATGAAGCCTCCAAACAACTTCCTAGACCCATGTAATTTGGTTCTACACCAACCATTGCTATTCAACTTTGAGCATGCAACCATCATGAACTTAGAGTGATGTTTCCAACCACTACATAACTCTCTCCTACTCTTAAATCCACAAAGAGCTCTAAGTTGACCATCATTTTCAATTAAACCATATTCAAGTGAGAAAGTAAAGCTTAGGGATAAGAATTTTACCCACTTGAATGTTGTGTAGGATGGTGACTTAGGAAGGCGTGGTTCCAATGATCTTGCAAGCTCCACTCCCTTGTACTCTTCCTTGATTACCTCTACCTCTTTACAAGCTTCCTAGATTTTAACCTCATCCTCTTGGTGGCTTTCTTCCAATTTAGTCTCCTCTTAATTGCTTACCAAGGGCAAGGGAGGTTGTGCATCTTCTTCTTTGATCTCAATGTCAAGTCCAATGGGAGATGATTCAATTATAGATAGGAACTCCTCAATGATTGAATCCATCTCTTGATCAACCTCTTCAAAGTCCTCAATCATGATATGCTTTGGAGGTTGTACACCCTCATCAACATCAAATTCAAGCTCATTAGAAGAAGGTTCAACAACTTCCACAAGATCATCAATAATATCACTTGGTGTGGAAGTGTTCTCAGGCTTGAAATCCACCTCTTGTTCAACTTCCTCTAGCTCTTCAACCACTTCTTCTTCTTCAACAATCTCCTCCTCCTCCACTTGTTGCAAGACATACCCCCTCTCCTTATCCTCATGTTGGGATTCTAAAATCTCCTTCCTACTCCACTCTTCAGTTGATTTCTCACATTCATCCATGGAGGTGTTTTGCTTGTCGCATGAGTCCCATGAGTCCAATGTGGCTTTAATTTTGGCAAGGTTAGCCATGATATCTTCGTACGTCTTTTGGGCTTCCTCTTGCTCTTTTTGACGGATGATTGCTTGAGGCCGGTCCATTACTTCCATGAAGCGATTCATTAGCTCTTGTTCTACTTGACTAACATAAGTAGGATCATATTGCTCTTGGACCAATGGATATGAGTATTCTTCCATGGAGGGTTGTGGTTGAAAGTTATCATACATGGGAGGTGCATCTTGGTAAGAATAGTGAGGTGGTGGTTCTTGAGGGTTTTGGTGATGGAATTGGGATGGTTCTATATATGATTCATATGGTTCACAAGGTGGTTGTTATGGTGGATAAGGATTAGGGTCATATGGAGGTGTTTGGTGGTATGGGGCTTGTGAGTAGGGTTGTTGAGTGCTATGTTGAGGGAAGGGGTCATACATATGTGGTGGTTGTGGTTGACAATCACAATGAGGGTCACAACATACATTAGATTGGTATGCATTAGGAGTTGGATTGTACCCATAAGAAACCGGAGGAGGTTGTTGCCAAGAAGGTTGATCAATTCTTTGAGGCTCCTCCCATCTTTGATTGTTCCATCCTTGATGCATGTTGTCATTGTAGCTTCCATCTCCTACAACATAGTTGTAACCACACTCATAGCCAAAAGGGTGAGAATTCATGAGGAAAAATGAAAACAAAGGCTAACAAAAATAAGCAACAAGCCCTAAACCTAACAAAAACTAACAAACAAGCAAAAGGCAAACATATTCACATATTTACAATAGCCAATAATATAACACCATTGCAATTTCCCGGCAACGGCGCCAAAAATTTGAAAGAGGATTATTGTATGGTTAGGAATTTCATTTAAAATAATTCCGTTGATAGTATAGTTCCCAACCAACTAGTAATGCTCAATTCAAATTTTAATAGATTTTGGTTGTCACAAGTACAAATCCTAATGAAAGTTAACCGAAGCATTTAAACCTCGGGTCGTCTCGCTAGGAATTACAATGAAGTGCTTTATTATTGGCTATGAAGGAATGTTTTGGGATTTTTGTAATAAGGAACAAGAAATGTAAATAACAAGAATTAATAAAAGAAAGGAAGAACTCTTGGCTAGACATAGGTAATTGAGATCACCATCCTTGTCTACAAACCAAATATTAACAATTATGAGGGACCAACCTATTTAGTCTACTCCTATGCTTGAAGTAAGTATAATGTCTACCTCAATGCATTAAGTATGTCAAATAGGCTTGATCAACATCAATCCATAAGTCCTAACCTAGCTACTAATTGACTTAGTAGTAGGCTAGAGTCAATGGTTATCAAATTGACCACTAAGGGTTCTCAAATCACCAATTCATTGAGATCCAATGACTTAAAGTTACTCAATTCTCTTAGCCTAGGCCAAGAGTCAAGAAAACTACACAAAAACTAGTGGAAACATTTTATCAAACACCTAGAGTGCAATAAAAATAAACATAATAAAATGCAAGAATTAATAAAAGCTATAACTAACAAAAGTAAGAAATCAACAATAGCAAGTAAGGCAAACATCAAGAGACATAGAAATATAAAATTGCATCAAAAGAAATTGAGATCCAACAATTGTTCATAAACATAAAAATGACATGAAAGAGAAATTAACAACAAGAACTAGAAGAGCAAAGGTTAATAACAAGGAATTAAAAGGGAAAACTAAATCAAAACAAGAATTGAAAGATAAATTTGAGAGAGATTAACCTAACTTTACCCTAATTTCTACCCTAAATCTAGAGAGAGGAAAGAGCCTCTCTCTCTAGAATTCTACTCTAAAACATAATGAAAACTAAACTATGACTACTTGGTTCATTCCCTCTTCAATCCTTGGGTTCAATAGCATCAGAAATGAGTTGGATTGGGCCCAAAATGAGCTAGAAATCACTGGCCACGAGTTGCTTAAAACGGCCCACGCTGATCCTGCTTCACACACGCATGGGCGACGCATGCGCGTTGCCTAAATGCAAGGCAACTTTGATGAAATGTATATCATTTTGAAGCTCCGGATGTTAGCTTTCCAACGCAACTAAAACCGCCTCATTTGGACCTTTGTTGCTCAAGTTATGATCGATTTAGTACAAAGAGGTCAGAATTGACAGGTTAGCAATTCCTTCATTTCTTCATGAGTTCTCCCACTTTGCATGCTTTTCTTCATTCCTTCAACCCAATCTTTGCCTTCTAAACCTAAAATCACTTAACAAATATATCAAGGTATCGAATGGAATTAAAGTGAATTAAATTTATCAATTTTTTGGGCCTAAAAAGTATGTTTTTACTCTTAAACACAAATTAGGAGAAATTCACAAAACCATGCTATTTCATTGAATAAATGTGAGAAAAGATGATAAAATCCCCTAAATTAAGCACAAGATAAACCACAAAATTGGGGTTTATCAACAACCGCAACAAATCAGATAATTGATTTTGCGGCGGTTGCAGAACCGCCGTTACTTGGTAAATAGGTTTTTATAAAAAATTGTGGCGGTTTTAAATCGCCTCTATCTTGCACGTTGGTTTTAAAAAAATTGTGGCAGTTTTAAACTGCCACAATCTGCTATATAAGATTATAAAAAAAATTCAGGATAAAATACAACAACTCTCAGGAGTACTCACATTATTAGCATCCGGAAGCTGACTCAACCGTTAGTTTAAGAGAAGAATACCAGTCTCAAACAAGGGTAGAACCTCATCCCCAAAATAAAACCTCTCCTGCATGAATTTTAAATAAATAGTATAAAATAATAGAGTGAACAAATGCAGCATATGGAAATGAAAGCAAAGAAACTATACATATGTTGATATACAATGTTCAAAAAGCCACAAGCTACCATTTACAGTAATAAGTATCAACCATATCAGAATTCTTAGAAACATATAATATCCAGGAGTTCATCCTGTAGAATAGAAGTTTATATACTATATGGCACCAAAAATCCAAAAAGCAAAATAAGTATATCAGCAAAAAACTTGATAATTATTCATAAAGACCTTAACTAAAGCAATTTTAGGTTTAATTCATTAGCAATACAAACCTGCAAAGCATGAATATCATACACTAACAAAATATAATATACTACAACGTAATCACTAGAAATTATTTGCTTATTTTCATTACCGTATATCAGCAATAATGCACCAAAGTTACTAAAATGATAAAATTAATTGTAAGTTAGAAAATATTAGGTAGGTCCAGGGAATAACAAAACAATAAATCTCATCTTTTCCTCTTCTCCGTTATTAATCTCATTTTTGTTCTTGCTGAAGCTTTCCTGAGCTTGCTAATTTGATCTGAAATTTTTGTTTTACCTTTTATGTTCTTTGACTGAAGCTTCAACTTCAAGCATTCGGCATTATATATTCCATTGAAGGCATAGAGAGAAGCTGAGAACTTTCTCTCATAATGGCTTTCATCACTGAAGGCTCATCATCACCACCATAGTTCTCTGCCTCCACAGGCTCCTCCATCTCTTCAACAATCTCAAAAGATGAATATATAATCCTAATTTCTTAAGTAGTGTGCAAGGATGCTTGCTCTAGTCGTGGTCTGTGTATACACGGGGAGAGAGTTCGCATGAGTTACCGAAAGCAGGTGACCAGCTAGCTTCGTCTAATCTTGTAGGCCTGGGAAGGCAGTAATCTTACTTCCTGTGGAGGTTTTCCAGCTTTGTATGATATGGTATGAGCATTACGGCCTGAGATTAAGACTTTTTATTAGGCCGTTAGGAAGAGATCTTGATATTGATTTACGAGACTTGAATGTGATTATGATAATTATTAAATCTACTTCTAATATGGTAGCAAAATAGCAAATTATAACAATGAAAGTAAAGAAAGCTTCCTCCACCCACTAAAGATAGGTAGCTACCAATTTAGACTATGTTACAAATGAAATACAATGTTGGAACTAGAAACACATAAACATTAATAAATAGTAATAAGCCTCCTAATGGTATTTATAAATAATCTATTAGGAAAGTCAATCTTACCCTCTCATCAAAATTTTACAACCCTAATTTTTTATTTTGATTCATAAATTTTGTATGAGAAAGGGATTATTTACACAACTAAATATCATTGGAAAGCAAAAGAATAATTTATAATTTATTTCCAAAAGATTACCGAGTCCAAACATGCATGTCTTTTGGACTGTAATATGTTTCAACTTTAGATCTTCTAATTTAACTCAAAGTCGGAAGATCTTTTTGCTTGTCCTTAAATTCGAGAAACTCACCCAACACATACTTATTAGCCTTTAGTTCCAACCGACAAGCCAAGCAGTTTATTTTATTAGCAAAGAAGCCTGATTTGGAAACATTAAATAATGCTAATGAGGTTCTCATGTGTTTCTTCTAGCTCTTTAGAATCATGTTTATCATTATCTAATACCTCATTCTCATCATTTAGAAATTAAAACAATGTTTTGTTCTTCCCTTTCAATAATATCATATTATTGAAAATAATAGACTTTAAAATATTCCATTCCACCATATCAAGATTCACAATAGTAAACTTGGGTCTTTGGTTTTTACAAACTCTAATTTTTTTCTCTTATATATGAAAATATTAGAAGATATTAACACAGTTTATAGGAACAATTATAAGATTCAAAATCATACCATAATTTAGGATTAGGAAGTACAACTTTATAAGATATGTATCCTTCAGAAAAATCTACTCCTCTTTGCTCAAGATATGATTCAATGATAGAAGCTTGCTTTCTCGCTTCTGCTACCTACATAGTCATGTTGCTCATTAAGTGCAAAATATGATTATACTTGAGTACAATCTTTTTTCTCCTATAAAAAAATTTTTAGGGAAAAAAAGTTACCAATATTTATGCCATGAGTTGGCAATAAGAATAATAATAAGAACACATGTTAAAGAAAAAATTTTTGTTTGCTAAAATTTGATGAATTAATTTATGCTATCTTGCCAACCATTTTAACTTTTTCACTTCAACTTGCATAAAATAGAGAGTGGAACCTCTACCTCGATGTTTCTCAACTTGCATAAAATATTGCCAACAGTTGGATCTTTAAGCCATAAATTGCACTGACGATCTTGACCAATGGTGAAGATAGGATCACACATACTGGAGAAGAAAGAAAAACAAATATGATTGGTTCTAGATTGACATGACTAATGAAAACACAATCAGCTCAGTATTTTTCCCATTTTAAGCCCAAAAAAGCAGAAGATACTTTAAAGTAGATGTCTCATTTACTCATGTCTAGCACCTATATCTTTTATGGCGAAATCACACACAGTATTGCTTTTATCAAGTAATACAAAATCTTCGGCACAAAGTCAACATTGATTCCATCCTATTCCATCCTACGTAGTATTGACTAACTGTGGCATGATATTGCAAGATACAAAATTTTCTCCTGCCAGAACAATACAACAACAACCAAGCCATATCTCATTAGGTTGGGTGTACTAAATGGATCAAATATTACCATCCATAGTGTCCTTATCATAAATCATATCTGCACAGAACTTTAAAACATATTCAAAACACTTGGCATATTGTCGAACACTTAGCATGCAAAAGCATAAACAACGCAAAATAGCACTAACAAGCATTCTTTACAACACTAATTCAAAATTCAGCACCAATGACATGAAAAATCAACAGCATTTCGCAGTGATTCAGCAAAGCATCGGTCAATATCCAAACAAATTGAAATTCAAACTCAAGAAGCTCTTAACAATATGTTTAACTATGTATAAACTAAGATTAATTCTAATAAGAAAATCCTAATTCTAACCTAAACTCAACTAACAACAGCAAATAATTCTAACCAAATCAAATTAACATTATAATCAACATATAACTAATCTTAAATTAACTAAAACAGAGAACAAAAGGTGATCTGAGAACCTGAGTCGAATTAACACTAGAGTGGCTCTGTTTTGATTTTGCGACTGGGAATGAGGGAGGCATGGGCAAGCTAGAGAGCCACAGGCCCACAGTGCGAGATTGTAAGGAGGGGAAGAAGATGGTCGCGGTGACGCTAGATGATAGCCGGCATCGAGACAGAGAAGGCATGAGACAGGGAAAGAGAAAGAGAGAAAAGATTTTTGCGATGGTTGTTCGGCGAAGGTGGAAGACAGTGGTGGTTCTATGGTTCTGATGGAGACTCTGGACTGTGATGAGCAAAAATGGCGCTGCGTGGGTGGTCGAAGAGAAGCTAGGGCTGGAAAAGAGGAAGTGATTCAGAGTTCAAAGCTCTTGACTTCTGGTCGAGTGAGTGACAGGACATTTGGAGGGCTCTCTTCTTGGTTTGATTTGCAGCCGTTGGGAAGCAAACCACCGCTATATTGGTTCGTTTTGTAGCAAAGCCCAAACCGATATCATAATCGCTGCTATCTTCCAGTGTTTATTGTAGTGAAAACCCACAAAAATAAACTCCAGAACAGCTTCAATCAAAATATTAATTTAAAATATATTATATGGGATGCAAATTAGATGCAGATTTCAGTTGTTTTCCATTTTCATAGACTATTTGATGCTTCCTGCAATTTATGGTGATTAAAGTTAATTACCCAGCAAAATAGCACAAATTAGTTAGAATTTATAATCAAATAAGAAAAACTAATTAGTGTCTACTAAATTTGCAAACAGAATCACAATACTAATTTCTGAATTTGCAAACAGACTAAAAAAAATCAAACAGCAGTAACAAATAACAAATAGAACAAATAAAAACTAGAACATTATGAATAGAATCATACACACAGAAATTGAAATCAAAATCATAAAAACAAATTCCAAAATTTTTTAACCCTCACAAATAGAACCCAAAAAATTCAAACAACCAAATAACAGTAACAAAAAAAAAATAATTGAATGAAATCAATGAAAGAAAAGAATACGAAAACCTAAACAAAAACTAAGTAGAAAAAAAATAACTGAATGAGTTCAAGCAGATTTATACCACAAGAACATAAAAGGAACAACAAAAATGAAATCAATGAAAAAAATTTATATCTGAGGTTGAGGCTCTATTGGAACTTTAGAAGTAGAGGATGAAGGGAGAGACGGAGCACCACGGCGCTGACGACGACTCGATGAGGGAAGAGAGAAGAGGAGATGGGAAAAGAGAGCATAGGAACGACGCCGGAAGATAGACTGAGACCGACGGCGACGGATGGGCTGAACGGCGACAGCAAAGACCAGATAAGAGTCGAGTAGGTGGTGGTAGCTGACGTCTGTGGATAGATTGAAGTGTGGTGAGTTTACAAAAACAAGAAATAAAATTAGAGTTCCAATAAATATATTTAAAAAATATGTGATATATATAAAAAAATAATAATTATTATTAAATTCCATACGAGATATATTTGTAATTTATTTTTTGTATATATTAAAAAAGTTCAAAAAAGACTTAAGTTTATTAAAGATAAATCCGTCAAATATTACGATCGGATCTTCCTCGTGTTTGCCGATTTATTAACAATTATAGAAAGGAAATTCCATCATTAAAATGACATATTTCACTCTGCTTTAGCATTTACCTACCATATTTAGCTTTATAATATTTATACGGAAAGTTACAAGATAAGCATGCATCTTTGTCAACATAAACGTGGAATAAATGATGTACTATGAAAACATTAAAAAAAATTAAAAAAAGTTCAATGATTGAATGACAAATGAATAATTAAAGTTTCTAAAATTTAAACTAACAAATTAAACACAACTTAAGATGTGTTTGGTTTGTCTTAACATGAAATGACAAAAGTTTGTGTTCCTAAACGGAATAAAGATTTTGAATATTTGAAATAGGGGAGGGCAATAGAATAAAAAATAGAGACACAAATTTAATGAAATAATATTTAGATTAATATATATATTTTTTTAATTTTATATTTACACTTTTTATTTTACTCTTTTTTTCTATTATTTTTTTTTACTGTCTTCCTTGTAAAGAATTTAAGATTCGGCCTGACTCAAAATTTAATTCAAACTCAAGATATATTTTGTCGATCTAGGTTTGTTATTTTTATTTGGTGCTATATTTGGATTAGATTCAGATTATAATTTGGATTACTCGATTCAATTCGAAATTATTTTTTAATAAAAAAATATATTTAAAATAAAATTAATAATATTATATTATACTTTTATATTTTAATTAATATTTTTTATAGTATTATTTTTATTTTAAAATAATTTATTTTAATATAAATATAATATAATATTTGTTAAATTTAATTTTTAAAAATAAAATTTTATTATTTTAGTATATAAAATTTATAAATTTATATATACTAATTCTATATCGTGTCGATCCGTTTTATTTTAAATAAAGTCAAAACAGACCCAATAACTTTTTAGAATCGGATTCAAATCAAGTTAAACCCGATCCGACTTAACCTATGAACATACACCCCTACTCTTATCTATGTTATTACTCATTTGTCATTTTATCCCTTCCACTACCTCACTTTAAACTTTTTTTATATATCGACTCTCTCGTCGTTCACTACTAGAAAACTAGTTATTACAGACAGATTTACAGACAGATTTAGTCCTTATTACAGACGGATTTTTGGTTACCGACGAAATTACCGACGGATTTTGTCCCTCTGTAAAAGCCCCGTCGGAAATTATTTACCGACGGATTTTTTTTCGTCAAAAAATTACAGACGGATTTTTACCAGTTACCGACGGATTTTTCGTCTGTAATTACAGACGGATTTTTCGACAGATTTTCCGTTTGTAATTTGAACTTTGGAAAATCATCTCACACTCTGATTACAGACAGAAAATTCGTCTGTAAATCCGTCAGTAAGGTAAAAAAATTTTTTTTCTAATTACAAAATAAACTTATTTTCATACAAAATAAATATAAATTTAATACAAATTTTTATCTAATTTGTATTCGAATATTTATAATATTTCAAAAAATAAACAAATTCATCGTATTATCAAACTAAAAGAAAAGTATTATAAACAAGCAAGTCAATATATATAATTCAAAACACAAACAAAATGTATTGATCATCAACTATAATTCCTAGTATATCATCAACATGCTGCTTCTTGTAAAACATTCTGGGTGGCATTAAAACGGCAAAGAATGATTGGATGAGAAAAGTTAAACCCCTAAACCAAGCATCTACAGCAACAAATCAGCAGATATCATATATTCTTTCTTTTTCTGCCACTCACACAGGCCCAGTCATCCATTTTCGACACTTCTATGCCTTCTAAGAATAGTGAATATTTCTGTAATAAGTTCTGGACCTGCATAAGGAACAAAGGAGATGAATTTAGGAGGAGAATGTGATTCGAAGCAGTTCCACCAACAAGAATCTGCATTTGGCAGCAAAGAGATAGCTGCATTCCGAATAAAGAAAATCGATAATGAGAATTAATTGAACATTTAAACTACCTGTTTACTTAAGATTCCAGAGAGACCAATAATTGCTCCAGGCTTTGCAGAAAAGATAATTTGATCAGCAAGATTTAACAGAGGATTTAAAAGTATGTTTGCAATGACCACATCATATTTATCCTTGTGAGTGACTCTGTCTATCTCGAAAGCATTTTCTCCCTCGACAACTCTAGATGGCCAGTCATCCCTGCAGGATGAAGAAGTTTGGCTTGCAATCAAGTGCAGTTGTAGCTTGTCTGGTCTGATGTTATTCAGAGTAGCATTTTCAGATGCTGATGCAATTGCTTGTGAATCTATATCGACTCCAATGGCAAAGGCAGCACCAAACTGCAAAAGGTCTATTATTGGTGAATATGAAACTGCAGAAGGTCTAGAATTGCTTTCCTGAACTCTCATTTGATTAATTTCTCAACTGATTCTATTACATCAATAATATGCTCTTTCATACTAACTTAATAATTAAACCCCAAACCCTATATAAGGCCCAATAAGTACAGAACATGTCATATCAAAATGTCTCTGAAAATTTATATCTGTCATATGTTCTGTCAATTAACCAAAAAAAGACAGTTAAAATATGTGAATATGATAGAGACGGTTATAATATTTAACTTTCCACACAGATGTTCAAGGAAACAAAGTAAGAATGAAAATGAACTCTACTGTACACCAAAGGCATTCTCGCACTGACAGTTTTCCATAATATGAATAAGTGATCATTCCCCGGCTAAGAATGCTAGGTAAAGAACGCAGTAAATTTAATAGCTATTAAATAGAAACCAAACAATTAGCAGTTAGCTATTAAACAGAAACCAAGAAGCAAACTGACCTGAGCTCCTTTCATCCAGTCATCCTCCTCAATAATTTTAACTTCATATCTTGGTATCTCTTTCAAACCAATAGAATCAGCAGCATGTGAAATGCTCATATTTATATCCTCACCTTCAAGAAAAATGGAACTAACACAAATCTGCAGAGTTTTAGAAGTGTTTGAAACAGTTCACATAAAATGAGTGCCTTGATCAGATTAGAACTGCAGAGTACCTCTCGTTGGTTTTCACCCTCTGATATTGTCGGATTCCTGAAGAACCAAGAGAGAAAAAAAAAAAGAAGCAAAGATCATATTCACATTCATACCAAACCCACCGAAAAGTAAGAACGGAAAAGAGATAAAAGAAACAGTAGTGCCATCACTAAATAAAAGAAACAGTAGTGCCCACTTTGCTTAGGCATGGACCCTGCATAATCAAATTTCAAGGGAAGTTGAGTAACTTAATTGAATAGAGAAGCTTCTATTCTAAATTACTAATCAATATTAAGCTGCATCAAATATATAAAATTATATGTGAATAACAAGGAGGTAATGTTCATTTTAGTCCTTTGACTAAGTAGGAATAACTCCATTTAGGCAGACACTTAATCAAAGCTACCACACACATTGAAATATCTATTATTGTCAAAACAGATTTGAATGTAATGCAGTAATGCTGCATCCCAATGAACTAAGCAATAGGCAAAGTGCGACACTGGTTTTGAAAGATAAAGAGCCTAAAATCAATGAAACAACAACCTATGCATTAAAAGATAAGAAGCATACTTGTTGAGCTAGCTCCCTGGTAGGAGAGAGCACGAGGCAAAGAGAACATTGTAAATTAGAGACTTGGGCAAGGAAAACCATTTGATGAGAAAAACTGCAGCCAAAAATAGAATTCAATAAGCCATTGATTTGCAGCAACAAATACATATAGCGAGGCTTTAATCTTAGCAAGTAACCTCAAACAAGCAAGTAACTCTAACAAACAAGTAACCTCAAACAAGAAAGCTTATACCTTCATTCTCGTCAATTTTTGTTCAGTCAACTGTCAAACAAGAACACATTCAAATAATTAGAATAAAGCAACAAAATTTGGAGAGAAGAATGTTAGAGAGAAGAAAACTTAAAATTATCCTTAAAATTAAGTAGCTTCATGAGTACTATATTTATCATACAAGCAACAACTAATTAACTATTTGTGTTCACGGTTAAAGACTAGATTCATTCGCTTAATTAATTTAGAAAATATATATTATGATCTCAATTTATTAAAAAGGTTATGTTAGAACTTACAGCAGACAGAGAAGGAGTGAAATCAAGTGAACAAGTATGATTAATTAATAACTTAACAAGCCCTGCAATCAAGTGAACACTAAACCTATACTAGCTAGGAATATAGTAATATAGTATCATGAATAAATGAATTACTGGCCGCATGAAATTGTAGATATTGATTTCAAATTCAAATATTGCTTTCTTATTATTGTTGATGAGAGATAATAAAAATAAATGAATAAACATACATTGCGTGCTTGAACCTTGAAAAATATTTAAATTTGATCAATGGGTTAGTTTGCTTTTATTTTCGGGAAGATTCAGAAAAATATATAACACAGCAGAGACGTAATAATTTCTTACTTCCATTTTAGAAACCTAGCTTAGTCATGAAATTATATTAAGTCTCTTACTTTGAAGCAGTTAATAATCCTTTATATAGTCAAAATTGAATTTAAAAGCAAGAAGGAGAGTAAGTACCTTACTTGTTCATATAATAACATGGTGCAATAAACTTGGATCTGACTCTTGGGTTCCCTTCATTAGCTCCGGCAAAGACCCATGGGCCGCTAGAATCCATCTTGAATGGCAGAGGCTTGGCTCTGTCTCTCCTGCCTATAACCTGTAACACTCCTTTTCCTCAAACATTCTCTTTGTCTTGCAATCCAATTTCAAACTTCAAATAAGTAAATAAAGAAACAAATAAATAAGAAACATGGAACCCAAATCTATAAAGAGCAACTGGCGTATTAAGAGCAAAACACTATGTACCTATGAAGAGCAAAACAGCATCTTAAGGTGGTTGCTGTTGAACTCTGACTATCTGTAAGGAAGCAACTGGCATAGGTGAGGACACCAGCGAATGTTTGGCAAAGCCACAAGGCCCAGAGCCTACCCCTCATTCCAAACCTCTTTGAAACTGCATCAGATATGAACCCTCCACCGGGCCTGGAGAAAAGATTCGCCAATCCGAAACTGGCAGCAATGATCCCAGCAGTGTGCAGCTTGAGATTGAATCTGTCACAGAAGTATTCAGCTATGATGTTATCAATAGTCAACTCCACACCAAAGCAGTATCCATAAGTGAAGTACAGACAACAGTATTCAATTTCTGAATAAAAAATTAATCTTTACAACAGCAAAAAAATATAAATAAATAAAGCATAATGCCAACAAAAAAAGTGTCAAAAAGAGATTATAAAGCATTACTTACAGTATTTTAGCTTAGCTTAGCTTAGCTTCCTTTTAATTGCAGTAGGGAACAAGCAATAATCAAAATTAAACAAAGGGGAAGGAGAGAATGAAAAGGATGGGAGCATAGAGAGCATACATGTTCGTTCTTTGTTCATCAAAACAAACATGTCGTTCTCAACCACCTTTGCTACTCCCAATCAGCTATAGCAATTCTCTGCTTCTGTCCTCCAGAAAGTTGGGTGCCACCTTCTCCAACCTGTGTTAGAAATAAACTATCAGGCTTTAAATTTGAATACGTATTTTCTGATATCAAAGTGTTTTAGATCTACACTTTACTAAAAAACACAATAAAATGAGGTTAGGAGATTAGGTCACTTTGCATCTAAAATTAATTGGCCAATTCTCTGGTGCATTTAACTTTCATGCTGAAATTTGTCATTTTAATATATCAATTTGGAAAAAAGCTGTCATTTTAATGGAAGAGTCTTCTCCTAATCTCATTTGTGAGGAAGTTATTCTTTCACCTGGAGAGGGATAATCTTGGATGATCACAAACCCAAGTAGCTACTAATAAAATCAAACTATGATGTAATTCACTAAAACCTATCATGACAACATCAAAACCTTTCCCTCACTAGATATGGCTGGATGCATGAATCAAGCAAAGTTAAGTGATTAGCAGCATCATCCATCAACCCCAAAATAAATCAAATCAAATCGGAAAATAAAAAAGTTGAAAAAAAGAAAAAAAGCGTATCATCGTAGAAGAAAATATACTCCATCAAGCAAACAATACAAGAAATTAATATGAATAAAAAATAAAAAACAGTAATTATAACAATTAACAAAAGAATAAACAGAGAAATTAGGTTTGAAAAATTGAAAAACTGTGAAGAGTGGCACCTGAAGCAAATTTTGAAGATATGAATCACCACATTTACCAAACTTCAAGGCTGATCAATCTTCAACTCCTTTGCACAAACATCAAAGCCAATACACGCAGCAACTACTACCTGAACAAGAACAAGAACAAGTTGTTTGGCTACTAAGAAAACGAGAGAGAGAGAGAGAGAGAGAGAGAGAGAGAGAGAGAGAGAAATGGAAATAAGAGGCAAAACCGCAGATCAAGCACCTTTGAGAATTAAAGGAAGCAGAGATTAAATCACAAAATCAGAAATGAAATCACAAAATCAGAAACAACGAGGGCGAGGAGCAGAGATTAAATCACAAAATCACAAACCGGCGAGGAGCAGAGAATCAGAAACAATGGATGGCGAGGAGGGGAGGAACCCTTCGCGACGGCAACGCCATGAGCTCAACTCAGAACTTCGTGCGACGGCGAGACGAGGAGGAACGATGCGAAGAGGGCCGAGTAGAGCTTCCCCAGATGACGAGGGCAGCCACGGTCTGTCCCCGCCGGCGGCGACACCACCTTCTACCGGAGGAGAAGAGTTCAAGGGATGAGGGCTGCTGAAAATGTTCGAGGGATGAGTGTGAATGGAGTGTGAATTGGTGGTGATAAAATTAGGGTTACCTCGATATTTCCGACGGAAAATTTAAATTACAGACGAATTTTCCGTCTGTAATAATTTAATAAAACGCAACGTTTTGTTTATTTAATTATAGACGGATTTTCCGTTTGTAACCATTTTTCACGGAAAAAAATTAATTTTTCTGACGGAATTATCGATGGATTCTCTTTTCCGTCTGTAATTTATGCTAATTCATTTTTTTTATTTTCCGACAAAAAATTCCTTTGAAATTCCCTCTGTATTTCTGTAGGATAAAATCCGTCGGAAATATCCGTCTGTAATAACTAATTTTCTAGTAGTGGTTTATCTTTTATTTTTTTTATTACTTTAACTCTACCGCCAATTTTCCTCTCTTCTACTCTTTTCTTGTGTCTCCCTTTTTCTCTTACATTTGAATAATGAAACATTTAAAATAAAAATAATTAAATTAAAAAGACAATTTTTCAAGTGAAAAGAAAGTGTAAATTAAAATAATTTTTATTTAATAATAAAAATGGTAGTATTAGTTATACATGCGTTTATAATTTTTTATTCTAATCAAACGTGAGATTAAGATATTTTTTAAATAAAGAAGGTTAGAGAATTATTAAAATTTATTATTTTTTATCATTAGTTAGCTATTAATATTTAAAAATATAAGTTAAAGATATATTATTAAATTACTAAATTAAAAAATTGAGTTTATAACTAGAAATAACGACAAAAATTAATAAATTTTGACGGTCCTAAAGACCTAAACATCTCTCTTTTTAAATTATATCTACGATAATCAAATGTAAAATATTCTATCCATGTCTTTACTTTCTCCGTATTTTTATCTTCCATATCTTGTGTCACATACCAAACAGATTTAGAATAATCACTATTAATGTGTGAATACTATT
This sequence comes from Arachis ipaensis, assembly GCF_059453495.1. Lineage (NCBI taxonomy): Eukaryota > Viridiplantae > Streptophyta > Magnoliopsida > Fabales > Fabaceae > Arachis > Arachis ipaensis. The sequence goes on from NC_142444.1 coordinate 141,200,602, forward strand.
AGCACTTTAAGTACTCTCTATTTTATTGGGTAATATGTGAGACTAATGGATTACAGTTGTATAATCAGGGGCGGGGCTTAGTTAAAACAAGCGGAGCCATGGCCCCCAAACTTTTGTTAAAAAAATTTAGTAGTACTTTTTTAGAAAATAAAAAATAGTTCAGTTGGCTCAAATACTTTAATTTACTATGACATAAAATATTAAAGTTCAATCTTCATCTCTTGCTTTTATTGTACAATAGCTTTTTAGTTTTAAACATTCAAACCTTGTTGGATTTGGACTGAATTGAGTGTATTTGTATTTCGCAGTTCTTTATTCAATAAGCAACACTCCCTCTACCTTTGAATTCAAATATAAAAAATTAGGCATTTTTTATTTATGTAATTTAATATTATTTTATATTTTACTGTTTATTTAATTTAATTTTTTATATGATAAAAAATATTAGAATATTCAATAAGTATTGATATTATTGTATTTGTATAAATTGATAAAAAATTCAATAAATATTATCAATTTTAATATTTATCCTTCTAATTTCTTTTTTACATATTTTACAGGATGTATATTCAAATTTTTATATAAAATAATCATGAAAAATTAAAGAATTGATGTATTTTTAAGAGGAAGACTAATATTCAAGAAGGAGAACATATAATTTTTACAATAGAAAAGTATAGGTAGACAATGAAAATACTAAACAATGTGAACAATGGATAGATCGGATGTTAATTTCACTAGGTGTGCGGATGATTATTCTAATATTAAGATTTAGGTGGTTAATTTGGAGGTGTAGTGTATTTTAATTTGATTGGTGGTTGTTCATATTGTTTAAAAAATTATTGGTTACCTAGCATTACCCTTTACAATATCAACACCTGTAGATAGTTTTTCTACTTTAATGAATCACGAAGAAAGTGAGATACAATCTTCAAAAGTTCAAAGATCTGATGAGTTTGACCTTAATTCTTTAGAACGAGACACTGAAAAACGACTTTAAATTTGGCAATATCACCCAAATTAGAGAGATGAGGTTAGGCGAGCTTATCTTAAATGGGGTCCATATCAAAAACATCTTAACAATTATCTTCTATCTGGCCCCTCCAAAATTTTATTTCAAATTCCGCCACTATGTATAATAGAATATGAAGAGTAGGTAGCTTGTATAAATTTTTTTCTTTCTTCTTTCTTTTTGGCTATATATACTTATACCTTTTGTATTTGTAAAGGTGTGATTTTCTACTAATGCAATAGACATATTTCTCTCTTCTTTAGCTTGCTTTTCACTAAGAAATATGCAGCTCAGAACGGATTTTATCATGGTGCGGTGAGCGTAGAAGAGCTGCAAATATTGTTAAGCAAGAATTGTGAACTTTGCCCCTTCTTTCTGCAACATCCATGGCAGATTGAGAAGCTGGAGTGGATAATCCAGAAAATTCGCAACTGCAAACATTTTCAATGAGTGATTTATAAAATCTCACACAATTGATGAATCAACTTGCCAGCCTTCAAATGCAAGTAGAGAGATCAATATTGAACCCGATTCAAGACCAGATAAGTCCCTTCTATCTTTATCCAAATGAAAGCCCAGGTTTATCACTAACTCAAACTCCTCTTACAACTCGAAATTATCACTCATGGGCGAGATCGGTTTGGCTATCCATCAAATTGAAGAACAAGTTGGGATTCATTGATGGAAGCATTCTGAAACCTGAAAAAACTGACTCAACCTATGAAGCGTGGGATAGATGCAACACCTTTGTACTATCGTGGTTTCATTCTTCCATAAGCACAGAGATTCTTCAGAGTGTTCTTTAGTGTAACGTGGCCTCGGAACTCTGGAACGATCTCAAGCACAAATTCTATGAAGTAGGGAGATCTATCCATCACTGCATATTTCACTAAACTTAAGAGAATTTGGAAAAAACTTGATGAGTTCAAACCAATTCCATCATGTGTCTGTGGAGCATCATGCTCATATGGATTGAAGATCATCAGAGAATATAGAGACCAAGAACATGCTGTTAAATCAGCAGTACACAGTAGTTAAATCACAAATTATGTTGATGCTGCCACTTCCTAGTGTGAATTCCATCTATTCTTTACTTTTGCAACAAGAAAGACAATTAACCAACTCAGATCAAAGTGAAGAAAAGATGCTAGTTAATGCTGTCAATATTGGAAGAACTGGCAATGAAAACAACAGAAAATTTGGTATGACCTTGAATGCAAATTATGGTATCACAAATCGAGGTGGCAGAGGCGAACGTGGCCGAGGCCAAGGCAGAGTTAGTAGTGGAAGAGGAATGATGAGAAATTGTTCTCATTGTGGGATGGCTGGACACACCAAAGAGACCTGCTACCATAAGCATGGATTTCCTCCTCATTTGTAAAAGAATTTGGAGTAGCAAATGTGAATAATATGATTGTTGCTAAAAAATATGTAGAGATGGCAACATACCTGATGTGCGTTCAACTCAAGAAGAGAATAGTAAAAGTCTAGACAACTTGTTTTTCGAAGATAAAAAACAAGCATTGATTTCTCTATTCCGACAACATAAAGGTGATCCTGCTCATAGTTCTCTTCAAACACAAGCCATAAACACAGTGATAGCTCCTTCAGCAGGTATACATCATATTTTATCAATTTTCACATTCCTTTGCACACACATGACTGGATAATTGACACTGGTGCCACTGCACATGTTACTTTTTCTCTTGATACTTTTTACTCTCATCACACAATAGATCCTGTGTTAATCAAATGTCCAAATGAAACTGAGACCACAACAACAATTAGTGAAACTATAAGTTTAACCTGTAATTTTTACCTTACAGATGTGTTATATATGCCCTATTTCAATTTTAATCTCATATATATGTTTGAAGCAACTAATTTTTTACCTTGTCAATTCTTATTTAATAATACACTCTGTGAGATACAGAAAAATCTTTTCTTGAAGATGATTGGTCATGCTAGACAAAGAGGTGCCTTGTATATCTTCAATACAAATGCAACTTATATCAACTTAGAAGCAAAGAATAGAGAACTAGTCAACACCAGCAATTCAGTTAGTGTTACTGCTATCACAGACACTATAAATCATAAAACTTGGCATTGTAGGTTAGGACATGTCTTAATTGATAGGTTACAAGATATGAAAAAGAGTTATCTTTTTTTGTATGTCCATTAAAAGATGAACCTTGTGAACCATGTCATTATGCAAAACAAAGAAGATTATCTTTTCATTTGAGTCAAATAAAATCTGTCAATTTATTTGATTTAGTACACATGGATATTTGGAGACCTATTTCTACTCCATTTTTTGCTAGTCATAAATATTTTTTAACAATAGTAGAAGATAAAGGCAGGTTCACTTGGCTATTTTTTATGAAAAATAAAAATAAAACTTCTTTTTTAATCCAATAATTTGTGCAACTAATTAAAACCCAATTTCAAACAACAATAAAAAATATCAGAACTGATAATGGAGCTAAATTCATCATGAATTCTTTTTATGAAAAATAGAGAATAATTAATTAGACTTCATGTGTTGAGACACCTCAACAAAATGGAGTTGTAGAATGAAAACATCAAGATATTTTGAATATTGCTAGAGCACTCATTTTTAAGGCTCATCTTCCTAAAAGTTTTTGGAGATGTACTACATCTCATACTATACATATTCTCAATAGAGTGCCTAGTTCATCTATTAATAATAAAAGTCCTTATCAAATTCTTTTTAGTAAAATGCCAAACATTCAACACTTTAAAATCTTTGGATGTCTTACATTTGCTTCAACTTTAGTTGCAAATAGAAAGAAATTGGATAAAAGAGGAAGAAAATGTATTTTTCTTGGCTTTAAAACAGGAACAAAAGAATATCTTTCGATGGACATAAATAACAAATAATTTTTCATATCTAGAAATATAATTTTTTATGAAAATTTCTTTCCATATAAGAATAATCAAATTTCTCATCAATTTAAATATGTTTTCAATTCTAATCAAGACACTAAACCTACATTATATAATCATGATTTTATAGATGTCTTTGATAGCAGCGCATTATCTTCCCATACCTTAGATATATATCCCATTCAACATACATTGCCAAATACTCCATCCAACACAATTGATGTTCAACCACAGCCAACCTTACCCATTTCTTTGAGTTTACCAACAGCACCAGCATCATGTACTACACTATCATATGATGAAAATCCATCTAATCCCCAGCCCACTTATATTAATCCACTTTCTTCACTAAGAAGATCTCTTAGAGAAAGACACAAGTCAAGATACCTTGATGATTATGAATGTATGCAAACCACTGTCTCTAATAGCATGATCCAATCATCAATCACAAAAAGGTATCCTCTTTCTAATTACTTGAGTTACAATTCCCTGTCACAATCACACAAAGCCCTTTCCATTACAATTTCTATAAATCCGGAGCCAAAAAACTATAAGCAGGCTATTCTGAGTGATTATTGGCAGAAAGCAATCAAAGCTGAGCTTAAAGCATTAGAGGAAAGCAAGACCTAAAAACTTACTACTCTACCGAAAGGGAAGCATGCAATCGGATGTAAATGAATTTTTAAAACCAAGTATAACTCTAATGGGACTAAAGAGAGACGCAAAGCAGGGCTTGTGGCCAAGGGCTTCACTCAAACATAAGGGTATGACTACTTTGATACCTTTAGTCCTATAATCAAAATGACTACCCTTCGTGTACTCTTAGCAATTGTAGCTAGTAAGAACTGATTTATTCATCAATTAGATATGACCACTATCTTTCTTCATGGTGATCTACCTAAAGAAGTCTATATGAAGTTGCCCCCTGGTTTAAATGCACAGCCAGAAATGGTTTGCAAGTTGGAACGATCCTTATATGACCTTAAGCAACCAAGTCGCCAGTGGAACTCTAAATTATGCTCTGTCTTGATTGCTTCAGGTTACTCACAATCAAAGGCAGATCATTCTCTTTTCACCAAATCTTCTCCAACAGGTTTCACTTCTATTCTTGTTTATGTCGATGATTTGGTTTTAGCGGGGGATGACATAGAAGAGATCCAATGTGTGAAGATGAAATTCAACACTTTGTTCAAAATCAAAGATTTAGGCGAACTAAAATTTTTCTTGGGCATGAAAGTTGCAAGGAGCAAAAGGAAAATAGCTTTGTATCAAAAGAAGTATACTCTTGATCTCCTAAAAGAGTATGGATTATTAGATTCAAAATCACCCAACACACCTATGAATTATTCAATTCATTTCTCAAAGTCATCAAGAACATTATTGAATGATGCTAAGCCATATAGAAGACTCATTGGAAGGTTGATATATCTCACTAATACCAGGCCTGAAATAAGCTTTGCTGTTAGCAAGTTAAGTCAATTTCTAGATTGTTCTACAGATGAGCACTTCAAAGCAGCCTTACATGTGTTGAAGTACTTAAAAAGAGGTTTTGGAAAAGGATTACTTTTTGAGTCTGTTTGTGACTTGTCCCTCCATGGTTTCTCGGATTCTGATTGGGGTACTTGTCCAGATACCCGAAGATTAGTGTCCGAATATTGCTTCTTTCTTGAAAGATTTTTGGTGTCCTGAAAAAGTAAAAATTAGCACATAGTTGCTCAATCATCTTCGGAGACAGAATATCGAGCAATGACTCTTGCAACTTGTGAAGGAATTTAGCTTATGTACATCTTGAATGACTTTAAAATCAAGTTACCAGCCCCTATGACATTATTTTGTGATAACCAATCTGCTAGATATATTGCGGCTAACCCAGTGTTTCATAAAAGGACGAAACACATTAAGATTTATTGTCACAAAGTTAGAGAAAAAGCTCAAGACGGTTCTTTAAATTTCATGCCAATTCCATCAAGAGAACAACCTGCTAATGTCCTTACAAAGGCACTTTCAACAGGTCCTTTTGAAGAGATATGTAGTAAGTTTGGAATGTATAATTTGTACCCTCTCAATTTAAGAAAAGCTATTAATGTGTGAATACTATTAGTACTCACAATACTCTTTGTTTTATTAGGTATTGTGTACACTAATGAATTACAACTGTATAATAGAATATGAAAAAGTAACTAGTATAATTTTTTTTTCTTTCTTCTTTTTTTTGGCTATATATAACTATATCTTTTGTGTCGGTAAAAGTAGAATTTTTTACTAATGCAATAGATACATTTCTCTTTTTTTTAACTTGCTTTTCACTAAAAAATCTACAACTCAGAATGAATTTCATTCATCATAATAAATCAAATTAAGAAAAGTTAGAAGAGTATAGTCAATCATTATTTTTAAGTAAGTGTTAAAATTTGATTCAAATCTTAAGTGAAAATTATATATAAAACTAATCTCGCTAAGTAATCAACAAAAATTTAATCATTATGCTTGACCATATACATGCCGTAGAACAAAAACAAATCAAATGAAAGAAAATCAGCTCACGAGAAACACATGGTAGTAAACAAATCCGTATTACTTTATGTTAACACAATAATTATAGCGAGTGTCGTTCACGCGCACACCAATGCAAAGCCTGATTTTGAAGATAACAATTATATATGTGAGGAACTCAACTCGTGAAGCTAATAAGCATGGCTACATCAAGATCTTTGAATATGAGAGTAGCAGTGTTGTTGATTATGGTTTTGAGTGTTTGTGGCTCAGAATTTTCAAGAAAGAAGAGGAAGACACTCGAAGAAATCAAGAAAATAAATGGCAATGGGCCATACGTTGGTCTAATCACAGTGTATGCACCAGAAGAGACTGCTTTCTTTGCCACTGGAGCCTTTCAATCAGATCCAAAACACCCATTTGTTGATCTTGCTGGACGTAGATTCAGAGTAGGAAAAATCCATAACAAGAAAGTTATCTACGTTAGATGTGGCGTTGGACTGGTAAATGTTCATATCACTTTACTCATATTAAAATTAAATATAATATTATGCCAGCTTATATTGTTACATTTACGTGAATACTCAAAAATACTTGATAAAAAAAAAACTAATAAAAAATAATTAAAATTAATAAATATTAAATAAGATAAATTTATTTTTTTTTCTTTAGTAATATCAATGTGTACTATTCTAGCTATGATAATTGATAACTCACGTATCATTTATTATGAAATAAGATTTGTATTCCACTTAAATTGGATTTATATATCAGTCAACGCTAGATAGTTGAAATAGTATTACATGTAATAATGGCCAAATAAATATAAGTGAGAAGAAATATGTTTTGACTAATAATTGTTAAGAGTTTAATTTATATGTATTTAATTATTTTATACCTCCCTGTAACTTTAATAAAATTTTAATAAGTCTCTACTAATTTTTGTTATTATAAAAAAGAAATGAATATTCATTTACGTATTTGAATTTAGGATGAAATATTATAAAAAATATTACTTTTTAACAACTATTAATAGAATTTAGTTGAATTTTTTTTTAATGTACAAAAAGTTAACCAAAAGTTTTTAAACTGTATAAATTTAATTGAAAATTTCATAAAGAAAAATATAAAAATCTACATAATAATCAACCACTATAGGTCAAACAGAACACAAGCTAGACTAAAGCAATCTCAACAATAATAATGTTTCATTTGGTTACTTTTGAGTTTTGTAGCAATATTTTTGTTTTCTTTTTCTTGGTCATGTAAAAATGATGTGGTCGTTTATGGATTATTCTACTGTAGGTGAATGCAGCAGCAGCCACACAGAATATGGTTGACATGTTTGAGATAAGTGGAATTGTCCATTTTGGCATTGCAGGAAATGCTAATAGCTCTATGTCCATTGGTGATGTCACTATCCCAACACAATTTGCCAACACTGGCCTATGGGATTGGCTGGTACAATTCTCTTTTTTTTTTTTTTTTTTTTTTCAAAATAAATCATAATTATTTTGCTTGTGTCCCCATTTTAATTACTTCATTTGACCAATAAATAATTGCTACGATTATTTGTGGAGGAACAGAACCCCAATGGGATAGTTGATCCTAGTGACTTTGGAAAGTTGGATATTGGGAACTTCAATGTGCCAAGAGGAGAAGGGCAAAATTTGTTGGGGCATGTTGGATATAGCACTGAACAATTTTACTCAGAATCTGGGGACCCAAACACACCCCAACGTGTCATTTGGGTCAATACCACTCGCCAATGGCTAAACCTTGCTGCAAATTTGGAGGTTAGGCAAATAATATCCATGTTTTTTTCTACAATTATGCCACTTATAAAATGTGTCAAAACTTTCCCCTATAGTCCAATTAAGGAAGTGTATTTGTATGGTTTTTGAGATTGTAAATGATAGGACTAAATAATTTTTAATTAATAAATATTCAGATATGCTATATAAAGTTAATTGATCTAATTAATTCTAATTATATTCTGGCAATTAAATTATTCTAATTGACCATTTACTTTGTTTTAGCGGCAATTAGACATTAACTGTTTTATACTTTGTAAAAGGTTTTAGTGTCATTATCGGTAAAGATATTTTTAATAGTTGCAAAAATATATAATTGTCATTATAACATATAATAATAATAGTAAATATATTATCACAAAAATATAAGTTAAATAAGATATATAGTGGCCATTTTGTTATTACCATTAAAAATTTGTTTCTAAAATTAATTTTTATTATAGTAATAATTAATAATATTTTTGATATAGTAATATATACGTATGGTTTTGTTAGTAGGTATTTTAAAGATATTAGTTAAGGTTACTTATTTAATTTTTTTCCTAATTTACATATTTTTTTTGTACAATAAATACTTTAAAATTTTAATTTTTTTAATACAATATTTCTGTATTTAACATTTTGACGAGGGCCTCTAGAATAATTATTGGCTAAATCCATATTTGTCTAATTAGATACACATGTATATATATTTTTTTTAGACTATCAGTATATACAGTTTAAATTTATTTTTCTCTTGCTAATTAATTACTTTGATTACTCTCATTTGAATTTTAGGGCATAAGACTAGAACGGTGTGTGAATTCCAGCTTCTGCCTTTCAGAGCAACCCAAGTTAGTGATTGGTCTTAGGGGTGCAACAGCCAACACTTTTATTGACAATGCAGCTTACAGGGACTTCCTCTTCCAAACATTTCATGTTTCCTCTCTAGATATGGAGAGCTCAGCAATAGTCATGGTATATAATTTCCCTCATTTTCTAGTAGTAATTTTGAATTTACTTTCGTACATCAAAATTTCACATAATATATTGGGTGCTTTAATTATTGGAGTATCATAAATAACCTTTATGGTTTTGTCATTTGTGTGTACATATTCAACTCATCCACAAAAATTTAAGCCAAAGCTTACACATGTGTAAATATTTATTATAAATTAGAAGGTAATGTTAGATAGACAAAAAAAACAGGTAGAACTTATCTTATTTAGTATTAATTAATTGTCGCAACAATTAATGAATGCCAAATAAGGCAAGTTATGACTGTTTTTGGCTGATTTTCTTTGGTTACCAAACATTTCCGTAAAAGTTATTATGAAATATAATTTAACTGATAATTAACAAGATTTACATATAATCTTTACAAGACATAGCTTCTTTTTTTTTCTTCTTCCACGGTATTTGATAACTGAGCTTTGTTTAAAACTTTATTGGCTAATGAATTACTGTTAATACAAAATACATTTAAACTCGAGACCTAAGCGGATTAGAAGCTGACCACTTAAGTACTTAATACAAGATGGCGTCGTTAGATGCAAATGATTACCGTTTCAAAATTTTAAATTTAAGTAGTTAAAGTCTCACATTGATTAATTAATAATGCTAATGGTAATGCATGGGTTTTTGCAGACTAGTTTGTCAAATAGTTTTCCAGTGCTGGTGATTAGAGGGCTATCAGATTTAGCAGGTGAACAGAAAGGAGATAATCACATTCAAATATTTGGGCCTCTTGCAGCATCTAATACTGCCAGAGTTGTTATTGAATTCTTGAAAACTTTACCAAATCCTCACTATGCTCTGCTTTAATTGAGCTACTACTGCTTATTATTTTGATTTCTCAATCAGTTAAGGGTTTGTTTACTGTGTTCATGTTCGATGAAATTGAAACAACCCTTCATGCCATTCTTGTGGTAATAAGCAAAAGTTAATGTATTGTGTAACTTGTAATATCATTTTATTTTATTTCAGTTTTAACTGATGATATAAGAATTGAGTAGTTCTAACTTTCAACAACTTCCACGATCCTGTTAATATTATGTCCTTCAGATGAAGCATCTTCTTTCATGAATGTTTGACACTTGAATTCTATTCGTTGTGCTTAATTACTGGTTGGTCTAACTACTAGGTGTGTGTTTGAATTACAGTTTGCAAACGAGAGTTTGTATAAAATTGATTTTGCAAACTTGATTTTGATGAAAAGTAAGTTTGTGTCAAAGTGATTTATGTTTGCAATCTTTATATCAAAATGGATTATAGTAAAATAAATGTTGTTTGGATTATACTACTCGAAATCACTTTTAGATAAAAAAATTACTAAAATAGACACCAACTTAAATAATTATCTTATCATTTTAATTTAGATATTTGAATAGATCTTATTAATTAATTTTATAATAAAATTAATATTTATACACTAAAATAAAAATAATATATAAAAATTGGCAAAATATATTTTTAATTAAAACTAACAAAATATAAATTTTAGAGAGTACTAAGAATAATAAAAAATTAAATATTGATTTTGGTAGTAATTGAAATAAATCAAAAAAATTTTATGATATTTTTTTATATAGTATATTTTTAGTACTCTTAATACTCTTTTTTAATATGCTATAATTTATTATTATTATTATTTACAATTAATTTTTTATTTAATTTATTTTACCTAATAGAATCAATAAATCATATTATAAAAAGATAATAAAAATAATACAAAAAATTGCAATTATAAAAGGGTATAATATCGAGTAAATAATTAATAAAAAAAATAATAAATAATAGAAAAAAAGAGTTCATGTAAACAAAAATAATAAGAATTCCATAAATAATATAATAACATGCATAAAGGATAAAGTTGGTAAAAGATAAATAAAGATGGAGTATTGATGGCTAAAAGTCCGTTGGTGAAACGCAGAAAAATCACTTCTTGATGGAGTTCATGCAAAATTGTAGCTTCTTGTAAACGTGGTTTTGAGAGTAAAATCACTTCTGCGTTCATGGATCAAAAGTTTGCCAAACAAAAAATTGAAACTTTCAAGAAGGGTAAACGTGCTTCTTCTCTTGTAACGTGTTTGCCAAACACACCCCTACATTATTAAATATCTACGAGAATAACAAAAGTAAAATTAGATAAAATGCTAATTACTATACATTATTCTGAAGATGTTCTATTTTTCCAAGTTTTAAAAATAATAAAATTATGTAATTTAAATAGAAAAATTTTATTTAATTTAAATAAATTAAAAAATGTTTTATTTACTGAAATAAATAATTAAAAATTATTACGAATATACGTAGCATTCCTTATGTCGTTTACAATGTAAACGAGATAAAGTAAGACAAACTTCGAATAGCTATAAAAGGATGTGCAACCCTTGACATTTTTCAGATACATTTCATATCTTCTTCTCCTCTTTTTTTCTTCCAAAAAAGTAGGGAAAAATGTCCAGTAGTAGTGGATATGTGGTTGTCTATGTGTATTCCAATTGGCGTAAACAGTGACAATGGGATGATATTTGAGTATGATAATCTGTTGCTGTTCCGCACTCAGCCCGTAAATCCGTTGTCGGAGTTGAAGAGTTTGATATTGAACAACCTTGGTGGTTTAGGAAGAAAAGAGATCGGAAGATTGGGGTATAAGTTGCTAGCACTATTGGGTAACGGAGTTTTTTGGTTTCGGCTATTTCGACTCTAGAGAGACAAGCATGTGTGGCTCATGTTCGACATCCATGGGAGAATCATGGCAGAACAAGTGATGGAGCTTTCCGCCGAGGTTGGTGATGTTGGTGGCAGTGGATCCGGCCACTCGACTTTTGTGCAGATGACCCACCTCTCGCACCACGACTGATTCATGTTGCTAGTCTAGTGGAAGACATGGAAGTTGGTGATGAAAACTCCGACTAAGAGTACGTTGTGGATAGCAACCATAGTGATTTCTCTGAAGATGATGATGAGGAGGATTTTGTACCGGAAACGCCAGGCAAGGCCTCGGTGCACTATGTTCTGCCTCCCCTCACCTGATTCCGGTGCTATTAGATGTACCTAGTCACTATCATGCATTGGATCTGGACGCGATGCATGAGAAATCTCCTTTTTCGAACACCGGAAAAGACGATTACAACCTAGATGGTGGGGTCGAGTTTCGTGTCGGCCACAGATTCAAAAGTAGAGATGCAGTAATGCAGGGTGTGAAGAACTACAGTATTCGCCGGAGTGTTGAGTACCGAGTGGTCGAATCGGACTTGTTCTAGTTGTTCTATTTTTTAATTTGTGTTACTTTTATTTTGGTGGATTAGTTTACTTGTTTAGGGTATGGGTGTGTGACATTTTAGTTTTCCTTCATCAATGATTGTATGGAAATATAAGAATTTGCTTGTGATGTCTTGCTAGCAATCTCTTGATCACGCGCCCTGGAGTTTTAGTTCCTCTATCTGACATGCTTGAGAGACCAAATTAGTCGTAGCTTTCTTTATCTCCTCTTCCAACTTCTCATACTTAGTGCGAGCAGCCGCAATTTTTCTCTCTTATAATTAAAGACACTTCTAAGCATTAAAGACACATCCAAGCATTATTCAGTTAAAACAAAACAAGTGTTTAACAAATGCAAAATAACACATCAATGTCTTAATAGAGAAGACACATCCACACTAAAAAGATTTCACTAGAGTCTCAATAGAGACACGCACTAGTAAGTCCAACAAAGAAGAAAAATTTGGGTCTTAACCAAAAGAAAGTCCACAAGTTTCAAAAAGCAACATTGAAGTTCTAAACAGAGGACACATACATTAAAAACACATTCAAATAAGTGTTAAACAGAAGACACATCCATTAAAGATACTTCCAACAGAAAACACATTCATTAAAGACGCATCCAAACAAATTTTAAAAAGAAGACACATCTATTAAAGAACATCCAAATATTAACTGGTTAAAATAAAACAAGTGTTTAACAAAAGCAAACAGATATCATATGAAGAAACACTCCTTAACATATCAAGAAAATTAGATACCTCTATTGTCTTCATTTCTAACAACTTCTCCTTGTATGATAATTGATCAAACAAAGCATCTTAAGAAAGTATAAAAGAATAATTTAACTAAAAATAATGGCTCCACCAAGCTAGTACCATTTCTGCCTAAATGAATTCAAAGGACACAAGGGAACGTTATGACATTCTACTTCTTGTTCCGAAGAACATACAAGTTGGCTTTTGACAAGTTTTTTGAGCATCTCATCATTTGTAAGATCAGGTGAAGCAAAGGTCCTATCAAGTCTTTCTCTATATACTACACAATCTTTTATTTCTTCTCCATTTATGCATCTCCTAGAAAATTAGAACAAGCCTTCTCTTAGGAATTCATGTCAAGCCCCATGTGATTAACCATTTACAAGTTTCTACTTTGCTCCTAAATCAACACTAGAAGAAATTTACCATAGTTATAAACAAAGACTAGCCATTCATGACTAATTCAACATCTCATCATAATGAATTTGTGTTTAGCAATGATGGATTTTTGGTAAATTCAATTCTATGGTGTTTCTATTGTAGCATATAACCAATAAAAAGCCAATAAACTCATCATAGCATATAGCTAAAAATAGAAAAGTTACACCAAATATACATATAACCAAGTAACAAATACATAGTGGTAAATAGAAATTAAATGAAATTACATGGCATGAAAGTCCAAAATCAAAATTCAGCCTTAAAATCAATATACACCATTATATTCCTATTAAGACAAGCATGGACTAAAGGAGCTCAATGAACTGCAATTCAGAAAAAGGTTACAGGGAAATTATATCAAACTACCCTAAAAGAAACATCCAATAATTAAAATCAACAAAAAATCCATTAATCCAAAAAAAATCAAAAGAGCATCACATAAGAACCATGAATACCAAGAATTTGAACCCGAAATAAAGTCAAAACATCTACTGTTACTTAAAATCCTAATATACTAACCAATTGGAGACACCGGGATGATTGCGATGGTTGGCGGCGAGATGCGGCGGGGCGGTGTGGACACAGCAGCGGTTGCTGCTGCAGCTGGAGGAGGCGGTGTGTCATCGATCCCTTCAGACGAAAAAGACTCCCGCGGTGACGTCAACCTCCGTGAGAACCAGCATCAACAGTGCTTCGGCGGCGTCGACCTCCGTGAGAAGTAGCAGCAGCGGGGTTGTGTTGTGGTGTTGAAGACGATGGCATCCTAGCGGGTGGGCGAGCAACTCGGGCTGCTTAGGTGGCAAGCGAAGGTGGCACTGAGCAGACCCGTCAATGGTGACAGAAATGGTGGGTGAATGATGAGCGGATAATTTATACGCTTTTTGGCATTGTTTTTACATAGTTTTTAGTATGATTTAGTTAGTTTTTAGTATATTTTTATTAGTTTTTAAATAAAAATCACATTTCTGGACTTTACTATGAGTTTCTGTGTTTTTCTGTGATTTCAGGTACTTTCTGGTTGAAATTGAGGGACTTGAGCAAAAATCAGATTCAGAGGCTGAAGAAGGACTGCAGATGTTGTTGGATTCTGACCTCCCTGCACTCGAAATGGATTTTCTGGAGCTACAAAACTCCAAATGGTGCACTCTCAATTGCGTTGAAAAGTAGACATCCAGGGATTTTCAGAAATATATAATAATCTATACTTTTCTCGAGTTTAGATGACGCAAATTGGCGTTCAACGCCAGCTCTCTGCCCTATTCTGGAGTCAAACGCCAGAAACAGGTTGCAAAGCAGAGTTAAATGCCAGAAACACGTTACAAACTGACGTTTAACTCCAAAAAGAGTTTTTACACATGAAAGCTCAATGCTCAGCCCAAGTACACACCAAGTGGGCCCGGAAGTGGATTTCTGCATCATTTACTTATTTCTGTAAACCCTAGTAACTAGTTTAGTATAAATAGAACTTTTTACTATTGTATTTACATCTTTGGATTGTCTTTTGATCCTTTGATCACGTTTTGGGGGATGGCCATTCGGCCATGCCTAGACTTTGTTATTATGTATTTTCAACGGTAGAGTTTCTACATACCATAGATTAAGGTGTGGAGCTCTGGTGTTCCTTGAGTATTAATGCAAAGTACTACTATTTTTCTATTCAATTCAAGCTTATTCCTATTCTAAGATATTCATTCGTACCTAAGAACATGATTAATATGATTATTATGTGACGCTCATCACCATTCTCACCTATGAACGCGTGCCTGACAACCACTTCCGTTCTACATGAAGACGAGACAGAATGAGTATCTCTTAGATATCTAATACAGGGGACCGAGTCTGAGATATTAGAATCTTCGTGGTATAAGTTAGAACCCATGGATGGCCATTCCTGAGATCTGGAAAGTCTAAACCTTATCTGTGGTATTCCGAGTAGGATCTGGGAAGGAATGGCTATGACGAGCTTCAAACTCGCGAGTGCTGGGCATAGTGACAGACGCAAAAGGATAGTAAATCCTATTCCAGTATGATCGGGAACCGACAGATGATTAGCCATGCAGTGACAGTGCATTGGACCATTTTCACAGAGAGGACGGGATGTAGCCATTGACAACGGTGATGCCCAACATACAGCTTGCCATGGAAAGGAGTATGAAGGATTGGATGAAAGCAGTAGGAAAGCAGAGATTCAGGAGGAACTAAGCAACTCTATACGCTTATCTGAAATTCTCACCAATGAATTACATAAGTATCTCTATCTTTATTTTACGTTTTATTTATCTTTTAATTATTAAATCTCCATAATCAATTGAATCCGCCTGACTGAGATTTACAAGGTGACCATAGCTTGCTTCAAGCCGACAATCTCCGTGGGATCGACCCTTACTCACGTAAGGTTTATTACTTGGACGACCCAGTGCACTTGCTGGTTAGTTGTGCGAAGTTGTAACAAAGTGTGTGAATTACGTTCTGAGCACCAAGTTTTTGGCGCCGTTGTTAAGGATCACAATTTCGTGCACCAAGTTTTTGGCGCCGTTGCCGGGGATTGTTCGAGTTTGGACAACTGACGGTTCATCTTGTTGCTCAGATTAGGTAATTTTATTTTAATTTTAAGTTTTTGTTTTTATTCCTTTTATTTTCGAAAAATTTTCAAAAAAATTTTAAAAAAATAAATTATTCTATGTTCTTCAGAATTTTTAAGAATGAATTCTAGAGTTTCAAGAGATATGTTGAATCCTGGCTGGCTGTTAAGCCATGTCTAATCTTTTGGACCGAGGTTTCACTTATTCTCAAGAGAAGAGCTTCTTTGTCTTTCTTAGCAAATTAGCTATTGAATGTAATGTTCTGCTGAAGCTTGGCTGGCCATTGGCCATGTCTAGTGTTTTGGACCGGAGCTTTCACTGAAAGCTTGGTTGGCTAGTAAGCCATGTCTAATTCCTGGACTGGAGCTTTAGACTAACATTGCATGATTCCTGGAATTCTTATTAAAAATTTTGAAATCCTTATTTTTCTTTTTCAAAATAATTTTCGAAAAATCCAAAAAAAAATATATTTTAATAAAATCATAAAACCAAAATTAATTTAGTGTTTCTTGTTTGAGTCTTGTATCAAATTGTAAGTTTGGTGTCAATTGCATGTTTATCTCTTTCTTGCATTTTTCGAAAATTCATGCATTGCATTCTTCATGATCTTCAAGTTGTTCTTGGTAAGTCTTCTTGTTTGATCTTTAAAATTTCTTGTTTTGTGTCTTTTCTTGTTTTCCATATGCATTTTCAATTTGTTAGTGTCTCAATATTAAAAATTTTTAAGTTTGGTGTCTTGCATGTTTTTCTTTTCTAAAAAATTTAAAAAAACAAAAATAAGTTCTTGGTATTCATCTTGACATTCAAAGTGTTCTTGGTGTTCATCTTGACATTCATAGTGTTCTTGCATGCATTATGTGTTTTGATCCAAAATTTTCATGCATTGAGTCTTTTTGATGTTTTCTCTCTCATCATTAAAATTCAAAAATCAAAAAAATATCTTTCCCTTTTTCTTCTCATAAAATTCAAAAATTTGAGTTGACTTTTTCAAAAATTTTTAAAAATCTAGTTGTTTCTTATGAGTCAAATCAAATTTTCAATTTAAAAATTCTATCTTTTTCAAAAATCAAATCTTTTTCATTTTTCTTTTATGATTTTCGAACATTTGAATTTGACTTTCAAAATTTTTTTCTTATTTCTATTTCATATTTTCGAAATTAATGCTAACAATTAATGTGATTGATTAAAAAAGTTTTAAGTTTGTTACTTGCCTAGTAAGAAAGGTTCAATCTTTAAACTCTAGAATCAAATCTTTTTAGTTTCTTGTTAGTCAAGTAATCAACTTTGATTTCAAAAATCAAATCTTTTTAAATTTCTTTTTCAAATCTTTTTCAAAATAAGATTTAATCATATCTTTTTCAAAATCAATTTCAAAATCTTTTCTAACTTCTTATCTTTTTAAAATTAATTTTCAAATCTTTTTTTTTAGCAATCATATCTTTTTGTTTCAATCATATCTTTTTCAAAACTACCTAACTAACTCTCTCTATAATTTTCGAGAACCCCTTCTCTCTTTTTCAAAATTCCTTTTTAATTAACTATTTGTTTTAAATTTTAATTTGATTTAATTCTATTTTCCTTTCTTAATTTTTGAATTTTTATTTTAATTTCAAATTAAAAACAAAAATATTTTTATTTTAATTTATTTAATTTTCGAAATTCTCTCTCCCTCATCTCTTTCTAATTATTTTATTTATCTACTAACACTTCTCTTTTTCTTAAAAATTCGAACCCTCTCCATCTTTCTGTGTTCGAATTTCTTTTCTTCTTCTACTCACATAAAGGAATCTCTATACTGTGACATAGAGGATTCTTCTTCTTTTCTGTTTTCTTCTTTTTCATATGAGCAGGAACAAGGATAAGAACATTCTTGTTGAAGCTGATCCTGAACCTGAAAGGACTCTGAAGAGGAAGCTAAGGGAAGCTAAAGCACAACTCTCTGGAGAAAATCTGACAGAAATTTTCGAAAAAGAAGGAGACATGGCCGAAAATAATAACAATGCAAGGAAGATACTTGGTGACTTTACTGCACCAAATTCCAATTTACATGGAAGAAGCATCTCAATCTATGCCATTGGAGCAAACAATTTTGAGCTGAAGCCTCAATTAGTTTCTCTGATGCAACAGAATTGCAAATTTTATGGACTTCCATCAGAAGATCCTTTTAAGTTCTTAACTGAATTCTTGCAAATCTGTGATACTGTTAAGACCAATGGGGTTGATCCCGAGGTCTACAGGCTTATGCTTTTCCCATTTGCTGTAAGAAACAGAGCTAGAATATGGTTGGACTCTCAACCTAAAGATAGCCTGAACTCTTGGGATAAGCTGGTCACGATTTTCTTAGCCAAGTTCTTTCCTCCTCAAAAGCTTAGCAAGCTTAGAGTGGATGTTCAGACCTTCAAACAAAAAGAAGGTGAATCCCTCTATGAAGCTTGGGAGAGATACAAGGAACTGACTAAAAAGTGTCCTTCTGACATGCTTTCAGAATGGACCATCCTGGATATATTCTATGATGGTCTGTCTGAATTATCTAAAATGTCATTGGACCATTCTGCAGGTGGATCCATTCACCTAAAGAAAACTCCTGCAGAAGCTCAAGAACTCATTGACATGGTTACAAATAACTAGTTCATGTACACTTCTGAAAGGAATTCTGTGAGTAATGGGACGCCTCAGAGGAAGGGAGTTCTTGAGATTGATACTCTGAATGCCATATTGGCTCAGAACAAAATATTGACTCAGTAAGTCAATATGATTTCTCAGAGTCTGAATGGAATGCAAGCTGCATCCAACAGTACTCAAGAGGCATCTTCTGAAGAAGAAGCTTATGATCCTGAGAACCCTGCAATAGCAGAGGTGAATTACATGGGTGAACCCTATGGAAACACCTATAATCCCTAATGGAGAAATCATCCAAATTTCTCATGGAAGGATCAACAAAAGTCTCAACAAGGCTTTAATAATGGTAGAAGAAATAGGTTTAGCAATAGCAAGCCTTTTCCATCATCCACTCAGCAACAGACAGAGAATTCTGAGCAGAATCCATCTAGCTTAGCAAATATAGTCTCTGATATATCTAAGGCTACTGTAAGTTTCATGAATGAAACAAGGTCCTCCATTAGAAATTTGGAGGCACAAATGGGCCAGCTGAGTAAAAGAGTCACTGAAACTCCTCCTAGTACTCTCCCAAGCAATATAGAAGAAAATCAAAAGAGAGAGTGCAAGGCCATTGTTTTAACCATCATGACCGAACCTACAAGGGAAGAGGAGGACGTGAATCCTAGTGAGGAAGACCTCTTGGAACGTCCAGTGATCAATAAGGAGTTCCCCTTTGAGGAACCAAAGGAATCTGAGGCTCATCTAGAGACCATAGAGATTCCATTGAACCTCCTTCTGCCCTTCATGAGCTCTGATGAGTATTTTTCCTCTGAAGAGGATGAAGAAATTACTGAAGAGCAAGTTGCTAAGTACCTTGGTGCAATTATGAAGCTGAATGCCAAATTATTTGGTAATGAGACTTGGGAAGATGAACCTCCCTTGCTCACTAATGAACTGAATGCATTGGATAGGCAGAAATTACCTCAAAAGAAACAGGATCCTGGCAAATTCTTAATACCCTGTACCATAGGCACCATGACCTTTGAGAAGGCTCTGTGTGACCTGGGGTCAGGCATAAACTTAATGCCACTCTCTGTAATGAAGAAGCTTGGAATCTTTGAGGTGCAAGCTGCCAGAATCTCATTAAAGATGGTAGACAACTCAAGAAAACAGGCTTATAGACAAGTAGAGGACGTGTTAGTAAAGGTTAAAGGCCTTTACATCCCTGCTGATTTTATAATCCTAGACACTGGGAAGGAAGAGGATGAATCCATCATCCTTGGAAGACCCTTCCTAGCCACAGCAAGAACTGTGATTGATGTGGACAGAGGAGAGTTAGTCCTTCAACTGAATGAGGACAACCTTTTGTTTAACACTCAAGGATCTCCTTCTGTAACCATGGAGAGTAAGCATGAAAAGCTTCTCTCACTGCAGAGTCAACCAAAGCCCCCACAGTCAAACTTTAAGTTTGGTGTTGGGAGGCCACAACCAAACTCTAAGTTTGGTGTTGAACCCTCACATTCAAACTCTAAGTTTGGTGTTGGGAGGTTCCAACAATGCTCTGAACATCTGTGAGGCTCCATGAGAGCTCACTGTCAAGCTATTGACATTAAAGAAGCGCTTGTTGGGAGGCAACCCAATGTTATCTAATTATATTTATTTATTTATTTTCCATTGCTATTTTATGTTTTCTTTAGGTTGATGATCATGTGAAGTCACAAAAACTACTGAAAAATAAAAATAGAATGAAAAACAGCATTAAAAATAGCACACCTTGGAGGAGGAGCATTCTGGCGTTTAAATGCCAGAAACAAGCATCTGTCTGGCGTTTAACGCCAGAAACAAGCACCAAGCTGGCGTTTAACACCAGAAACAAGTATCAACCTGGCGTTAAACGCCAGAAACAGGCTACATTTGGGTGTTTAACGCTAAAAACAGACAGCAGTCTGGCGTTAAACGCCAGTATTGCATACAAAGGGCATTTTACACGCCTAATTGGAGCAGGGATGTTAAGTCCTTGACCCCACTGGATCTATGGACCCCACAGGATCCCCACATCTTTTTCTCACCTCTTCACACATTTTCATAACACTCTTCCACAAATACCCCTCATCAATCACCTCAATCACTTTTCCCCATCACCTCTTCACCACTCACATCCATCCTCTCTTCCCTAAAAACCCCACCTACCTCTAAAATTCAAACTCTTTTCCCTCCCAAACCCAACCCTAATGGCCGAACCCTAAACCCTTCCCCACTCCTATATAAACCCCTCATTCCTTCTTCATTTTCACACAACACAACCATTTCTTCTTCCCCTTGGCCGACTCCACACCTCTCTCCCTCTCCTCCATTTTTTCTTCTTCTTCTCCTTCTTTCCTTCTTCTTTTGCTCGAGGACAAGAAAACATTTTAAGTTTGGTGTGGTAAAAGCATAGATTTTTATTTTTCCATAACTATTAATGGCACCTAAGGCAAGAGAAACCTCAAGAAAGAGGAAAGGAAAGGCAATTGCTTCCACCTCTGAGTCATGGGAGATGGAGAGATTCATCTCAAAGGTCCATCAAGACCACTTCTATGAAGTTGTAGCCAAGAAGAAAGTGATCCCTGAGGTTCCTTTCAAGCTCAAAAAGAATGAGTATCCAGAGATCCGACATGAGATCCGAAGAAGAGGTTGGGAAGTTCTCACCAACCCCATTCAACAAGTCGGGATCTTAATGGTTTAAGAGTTCTATGCAAACGCATGGATCACTAAGAACCATGATCAAAGTGTGAACCCGAATCCAAAGCATTGGCTTACCATGGTTCAGGGAAAATACTTAGATTTCAGTCCGGAAAATGTAAGGCTGGCGTTCAACTTGCCAATGATGGAAGAAAACGCACGCCCCTACACTAGAAGAGTCAACTTTGATCAAAGGTTGGACCAAGTCCTCATGGACATATGTGTGGAAGGAGCTCAATGGAAAGTTGACTCAAGAGGCAAGCCGATTCAATTGAGAAGACTGGACCTTAAGCCTGTAGCTAGAGGATGGTTGGAGTTTATTCAACGCTCAATCATTCCTACTAGCAACCGGTCTGAAGTTACTATAGACCGGGCCATCATGATCCATAGTATCATGATTGGAGAGGAGGTGAAAGTTCATGAGATTATACCTCAAGAACTCTACAAGGTGGCTGACAAGTCATCCACTTTGGCAAGGTTAGCCTTTCCTCATCTCATATGCCACCTCTGCAATTCGGCTAGAATTGACATATAGGGAGACATCCTCATTGAAAGGGACAAGCCCATCACTAAGAAAAGGATGGAGCAAACAAGAGATCATGGACCTCAACAAGAGCATGAGGAAATTCTCCACCATGAAATCCCTGAGATACCTCAAGGGATGCACTTCCCTCTACAAAACTATTGGGAGCAAATCAACACCTCCTTAGGAGAATTAAGCTCCAACATGGGACAATTAAGGGTGGAGCACCAAGAGCATTCCATCCTCCTCTATAAAATTAGAGAAGACCAAAGAACCATGAGGGAGGAGCAACAAAGGCAAGGAAGAGACATAGAGGAGCTCAAAAGCACTATTGGTTCTTCAAGAAGAGGAAGACGCCACCCTCACTAAGGTGGACTCATTCCTTAATTTTCTTGTCTATTTATTTTACTGTTTTTCAATTTTTGAGCTTTATGTTTACTTATGTTTGTGTCTTTACTATATGATCACTAGTGTCTAAGTGTCTATGCCTTAAAGTTATGAATGTCCTATGAATCCATCACCTTTCTTAAATGAAAAATGTTCTAAAAATAAAAGAATAAGAAGTACATGATTTCAAATTCATCCTTGAAATTAGTTTAATTATTTTGATGTGGTGACAATACTTTTTGTTTTCTGAATGAATGCTTGAACAGTGCATATGTCGTTTGATATTGTTGTTTATGAATGTTAAATATGTTGGCTCTTGAAAGAATGATGAAAAAGGAGAAATGTTATTTGATGATCTGAAAAATCATAAAAATGATTCTTGAAGCAAGAAAAAGCAGTGAATAGCAAAGCTTGCAGAAAAAAATGCGGAAAAAAAAGAGAAAAAGAAAAAGAAAAAGCAAGCAGAAAAAGCCAAAAGCTCTTTAAACCAAAAGGCAAGAGCAAAAAGCCAATAGCCCTTAAAACCAAAAGGCAAGGGTAATAAAAAGGATCCAAGGCTTTGAGCATAAGTGGATAGGAGGGCCTAAAGGAATAAAATCCTGACCTAAGCGGCTAAACCAAGCTGTCCCTAACCATGTGTTTGTGGCGTGAAGGTGTCAAGCCAAAAGCTTGAGACTGAACGGTTAAAGTCGAGGTCCAAAACAAAAAAAAAAGAGTGTGCTTAAGAACCCTGGACACCTCTAATTGGGGACTTTAGCAAAGCTGAGTCATAATCTGAAAAGGTTCACCCAATTATGTGTTTGTGGCATTTATGTATCCGATGGTAATATTCGAAAACAAAGTGCTTAGGGCCACGGCCAAGACTCATAAAGTAGCTGTGTTCAAGAATCAACATACTGAACTAGGAGAATCAATAACACTATCTGAATTCTGAGTTCCTATAGATGCCAATCATTCTAAACTTCAATGGATAAAGTGAGATGACAAAACTATTTAAGAGGCAAAAAGCTACTAGTCCCACTCATCTGATTGGAGCTAAGTTTCATTGATATTTTGGAATTTATAGTATATTCTCTTCTTTTTATCCTATTTGATTTTCAGTTGCTTGGGGACAAGCAATAATTTAAGTTTGGTGTTGTGATGAGCGGATAATTTATACGCTTTTTGGCATTGTTTTTACATAGTTTTTAGTATGATTTAGTTAGTTTTTAGTATATTTTTATTAGTTTTTAAATAAAAATCACATTTCTGGACTTTACTATGAGTTTGTGTATTTTTCTGTGATTTCAGGTACTTTCTGGCTGAAATTGAATGACTTGAGCAAAAATCAGATTCAGAGGCTGAAGACGGACTGCAGATGCTGTTGGATTTTGACCTCCCTGCACTCGAAATGAATTTTCTGGAGCTACAGAACTCCAAATGGTGCGCTCTTAATTGCGATGGAAAGTAGACATCCAGGGCTTTCCAGAAATATATAATAGTCCATACTTTGTCCGAGTTTAGATGACGCAAACTGGCGTTCAACGCCAGCTCTCTGCCCTATTCTGGAGTCAAACGCCAAAAACAGGTTGCAAAGCAGAGTTAAACGCCAGAAACACGTTACAAACTGGCGTTTAACTCCAAAAAGAGTCTCTACACATGAAAGCTCAATGCTCAGCCCAAGCACATACCAAGTGGGCCCGGAAGTGGATTTCTGCATCATTTACTTATTTCTGTAAACCCTAGTAACTAGTTTAGTATAAATAGAACTTTTTACTATTGTATTTACATCTTTGGATTGTCTTTTGATCCTTTGATCACGTTTTGGGGGCTGGCCATTTGGCCATGCCTAGACTTTGTTCTTATGTATTTTCAACGGTAGAGTTTCTACACACCATAGATTAAGGTATGGAGCTCTGCTGTTCCTTGAGTATTAATGCAAAGTACTATTGTTTTTCTATTCAATTCAAGCTTATTCCTATTCTAAGATATTCATGCGTACCCAAGAACATGATGAATGTGATTATTATGTGACGCTCATCACCATTCTCACCTATGAACGCGTGCCTGACAACCATTTCCGTTCTACATGAAGACGAGACAGAATGAGTATCTCTTAGATATCTAATACAGGAGACCGAGTCCGAAATATTAGAATCTTCGTGGTATAAGTTAGAACCCATGGATGGCCATTCCTGAGATCTGGAAAGTCTAAACCTTGTCTGTGGTATTCCGAGTAGGATCTGGGAAGGGATGGCTGTGACGAGCTTCAAACTCGCGAGTGCTGGGCGTAGTGACAGACACAAAAGGATAGTAAATCCTATTCCAGTATGATCGAGAACCGACAGATGATTAGCCATGCAGTGACAGCGCATTGGACCATTTTCACAGAGAGGACGGCATGTAGCCATTAACAACGGTGATGCCCAACATACAGCTTGCCATGGAAAGGAGAATGAAGGATTGGATGAAAGCAGTAGGAAAGCAGAGATTCAGGAGGAACTAAGCAACTCTATACGCTTATCTAAAATTCTCACCAATGAATTACATAAGTATCTCTATCTTTATTTTACGTTTTATTTATCTTTTAATTATTAAATCTCCATAATCAATTGAATCCGCCTGACTGAGATTTACAAGGTGATCATAGCTTGCTTCAAGCCGACAATCTCCGTGGGATCGATCCTTACTCACGTAAGGTTTATTACTTGGATGATCCAGTGCACTTGCTAGTTAGTTGTGCGAAGTTGTGACAAAGTGTGTGAATTTCGTTCCGAGCACCAAATTTTTGGCGCCGTTGTTAAGGATCACAATTTCGTGCACCAGTGAAAGAGGCTGAGCAGTAAAGCTAGTACTGTTGATGAAGGTGAGATGAAGAACATGGGTGGTGGAAAGGGGTAGGTGAAAAGGTTAAAGCTAACTTTGAATTAGGGTCATAAAGGGAAAAATGGTTTTTTTTTTTTTATTATTTTGGGATCCAGCCCAACAGGAGTTAGCAAGAGTTGGCTGGATCGTTGTTGGTTACCTAGCGGAGTTGATAGTAAAATTATCTGTGTAAGTTCAACTATTTTAATTGGATTATTAATTGTTTCCGTCACTTAATTGCCTATTTTTCAGTACACGATTAGTTGAGTTGTTCATACCATTGGTACATATTTTGGTCTTTAAAAAGGGAATCTTCATGTATGCTTTATAGTTACCATATATTTTTGGATATTATTATATGTTAATATAGTAGCTACATATATTTTGTATTAATTTTATGTTACTTTAGTTTGACATTAGGTTAATTTTCTCATTATGATTAAACTGCATTCTTAGCTTATAAATAAGTTTTTCTTACTTTTTTCTACCTTAAACATAATTCACTCACGGCCTCCGGCCCATCACCTAACCAATCACGGCTTCCGGCCCAAACAAAAACAATAAACACATAAACCACCACAAGTCAAAGCACGTATTAACCTTTACCAACTTACCAAGTCACGGCCTCCGACCCAACCAGTCACGGCCTCTGGCCTAAAATATATCAAAATTCGATTTTTCACAAACCTCCAATCATTACATCAAGAACAACCCTCAGTGTCACCAAGTCCAGCATAAGGGATCTCTCAGTTGTTCAAATACATACAAAACAATACAAAAAATACACAAATAGAGAGAACGGATAGAGCAATTAGATCAAACAGCATAATGCCTTCTCACTTATAATCACAACACGAGAGAGTGAATCTTCAACCTCAACTCACCTATTCATTTCGGGATATAGTGCCCACCACACTCTTGGGATATAGTGTCCGTCACACTTTTCAATCATAATCTCGTCATCATCCCCATTCACATATATATAATTGTATAATCCGGAGGGAATCCTCAACCTCCTCAATTCGTTATCAATTTATCAAGCTTAGGTTCATTAATTTCAATCTTTCATCAATTATCAACTCCATTAACTCATGAGCGGGATAATACTACCGTCCTCACCGCGGGTGGGACAAACCACCATCTCCACAACTAAGTCATCCGGTTTAACCAAGCATTTATTTGGGAATACTTAACTTTAATCAATTCCATATACTCTCACTCATTCCGGATCCCAAAAACTAGGTATTAGACCTTAATTAGGGGTTACAAAAGTTTAAAAACTTGCCAAAAAAGTCAAACAATTAAAAATAGAGTTTAAGTGTAAAAACAGGGCCTATACGTACGTATCACCCTTGTGCGTAAGCACGACTTGTAAAACTCCCTTGCTGTGCGTACGCACACACTCGTGCGTATGCACATGGTGCTTCCCTTGCTTGTGTTCTGTGTGTGCGCACCATATGGTGCCTGGGCATGCATACCAAAAATTCGAGTTTTCTGCAACTTTTCAGATTTCAAATTTTTGTACCAAATTTCTACGTCTCATAACTTTCTTTACAAAACTCTATTTTCCTTCATTTTAAACCATTTTAAAGCTCTCATCCTCTTCTTTAATTTAAGACATATTTAATCTAAATCCAAACTCTAAGTGCCAAGTTATGGCGCACCAAAGTTTGCCAAAATCACTCTTTACCCAAAATTTCTGCAACAAGCGAAATTTTCCCTTTTCCAAATACCTCCTTTGTAAACAACATAAATTCTTATTTCAATCACAACACCCCTTCCTACCTCATTTCTTATACCCTTTCAAACTTCAATTTATATAGACTCACATGCCCAAATTCATGCCAACAATCTAATTTCAACCACAAAATTAATCACCACCAAATCTCATTCTTAATCATTTATAAACATATCAATTCACACCTCTTGATTCTCAATTATCATACAAACTCCAACTTCAATCATCAATCGTATCAAAACACCCACATATATATATATATATATATCAATCACTACTCATATTTAAATCCCAACAAGCTTCACCACATTTACAATTTATACCAAAATACAACCACAGATACCAATCATTTCAAGTTTAATCATGGCAATTTATTACTTACCGTGACTTACTATATAGGTGATAACTCACTCTATCTCGGCCTTAGGCCCAAACTCTCACATCAACATCATTCAACTCAATCTATAGCTCATCACAAGATAATCAAAACTATAACCTTCATTTACTAATCAAAGATACAATTTCAGCCATTATCCAACACAACATTTAAACCAAATCATTATTAAAGCGCATCATCAATCATACATACCAATTCATGAGACTTACATAATCACAAAAGTAAACTTTTCATATCGATATCAATTCATAACAATCCTTATATAAAAATAGTTTTTTAGAAAATTCCTCCCTTGTTGACTGCGGTTTTCAACTCTTGAATTTCCTCCTCCAATGAACTCCAATTTTAGCCAACGGCACCAAGCCTCCACCAAGTGTTTCCAAAAGTAAGCCAAGCTCTAATTCCGCACCACCGACTCAATCCAAGCTAGCAATCACTCTTATTCAATCTAATTAATCAATTTATTCACATTTCAAGCTAGGGTTTCATATATAATTAGAGAAAATCAAGGAGTAAGAGTTTTCTTACCTTAATCCATAAGAAATAGAGATGGAACCCACTTGGAATCCATCCTAAAGTACCCCTAAATAACCAAAATCACAAGATTTTAACACTAACTACCCAACAAGGCAAAATAGTGGAGAGAATAGAAAACTAGGCAAGGATTTCAGATTGACTCACTACAATACTTACAGAAAAATGAAGAGGACGAGGAGAGTGACGGATGGTCGCAAATGACTCGTCAATTGGAACTCTGGATCAAAAGTTATGAGCAAATGAAGATGGTGATAAATAGTGTTAGGGTTTCTCCACCCCTTCTCCTCTCATATCCGCCCCTCACTCTCGTAAATGGGGAATGGAGACTGAAATGTGGCTTTGTTAAGTATTATATATGTGGGTTTAGGCTCATTTGAGCCCGATTCACTCGTTTTAGCCCGTTGGACCAATTTTGGGTCAAAACCTTTAAGATTAGCATTTTAATTCGTATTCTAATTATTTTCACTTTCCTAACATATAAATTTTAAATTGTTAACCTTCTTTTCTCTTATTTAATTTATTAATTAATTATTTATCTTTTTTTAGATTTTATATCTATTGTGTCCAATCATGTGTTAATAAAAAACAAAAATTCTACCTCATTGGATACACCTAAATACCATCACGTGTAAGCATATCCAGCCTTATTCTTAACATGTATTTTTGAAAAAAAAAAAGTATATATTATTATTTATTAAAATAAAAAATACTTTAAATACTTTATATAATTAAAATAAGATATTAAAAAAACTAAAAATTAATAAATAAACTACCATTTCTACCAATAAAAGATAAAAACACTGACATTTCTACCCACGAAAAACAAAAATTAAAGTTCTACCCATAAAAGATCGAATTCATATGACAAAACTATTCAAACTCTAAAAAACTACCTGAAAATTCAAATTACCCTTCCATACCCATCACCGTTAGCATCATTATCATTATCATATTCTCTCTTTCTCTCTCTTAATCTCCACTTGTAACACCACCACTATCACCAGCACTGCGATATCTGTTCCCACCGCACAATTTTTATAATAACAGCGTTGGTAATAATGCCCACCATTGCATCTTCGGTAATAGCAGTACCGTTGATATATATAACTTACTCACATGTAGCAATAGAAATTATGTAGAATAACCCAAAATCAACCACATGTGAACATGAATAGTGCTGAGATTGTTGCTCTTGGTCTTCCTTCAATCAACCATGCTGCTATATATAAATCATTTGCATTCCCACAAAATACCTAAACCTACAAATTTAAAAAAAATTAAAAATTTTTCTTTCATCAATCAAAATTAGATTTTGATATTGACCTATTTACATTTATTACAAATACATTAAATTTTTCAATTGCCCATTTTTTCTAAAAAAAATAACTTCTCAGATCTAGAGAGGTAGGAGATTATTGTATTGAGGAAGGGAAAAACGGTAAAGCAGGTGGTGGAATGAGCGGTTGGCGATGAACCCCAAATCGAAGGAAGAAGAGGAAGGAGAAACCATTTGAAGCGTGTACTTCTCGTCTCTTTGTCTCTCTTATTTGCTGCGGTTGCGACGACAGCTCCCAACCTCGTTGGCGCCGCGTCGCGCCTTCTCCCTCTTCTTTCTCTTAGTTCAGAATCGGTGATGATGGTGATGATGGTGGAGGAGAGTGTTAGTGCGATGGCACTACATATTATGGTGGTGTTGAAGATTTAGAAAGAATGTGTGTGAAGATGACGGTAGTAATAAAGAGAGAAGAATAATTTAAGATTTTCAGATAATTTTTTAGGTTTGAATAATTTTATCGTATAAATTTGATCTTTCATGAGTATAATTTTAATTTTCGTCTTTCATAAATAGAAATATCAGCGTTTTTTTTATATTAAAAATAATAATTATTCAAAATTAATTTATATTTTAATATTAATAAAATAATAAAATATTATTATTATAATTTATTTATCTAAAAAATACTTTATATTTTAAATATATACCTATTTTTGTGTCTTATAAAATTTAAAAAATGTGTGTATCAGCGTGCGAGCGTGTCGGCGAAGTTTCCATATCGTAAACTTGAGGGCCAGGGGCAGGGGTGCCTCACGCTGTTTTGTGTTATCTTAAACACAAAGAAGAGCCCTGACACAAAGAAGAGCAATTATGGCAGCCCTGTCAGTGAGGGTGGCAACTTCGACTCTCTGCAATCTGAATGGGTCACAGAGGAGACAGGCCATGTTGAGTCCAGTTTGGTACATGGGTGCTCGACCAAAACCCTCTAACGCTACCGCTACTTCGTCTTCTCACTCTCACTTCTTTCAGAGTTCTAGAACAAACATCAGTTCATCAAAGGTCTACCATTTGCACCACAAGACTCCAAGAAACTTGTCAGTTTTCGCTATGTCCGCTGATGGTATTACCTGTTTTTTCTTCCTTCTTCCCTGTTTTCTGAATTTCGTAAAGGCTTTGGAAATTGACGATGAGAAGAGACTATTCATCATTATTATTCAGGAATTCTCAATTGCAGAATTTCAGTTTCCATACTCTCTTTTTCTCTCCTTTTATGTATCTCATTAATCGCATTAGTTTCTTTATTTATATATTTAGAATATAGGCTTTTGGCTCTTAAAATGAAAAAATAAAAGAGGAGAAAACTTTCTTCAAACATACCTAGGCATGGCAATTTTCCCGCCGGGGAACGGATTTGGAGAGGAATTTTATCCCGCGGGGATGGGGGCGGGGACCCGTTAAATAAACGGGACGGGGGTAGGGACAGGGATCGAAGTCTCCGCCCCGTGGGTACCCGTGTAATACCCGTATGTACAAAATGACAAAAATACCCTTATATATATATATATATATAGATATTAGTTTCACATGAATGTGTGAAAGTGAAACCCTAAATCCCAATTTCATTCACTCAGTGCCGTGGTTTGCCAAATCCTCTCACCGTGGTTTGCCACCTTCATCCCCCTCACTGCCGTGTTCCCCTTTCTCACCGCTTCTCTCCTCTCACTCTCAAAATCACCGCAGAACCATCGTCCTGCATCTGAGAAATCTGGCCGAGGAGAACATCGCCGTTGCGACCATCGCGTGCCTAACCCAGCCCGAGGAGAATCGTCAAAGGCAGAAGCGTTGGCGCGTTGCCGTCTTCGTCGAGTGAGAAGCAGAATCGTCGCCATTTTCGTCCCGTTAGAAGAGGGTTATCTTCGTCGCCGTTCAGAAAGATCGTTGGAGGCAAAATCGTGTTTGTTGCAGTTCAGTCTTCGTCGCCGCTGTTGGTCGCCATGGCCGCCATTCCTTC
This sequence comes from Arachis ipaensis, assembly GCF_059453495.1. Lineage (NCBI taxonomy): Eukaryota > Viridiplantae > Streptophyta > Magnoliopsida > Fabales > Fabaceae > Arachis > Arachis ipaensis. The sequence continues at coordinate 141,231,886 of NC_142444.1, forward strand.
CACTAACTCAGCCTCTTTGATTTCTGTACTTTTTATTTACCTTAAACATTTATTAATTACTATGGCATTGTTGAGATTTTCTGTGATTTTCTAAGTTAGCCTCTGTGATTTTGCATTAGTTGCTGCCTTTTTGCCTGTCATTATGCCTCATATGAGTTTGTTTAATTGAATCTATAGTATTTGTTAGTCAATCAATTTTGCAGTGGCTAAAAGAAATATGGTTAATTTGATTGAGGATATGCGATAATAGATTACTGAAGGTTTGAATTTTTCATTGATGATTGTCTTTTTTCTTCAAAGTTTTTCCTATTTTTTCTTTACCCGTTACCTGCCGCAGGGACGGGGCGGGGACGGGGACAGATTGTGGAGGCGGGGGGCGGGGGGCGGGGGGCGGGGGGCGGGGGGCGGGGGGCATGTCCCCGCCCCCATGGGGACCCGTTGCCATCCCTAAACATACCCTTGTTCAGCAAATTGTGTGGTGTGGTGTGGTTTGGTTTAGTTCAGTTTTTTTGTAATCATTTTGAAAATTTGTCTAGTTAGTTGACTGAGTTTAGTTTAACAAGTGTTATGAACATGGTGTCTTTGTCTTGAATTATTGGATTATTATTACTGGATTTGGATACTACTTCTTGCCGATTGCCACTGTTTGTGCTTTTAATATTGAATTTTGTGAATTGGTGCATTTGGTTTGCTTGGTTTATGCTATTTGTTATTATTTATGTTAATGCACGCCAAGTGCTCTCTGATATGCCTCTTTGATATTTTGAAATCTAAATTTCATGCTTACTATGTATTATGTTGTTTAGGTTAATACTTCGTATTAGGCATATTATAAAATTGATGGTGGATTGAGTAATTGCCTCTTAGCAAGTTGAAAATGTCACCTTTGGTTAACTTGAAATACGCACGATATGTAATTTATTTCACTTCATGTTCATTATCTTTCTAATTTACATGACTCATGCTTGTTTCTTAAGTTTATACTAGGAAGGCAATTTAACCAAATTAAAGTGCTCTTGAATGTTCGGTTCTTAGTACAGGTGGTGTTGTTTGGTGAGTACACTAGGATCACTTATATATTTGCAATTTACTTACACTGCAACACATTTCTAATTCTTAGTGCACTAATCCACCATATTTGAACTACTCGTTTGCATCATTCACATTACTTGAATTAACTTTTCATCATTTTCATCTCCCAATCTTGCCCCTTCAAAATAAGAACTACAGATGGCCATGTGTGACAGCAAAGAAGACTAGTGAGGAAGGCGATAAACGCTCACTGCCAAGCATGTCTGATATTCTAGAAGCTTCTAGAGCACAGAAACTGGACCTTCAACTCAAAACCCTGGGACCCTTCTTCAGGATCACTGCCACTAGCCTCCAAACCCGCGCAGAGCTGGGAAAAGCTGAAGGCCTCGTACGAATCTCGTTTCAAGGAACAAAGATTCTTCACTTGGATTCCATGAAGCTCCGCAGGGAAACCCTCAGCATGGAGAAATCAATCTTTGGCCTTGGTTTGTTCATCGGTGCCGTCGCTATTCTTCACGGCTACGATTCTGGCTGCACCACCGCTCAGTTACTCGCAATCAATGATTCCGACCTTTACCATTCTAAGGTTAGTTAACCTTATCCACAACCAGTTGATCCACAATATTATAAAAGAAATGATATTTATGTCAAATTTTTTATTATATATATATATAAAACAAATTTATTATCTTTTATTACTTGTACAAAAGAGATGTATAAAAAATGAGAAATGCTAAAGGAATTTATTATTTTTGGCCAGTTAATCATCAATATTTAAAAGTATGAGATAAAGTATATTGTTAGATTATTAGATTAAAGAATAAGACAAAAGAAATTGAGTTGATGACTAAGTAATGATAAAAAATAATAAATTCTGATGATTTTTTAGCATTTTTAGAAAAAAAATTATACATATATTATTCTTATTACAACAATTACGCTTTGTACCGTCAAAATTAGTTGAATGTTTAAAGAAAAATCAATTCCATTTAGTGAAATTGTGTGTTTCAATATGATATTTTACAGCCAGATTTTTTCAAACAAAAAAATAATCCAGACGATAATATCCCGCGCCATTTAAACTTGCTTTACGCCATAATTTTGCAACAGATTATTTTGGCATTTGCAATCCGATGGTAATATTTTGCACAAAACAAATTTTAGTAATAATCGTTGAAATTTTCCACGATAAATTCCACCGTAACTGGTGATTACAGTGAAAAAGTTTAGCAGTAAATCACTAATTCTGACAATAATAGTGTCATGTGTGATAAATTCGTTGTCTTTTAATTTTATATTTTCTTTTATTCTTTATGTATAGTTGGTTAGGTTCTACAGTAGACTTGGATTTAGAGAGGTGTGCCAAGTGAGTGGCTCATCAATTGGGGATATTCCACACATGCTGGTTTGGGGAGGTGTTGGTACACGCATGGATGCCAGCATTGAGGAACTCATGCTCAAATGGTGTACCAGATTCAAGAAAAATCAAAGCCCTCAATCATGACTGATCCCATTACAGTTTACCTTCTTTTCTAATTTCCTATGTTTTGAAGGTTTTTTTTTTCTTTTTTTCTTTTTTTTGTACAAAGAAGGCCCAAAGGACGCAAAATGTTTTGAAGTTTGATTTTAAATAAGTATGTATGATTTTCTTTACAATTTCACTAGGTAACCAACAGAAATTTTGTCAACTCTTGTCAACTTTAATTGGGCTACAAAGTTCAATTCATTTAAAAAGTCACATTCCTAATTATCCAAATTTGATCCTAATGTCTCGTATTTATTATTGTAAACCTAATTTACTCAAAATTTTTACTGTGCAACTACATCCCTTATTTTATTTTATTTTTAATGGATGTGTCTTTTGTTGCACATGGCTTCTCTTTAAAACTTGTTTAAATGTGTCTTTAGTGAATGTGTATTTTGTTGGAAGTGTCTTTAATGAATGTATCTTCTATTAGAAGTATTTTTAATAAATGTGTCTTTTCTTGGAAGTGTCTTTAATGAATCTATTATTTGTTTTACACTTCTTTAAATGTGTCTTTAATAGATGTATCTTCTATTTAAAACTTATTCGAATTTGTCTTTCATTAAATGTATCTTTAATGAATTTGTCTTATATTTAAAACTTGCTTGGATGTGTCTTTATTACACGTGTCATTAATTTCATAACTAATCAACAAACCTTTTGCTTTCCAATCATTTCTACAATCTTGAATTATTTCTAAGCAACGTATATAAGTATAGGTTACTAAATATATAATAATAATAATCTATAATAGATTATTGTTATTGTTATTGTTATTGTTATTGTTATTATTATTATGAGACAATAATTTTTGTGATTTGTAGCTATCAAATAGTCATCAATGATGATTTTAATGGATTGTATGGTTAGATTTTGATATTTATAAAAGTGTTGTTTTTGTTTAAAGTGTGACTAAATAAATAAACCACAGTTTTAAACAAAGCATCTTTATGAGAAGATATTTTTGCCATCTTCATTTGAGTAGTCGCCAGGTGTTTAAGGTGGAGTTATTAGCACCCACATAGAGCATACAGATAGATTATGACATAAATAAGACTGGAGTTAGATGATATGACGTCAGGTGACGTATATGCTAAGCATTTTTAAATGTTGAATATATTTGTATTTTTAAATATACTGGTACATCGGTATTTTAGTGAATTTTAACCGTTAATCTTAATTATATATATTATATTTTTTATGTTTAAGATCAACGATTAAAAATTACTGAAATACCAGTATATCGATATACTTCAAATTGTTCTGCTAGGGTTTTTGCTGTGCCTCTAGGGTTTTTCTTTTTCTTTCTTTCTTTTCAACCTTAATTCTTTAATTTTCTTCTTATTCTTCCAAATTCTTTTTTCATCTGAATTCATTTCTTATAATTTTCTCTCATTCTTCTACTTTTTTTATTCTTCTTATTTTTCTCTCATTCTATCATTACATCTTCATTCATATCATGAATCTAAAGGCAAAGTAAATCAACATCCGAACCCAAGGAGTATGAAAGAAGAGCAGGAATTGGTATTTGTAATAGAGGAAGACTTCTCTAAGGGATTGGAGGCATGTATAGAGCTTGTGGCCAAGAAGATGTGTGTTGAACAAGAGCTAATTGCTAATGAGAGGGTGAATGGTGCTAGTCAGTCAATGACACCCCAAGACCCATGAGAATGTTAACGTGGAATTGTCAGGATTTGGAAAAGTTCACAAGCTTAAAGGGATTCTTCAATCCCACTCTCCCGAGTTGGTTTTTCTTTGTGAAACAAAAAACGAATCTCGACAGGTGGAAAGAAAATTCAAGGCTTGTGACTACTCTAATTGGCAAGTTGTTGATCCTCTGGTAGTGCGGGTGGACTTGCGTTGGCATGGAAGGATGATTTTGTTGTTCAGATTTTCAGTTGTTCTGAGTTCTATATTGTTGCCTTGATAAAAGATGTCACTCTTAACATCGAATGGAATTTTGTAGGCGTTTATTTAAATTCTAATGAGAATATTCGGCTATCCAGTTCCAAGAAATCTCTTTGGTAGTCTCCCAACTCCAAGGTAAATCGGTTATTGTTGGTGATTTCAATTCCATTATTGATCAAGGTGAGAAACTTGGTGTTAATCCTAAATTTCATCTTTCTATTCTTTCTTTTAATTACTTTATTATAGATAACTCGTTGATTGATTTGGGAATGGTGGGTAAACCATTTACTTGGAGTAACAGATGCAGGGAAGGTGAATTAATTCAGGAAAGGCTTGACAGAGTGCTTGTTGATGAATCTTGGTCCCACTTATACTCTCATCCCACAGTCTTTAGACTATCAGAGACAGGTTCTGATCACATCCCTCTCCTTTTGGACATTAACTACCAACTGGAGAGATTAAAGAGGAGATTCAAGTTTCAATCCTGCTGGTGTGGTGAAGAACAAACTCGTAACTTCATTAGCAAGGTTTGGAACTCAGATATAAAAGGTTCAGCAATGTTCATATTATTTTAGAAGCTTGAATTGGTTAGACACCGATTGGTTCTCTGGCAAAAAAATAGCTCTACTAATTCTAAAAAAGAGATTATAGAAGTTACTGCTCTTCTAGAACAAAAACGGGATCAGGCATCATGGGAGACACAGGATTACTTGAGCATGAACAGCGGCTTGAAAAAGCATATTTGGACGAGAAACTTTATTGGAAAGACAAATCTAGAATTAAATAGCTGAAGGAAGGAGACCAAAATACAAACTTCTTTCATCGAAAATTTAAATCTAAAACTAGAAAAAATAAGATATCTCATTTGCGGAGGGATAATGGGGATATGGCAACAACCAATGTTGATATTGCTAAGGTGGTTGAGGAAGACTTTAAGAGTATTTTCACATTTTCTAATCAAGCAGATCCTAGGCCTTTTTTCACAGACTTCGAGCCTTAAGGTTACAACAAATATAAACTGTAGGCTCAGAAGACCTGTTTCTATGGAGGAGATAAAAAGAGCTACTTTTAGTATCCACCCTCAGAGTGCACCAGGAGAGGACGGTATAATAGCTAAATTTTTCCAATTCTATTGGAATATAGTGGGAGAAGACGTGTTCCAGACTGTGAGGAGTTTCTTTGCTGAAGGTAGAATTTTGAAAAGTATTAACCACACCAATATCTGTCTAGTGCCAAAGGTTCTAGATGCGAGCGATATGACTTAGATAAGGCCCATCAGTTTCTCCTTTGTTGTCTACAAAATTATTTCAAAGGTACTAGTCCACAAACTCTAAGGGTGTATGAACAAGGTAATTAGCCCTACTCAAAGTGCATTATTGAAAGGTAGACTTATTTCCGATAATATTCTTATAGCACATGAATGTATGCACTACCTTAAAAAAAGAAGCGATGCTTGGAATACGAAGTAGCACTCAAGATTGATATGAATAAAGCCTGCGACAGAGTGGTGTGGCATTTTCTATTGTTTATTATGGAGAAGTTGAGCTTTGAATCGATATTCATTGACTGGATTTGTGAATTGTTGACAACTGTTTCTTACTCTGTTGTTGTGGAAGGTCAACCCTATAGTTTTTTAAACCAAATAGAGGCATCTGTCAAGGTGACACTCTATCCCCTTTTCTTTTCTTATTATGTGCAGAAGGATTTTCCTTCTTGCTACACAAAGCAGCGCAAAATAGTATCATTTGGGAAATTCAGATAAGTAGAAGATTCCCAACTATAAATCACTTGCTATTCACTGATGATTCCATTCTATTTGGTAAAGCCTCGAAAAATAGTTGTGCTTCTATTATAGAATTATTGAAATCTTATGAGAGTTTCAGTGGGCAAAGAGTTAATCTTAATAAATTGGCCATGTTCTTCAGTAATAACAGTCCAGAGCTATTTAGAACCTCTCTAGCAGCACATTTGAATATTTCTCATATAGGTGCAGAGGATAAATATTTGGGTTTACATTTCCTTGTCAACCACTCTAAGAAAGCCACCTTCAACTCAATCAAAGATAAGGTTCTCAAAGGACACAAGGATGGAAAATGTACTTGTTATCTAATGGAGGAAGACAGGTATTACTCCGAGCAGTTGGTGAAGCCGTACCAATATACACATTGTAATGTTTTAAACTGTCGGACAACTTGCTAAATGAAATTCACAGTATTATAATCTAGTTCTAGTGGGGGCAGCAATGTTCTGAAAGGCGAATGGTGTGGATTAGCTGGGATAAGATCACTAAGGCTAAGAAAGAAAGCAGGCTTAGTTTCAAAGATCTCAGGGCTCAAAACCTGGCTCTTTTGGGTAAACAGTGCTGAAAAATCGTGACTCAATCTAACTCTCTTCTTTCTAGAATACTTAAATGTAAATACTTCAGATTTAATTCTATCCTTATAGCAGAATTAGGAACCTTACTTTCTTGGGGTTGGCAAAGTATTCTTGAAGGGAGGCAAGTTGTAGAGAAAAGCATTAGTTGGAAAGTAAGTTATGGTGAAATTTTAATCTTTAGTGAACCATGCCTCCCTCCTCCTTATCCCTTCACTATTCCACCATCTGTGGCACTACCATCAGATGGTTACCATATGTTATGGGTAAAAGACTTGTTTTTGTCAAATAAGCAGTGGAACCAAGTATTAATCTCAAATCTTTTTCTCTCCAGAAATTGCTCAGTGAATCCTTTCCATAACCCCAGGAGAAGGTGAAGACACAATTCAATGGATAATGAACATAGCAAAAACATATGATGTTGCATCAGGGTATAAGATTGCTTACCAATTTTACCATACCTCCATTGAATTTCGTCCGAACTTCATGCAACAGAGGCTAGTTTGGAGCCATTTATAAAAGCTGAAAATTCCTCAAAGGATTTTGCTCTTTGCGTGGAAAACTGATGAAGGAAAATTGTCGGTTCGAAATTTTCACGAAATAATCACGTTGCAAGTATAGATCCAAACGAACAAACAACTCTCAATCAAAGTTTAATTTGTTTGTCACTTAAGTCAAACCAATAAAAATCGAGAGTATTTAAACCTCGGGTCGTCTCTTAAAGGAATTGGAGAAAAGTGTGCATACTATTGGTTATGAGATATTTTGGGGTTTTCGAATGATGAACAGGAAATGTAAATTGTAAGAAGCTAAAGCTAACAACTAAGATAATATAAATGCTAAAAGACACTCATGGCAATGATTAAGAGTCAAGGTTTCCTATCCTAGATCATTGACCACAACATGGTAATTACAAAAGGTTAATTCCACTTAGTCATCCTCTAACATCGGAGGGTTAAGTCAAGTGGACATAATTGATCCTAAAACCAACTAACAACCCTAAATTACCAATCACACTAGACATCAATGATATCAAGGCACCTAACTACCTAAGTCCTCCATACCAAACCAGGAGTGCTTAAAATCTACTCTAAAACCAAACCAAGTATTTTATCAAACACTTGGAAGGCATAAAATGAAAGCATAATAAAATTGCAATAATAATAAAATCTAAAGATACCAAATGCAAAATAACAATAATAAAAACTCAATTAAACATCAATAAACATAAATACATGAAATTGCATTAAATGGAAATCAAAACCGACAAGAGTTCATAAACATAAAAATGACCAAATAAAAGAAATAACATGTAAAACTAAGAGAATAAAGATGTAATAACAAGAAGTTGCAAGGAAAACTAAATCCAAACAAGCATCAAAACCTAAATCTAAGAGAAATTAACTAAATCTACCCTAATGCTAGAGAGAAGAGAGAGCTTCTCTCTCTAGAATATAACCTAAAACATGTTTCTAAATAAAACCTAATTGCTCTCCCTTTGTTCCTTCTTGAATTTCGCCTCAAATACTTTAGAAATGAGTTTGATCTGGACTTGAAGAGGTCTAGAAATTGCCAGCCACATTTTCTTTAAGTGAGTCACGTACTTCATGACACGCGTACATGGAAGGCATGCGTACGCGTGACATGGCGAAATCTCAGGTCACGCGTATGCGCAAGGCATGCGTACGCGCAACTTGGCAGAATTCTAAAACTTCATTTCCTCATGAATTCTCAACTTTTACATGCTTTTTCTTCATTTTTTCAATCCAATCTTTGCCTTCTAAGACTGAAATCACTTAACAAACACATCAAGGCATCGAATGAAATTAAAGTAAATTAAATTTGGCAAATTAAGGGTCTAAAAAGCATGTTTTCAATCTTAAGTGCAAATTAGGAAGAATTCACAAAACTATGCTATTTCATTCAATAAATGTAGGAAAAGTTAATAAAATCCACCCAATTAAAGAAAATAAATACTATGAAATGTGGATTTATCAAAAACCTTCCATGGTAAGCTTTTTGTTCTGCTTCTCATCTACCAGCAGTTCCCATCTACTCCGGCAACTTGTCCAATATGCAAGTTAGCTCCAGAATCACTCATGCACTGTCTATTTTTCTGTGGAGACGTCAATCTAGTGTGGAAGAAGAGTCTTTTGGCTTACCTCATTCCAGACCATAGACGTTCTTTGTTATTTGATTGGTGGAGGGAGTCAGTGTTACAAACTGGACCTCAAAGAACAAGCCCTCAAAGGGCTCGATTGGTTTTTGTTATAACTTGGAATATTTGGAAGGAGAGGTGTCAGCGAGTCTTCGAGCGTGTCCAAGAGCCTCTGGAAAAAGTGCTAGCAACATCGCTTAAGTTGAACCAGGTGTTATCTATTTTGCCTTATGCATAGTGCCCTAAAATTTCTTCCCTATCTACTTTTCTATATTATTTTCTTCTTACAATTTCACCTGTTCGTGAATATTTGGGAATCCCCTTTTTCTATTTTCTTGTCCTGACTTTTGAACATTGTATTTATTTCTTTATTGAATAAAATACTACTATTATCTTTGAAAAAAAACATAAGGTGTTTGTGGTCAAGTTATTAACACCGACATAGAGCATACAGAGAAAAGACTACGACATAAACAAGATAGGAGTTAGATGATATGATGCTAGACGACGTATATGCTAAGCATTTTCTAATGTTGAATATGTTTATGTTTTTGGGAAGCTTTCAAGTATACCGGTGTTTCAGTAAATTTTAATCATTGATCTTAATTATATATATTTTTTATGATTAAGATCAACGATTAAAAATCACTGAAACACTAGTGTATCGGTACACTTGAAAGTTTTCCTATATTTTTATACCAATTGATATATCCTTTGCAACGTTCTAACTTGGACTAGTGTATAGTTCGACAAAGTATACATTATAACTCAGTCATTGTAACTGTTACATTACCAAATCATTCAATTAAATACATTTATTCATATTATTAACATATTGGTAACTCTAAAACAGTAACGAGACATGTTTCACTTAAAAATAACAAATACTTAAAGAGCAAAGGTATGAAAAAGAATCCATTCTTTACTTTTTATCTTTAACATTATCCTTTCACACACTGACTTGAGCATTGGAGTACCTAGTACAGGTATCCACCCTCTTTGTTCCACAGTGACTGATGCGGGCAGAAATCAGCCAATTAAGAAATTAATATAAGAAATACGTTGTGAGTATAGTTCTTAACCAGCAAAAATCCGCTTATCAATTTAGAAAGGTTGTCACAAAATTAGACTAAAAAATACTGGGAGTATGAATCCCAGGTCGTCTCCCAACGAGTTGACAAAAGCGTGCTATCTTATTAATCAGGAGTTTTCCGAGAATTTTTGAGAGTTGGAGAACGGAAAAATAAATAATCGCAAATCAAAGCAATGTAAATTAAAAGAGATTTGTATAATCAAATAAAAAGTCTTGACTGGGGGAATGATTAATTAAAAGTTCTGTCCTTGTTGGAATTCTCTCAAGTGTAGTATTAAGAGGTTGTTGTTTTCACTTAGTTAATCCTTACTAAATAAAGGAAAGTCAAGTGATTAAGATAACTCTTATTCGCAAATCCTAATCCTCTCCCTTGGGAAGGACTAGCATTAGTAAATAGAGAATTAGTCAATTTAGCTAATCACTTGAGCATTCCAACTCTAGGGTCTCCATTTAATCAACCCCCAAGTCAAGTTGGGAATCTACTCCATTGACATGAAAATTACTTGCACAGAATTGAAAAGGGAATAGAAGGAAGACATGATAAACAATAACTGAAAATTAATTAAAAGTAAAAGTAATCATTTGCATTAATAAATTCTAAAAATAATCCAATTGTAACTCTGAACAAAGATTAAGTAATGGAAGAGTAAGGGAATAAGAAAACAAACTAGAATAATAGCAACTTCAACGAAGGTAATGACTCTTCTCAATATCCAAAGCAAAAGCATAAAACTAGTAATCTATGAATGTAAAAGAAAACCTAGAGGAAGAGTAATTTCTCTCTAAGATTCTAAAACTAAAATTAAAACTATGCTAATGAGAATGTGTGTTGAGTCTCTGCATGTCCCCTGGCTCTAGTCTGTGTTTTTGGGCCGAAAATTGGGTCCAAACTCGGCCCAGAATCACCCCAGCGTTTTCTGTGATTTCTGCAGATCGCGCATGTTACGCGTACGCGTCAGGCACGCGCACGCATCGTTTTGCAGAACTCCAATCCACGCGTACGGGTTAGATACGGGCACGCGTCGCTGTGAAAATCTCCAGATCACGCGCACGCGTGAGCCATGCATGCGCGTCGATGCTCACTGGTTATCTCCTTTATTTCTTGTGTTCCTTCTATTTTGCGAGCTTCCTCTCCATCCTCTAAGCCATTCTTGCCATATAAAGCCTAAAAATACTGAACACACAGATCACGGCATCGAATGGTATAAGGAGGGATTAAAATACACAAATTAAAGGTTTAGGAAGCAAGTTTTTAATCATAGAGTAGAATTGGGAAGGAACTGTAAAAATCATGCAATCTATATGAATAAGTGTGCAAAGACTTGATAAAACCACTCAATTGAGCACAAGATAAACCATGAAATAGTGGTTTATCAAGCTCCCCACACTTAAACATTAGCATGTCCTCATGCTAAGCTCAAGGAGATATAAAGAATAAATGGGGAAAAGTAAGACTCATGAAATGTAACCTATGAATGCAACTATATGCTAAGATGATTCTGTCTACTTGGTTAAAAGTAAATAAGTTCTTCAAGACAAACATAAATCAGATATCACTAATTAAAATCATACAGTAAAAAGTAGACTTGTAAATAGACAGCTCATGAAAGCAGGGAACATAGAATTAAACATTGAACTCTCACTGGTAGTGTATGTACACTCTAATCTCTCAAGTGTATAGGGTAGTCCACTCTAGTCTTCTCTAGTCATGTTTTCTAAACTTTGTTCTTCACCTAACCAATTAACAAATATTTAATGTACCAATGCAAACATCATGAGGTCTTTTCAAGGTTGTAATGGGGCTAAGGTAAAGGTGAGGGTATATATATGGCTAAGTGAGCTATAAATTGAATCCTTGACTAACCTAGGCTCTCACCTATACACACACTCTATATACTTCTAAAATCATGCCTAGCTACCCAAAATTCCCACTTTTGCATCTCATACTCATGCATAAACTTTTCTTTAATTTTATCACATAGATCTTTTACTAAACTTAACATTTGGGGTAATTTTGTACCCTTATTTATTTATTTATTTAATTGAATATATTTATTTATTTATTTATTTATTTATTTTTAAATATAAAAGTAAACATAACATATCAATGCATATGGATTTTTAATTTTTTCTGGTCTCACATGAGTAGGTACCCAAATTCCTAATATTTTATCATAACACATTCCCTATTAACCCATGTTCCCACGGTTTCCCACACTTAATTGATACACAATCTCTATCTTAAGCTAACCAAAGATTCAATTTGGGGTAATTAACTTGTTTTCCGCTTAAGGCTAGTGATGTGGTAAAATGTAGAACAAATGGAGATTAAAAGGCTCAAGGTGGCTAACAAAGGTAATTGAAAGGGTGGGCTATTTGGGATAAGTGAGTTAATAACAAATGATGGCCTCAATCATATGCATGCATATAAACACATTAAACATTGGACATATAGAGTGGAACAAAATAAAAATTACAATCATAGAGAAGAAAACACACAATAATAAGATGTTATGGTTAAATAGTGTAACCATGTAATTAAGCTCAAATTTCACAGGCTGTGTGTTCTTAGCTATAATTCATGTTCCAGTTTACAGTCTTCAAACAAGTTTAACACAAACTTTTGATTTAAATTAGTGAAATATTATAAAATAGAGTATTGAAAAGAAATTTATTACTTTAACCAAGCAAACATACATGCAAACAATTATTATCATGCAATCTATTCTATCTAACCAAAGAAAAAAAAACTAAAATGTTGGTGTTAAGAGAGAGAGATTACCTCCGGAAGTCAGGTACTGACCGACCTTCCCACACTTAAAGCTTGGCACCGTCCTCGGTGCCATCAGTTAGGAACAAAGGGGGGCTGGTAACAGCATCTCCATAGTCGGGGTTGTCATGGCTCCCGGTTCTGGTAGGTGAAGTGGACTCCGGAGTGTATGGTTCTTCTTCAAGTGGGTGGTTGCCAACAATCAACTCCTTGAGGTATGTAAATTGGCGCTTGTTACAACGCTCCATTCTCTTTGCCTGCCGGTCAAGCTGGTCCAACCTCTGAAGTATCTGTAGGAGCAACTGATTTGTTGAAGGTGCTTGTGATGTGGAAGGAGAAGGAATATCTTCGGCCGAGTCTGCAATCCGGCTGGTAGTGGCTGCTTGGGGTCTGATGTACTTTCCGTTGGGGACATACTGATCATCCCGCGGAAGTATGGTCTTGGTGTCTCCAGCTCTGTAGGAGACTCCGACTGCCGAGACTAGATCTGAAACCAAGGTGGAAAAGGGTAGGTTGCCCGTAATCTGTACGTGTTCCATGGCGTGCCGGAGGTGTCTTGGTAAGTTGAGAGGCTGGTCTGTAAGGATACACCAAAGGAGAACAGCCATATCTGCAGTGAAGGAGGACTCGTGAGTGCTCGGAAAGACGTAGTGGGACATAATCTGTGCCCACACTCGAGCCTCCAAGGTAAGTGCTGAAGCCAATATGCCCTTAGGTCAGGATCGATGGTATCCATATATCCATCTGCTGCCAGGTTGTGCTATAACTTTGAGGATGGCGTCCCAATCAAATTGGTATGTCTGGCGTTTGAAAGAGGCTTCTTGGTATGCGTTCAATCCTTCTGGAGTAGGGGGGAGATCTAAAGCTCGCTGAATGGCCCCTTCAGAGATAGGGACTTGCTTCTGATGGTCATAGATAGACTGCAGGGTTGGCATGTGAAAATTGGATTAGAATTCAACTACCCATGAGAGGTTAACCTGCTGTGGCTGTCTCCGTAAGAATCCCCATTGTCTGCGCTCAATGCGGGGCTCAACAAACTCAACAATGTGGGTAGGGAGGATGAGTAGGTGCTCATTGTTGTAATTTCGCTCAGCCAGGATGGGGAACATCTGCTCACAGTAGCGGTTAGCGAACCGTGCAGTGTCCCTTGCTGGAAAAGCTTTCTCGGTTTCATCAACCTTGATGATCCTCTTGACCCGTTTTGTTGTCGGTTTGACTGATGTTGAAGATGGTTCCGCAGCTAGTGCTCTTTTTGTTCCTCTCCTTGCCGGTGGTTTGGGAGCAGCTTTCTCTTTACCCTTCTTGGTGGCGATCCTGAAAAGGGAAAAGGAAAGTAACATGTAAAGCCAAGGGTTAAAGCAAGGAGGAGGACAGTACAAGTGATAATCAATGCCAAGGTAAAGAAGGATGTCGTTAACACATGGTCGCGACTACATGTGATCAGTTCATCAATGGAAATATAGCAAGTGCATATTATGGCAAGTAGATGCAAGATGTTTATTGGCATGCCGGCAAAGGCATGAGTAGCATAGATCATGCATCGATAGCTAAAATGTATTATCACTCGTAACAAACTAACAATCACGTTTGTATTGACAATTATATTCAATTAATAAAATATTGAAAGGGTTTTGTGAAAAACAAGCATTAGAGTAGAAGGATAGAATAATTAAAAAATGCACAATGCCATACGGACTTTTTCACAAACACTTAGTATGCATGGTAAATATGTTATTGAAAGTATTAAATTTGAACATGCAAGCAACCCAAAATTAATTAGTGATAATTGTCAAACAACTCCTTAATAATCCACAAGCAATTATGGAAGAAAACAATCACCCAATTAGATTTCTAACACCAAGTAAAATAATGCAAAAAATAATTAAATAATAAGAAGAGAAGAAAGAAAATAGAAAGAAATAAGAAAGGAAAAATAAGTAAATGCAATAATTTAAAAGAAGAATGAAGTAGTAAATGAGAGAAAGCAAAGAAACCTGATGAGGAAAAGGAAAGAAGAAGGAAGACAGAAGTGGAAGGTAAGAAGGGAGAAGAAGGAAGGAAGAAGAAAGAAGAAAGAAGAAAGAAGAAAGAAGAAAGAAGAAAGAAGAAAGAAGTAAGAAGGAATAAAGAAAATAGGATTTGGGGGGGGGGGGAAGGGAAACGTAAACTAGGTGGCGTACAGGTTAAAGTGAGGCGGCGTATGTGACGCGTACGCATACGGCACACGTACGCGTGGTGCGCGCGATTTTCATTGTGACGCGTAAGCGTCAGGCACGCGTGCGCATGCCCTAGTTTGTGCGAATCGTGCGAAGGCAGCCGCGCACACGCACAACTCTCTGTTTGCGTGGCTTGGGAGCCAAAATCTCATATGACGCGTGCGCGTGGCCTTTTTGAGAAATTGACGTGTACGCGTCAGGGACGCGTACGCGTGATGTGGTTTGTGCTCCCAGCACAGTTCCAGCTTCACATCATCATAACTTTCTGGCCATACATTACTTATGCCGATTTTACATGTTCACGTGTGCGCGTCAGTGACGCGTACGCGTGGTGGGCTGGAATCACAAGCGACGCGCACGCGTGAGGGACGCGTGCGCGTCATCTCGCTTGTGCGCTTGGCATGGGTCCAGCACCATTCTTGCCCAACTCTCTGTTTAGTTCCTCTTTACCTCGTACGCACAAATGACGTGGACGCGTCAGTGACGTTTGCACGTCATTCATTTTTTTTATATATATATAGAATGCAGCATGCAGATGAATATGCAGAATTTATGCATGAATGCTAATAAAAAGAAAATAAAGTAAAATAAGACTTAGAATAAAAGGGAACAATCATACCATGGTGGGTTGTCTCCCACCTAGCACTTTGCTTTTACGTCCTTAAGTTGGATGGTCTTCAGGCTCATTCTGCTTCTGTTGGTGGGTCCTCCAAGAGGAAGACCTCTAGCTCTTTGTGTTCCTTCATCTTCTCACCATGATAAAGCTTTAAGCGATGTCCATTGACCTTGATTAAATTGGAACTTGAAGCATAACTCAGGTGGAAGACTCCATATGGCTCTGCTTTCTCCACTCTGTAGAGACCTTCCCATTTGGATCTCAGCTTTCCTGGCATGAGTCTCAGCCTGGAGTTGTAAAGGAGAACTAGATCTCCAGGTCTGAACTCTCTTCTCTTGATATGCTTGTCATGCATAGCCTTCACCTTCTCTTTGTATAATCTGGAGTTGTCATATGCTTCGAGTCGAAGGGTCTCCAGTTCTGCTAGTTGCAGCTTCTTTTCAGCACTAGCTTTCTCAAATTCCATGTTGCACTCCCTCACAGCTCAGAAAGCCTTGTGTTCCACCTCCACTGGGAGGTGGCAAGCCTTTCTGTACACTAGGCGGAAGGGACTCATCCCAATGGGTGTCTTGTACGCTGTCCGATATGCCCAGAGTGCATCAACAAGTCTGGTGCTCCAGTCCTTCCTATGAGGCTTTACTATCTTCTCCAGAATGCGCTTTATTTCTCTGTTAGATACCTCTGCTTGCCCATTGGTCTGGGGATGATAAGCTATTGACACTTTGTGAATGATCCCATGCTTCTTCAGTAATCCTGCTAGTCTCTTGTTACAAAAGTGAGTGCCTTGATCACTCACGATTGCTCGTGGTGATCCAAAGCGACAGATAATTTGGTTTCTAACGAAGGAGATAACAGTGTTAGCATCATCAGTGCGGGTAGGAATTGCTTCCACCCATTTAGAAACATAATCTACAGCTAACAGTATATATAAGAAACCGCCATAATTTGGAAATGGACCCATGAAGTCAATGCCCCAAACATAAAAAATTTCACAGAAAAGCATAATCTGTTGCGGCATCTCATCCCTCTTGGATATATTGCCAAACCTTTGGCATGGGGAACAAGATTTTCAGAAGGTATTAGCATCTTTAAAAAGAGTAGGCCACCAGAATTCACAGTCTAAAATTTTTCTAGCTATTTTTTGAGGGCCAAAATGTCCTCCACTCTCAAAAGAGTGGCATGCCTCTAAAATGGACTGGAATTCTGATTGGGGCACACACCTTCTAATTATATGGTCAGCACCATACCTCTATAAATATGGGTCATCCCATATATAATATTTGGACTCGCTTTTCAGCTTGTCTCTTTGATGCTTAGTAAAATTAGGAGGGAAAGTATGGCTAACTAGATAATTAGCTACAGGTGCATACCAAGGAACTACTGCAGATACTGCATGCAAGCTATCAAATGGAAAAGCATCATTGATAGGATTGGAGTCATCTTTGATGTGCTCAAGGAGACTCAAGTGGTCTGCCACTAAATTTTGGGAACCACTCCTATCCTTAATTTCTAAATCAAATTCTTGCAGTAACAATATCCAACGTATTAACCTTGGTTTGGACTATTTTTCAGCTAATAAATATTTTAGAGCTGTATGGTCTGAGTACACTACCACCTTAGTACCAAGTAAATAGGCCCAAAATTTATCCAGAGCAAAAACAATAGCCAGAAGCTCTTTTTTTGTGGTAGTGTAATTAGACTGAGCAGCGTCTAAGGTCTTAGAAGTATAAGCAATTACGAAAGGATCCTTACCTTCGCGCAGAGCCAGCAGCGCTTCTACTGCATGATTGAAGGCATCACACATAATCTCAAATGGTTGGCTCCAGTCTGGTCCTCTCACAATTGGAGCTTGAGTCAAGGTGATCTTCAGCTAATCAAATGCATTCATCCAGTCCTTACTCAGCTCGAACTCAACATCTTTCTACAGTAGTCTGGATAAAGGCAATGCTATCTTACTGAAGTCCTTGATAAATCTCCTGTAGAAACCTGCATGGCCAAGGAACGAACGGACTTCCCTCACGGAGGAGGGGTAAGGTAAACTAGAAATGACATCTACCTTTGCTGGATCTACAGAAATACCAGTATTAGAAACAACATGTCCTAGTACAATGCCTTGTTTTACCATAAAGTGACATTTTTCAAAATTTAAAACAAGGTTTGAACTAACACATCTGTCTAATACTCTAGCTAAACTATCCAAGCAAAGGCTAAATGAATCACCATATATGCTAAAATCATCCATGAAAACTTCCATACATTTCTCAATAAGATCTAAGAAGATACTCATCATGCATCTTTGAAAAGTAGCCGGTGCATTACATAAACCAAAAGGCTTCCTCTTGTATGCATACATTCCAAAGGGACATGTAAAAGTAGTCTTCTCCTGATCCTCAGGAGCTATATGAATTTGAAAATAGCCTGTATAACCATCTAAAAAGCAGTAATGTGATTTACCTGACAGGCGATCAAGTATCTGATCAATAAATGGCAGGGGGTCATGATCCTTGCGAGTAGCTTGGTTGAGACGCCTGTAATCAATGCAAACTCTCCATGAATTCTGCACTCTGGTTGTCAGGAGCTCTCCATGCTCATTCTTTACTGTTGTGACTCCATACTTCTTGGGCACCACTTGTACTGGACTGACCCATTCACTATCTAAGATAGGGTAGATGATATCTGCTTCCAGTAGCCTGGTCACTTCTTTCTTGACAACTTCTAAGATGGTGGGGTTCAGTCTCCTTTGAGGTTGACGGACAGGCCTTGCTCCCTCTTCTAAAAATATTCTGTGCTCACAAACTTGAGGGCTAATGCCTACTATATCCGCCAGGCTCCACCCAATTGCTTTCTTGTGTCTTCTCAGCACACTGAGCAGCTGCTCTTCCTGTTGGGAAGTGAGTTCCCTTGCAATGATAACCGGAAGCTTCTGATTATCCTCAAGGTAAGCGTACTTGAGGTGGGGTGGAAGGGGCTTTAATTCCAATTTCTGCTCATGGCTAGGCACTTGATCATCTAGAGCCAGTGATGATTGTAACGTGTTTTCATCTTGTCCAGGGAATGTCCCCACAATTGCATCTTGCTCCATATGCCTCTCTTCTACTTCCTCCTGGTGAACTGTAGCTACCGTCTCATCAATGATGTCGCACTAGAAGATGGAATGATCTTCAGGAGGATGCTTCATAGCTTCATTCAGATTGAAGCTTACTACTCTGCCATCTATCTCAAAAGAGTAAGTTCCTGAGAAGGCATCCAGCTTGAACTTTGAAGTCTTCAGGAATGGCCTTCCAAGCAGGATGGATGATGGTCTTCCTGAGTCATTAGGGGGCATCTCCAAAATATAGAAGTCAATAGAAAATGTGAGCCCCTTAATGCTCACCAGCACGTCCTCAGCAATTCCAACCACAGAGATAATGCTTTTGTCTGCGAAAACAAAACGAGCTGCCGACCTTTTTAAGGGAGGGAGCCTCAAAGCATCATATACAGACAATGACATTATAATAACACACGGTCCTAAATCACACATATAGTCAGAAAATTTTACACCATATATAATAATAGTAACCATGCATGGACCTGGATCACTACATTTTTCAGGTATATCACCTACTAAAGCAGAAATGGAACTACCTAGAGGAATAGTTTCTAAATTCTGTAATTTATCTTTATGCATGCACAAATCCTTTAGAAATTTAGCATATTTAGGTACCTGCTGAATGGCATAAAAAAGTAGAATGGTTACCTCAACCTTTTTGAATATTTCTACCATTTTAGGGTCTAGTTCCATCTGCTTTCTGGACTTCCTAGCAAGGTATGGAAATGGGATAGGAATGGCACCACTTCCAGCTTCTGCGTCCCTTGGTGCTCCATTCCTTGGCTGAGCTGCTTCTTTTTCAACCAAGTCTTGTACTACATCCTCTTCTTCAGCATCCTCTACCTCCACAACATTTTAAACTTGAATGTTTTCCTTTGAGCTTGGCTCCTCATGACTCCTTCACTGCAAATATTTACACTAACTAATAATTTAGCACACTATTGCAACTCCCTGGCAACGGCGCCAAAAATTGATGCGGGCGGAAATTAGCCAATTAAGAAATTAATATAAGAAATACGTTGCGAGTATAGTTCTTAACCAGCAAAAATTCGCTTATTAATTTAGAAAGGTTGTCACAAAATTAGACTAAAAAATACTGGGAGTATAAATCCCAGGTCGTCTCCCAATGAGTTGACAAAAGGGTGCTATCTTATTAATCAGGAGTTTTCCGAGAATTTTTGAGAGTTGGAGAACGGAAAAATAAATAATCGCAAATCAAAGCAATGTAAATTAAAAGAGATTTCTATAATCAAATAAAAAGTCTTGACTGGGGGAATGATTAATTGGAAGTTCTGTCCTTGTTGGAATTCTCTCAAGTGTAGTATCAGGAGGTTATTGTTTTCACTTAGTTAACCCTTACTAAATAAAGGAAAGTCAAGTGATTAAGCTAACTCTTATTCGCAAATCCTAATCCTCTCCCTTGGGAAGGACTAGCGTTAGTAAATAGAGAATTAGCCAACAACTTCCAATTTAACTAATCACTTGAGCATGCCAACTCTAGGGTCTCCATTTAATCAACCCCCAAGTCAAGTTGGGAATCTACTCCATTGACATGAAAATTACTTGCACAGAATTGAAAAGGGAATAGAAGGAAGACATGATAAACAATAACTGAAAATTAATTAAAAGTAAAAGTAATCCTTTGCAATAATAAATTCTAAAAATAATCCAATTGTAACTCTGAACAAAGATTAAGGATATGGAAGAGTAAGGGAATAGAAAAACAAACTAGAATAATAGCAACTTCAACGGAGGTAATGACTCTTCTCGATATCCAAAGCAAAAGCATAAAACTAGCAATCTATGAATGTAAAAGAAAACCTAGAGGAAGAGTAATTTCTCTCTAAGATTCCAAAACTAAAACTAAAACTATGCTAATGAGAATGTGTTTTGAATCTCTGCATGTCCCTTGGCTCTAGTCTGTGTTTTTAGGTTGGAAACTGGGTCCAAACTCAGCCTAAAATCGCCCCCAGCATTTTCTGTGATTTTTGCAGATCGCGCATGTCACGCGTACGCGTCGGTCATGCGTACGCGTCGCTGGCCATCTTTGCGTGTCACGTTTACGCGTCAGGAACGCGTACGCATCATTTTACAGAACTCCAATCTACGCGTACGCGTTAGGTACGTGCACGCGTCGATGCTCGCTGGTTATCTCCTTTATTTCTTGTGTTCCTTCCATTTTGCGAGCTTCCTCTCCATCCTCTAACCCATTCCTGCCCTATAAAGCCTGAAAACACTGAACACACAGATCACGGCATCGAATGGTATAAGGAGGGATTAAAATACACAAATTAAAGGTTTAGGAAGCAAGTTTTTAATCATAGAGTAGAATTGGGAAGGAATTATAAAAATCATGCAATCTATATGAATAAGTGTGCAAAGACTTGATGAAATCACTCAATTGAGCACAAGATAAACCATGAAATAGTGGTTTATCAGTGACCTAGGTATAACTCATCTCACTGGAAGTCTTCGAAGAAGATTGTTGCAAAAATGAGCTATAGCTATTTGGTTTTGAAGTTTGTTCACTCTAGAACAATTGGCGCTCATCGTAGGGCTGAAAATTTAAAATTTTCTTTGTGCCCCAAAATTTCAAAGTGCATTCATGGCTCTTCAACCTTCTCCAACACCATCTAAACTTCATCGGATGGTAATAGAGTTGCAACAGGCTAATCAACATATGGCAATCGAAAATCAAAGAATGACGAACTAGATAGCTGAATTACCAACACTACAATATTTTTTGTCTAAGATAACCCTTATTCAAAGCAATATTTAACTAAAGTTGCCTTAGATAGTCAAAGACAATATATTTGACGAGTTGTCTTTGAGTAGGACAAAGATAACAAATTTTTTTGCCACCCATAAAAATAGTTCTTTAATATCTAAAACTACATTTACAAAATGTTGCAATATAAAAACTTTAAGATAACATGCTTAAATAAAAATACAACATTTTATAAAAGTTGTCAAAAAAACTGAACAAATAACATTTATAAAAAGTTTCCTAAAATTATTCATAGTTAAAAATTTTAAAGGGAAGCTTTTAATCATATTCCCACCTATTTTTTTCTCCAAATAACTTCAAAAAAAAAAGATTTGAATCATCATCAGTTCATTTGAACAACCAATATACCCTAAGCCCTAACGTAACCCACGCACGCACCCTTTCCCCACTGGCAGCTCCAATCAGCGAACCTAATAGCGACAACAGCTTGACACGCAGTGCTTTCCTCCATGGTGACAACGCAGTGCTCTTCTTCACGCACGCTTATCCACGGCCACGGCGCAGTGCGCTCCTCATTCTGTGCCGAACCACCACCAGCGAGAAACCCCTCTCCCGTCTCTTCTCCTTCTTCCTCTTTTCTCTTTTCTCTTCTCAACCTCTTCATGAACCAAAGATGCAGAACTGTAGCAACCTCTGTTCCCCTGGAGAGCATTGATACATTTCGGCAACCACCCCTTTGCCGTTCTATTACTCTGGTAACACTACAGTGCAATTGCAACCTCCTTATCATTGCCTTCTTATTTCCCTGTTCACCAGTTTTCAGGTTTTTGGAAAAATTTATTTTGCTATTCTCTGATTTAATTCATTACAATTTAGTTAGATTTTAATTCTTACATAGTAATTTTATTTAGCCAAACTAGTTTTTGCTGATTAGGTTAATTTAGATTAAAATTAAGATTCTCTTATCAGCATTTGTCTTAGTTCATAGGTAATTAAGCATGATATTATGATTTTTGAGTCTAGAATTTCAATTTATTTAGACTGGCTTGATTATTTTTTCTTGAATTTTAGGTTTCTCACGGCTTTTCCACTGAGGTGCGATTCTCGGCGCTGGTTGTTATTGATTCAACAATCTCTAGTTCTCCAAATTGATTTTGGTGTTTTTCGCCTTTGATTTTTTTCATTTTTAATGTAAATTACAGAATGACTAATTTTGTAATTCAATGAGTTAACTAGTTTATATATGATCAATTATTTTTTTTTGTTTGTTTGTTCTATTGGCCACTTTGATTGAGTTAAATAGTTTATAGAGAATAATGTAAATTTTATTCTTTACTCCTTTATAGAGAAAGATTGCTTCAGAGGAGTTTGAGGAACATTCACTACAAGAAAAATATAGAATACCGTCAGAATTACTGTCAGAAAAATGAATAAAATCTAACGGTAAAATGTTTACTGTTGGATTTTACGTCGGTATTTATTCCATGGAATAAACCTCGCCAGTAACATATCACTGGCAGATTTTTTGTGTCTGACGGTAATTTTTGTCAGATTTAGCGACAAAAAATAGACAGTAAGAAAATAGAATCTTTTGAACATTACCAACAAAAAATTTCTGATGATAACATTGGCGCCATATTATACGTCTCCGCGTTATTTTACCGGAGGATTAATTTGACAGTAATGCCGACGAAAATTTTTAAAAAAAATTATTTTAAAAAATTGATTGAGCTGTTACCATCTATAATGTACTCTGATAATTAATAATTGAAACAACACTTTAAACCTGATGTGAAATATCAAACATATAAATTAATAAAATGTAATGATGGTAATTGAATATCTGAAACAATACTAATTATATTACATTCTTTTCAAAGTTTTGTAAAGAAGTACATATCATAGAATTATATTTACATTAACACTATTTAGATTCTTCATCTTCTTCCTTTGGTTCACCATTCTCTTCTTTCGAGGTAGTTTCCTGATCATCGAACTTGTCTTCCTCTTCCTCGTCGCCATCGATCTCGTCTTCTTCTTGAAGATCGTGGTCCTCTGGTGATAGTGCATCGACATCTTTTCAAGGTTAATGATGTCATCACCCATAATAGCTGACCTAAGGGTGATCGGCTCTCCGATATCAACCACCATTTTTGAAAGAGTTGTGTCATCAATCTGGTAAGGTTCCTGACCCTTGATAAACCCCATTTGCAGGGTTTATCTTATGTTGAATTTAGAGAGTTTTATCATCTTTTCCCACATTTATTCAATGAAATAGTATGGTTTTGTAAATTCTCTATTAATTGTGCTTAAGAGTGAAAACATGCTTTTTAGGACTTAAAATAGCTAAATTTAATTCACCTTGATTCTATTAGATGCCTTGATGTGTTTGCTAAGTGATTTCAGATTTAGGAGGCAAAGATTGGATCAAGGGAATGAAGGAAAAGCATTTAAAAATGGAGAACTCATGAAGAAATGAAGGAATCGCAAAAGCTGTCAAGCCGACCTCTTTGCACTTAATCGACCATAACTTGAGCTACAGAGGTCCAAATGATGCAGTTCCAGTTGCGTTGAAAAGCTAACATCTGGGACTTTGAAATGATGTAAGACTTGCCATAGTTGCATCGCGTTTAGAGGTGCGCACACGCACTGTATGCGTACGCACCGATGGTTGCACATGATTCACTTAATGCAACTCGTGGCCAGCAATTTTAGAAGCCTTGTGGGCCCAATCCAACTCATTTCTGATGCTATTTAACCCAAGGATTGAAGAGGGATGACACACTTTAGACACTAGTGTAGTTTTAGATTAGTTTTAGAGGGAAAGTTAGTTTTAGAGAGAGAAGCTCTCACTTCTCTCTAGGATTAGGATTAGGTTTTAGATCTAGATCTGGTTCTTCTTCTCTCTTCTAATTTTCCTTTTCCTTCCTTAATTGTTCTCTTGTAGTTGTAGAATTCTTCTTCTCTTGTAATTCCTTTGTATTGTTAGTTGTAGTTTATGAACTTTCTTTTGTAGATCTACATTTCTTCTTCAATGCAATTGGTAAGTTCTTTGTTGTTTCATAATTGTTTTGCCTTTCTATTGTTAATCTCTTGCTTTTGTAGTTATAGATTCCTTTAATTCTTTCAATAATAATGTTTGCCTTTATTGCCTTCTATGTGTTTGTTGAAATGCCTCTTCTAGATATGAGTTAGATTTTGTTCCTCTTGGCTTTGGTAGAGTAATTAGTGACGCTTGAGTTATCTAATGCCTTTGATGATTGATAATTAGAAGTTGCTAATTTGATTTGGATACCACTAAAGCTAGTCTTTCCCTTGGGAGTTGGCTAGGACTTGTGGAATCAAGTTAGTTCATTCACTTGACTTTCCTCCATGGATAGAGGTTAACTAAGTGGTAGCAATGGACAATTTGTGGTCACAATTGAGAAGGATAACTAGGATAGGACTTCTAGTTCTCATATCTTGCCAAGAGCTTTGTTAGTTACTAGTTTATTTTCATTGCCATTTACATTTCATGCCTATTATCCCAAAAACCCCAAAACATACCTCATAACCAATAACAAGACACTTTATCACAATTCCTAGGGAGAACGACCCGAGGTTCAATACTTCGGTTTATAAATTTAGGGGTTTGTACTTGTGACAAACAAATTTTTGTATGAAAGAATTGTTGTTTGGTTTAGAAACTATACTTGCAACGAGATTTCATTTGTGAATTCTAAACAGTCAATTTCCATTCATCAAAATGGCGCCATTGCCGGGGAGTTGTAATGGTGTTATGTTATTGGTTATTATATATATGTGAATAGTGTGAATAGGTTTGTCTTTTGCTTGTTTTCTAATTTTTGTTAGCTTTATTTTTGTTTTTCCACTATGAATTCTCACTTTGGCTATGAGTTTGGTCTTAATTGTGTTGTAGGAAATGTGAACTTCAATGATGACACTCATTATGGATGGAACCAACAAAGATGGAAGGAGCTTCAAGGAATTGATCACTCCTATTGGCAACAACCTCTGGATACTCATAGGTACAATCACCATCCTAATGCATGTCAATTCAATGGCTATGGTGAAATTTTTTGTGAAAATCAATCACCAACATCATGTGCCTATGACTCCTATCCTCAACATAAACCTCAACCATTCTCACAAGCCTTTCATTACCAAACACCTTCCTATGATCCATATCCATTATATGACCAATCACCCATACCATATTCTTATGACCATTATGAGCAAGAACCTTTAGAACCACCACAACCCTATCATGATTATTACCAAGAACCACCTCAATACACATCATCTCCATGCCATCACCAAGAAAACCAAGAACCACCTTCCTACTATGAACCCTCTCTCCAAAATAATGAACCTTCCTATCCACCCCATGCCCCAATAGATGATTCTCTTACCTTGCTACTTCAAGGACAAGTAGATATGCAAAGGAACACCCTAGAGTTTGTGACTAATTTGACTAAGGTAGTGCATACCTTAGCCTACCAATGTTTGAATACTCAAGGTGCTTCCGTGGCCACATGTGAAAAATCAAAAGATGAGCAAAGCATGAAAGAGGGATTGGAAAATCCGGTGGAGAAGAAGGAAGAGTCAAGCTTTGTATTGGAGCAATTGGAGACGCCTAGGGTCATTGAAGAAAAGGAAGAAGTGGTTGAAGATCTAGGAGATGCGGAACCACCATGGAAGTCTCAACAACCTCCGGAGCATATAAAGATTGAAGAATATGAGAAGGTTGATCAAGAGATGGACTCAATCGTCAATGATTTCTTATCATTAATTGAATCCTCTCCCATGGGGTGTGAAATTGAAGCTAGAGAAGATAACTCAACACTAAATGATGTTGGTGATCTCATTAAAGACTCTTCCATCAAAGGTGAAGTTGATATGGAAGTAGACTTCATACAACCTCCTAAGTTTGACTCGATTGATGATGAGGAGGAATTGGAAGAAGTCAACAAGCATGACGAAGATGAAAGAAGTTATCAAGAGGTGGAAATACACAAAGAAGAGCATGAGGAAGTCGACCTTGCATTGTCTAAGTGTGGGGAGGTTCCCCTCCCTAAGCCATCATCCAACACAACATTCAAGTGGGTAAAACTCTTACCCTTAAGCTTCATTTTCTCACTTGAATATGGCTTGATTGAAACGGATGGGCAATTTAGAGCTCTTTGTAGAGTTAAGGGTAAAAAGGAGTTGTGTAGTGGTTGGAAGTTTGGAATTAGGCTCATTGAGGTCAAGGCTTCAAAGCATAGGGACCATGATTGGATGAATGCTACTTTACATGGGTATAGGAAAAAGGCTTGGTGTGCTAGAGAGAATTCTATCTGTCAACCACCTGAATGGAAAATTCAAGAAGACCAACAAGAAGATGGGTACGAGAATAAGATATGGGATCTCGGTTCGAAGCACGGAGACCAACTATGGGAGCTCATATCTTGGGTGGAACTCCATCCAAACTTGGTGAAGATGGTTGGAACTTCTGTCAACCATTTGAGGAGCAAAGATCCTTGGAGATTCAAGGATGAGTACAAGCATAAGCCACCATGACAAAGAGCTTCCCAAATGTCCAACTTAAGGACTTAAACTAAAAGTGCTAGGTGGGAGACACCCCACCATGGTAAACTCTTTCCACTCTCTTGTATTTTGATTAATAAGTGAATTGAGTTACCATTGTAGGTAGTTTTCTTTCCACATACTTGTTTCAATAAGTGGATTGTAGGTTACTTGTGGGGCAAGTAACCCTTGCTTTTATTTGAAGATTCTCAAAAAGCCAAAAAGATTTTTGTATCCTTACAATTTTGATTGATTTTGAGCTGTAGGTAGTGTTGGAGGGGTATTTTGAGCTGTTTTTGCTTTTTCCAAAAAAAAAAAAACAGAGAGAAAAAGTGTCAAGGACGCGTACGCACGCTGTACGCGTGCGCGTCCCTACGCATATGCAGGCCCATACTTTTTCCAGAGAGTTGGGCCACTCTCGCGCCAATACTGGGCCAATGGCATAACCTCTTGCGCGCGTGCGCGCACTGTTAGCATACGCGTTGATATCCCTATTTTGCAAAGACGCGCGCCCGCACACATGCCGCGTGCACGCCGATCCACTAAAACAGTTTCCAGGCCACCAACCTGAGAGTTGTGCTGAACCTGGGCCAACATTAAGCCTCTAGCCCAACTCACCTCGCGCGGACGCGTACTGTATGCGTCCGTGCCCATGCCTACACCCCCATCTACATGAACGCGCACCTGGCGTGTATCCCTTTGGCCAAACTGCGCATCGACGCGTAAGCGTGCATGACGCGTCCGCGCCGGTAAAAAAAAAGAGTTTTTTTTTCCATCTTCCATTTTCTTTTTTCCATTGCATTCACATACTTTTATTCTTTGCATTTTTAATTTGTTTTTATATCTTTTTTTTACTTTATTTTTTTTCGAGTTTCTCATTTTAATAATGGTGTTGCACTTTCCTACTCAATTGTTGAGACTCTCTTGCATTATTTTGGTGCTTCTTGACTTGTTTGATATTGATGGGTGATGAAACTTTTAAATCAATGCTTCAATCTTTTATGACACTTGTGTCTTTGTGCATTGATATGACCTCATATTGTCTTTCATGACCCACTCTTTCTTGTTCAAACTTAATGCTTTTGAGTGCTCTTTATGCTTTGACTTTACTCTTGCATCAAGTATTCGTTGATATGCCCTTTGCCTATATTGCTTTCTCACTTACATGCGTAGCTACAATGTAATGAGAACCCTACTTTTATTTGGTATTAGCCCCGCCTATGTTCTCTTTGCTTTGATATCTTTGTTGTAGGCTTAAATTTTCTTTCTTTTTCTCTCCTTTTAGGCTGGCCACCAAAAGAAGGAAAAGGAAACGATTTTAAATGGGGCAACGAACAAGTCATCCACACAATCCTTTGAAGGAGCTCATTAGTTGTAGCAACCCGTCCACATTGCTCTTCTTTGCATGCACCGAGGACAGTGCAATCTTCAAGTGTGGGGAGGTCGTCCGACCGATCTCCATGGGTAACAATTTCTATTTTCAACACCAATTCTTAGTTTTATTTGTTAGATTAGTTATTGTATTGCATGATAGGTTGCATGTTAGTTAGAATTTGTACATATTTTATCACTTCTTTTTTATTAGGACTACTTAGTTAGGGTGATGATTTCTTTTCTAAGAAAAATTGTTTTAGGGCACCCTACCAATTTGAAAAATTTTTGCTGAACTTGCTTGAAAGAATTTATTTTGGAACATAGGTTTTGAGCTAAGAACACAAGCTTGTGAGTTTTGAGCCTAATTATGTGGTTACATCTTATAACCACTTATTTTCTTTCATGTGCATTATTCTCTTTCTATTATTGTAATCTTTGATTTGTTTGATTCTTTATGTCCATTATTTTGTGTATTCATGCATTTATATGATTGAGGCCATTATTTCATTAGCTCACTTACCCAAAAAGCCTTACCTTTTATCTTCCATTGTTAGCCAATTTGAGCCTACGATTAACCCAATTTGTTCTTAATTTTAGCACATTACAAGCCTTAAAGCGAAAAACAATAAAAGTTCTCTATTTGGATCTTTGATTGGCTTAGGCTAGTGTGAGTGTGTATCATTCAAGTGTGGGAAAACTTGGGACATTGGTTGGGATAAAAGGGTGTATTGTATTGTTGTTGGTAATATTGGGAATTGAGTACATGCTCATGTGTTAATCAAATGTAAAACCATATGCATTGATACTCTTGTATATACTTTATTGCAAAAAGAAAAAAAATGAGAAAATAAAAAGAATATATATATATATATATATATATATATATATATCAAAAGAGAAAGAAAAAAATAGAAAGAAAAGAAAAAGAAAAGAAAAGTAATAAAAAGGGGACAAAATGTCCCAAATGAAGCTCAATAATAATCAATGCATATATGTTGTGATCAAGGAAAAAAATGCATGAGTATGTGGAAAAGTGAAGAATGGGTAGTTAGGCTTGTTTAGAATTGTATAGGTTGCTATATAGGTTAGGTGGGAAGTTTAAGGTAATCAAAGATTCAAAATTCAAGTCCACTTGACCAAATATGGATCCTTAGCTTGACCCTAGCCCCATTACAACCTATGAAAAGTCCTCATGATAGTTGTATGCATGCATGAAATAAATGTTGATTGTTAGATGAAAAACAAATCTTAGAAAGCATGATTAGGAGAGAATTGAGAGGATTGACCCTATACACTTGAGCGAATAGAGTGCAAACACTTCCGGTAAGGGTTCGATGCTCAATTCCTTGTTTCCGGCTTTCATGAGCTTTCTTCTTGCAAGTCTACTTGAACTTCATCTTGATATTTGAATTGGTAGGATTCATGAATCGTTATATAATCTTGGCCCTACTTGTGCATGTATGTCTTGGAGATTGATTTACTTTTAACCAAGTAGGTAGAATCATTTTGCATTTAGTTGCATTCATATAGAAAGATGCATTTAGGTTATTTGCATTGAATAAATGTCCATACCCCTTCTCTTATCCTTCTTGGTTTAGCATGATGACATGCTATTGTTTAAGTGTGGGGAGGTTGATAAACCCAATTTGGAGGGTTTATCTTGTGTTGAATTTAGAGGGTTTTATCATCTTTTCCCACATTTATTCAATGAAATAGCATGATTTTGTACATTCTCCTTTAATTGTGCTTAAGAGTGAAAACATGCTTTTTAGGACTTAAAATAGCTAAATTTAATTCACCTTGATTCCATTAGATGTCTTGATGTGTTTTCTAAGTGATTTCATATTTAGGAGGCAAATATTGGATCAAGGGAATGAAGGAAAAGCATGTAAAAATGGAGAACTCATGAAGAATGAAGGAATCGCAAAAGCTGTCAAGCCGACCTCTTCGCACTTAATCGACCATAACTTGAGCTACAGAGGTCCAAATGATGCGGTTCCAGTTGTGTTGGAAAGCTAACATCCGGGGATTTGAAATGATATAAGACTTGCCATAGTTTCATCGCGTTTAGAGGTGCGCACACGCACTGTATGCATATGCACCGATGGTTGCACATGATTCACTTAATGCAACTCGTGGCCAGCAATTTTAGAAGCCTTGTGGGCCCAATCCAACTCATTTCTGATGCTATTTAACCCAAGGATTGAAGAGGGATGACACACTTTAGACACTAGTGTAGTTTTAGATTAGTTTTAGAGGGAAAGTTAGTTTTAGAGAGAGAAGCTCTCACTTTTCTCTAGGATTAGGATTAGGTTTTAGATCTAGATCTAGTTCTTCTTCTCTCTTCTAATTTTCCTTTTCCTTCCTTAATTGTTCTCTTGTAGTTGTAGAATTCTTCTTCTCTTGTAATTTCTTTGTATTGTTAGTTGTAGTTTATGAACTTTCTTTTGTAGATCTACATTTCTTCTTCAATGCAATTGGTAAGTTCTTTGTTGTTTCATAATTGTTTTGCCTTTCTATTGTTAATCTCTTGCTTTTGTAGTTATAGATTCCTTTAATTCTTTCAATAATAATGTTTGCCTTTATTGCCTTCTATGTGTTTGTTGAAATGCCTCTTCTAGATATGAGTTAGATTTTGTTCCTCTTGGCTTTGGTAGAGTAATTAGTGACGCTTGAGTTATCTAATGCCTTTGATGATTGATAATTAGAAGTTGCTAATTTGATTTGGATACCACTAAAGCTAGTCTTTCCCTTGGGAGTTGGCTAGGACTTGTGGAATCAAGTTAGTTCATTCACTTGACTTTCCTCCATGGATAGAGGTTAACTAAGTGGTAGCAATGGACAATTTGTGGTCACAATTGAGAAGGATAACTAGGATAGGACTTCTAGTTCTCATATCTTGCCAAGAGCTTTGTTAGTTACTAGTTTATTTTCATTGCCATTTACATTTCATGCCTATTATCCCAAAAACCCCAAAACATACCTCATAACCAATAACAAGACACTTTATCGCAATTCCTAGGGAGAACGACCCGAGGTTCAATACTTCGGTTTATAAATTTAGGGGTTTGTACTTGTGACAAACAAATTTTTGTATGAAAAAATTGTTGTTTGGTTTAGAAACTATACTTGCAACGAGATTTCATTTGTGAATTCTAAACCGTCAATTTCCATTCATCAACCCTCTGTGCCCTTAATCTTTGTTTTGTTCTTCACGATGTACTTGAATGAACCAATCATCCTCTTAAATGGGTACATCCACCAAAATTGGACTGGCCCACATAGTATTGCTTCGTACAGTAGGTGGATTTCTAAGTGTTCCATAACATCAAAAAAGAATGAAGGGAATATCTTCTCTAGCTTACAGAGTACGATGGGAATGTTCTTGTCTATGACTGTGAGATCATTAATGCTAAATTTTGTAACACATAACTCCCTAAAAAACTCACTTAATTTTGTGAAGGGTTTCCAAATGTTGGTTGGAAGTTCTCTGAACATGAAAGGAAGTAAAGTAACGCAGGAGCAAGTAGAGTTAGTAGGTTAATTATATTAGTTAATTGTAATAAGGGAATACAAGTCCCATATTATTTAGGATAGTGAACTTTGTGTTATGTATTAGTCCCACATCGTACAAGTTATGAAGGCTTTCCTTCTTCCACTAGTATAAATAAATCATGTATCTTTTATTTATGAAATAGAAGTTGAATTGATTGAGTTATATATTTAAATAAGCTATGTGCTTATTTTTCTCTAGGCTCTTTGAGAGTAAAAGGTGCATCCTTGGCTTAGCCAACCAAGGTGGGTTCTTGGCTATTTTCACCATAGTGGAGTTGTTAACCTCACAAAAATTGGTGACCCAAGCGACGTCCCGACATCAGTTTGGTATCAGAGCAAGGTCGGTCCTTGTGGCCTTCACCTTGCTTTAGTAGAATTTTATTTGATTTGTGGGTGTAGTGTTTTTGGCGTGGATTCGCTAATGGGATCTTTTGATGTGGATTCGTCAATGAGATCGTCTGCTGTCACGGGTCTTATAAAATTTTGTTTGATTTGTGAGTGCGGGTCTTTGGTGTGGAGTCACCAATAGGATCTTTTGGTGTGGACTCATCAATGAGATCGATCATCTGCTGTCACAAGTCTTTTCACGCAAGAGTTCTTTCAACCCAGGGAGAATGACGCAGGAGCAAGTAGAGTTAGTAGGTTAATTATATTAGTTAATTGTAATAAGGGAATAAAAGTCCCATATTGTTTAAGATAGTGAACTTTGTGTTATGTATTAGTCCCACATCGTACAAGTTATGAAGGCTTTTCCTTCTTCCACTAGTATAAATAACTCATGTACCTTTTATTTATGAAATAGAAGTTGAAGTTGATTTTTGAATATGAAATAAGTTGTGTGCTTATTTTCCTCTAGGCTCTTTGAGAGTAAGAGGTGCATCCTTGGCTTGGCCGACCAAGGTGGGTTCATGGCTATTTTTACCATAGTGGGGTTGCTAACCTCGCCAAGATTAGTGACCCAAGCGATGTCCCGGCGTCATAAAGACTCCATGAAGACGTGACAATCATGACTCTTCAATCTAGAAAGCCTACCCTGTGATACGTTTGTACACCTGCTCAGGTTAGAGGCGTAACTATCAAGAAACCTCAATTCACTTACAAATATTTTATCTCTGGTCCTTTGTTAGAGCAAACACCGCCTTTGGTTTAGTCTGCCACCCGTTCTCAAGTCTCTTTGTGTTCAGATCTGGCAGCCTGCAAATGACCACCAAGTCTAACCTAGCCTTATCGTTATCCTTTGCTCGCTCATCATCCATTACTGTGTGCATGATATTATCAAACATGTTTATTTCAATGTGCATCACATCAAGACAATGTCAAACCAAGTTATCTTTCCAATAAGGTAACTCCCAAAATATACTCTGTTTAGTCCAATTATGCTCCCTGCCATATCCTGGAGGTCTCAAACCTGCCCCGTTATCGATTATCCTTGGGATTCTAGTAACACGATGCAAAACTTGCCTACCATCCAACCTAACGAGTGCTTCTTGTTGTTCAGTTTTATTCTTTTTGAATTAGTCCTTGTTGCACTGAAAAGGATGATCCATGTCGAGGAATCTTCAATGGCAATCAAACCACAAATTCTTATTTCCATTCATCAACCAAAATGTCTTTGTATCCTCCATACAAATGGGATATGCCATTTTGCCCTGAGTGGACCAACCTGATAACATCTCATATGCAGAAAAGTCGTTAATGGTCTACATCAATGCATCATGCAGTTGAAAGTTTGTCTTCATCAAAATATCATACGTGTCTACACCATTAATCCACAACTCCTTTAACTCATCCACCATGGGCTGCAAGAAGACATCTATTTTGGCCTTTGGATTGCTAGGACCAAGTATGATGCAAGGTAAGAACATGTGTAAGAATAAAAAATAATTAATCGATTAATTAACGTAAAATAATAATAAATTAATTACCCAAAAATAGGTCAAAAATTTCTAAGTCTTAATTTTAAAATTTGGATGTGAGATTTGAATTTAGTAGAATTTTTCGAGCTAGAAATTATAATTTTCTGCGGAAAATTGTGTAAAAATGCATACCGGTAAATTAGTAGGTAGTACCGGCTTAAGTCTATCTGTTATTGCATAAGAGTAATAAAAACGGTAGAAAAACTTAGGAAAATAATTAAAGTTAAAAATTGGGCGCTAATTCTAAAGGTTTGGCCCAAAGTTGGGCTAAAATCACTAATGGGTTGGACCGGACCCAAGTTGGGCCTAAACCCAACATATATAAACACTTAAATGAAGCCAATTCAGCCTCATTTACTAACATAACACAACCGTAGCAGCTGGTGAGAAGAAGAGAGAATACACTATTCATCATCTCCTTTAATCGCTTATAACTCGAGCTACAGTGCTCCGATTCGCGTGCTGTTTGTGGCCACGCGAAGCTCTTACCGAGCCCGTCAATTCTAACAAACTTTTGTTGGTAAGTTTTTGAGTTTCATACTCCCATTATCTTCCCTAATTGAATTTCAAATTTGAGGTTTGGTTTTTGAGTGAATTTTTGTGATTTGGTTGTTTAGGTGCCAACCAATAGTGAGAAATCATTGGATTTCATCCCCAATTTCTATGATTAAGGTAAGGTTTCTCAAAACCCCTTGTTGTTTAGTATATTGTGAATTCTAGGTATTGATGTTAGTGATACTGGTATGTATAGTGATGCACCACTATTTCGTGGTACGTCTTGTGCTTAATTGAGTGGATTTTATCCATTATTCTCACACTTATTCATGTAAATTGCATGTTTTACATTTTCCTTCCTGATTTTGTGCTATGATTGAAAACATGTTTCTTTGGTCTTAAATTTTACTAATTTTAATCCTTTCTTATTACCATTCGATGCCTTGATATGTGTGTTAAGTGTTTTCAAGGTTTATAGGGCAGGAATGGCTTAGAGGATGGAAAGGAAGCATGCAAAAGTGGAAGAAATACAAGAAACTGAAGAAATTGCTAAAGCTGTCCAGCTTGACCTCTTCGTACTTAACTGACCATAACATGAGCTACAAAGGTCCAAATGAGCCGGTTCTAGTTGCGTTGGAAAGCTAACATCCGGGGATTCACAACGATATATAATATACCATAGTTGCCTTACCTTTAGAAGCACGCGTGTGCGTGGATTGTGCCGCAAACAAGTGACGCGTACGCGTGGGCGACGCGCATGCGTCGTTCTGCAGAAAATCCAGTGTAGCAGAATTCGCCCCTAGCAATTTCTGGGCTATTTTTGACCCAGTTTTTGGCCTAGAAAACACATATTAGAGGCTACAGAGTGGGAGAATGCATGAATTCATTCAAACAAGATTCCATAATTCACAATTTTAGGTTTTAGATGTAGTTTCTAGAGAGAGAGGCTCTCTCCTCTCTCTTAGGTTTTAGGATTTAGGATTTATTCTTCCCAATTATAGGTTCAATGTTCCTTTAATTTAGTTTCTCTTCTACTTTTATTTTATTCTAGTACTTTAGTTTATTTATTTTCCCAATTTATTTTATGAATTCTCATGTTTAATTTGATTTTCTGTTTAATGCAATTTGAAGTATTTCATATTATGATTCTTATCTAGCTTTTTACATTTAGCTTGGGTTGAGTAATTGGAGACGCTTGAGTTATCAAACTCCTTTGTTGATTTAAAATTAGAATTTGTTGATTGATTTGAATTTTCCTAACTCTAGTCTTCCCATAGGAGTTGACTAGGACTTGAGGAAATCAAATTGATTTATCCACTTAACATACTTTCATAGTTAGAGGTTGACCAAGTGGGAGCAATAGACAATTCTCATCACAATTGATAAGGATAACTAGGATAGGACGTCCAGTTCTTATACCTTGCAAGGGTTTTCATGATCATTAGTTTACTTTCTTGACATTTACATTCCTTGTTCAAACCTTTAAAAAACCCAAAAAGATACTTTGCTATAACCAATAATAAATCACACCTCCCTGCAATTCCTTGAGAGACGACCCGAGGTTTAAATACTTTGGTTTAATTTTATTGGGTTTGCTTTAGTGACAAACAAGTTTTTGTACGAAAGGATTTTCTGTTGGTTTAGAAACTATACTTTTAACGAGATATTAATTGTGAAATTCTTTACTAGCAAAAGTCCGTTCGTCATATAGCTTGATATTTGGTGATTTGGGAGTGGTGTTGGTGATTGCAAGCTTGTTGGAAATCAAATTTGGTGTTTTATGCATATTGAAAATCGGCCAAGGTATGGTTTTGGTTTTCTCTATGTAATATGTAATGTTTTGTGAACATTAGGCTAGTGGACCATAGGATAGGTTTGGATTGTTGATAATGTATGATCATTACTGATAATTGCGATGAATTGGTGAATTATGATGGTAAGTGTTAATGTTTAATGATAAAGGTTGATGATGATATTGGGTATTGAATCTTGTAGTTGATGTTGATATTGAATGGTGGAGAATGATGTTCATGACGGAATTGTGGTTGAAATCTTAAATTAGGAATTGTGGATTTTGTTGAATTATGGTGGAAAGAAGTGGAAAAATTGAGTGAAATAAGTGTTGAACTGATTGAAGTGAAATAGAATGGTAAATTATTGTATGTGGTAGTGTTTTGTGATGACATTAAGGAGGTTTTAATTTGGTTTGGT
Source organism: Arachis ipaensis (assembly GCF_059453495.1). Taxonomy (NCBI): domain Eukaryota; kingdom Viridiplantae; phylum Streptophyta; class Magnoliopsida; order Fabales; family Fabaceae; genus Arachis; species Arachis ipaensis. The sequence goes on from NC_142444.1 coordinate 141,268,512, forward strand.
TTTGGAATTTGGAAACTAGAGAACTTTGACGATTTTGTGTAAAACTTAATTTTTTATGAACGAACTTTGGCGAGCCATAACTTGGCCTCCGGATCCCCGTTTTTTATGAAACTATATTTTTATGAAAGTTGAGTCTTAGAGCTTTAAGACGTTTAAAGAATGAACGAAAAATGTTTTAAAACGACGAAGTTATGCATGTTTGAAGTTCCGTACAAAAATCTAAAATTCTGCAGCTTTAAAATTTTTCTAAGTTTGGTAAAGATTGTGTACGTGACACAGTGCACTCAAGACAGACATTCTCCGCTGTCTGGGAATCTTGCGTACGCTGGCACTGCATGCGTATGCAAAAGTTTAAATTTTTACCCATGTGTACTCAAGTTTTTCACATGTGACGCAAGCATTCCATTCTATTTTGGATACTTGCATACGCGTTCAAGGTGCCTTATATGCGAACAACCCAAATTTCAAGGCATGCGTATGCGGGACCGAGGTTCGCTTAGGCGAGAACCCTGTTCAAGGGTTTTCTAGCCTTCAAAACTTCTTTATCTACTATTTAAGATTGCTAACTAGTAATTAGGCCCTAAGACTGATAGAGATGGGTTAATGCTTTAATTGGTAAATTTCTGTATGAGTTTAGAAGATGGAGACTTAGGTTTTTGAAGTTGTGGGTGAACGGGTAAAGTGCTATATGGGTGATGACTTTGGAAACTTGAGTGTTGATGATTAACTTATGAAATCATGGACTAATGATGGTTATGACGAGTTTGGGACTCGGAAAGGAATGAGTATGGTTAATGAGACTGATGACTTGAGTTTGGTTTTGATTGAAAGGTGATCTGTAATTTTTAAGAGTGACTCGGGCACTATACCCCTGGGAAAGTGAGCCGGGCACTATATCCCTAGGTAATGTGAGGTCTATGGCTGAGTGTCCTACTCGCATACTTTCTGATCACAAGAGTGAGCCGAGCACTATATCCTTGGGGGTATCATTTATATTCGTGACCGAAAGCGACATTCCCGTGGGAATTTGTTGGGTTGGCAATTGAACCGACAATGTGATATCACAGCCAATAGGACAGGCATTCATCATGTGTATTTTCTATCTGTTTGATTGCTTTGTCTACTTGCACCCTATGCTTAATTGTATAACATGTTTAACTGCTTCTTGATTTACTTGCCATATGTGAACATTACTTGTGTATTACTTGCATTCAATTACTTGTGTCTTCTACTGGGATTTAGGAGGTTCGGTAGGCAGTGGCGATGGGATCACAAGAAGGTTAGGCCGGTGAAAGCTGTGGGACAGCACTAAGATTATTTTAGAATTTCCCTAAGATAGACAACTGATAAACCACTATTTTATGGTTTATTTTGTGCTCAATTGAGTGGTTCTTATCAAGTCTTCGTACACTTATTCATACAATTTGCATGAGTTTACAATTCCTTCCCAATTTTGTTCTATGGTTGAAAACTTTCTTCCTAAGCCTTTAAATTGTGTATTTTAATTCCCTTTATACCATTCGATGCCATGATCTGTGCGTTAAGTGTTTTCAGGCTATATAGGGCAGGAATGGCTTAGAGGATGGAGAGGAAGCTTGCAAAAATGAAAGGAGCACAAGAAATAAAGGAGACAACCAGCGAGGAGTGACGCGCACGCATGGTTCACGCGTGTGCATGAATTGGAGTTTGCACGGCGATGCGTGCGCGTACCTGATGCGTACGCGTGACATGCGCCACGTGCAGAAAACGTAGAAAATGCTGGGGGCGACTTTGGGCTGAGTTTGGACCCAGTTTTCGGCCCAGAAACACAGACTAGAGCCAGGAGACAAGTAGATACTCAACACACATTCTCATTCGCATAGTTTTTAGTTTTAGTTTTGAATCTTAGAAAGAAGATACTACTTCCTCTAGGATTCTTCACATTCATAGCTTTTAGAGTTTTATGCTTTTGATTTGGATATTGAGAAGAGTCACTAGCTCCGTTGAAGTTTCCACTATTCTAGTTTGTTTCCTTATTCCTTTACTCTTTTATTGCCCATTAACCCTGTTCAGATACGTATGTTTATGATTTTTGGGATTTATTAATGCAAAGAACTATTTTTACCTTCAATTGATTTTCAGTTATTATTTTATTTAGTTTATCATGTCTTCCTTTTATTTTCTTTATATGTCTGTGAACATTGTATTCATGTCAATGGAGTAGACTCCCAACTTGACTTGGGAGTTGATTAAAGGGAGACCCTTGAGTTGGAATACTCAAGTGTTGGTTTTAATTGGAAGTTGTTGGCTAATTCTCTAGTCACTAACGCTAATCCTTCCATAGGAGAGGATTAGGACTTGTGAATAAGAGTTAGCTCAATCACATGACTTTCCTTTATTTGGTAAGGGTTAACTAAGTGAAAACAACAACCTTTTTACTATCTTACTTGAGAAAATCCAACAAAGATAGAACTTCCGATTAATCTTCTCCCGGTCAAGGATTTTTACTTTAAATACATAAACCTCTTTTAGCTTACATTGCTTTACTTCACAATCATTTATTTTTCTATTTTCCAACTCTTAAAATTTCTCGGAAAACTCCTAACTAATAAAATAGCACTCTTGTCAACTCGTTGGGAGACGACCTGGGATTTCTACTCCCAGTATTTTTATTCTAAATTTGTGACAACACTTTTAAATTGATAAGAGGAATTTTCGTCAGTTAAGAACTGTACTTGCAACGCTGTTCTTATTATAAATTCTTAATTGGCAATTTTCCGCCCGTTCAATTTTTGGCGCCGTTGCCGGAGAGTTGCAATTTTGTGCTAATTTATTGGTTGGTGTGCATATTTTTAATTTTTGCATATTTTGTTTTATTTTATTACCATGAGCTGTATGTTTCTTTCATTGAATGACGCGTTCACTGCCTGATCCGAGCTTAGCAGCGTTTGATCTTGAAATTGAAAGAACTATTTCACGTATTAGGCGAGCTCGGCGTTGGTTAGCCTCTGAGGGTGAATCTGAAGCACCATCCGAGGAAGAAACAAGCTCCTCTTCTACTAACTCTGTTGATTCACGTGCAGGTAATATGGCAGAGCCCAGAAGGATTACTCTCCAGGAAGCAAGAGCTCCAGACTTTACATTGCAACCGTATCAAGCGCTTCACCCAAATCTGGATGTAGATTTTGAACTGAAGACTGCGCTAATTAACTTACTACCCAAGTTTCATGGCTTACCTGCTTAAGAGCCTATCAAACACCTCAGGAATTTTCAGACAGCCTGCTCAACCACTAGGCATCATGGTGCAGATGAAACTACTATTTGGCTATATGCCTTCCTGTTTTCTCTTGAGGGAAAGGCAAGGGAGTGGTTCTACACTCAACCTGAAGTAGTCGTTAGCAATTGGTATCTGCTCAGAAAGGAATTCCTGGAAAAATACTTTCCAACTGAAGTTACAGATAGACTGAGGAAAGAAATTTTTTGCATCATCCAAGGCGAGTCAGAGACCCTTTATGAATATTGGGAACGCTTCAGGAACCTCCATGACTCATGCCCCCACCACAAGATTGACCAGTTTGTGTTGATCAGCTACTTCACACATGATATGAAGCCTCAGGATAAGACTACATTAGATACTGCAAGTAATGGTTCTCTAAAGAAGTACAAGACGACAACAGAAGCTTGGCAACTGATCACCGATCTAGCTGAGTCTACCCGGAATGTCAGGCACAGGAACAACCATCCCAAGGCAATTGCGGAGGTTTCCTCTAGTAGTAAGACTGCTGCTCTCACACAGACTCTGAGAGAGATGACCAACATATTAAAGCAGCTACAACTGAATCAACAACAACCTCAACCTCTCCCACAACAACAGTGTCAACAATTGGTTCCTCAGAGAGTGTGCGGAATATGTGCCTGTTATACTCATTACACTGATGAGTGCCCGCAACTCCAACAAGAAGATAACACCTTGGTAGCTACTCATAATTTCTATGACCGCCCAAATCAAGGATACTATCAACAACGCGGAAATTATAACCAAGGTGGAAGCTACAATCAAGGTTGGCATGATAACTCCAACCAAGACTGGAGAGATAATTCCAACCAGGGGTGGAGAGATAATTCCAACCAAGGATGTATAGACAACTACAATAGAGGAGGCAGAGACAACAGTGTGAATCAGAAGTAGAACAACAACAATAACAGACAGCAGAACCCTCCTTACCAACAGCAAAACCAAAACCAGCCTTATAGAGCACCTCACCAAAGGCAGTCCCAAGTGCCTCAGAACAACCAACAGCAGGCCCCTCAGATTACTTACCCCCCTTCTTCTACCAATGATGAGATGCTTCACTCTATTGCACAAGGACAGAAAGACCTTCATAATACACTTACCTCTAGCATCAATGGTATTACCTCCACTTTACAAGCTCTCATCTCTCGGCTGGAACCACCTTCTACCCCTAACAATCAACCTTCAAGCTCCAGTGCACTACCTTCTCAACCTTTACCTAAGCCCAAAGATAGAATCAATGCCATTACTTTGAGGTCCGGAACCACACTACAAGAGAAGAGTCAGGAGAAGCCAAGCTCAAAGGAAAACACTCCAGTTGAAGACATTGTTAAGGTGGAGGATGTTGAAGAAGAGGATGAAGTACAAGACATGGTTGAAGATGAAGCAGCTCAACCAGTGAATGGAGCACCAAAGGAAAATGAAGTCACAAGAGAAGCCATTCCCATTCCATTTCCACACCTTGCTAGGAAGTCCAGAAAGCAGATAGAGCTAGACCCCAAGATGGTGGAGATCTTCAAAAAGGTTGAGTTAACGATTCCCCTTTTTGATGCCATTTGCCAGGTACCTAAATATGCGACGTTTCTAAAAGATTTATGCATGAATAAAGATAGAATACATGATTTAGAAATTATTCCTCTAGGTAGCTCAATTTATGATTTAATGGGTGATATACTAGAAAAATGTAGTGATCCAGGTCCATGCATGGTTACTATTACTATAGAGGGTGTAAAAATTTTGACTGCAAGTGTGATTAAGCGCGTGTGTTAGTATAATGCCATTATCTGTATATGATGCTTTGAGGCTCCCTCCCTTAAAAAGGTCGGTAGCACGTTTTGTTTTGGTAGATAAAAGCATTATCTCTGTGGTTGGAATCGCTGAGGACGTGCTGGTGAGCATTAAGGGGCTCACTTTCCCTATTGACTTCTATATCTTGGAGATGCCCCCTAATGACTCAGGAAGACCAGCATCCATCCTCCTTGGAAGGCCATTTCTGAAGACTTCAAAGTTCAAATTGGATGCCTTCTCAGGAACTTACTTCTTTGAGATAGATGGCAGAGCAGTGAGCTTCAACTTGGATGAAGCATACTCCGAAAGATCATTCCATCTTCCAGTACGACATCATAGATGAGACTGTGGCTACAGTTCACCAAGAAGAAGTAGAAGAGATGCACATGGAGCAAGGTGCAGGTGTGGGGATACCCCCTGAGCTTACTGAAGATACCTTGCCACCATCACTAGCTCCATATGATCAAGTGCCTAGCCATGAGCAGAAAATGGAGTTGAAGCCCCTTCCACCCCACCTCAAGTATGCTTACCTTGAGGATCATCAGAAGCTCCCAGTTATCATTGCAAGGGAACTCACTTCCCAACAGGAGGATCAACTGCTTAGTGTGCTGAGAAGACACAAGAAGGCTATTGGGTGGAGCTTGGCGGATATAGTAGGCATCAGCCCTCAAGTTTGTGAGCACAAGATAATTTTAGAAGAGGGAGAAAGGCCTGTCCGTCAGCCTCAGAGGCGGCTCAACCCCACCATCTTAGAAGTTGTCAAGAAGGAAGTGACCAGGCTGCTTGAAGCTGACATCATCGATCCAATCTCAGATAGTGAATGGGTCAGTCTAGTTCAAGTGGTGCCCAAGAAGTCTGGAGTCACAACAGTGAAGAATGAACATGGGGAGCTCATGACAACTAGGGTGCAGAACTCTTGGAGGGTGTGCATTGATTACAGGCGCCTCAACCAGGCTACCCGCAAGGATCACTACCCCCTACCATTTATCGATCAGATGCTTGATCGCCTGTGAGGTAAATCACACTACTGCTTTTTAGATGGTTACACAGGCTATTTTCAAATCCATATAGCTCCTGAAGATCAGGAGAAGACTACTTTTACATGTCCCTTTGGAACGTATGCATACAAGAGGATGCCTTTTGGCTTATGTAATGCACCGGCTACTTTCCAAAGGTGCATGATGAGTGTTTTCTCAGATCTTATTGAGAACTGTATGGAAGTTTTCATGGATGACTTTAGTATGTATGGTGATTCATTTAGCCTTTTCTTGGATAATTTATCTAGAGTATTAGACAGGTGTGTTAGTTAAAACCTTGTGTTAAATTTTGAAAAATGTCATTTTATGGTAAAACAAGGTATTGTTCTAGGACATGTTTCTAATACTGGTATTTCTGTAGATCCAGCAAAGGTAGATGTTATTTCTAGTTTACTTTACCCCTCCTCCGTGAGAGAAGTCTGTTCATTCCTTGGTCATGCAGGTTTCTATCGGAGATTTATCAAGGACTTCAGTAAGGTAGCATTGCGTTTATCCATACTGCTGCAGAAGGATGTCGAGTTCGAGCTGAGTGAGGACTGCATGAATACGTTTGATAAGCTGAAGATTGCTTTGACTCAAGCTCCAATTGTGAAAGGACCAGACTAGAGCCAGCCATTTGAGATTATGTGTGACGCCTCCAACCATGCAGTAGTAGTAGCGCTGGCTCAGCGCGAAGGTAAGGATCCTTTTATAATTGCTTATACTTCTAAGACCTTAGACGCTGCTCAGTCTAATTACACTACCACTGAAAAAGAGCTTCTGGCTATTGTTTTTGCTCTGGATAAATTCTGAGCCTATTTACTAGGTACTAAGGTGGTAGTATACTCAGACCATGCAGCTCTAAAATATTTATTAGCTAAAAAAGAGTCCAAACCAAGGTTAATACGTTGGATATTGTTGCTGCAAGAATTTGATTTAGAAATTAAGGATAGGAGTGGTTCCTAGAATTTAGTGGCGGACCACTTGAGTCGCCTAGAGCATATTAAGAATGACTCCACTCCTATCAATGATGCTTTTCCATTTGATAGCTTGCACGCAATATCTGAAGTAGTTCCTTGGTATGCACCTGTAGCTAATTATCTAGTTAGTCATACCTTCCCTCCTAATTTTACTAAGCATCAAAGGGACAAGCTGAAAAGCGAGTCCAAATATTATATATCGGATGACCCATATTTATGGAGGTATGGTGCTGACCAGGTAATTAGAAGGTGTGTGCCTCTATCAGAATTCCAGTCAATTTTAGAGGCCTGCCACTCTTCTGAGAGTGATGGACATTTTGGCCCTCAAAGAACAGCTTGAAAAATTTTAGACTGTGGATTCTGGTGGCCCACTCTTTTTAAAGATGCTACTGCCTTCTGTAAATCTTGTTCCCCATGCTAAAGGTTTGGTAATATATCCAAGAGGAAAGAGATGCCTCAACAGCTTATGCTATTCTGTGAAATTTTTTATGTTTGGGGCATTGACTTCATGGGTCCATTCCCAAACTCTAATGGTTTCTTATATATATATATATATATATATATATATATATTGTTAGCTGTAGATTATGTTTCTAAATGGGTGGAAGCAATTTCTACCCGTACTGATGATGCTAATGTTGTTGTCTCCTTTGTTAGAAATCATATTATCTTTCGCTTTGGATCACCACGAGCAATCGTGAGTGATCAAGGCACTCACTTTTGTAACAGGAGATTAGCAGGTCTACTGAAGAAGCATGGGATTGTTCATAAGGTAGTAACAGCTTACCATCCCCAGACCAATGGTCAAGCTGAGGTGTCTAACAGAGAGATAAAGCGCATTTTGGAGAAGATAGTTAAGCCTCATAGGAAGGACTGGAGCACCAGACTTGTTAATGCGCTCTGGGCTTATCGGACAGCGTACAAGACACCCATCGAGATGAGTCCCTTTCGCCTAGTATACAGAGAGGCTTGTCACCTCCCAGTGGAGGTGGAACACAAAGCTTTCTGGGCTGTGAGAGAATGCAACATGGGATTTGAGAAAGCTAGTGCTGAAAGGAAGCTGCAACTAGCAGAACTGGAGACCCTTCGACTCGAAGCATATGACAACTCCAGATTATACAAAGAGAAGGTGAAGGCTGTGCATGACAAGCATATTAAGAGAAGAGAGTTTAGACCTGGGGAGCTAGTTCTCCTTTATAACTCAAGGCTGAGGCTCATGCCAGGAAAGCTGAGATCCAGATGGGAAGGCCCCTATAGAGTAGAGAAGGCATAGCTCTACGGAGTCTTCCACCTGAGTCACCCTTCAAGTTCCAAATTCATCAAGGTCAATGGACATCGCTTAAAGCTATATCATGGTGAGAAGATGAAGGACAATAAAGAGCTAGAGGTCTTCTTCTTGGAGGACCCACCAACAGAAGCCGACTGAGCTTGTGGACCGTCCAACGTAAGGACGTAAAAGCAAAGTGCTAGGTGTGAAACAACCCACCATGGTATGATCGTTTCTTCTCATTCCTAGTCCTGTTTTCTTTTAATTTTCACAATAGTCATTCATAATTTCTACGTATTCATCTGCATGCTGCATTTTGCATTCGGCATAAAAAAAAATGGTGTGCGATGCGCAAGCATGGTATTGAACAGAGAGTTGGGCAGGAGTGGTGCTGGACACGTGCCTTGCGCACAAGCAAGACCACGCGTACGCGTCCCTCACGCGTGCGCGTCGCTTGCGATTTCACCAGTCCACGCGTGCGCATCCCACACGCATACGCGTGACCCTGTAAATTGGCGTAAATGTGTGTTTGGCCAGAGAGTTATGATGGTGTGGGGTTGAAACTATGCTGGGAGCACAACCCCCATCAAGCGTAGGCGTCCCTGATGCGTGGGCGTCGGTTTCCCATAATGGCCATCCACGAGTGCGCGTGCGTGACGCGCACGCGTCGTATAAGATTTTGGCCCCAAGCACAAAGCGAACAGAGAGTTGTGCGTGCGCGTTGATGCCTTCGGGCCATTCGCACAACCCATATCACGCGTACGCGTCCCTGACACTTACGCGTCGCCTGCAATTTGTGCGCCCCACGCGTACGCGTCGCATGCGACACACAATCAATTCTGTTCGCCGCCTGATTTCAAATTATCCCCTCCCCCAATCCTAATTCCTTTCAATCCTAATTATCTCTTCTTTCTTCCTTCTTTCTTCCTCCTTATTCTTTTTCACTTTTTATTACTTTTTTCTTTCCTTCTTCATCTTCTTCCTCAGGTTCTTTTCTTCCTCCCTTCTACTCTTTCATTATTGCATTTACTTGTTTTCCTTTCTTCTCTATTTCTCTTTTAGCTTAATTATCTATGGTTTCTTTTTCTTTTCTTTTTCTTGTATTCTTATGTTGGTGTTGGAATTTTATCTGGGTATTATCTTACTATAATGAAGCTTGTGGATATTATGAGGAGTGATTTGACAATTGATATTTTACTTTAGCTCTCATATACATTTGGATTCTATTGTTTTCATTCCTATTTCAACTTGCACACCAAGTGTTTGTGAAAAAGCACTTATGGCATTTTGAATCCTATTTTTTCTTCTACTCTTTTACTTGAATGCCCCTTTTTCACCACACTTGTACTCCACTTGTATTTAGGATTATCATTCACAATTGTCATTATACAAGTGCTCTCTAAATTGGCACATTTATTAGTTGATGCTTGAGTTATGCTTCTCATACCTATTCCTTGCATGCTTTTACCTCTTGCATCTATTTAGTTATGAATTGCCTTTTTGCTCTTAATTGATGTCTTACCTACATGTTGTAGCTACCATGTATTTTAAGCTCCTAACCTTTCTTTGGCATTCATTATCACTTGGAATTTTCTCCCTCCTGTTCTTAGTTATATATATATATATATATATTTCACAGTCTTCCTCTTTCTTTCTTCCTTAGGCATGGGTACCAAGAAAGGCAAAGAGAAAGCCACTGACAAGACACCAGCAAGGAGAGAAACCAAGAGAGCTCCGGCTAAAGCGCTTCCATCTAACATCATAAAGCCACCAACAAAGCGGGTGAAGAGGATCATTAAAGTTGATGAATCAGAGAAAGCCTTTCCCACACGGGACTCCACACGGTTCCCTAACCGTTACTGCGAACAGATGTTCCCCATCCTAGCCGAGAGGAACTACAACAATGAGCATCTACTCATTGTTCCAACACACTTTGTTGATTTTGTGGAGCCCCAAATTGAGAGGAGACAGTGGAGATTTTTGAGGAGGCAGCCGCGGGAGGCCAACTTATCATGGGTAGTTGAATTCTACTCCAACTTCTACTCGCCTACTCTGCAGACTGTCTATGTTCGTCAGTAGCAAGTCCCTGTCTCCGAGAGTGCCATACAGAGGACACTGGATTTGCCACCTAGTCCAGAGGGATTGGATGCATATCAACAGGCCTCTCTCAAGCGCCAGTTGTATCAGTTCGACTGAGACAGCGTCCTTATAGTTATAGCCCAACCTGGCAGCACCTAGATCTATGGGCAGCATCGATCAAAACCCAATAGCATCTCAGCCCAGTCACTCACCTTGGAGGCTCACGTGTGGACACAGATTATGTCCCACTATATCTTTCCGAGCACTCACGAGTCGATCTTCACAACAAATATGGCTGTTCTCATCTGGTGCATCCTGACAGAGCAACCCCTCAACCTGCCAAGACACATCCGGCAAGCAATGTGACATGTACAGATCGCGTCAACCTGCCTTTCCCCGCCTTGGTTTCAGATTTAGCCTCAGCAGCAGGTGTGTCCCATCAGGCAGGGGACACGAAGGTGATCATCCCTAGAGCCGACCAATATGTCCCGAATGGGAAGTACATCAGGCCGCCAGTTCCCTCTGCGAGCCGGCCTGCAGGTCCATCTTTGGATACTCCTCTCTCTTCCACTCCACCATCATCCACACCACAAGCACCATCCATCTATCAGATGTTCTTACAGATCCTTGAGAGGTTCGACCGGCAAGACTGGCGGATGGAGCAAATGGAGCGCCGTAACAAGCGCAGATACAACTATCTGAAGGAACTCATAGCTGGTACTCACCACCTCCAGAACAGAAGGACACCCCAGACTCCCCTTCATCCAGTAGTACAGAGAGCCATGGCGAACCAGACAGCGGAGGCGATGCTTCCAGCCCTACATTGCTCCTTACTGATGGCACAGAGGACTGTGCCAAGCCTTAAGTGTGGGGAGGTCAGTCCTTGACTTCCAGAGATAACTTCTCTCTCTTAACACCAACATTTGTCTTTTTCTTTTGTTAGATAGGATAGATTGTATAATAATAATTATTTGCATGTATGTTTTTCTTGGTTAAAGTACTAAGTCTCTTTTCAAGACCCTTTTTATAGTATTTCACTAATTTAAATTAAAACTTTTGTGTTAAACTTGTCTGAGGATTGTAAATTGGAACATAGGTTATAGATAAGAACACAACCTGTGAGATTTGAGCTTAATTACATGGTTACATTATTTAACCATATATAGTATTTTATTCTTGTGTGTTTCCTTCTCTATGAGTGTAATCTATATTTTGTTCCACTCTATATATCCATTGTTTAGTATATTCACATGCATACATATGATTGAGGCCATCATTTGTTATTAGCTCACTTATCCCAAATAGCCTACCATTTCAATCACCTTTGTTTGCCACCTTGAGCCTTTTATTCCCCTTTGTTCTATATTTTACCACATCACTAGCCTTAAAGCGAAAAAATAATTAATTACCCCAATTGAATCTTTGGTTAGCTTAAGATAGAGATTGTGTGTCAATTAAGTGTGGGGAACTGTGGGAACTTGGGTTGATGAAAGTGTACAGTGTTTTATTGACAAAATATTGGGAATTTGGGTACCTACTCATGTGAGACCAAAAAATGTAAAGACCCATGTGCATTGATATGTTATGTTTATTTTTACCTCAAAAAAAAAAAAACCAAAAATATTTAAATATATAAATAAGTAAATAAATAAGGGGACAAAATTATCCGAGTGTTAAGTTTAATAAAAGATCACTGCATATGTGGTGAAATTAAAGAAAATTTGGTACATGAGTATGTGAAATATACAAAAGTGGGAATTTTGGGTAGCTAGGCATGATTTTAGAGTTATCTAGAGTGTGTGTGTGTTAGCTGAGAGCTTAGGCTAGTTAAAGATTCATATTATAGCTCACTTGGCCATACATATATCCTCACTCCTACCTTAGCCCCATTACAACCTTGAAAAGACCTCATGATGTTTGCACTGGTATACTAAATATTTGTTGATTGGTTAGATGAAGAACAAAATTTTAGAAAGCATGACTAGAGGAGAGTAGAGTGATTAACCCTAGACACTTGAGCGATTAGAGTGCATATACACTACCAGTGAGGGTTCAATGCTTGATTCTATGTTCCCTGCTTTCATGAGCTGTCTTCTCACAAGTTTACTTGTCTTTTATTCTGTGATCTGAATTAGTGGAATCTGATTTATTTTTATCTTGGAAAGCTTATTTACTTTTAACCGAGTAGACAGAAATATCTTAGCATATAGTTGCATTCATAAGTTGCATCTCATGAGTCTTACTTTCCCCCATTCATTCCTTTTGTCTCCTTGAGCTTAGCATGAAGGCATGCTAATGTTTAAGTGTGGGGAGATTGATAAACCACTATTTTATGGTTTATCTTGTGCTCAATTGAGTGGTTCTTATCAAGTCTTCGTACACTTATTCATACAATTTGCATGAGTTTACAATTCCTTCCCAATTTTGTTCTATGGTTGAAAACTTGCTTCCTAAGCCTTTAAATTGTGTATTTTAATTCCCTTTATACCATTCGATGCCGTAATCTGTGTGTTAAGTGTTTTCAGGCTATATAGGACAGGAATGGCTTAGAGGATGGAGAGGAAGCTTGCAAAAATAAAAGGAGCACAAGAAATAAAGGAGACAACCAGCGAGGAGTGACGCACACGCATGGTTTACATGTGCGCATGAATTGGAGTTTGCACGGCGACGCGTGCGCGTACTTGACGCATACGCGTGACACGCGAAGATGACCAGCGACGCGTACGCGTGACATGCGCCACGTGCAGAAAACGTAGAAAATGCTGGGGGCGACTTTGGGCTGAGTTTGGACCCAGTTTTTGGCCCAGAAACACAGACTAGAGCCAGGGGACGAGCATATACTCAACACACATTCTCATTCGCATAGTTTTTAGTTTTAGTTTTGAATCTTAGAAAGAAGATACTACGTCCTCTAGGTTTATTCACATTCATAGCTTTTAGAGTTTTATGCTTTTGATTTGGATATTGAGAAGAGTCACTACCTCCGTTGAAGTTTCCATTATTCCAGTTTGTTTCCTTATTCCTTTACTCTTTTATTGCCTATTAACCCTGTTCAGATATGTATGTTTATAATTTTTGGGATTTATTAATGCAAAGAACTATTTTTACCTTCAATTGATTTTCAGTTATTATTTTATTTAGTTTATCATGTCTTCCTTTTATTCTCTTTATATGTCTGTGAACATTGTATTCATGTCAATGGAATAGACTCCCAACTTGACTTGGGAGTTGATTAAAAGGAGACCCTTGAGTTGGAATACTTAAGTGTTGGTTTTAATTGGAAGTTGTTGGCTAATTCTCTAGTCACTAACGCTAATCCTTCCACAGGAGAGGATTAGGACTTGTGAATAAGAGTTAGCTCAATCACTTGACTTTCCTTTATTCGGTAAGGGTTAACTAAGTGAAAACAATAACCTTTTACTATCTTACTTGAGAAAATCCCACAAGCATAGAACTTCCGATTAATCTTCTCCCGGTCAAGGCTTTTTACTTTGAATACATAAACCTCTTTTAATTTACATTGCTTTACTTCACAATCATTTATTTTTCTGTTCTTCAACTATTAAAATTTCTCGAAAAACTCCTAACTAATAAAATAGCACTCTTTTGTCAACTCGTTGGGAGACGACCTGGGATTTCTACTCCCAGTATTTTTATTCTAAATTTGTGACAACCCTTTTAAATTGATAAGTGGAATTTTCGTCAGTTAAGAACTATACTTGCAACGCTGTTCTTATTATAAATTCTTAATTGGCAATTTTCCGCCCGTTAAGAACTATACTTGAATCTATGCTTGATGTGAAGTTCTAGGATTGCCTTTGGCATCCCGAAACCTTATATCTTACATTACTGGGCACTGTTACTGGTTCACGAATCCCCACACGTTCATACAGCTGTACCAGCAAGTGCACTAGGTCGTCCAGGTAATACCTGAGCGAGTCAGGGTCGATCCCATGAGGATTGTGGTTTGAAGCAAGCTATGGTTATCTTGCAGGTCTTAGTCAGGTGGATAGAGGAAACTATTTGTAATTTGTCTTTGTGAATTGGAATAGAATCAGTAAGAGGAATATAGTTGAGGATTGGAGTTGCTTTGTCTTTCTGAATTAACTCTGGTATTATTGTCTTCTTTGCTTGTGAGTGATTTCTTCTATGGTAGGCTGCATGTGATCAACACCATGGGCTGTAGTCTTCAATCTCCTCTGCTCCAGATCAAACGCCATTGGCCGTGGTCATTCAATCTGACGGAGGGTGAAGCTCGAGTAGTTCATTCTCCTGGCGATCCTACTCAAAACGCCACAGACAATGTCGAATCTTCCGGATCAGAGAATGCTGCTTCTTTGGGTTCTAGCCTATACCACAGAGACCCTAATCTCCCCAGAAATCGGCTGAACTGGTGTCTCGAGAAGTCCCCAATGAATTCGTGGATTAGCCGTCTGAGATATGCATAATTAAGTTGGCGGTTTGCGGTTTCCAGTCACGTATTCACACGAACCCAAGTAGACACGGGTGGTTGTCAGGCATGCGGTCCTAGTATGATGAACAGAGCTGATTGTCACTGGTCATCCTATACACTATGTTGAAGAACGAGTATGCATCTTAGAAATAAATCAGACATGGATCGAAGAGAAACAGTAATACTTTTATTAATTTATAGGACTCAGCAGGGCTCCTTGCCTCAACCTAGGAGGTTTAGAAACTCATACTAAAAGGAAATACAAAGTGTAAAAATGAAAATAGGCTAAATGATGGGCGAAGATCTCTAACAAAGAGTGATCTTATACTTTAAATACTAAACTAATGACTAGTAAGGGTAAAACAGTGTTTCTAGTGCTAAAATCCACTTCTGGGGCCCACTTGGTGAGTGTTTGGGCTGAGTTTTGATGAGATCCACGTGCTAGGAGGCCTCTAGGGCATTGAACGCTGGCTAGGGGTCCTCTTTGGGTGTTTGGACGCTGGTCTCTACTCTGTGGGCGCTAGACGCCTGGAAGGGGGCAGGAGGCCGGCGTTGGATGCCAGTTTTGGGCCTTCTAATCTGAAGCAAATTATATACTATTATATATTGCTGGAAAGCACTAGAATGCAGCTTTCCATATCTGTTGAGAATGCTTCATTTGGACTTCTGTAGCTCCAGAAAAATTCTTACTAAAGCAAGAAGGTCAGATCCGAACAACATCTGCAGTGCTTTCTCTGTCTCTTAATCAGACTTTTGCTCCAGCTCCTCAATTTCAGCCAGAAATTACCTGAAATTGTACAAAAACACAAAAAATCATATTAGAATCCAAAAATGTGAATTTAATACTAAAACCTATAAAAACTTAATAAAAACGAAACAAAACATACTAAAAACTATATGAAAATGATGCCAAAAAGTGTATAAAATATCTGCTCATCATAACACCAAACTTAAATTGTTGCTTGTCTCCAAGCAACTAAAAACACAGTAGGATAAAAAAGAAAATTAAGATACAATAAATCTCTAAGTTTCCAATGAAGCTTAGTTACAATTAGATTAGCGGGACTTAGTAGCTTTTTGCTTCTGAATAGTTTTGGCATCTCACTATCCATTGAAACTTAGAATAGTTGGCATCTTTAGGAACTTAGAATCCCGATGATATTATTGAGTCTCCTAGTTCAGTTCTTTTTTATTCTTGAATACAGCTTTCAGAGTCTTGGCCGTGACCCTAAGCATTTTATTTTCCAGTATTACTACCGGATACATAAATGCCACAGACACTTTACCTGGGTGAACTTTTTCAGATTGTAACTCAGCTTTGCTAGAGTCCCCAGATAGAGGTGTCCAGAGTTCTTAAGAACACTCTTTTTTTTTTTGGATCACGACTTTAACCGCTCAGTCTCAAGCTTTTCACTTGACACCTTCATCCCACAAGCACATGGTTAGGGACAGCTTGGTTGAACCGCTTTGGCCAGGATTTTATTCCTTTAGCCCCTCCTATCCACTGATGCTCAAAGCCTTGGATCCTTTTACCTTTGCCTTTTGGTTTAAAGGGTTATTGATTTTTTCAATCTGCCCTCCTTTTCCTACATTTTTGGACAGTAATGGATTTTTCTCTTTATTTCTTTATTCTTTTCGCCATTTTTTCTTTCTTTTTCGCATGCATAATATTTTTTTTCTTTTTGCAACATGCTTTTTATTTTTCTTTTTTCTGCTTTTTCTTGCTTCAAGAATCATTTTTTTTATTTTTTAGATTATGATGAGCGGATATTTTATACGCTTTTTGACATCATTTTCATATAGTTTTTAGTAGTTTTTTTTTTAGTTTTTATTGAGTTTTTATAGGTTTTAGTGTTAAATTCACATTTTTGGATTCTACTATGAGTTTTTGTGTTTTTGGACAATTTCAGATTTTTTCTGGCTGAAATTGAGGAGCTAGAGCAGAAGTTTGATTCAGAGACAGAGAAAGCACTGCAGATGCTGTCTGGATCTGACCTGCCTGCATTTGGAAGAGCTTTTTTGGAGCTACAGAAGTCCAAATGGAGCTTTCTCAACGGCTATGGAAAGCTGACTTTTAGAGCTTTCCAGCAATGTATAATAGTCTATACTTTGCTTCGGATTAGAAGGCCCAAAACTGGCGTTCAACGCCAGCCATATGACCAGTTTTGGCGTCCATGATAAACCATAATTTTATGGTTTATTTTGTATTGAATTTGGTGAATTTTATCAACTTTTCCTACACTTATTCATTAAAATAACATGGTTTTGTGGATTTCTCCTAATTGTGTTTAAGAGTGAAAACATGCTTTTTAGGGCCCAAAAATTGATAAATGTAATTCACTTTAATTCTATTCGATACCTTGATATGTTTGTTAAGTGATTTCTGGTTTAGAAGGCAAAGATTGGATTGAATGAATGAAGAAAAAGCATGTAAAAATGGAGAACTCATGAAGAAATGAAGGAATTGCTAAGCTGTCAATCCTGACCTCTTCGTACTTAATCAATCATAACTTGAGCTACATAGGTCTAAATGAAACGGTCCTAGTTGCATTGAAAAGCTAACATCCGGGGCTTCAAAATAATATGCAATTTGCCATAGTTGCCAGGACGTTTAGTTATGTGTACGCGTCATTCCACGTGCACGCGTCGCATGATCAGCGTGGGCCATTTTAAGCAACTCGTGGCTAGTGATTTCTAGCTCATTTTGGGCCCAATCCAACTCATTTCTGATGCTATTGAACCCAAAGATTGAAGGGGGGTGAACCAAGTAGTCATAATTTGGTTTTTATCATGTTTTAGATGTAAAATTCTAGAGAGAAAGGCTCTCTCCTCTCTCTAGATTTAGGGTTCTTAGTTTCCTTCCTTTTAGACCTAGATGTCATTCCTCCTTTGTTCTAATTTTCCTTTTACTTTTACTTGTTCTAGTATTTTACTTCTTTTGTGAATTCCTTTATTTTGTCAATTTTAGTTTATGAACTCATTTGTTGATTTCCATTTCCTTTTAATGCAATTTATGATTTCAATGCCTTTTTATAATTGCTTTAGTTTGCTATTGTTGATCTCTTGCCTTTGTAGTTATAGCTTCCTTTAATTCTTGCAATTTATGATGTTTACTTTTATTGTCCTCTATGTGTTTGATGAATTGTCTCTTTTAGTTATGAGTTAGATTTTTCTCCTCTTGGCTTGAGTTGAGTAATTGGAGACACTTGAGTTATCAAACTCTCTTGTTGATTGATAATTAGAAGTTGCAAGTTGATTTGGATGCCACTAAAGCTAGTCTTTCCTTAGGATTTGACTAGGACTTGTGGACTCAAGTTGATTGTATCCACTTGACTTTCCTTCATAGTTAGAGGTTAACTAAGTGGGAGCAATGGACAATTCTTGTCACAATTGATGATGATAATGAGGATAGGACTTCTAGTTCTCATCTCTTGCCAAGAGCTTTCTTAGTTATTAGCTTATTTCTCTTGTTATTTACATTCCTTGTCTCTTATTACAAAAATCCCAAAACCTTCCTTCGTAGCCAATAACAAAGAACTTCATTATAATTTGATAAACCCCAATTTTGTGGTTTATCTTGTGCTTAATTTAGGAAATTTTATCAACTTTTCTCACATTTATTCAATGAAATAGCATGGTTTTGCAATTCTCCCTTAATTTGTGCTTATGTATAAAAATATGCTTTTTTAGGCCCTTAAATTGGTGATTTTAATTCACTTTAATCCCATTCGATGCCTTGATGTGTTGTTGAGTGATTTGAGGTTCATAAGGCAAGTATTGGACGGAAGAAGTGAAGAGAAAAGCATGCAAAGTGGAGAACTCATAAAGAAATGAGTATTTGGAGAATTGAGGGCCATGCGCACGTATCATCCACGCGTACGCGTGAGTTGAAGATTTGCAAGCCACGTGCACGTATCACCCACGCATATGCGTGAAGAGGAATTTTGGCCAGCAACGCGCACGCGTCACCCACACACACGCGTGACGCTGATCACGTGACCTCATTAAAGTGAATTTGCTGGGGGCGATTTCTAAGCTTCCCAGGCCCAAATCCAACTCGTTTTTTAGGGTATTTCATGCAGAATTCAAGCTTGGGCAAATGGGGAGCAGTTAGTAGCATCATGTAGTTTAGTTTTCTAGAGAGAGAAGCTCCATCTTCTCTCTAGAATTAGGGTTCTTAGGGTATTTACATCTTAGATCTAGGTTTTAATTCTTATTTTCCTTTAGTTTTTCTTTGCAATTTCTTGTTCCTACATCTTAATTCTCTTAGTTCTTTTGTTAATTTCCCTTTTATGCTTCTTTTAGTTTATGCATGCTATTGTTGGATTTAGTTTTTTTTTAATGCAATTGATGTTTTATGTTCCTTTATTGTTTAATTGAGTTGTTCTTATTGTTTCCTTGCAATTGGTAGTTGTTAGATTTTATTCTTTCTTGCAATTTAATATGCTTTCCTTTTATGCCTTCCAAGTGTTTGACAAAATGTTTGGTTGGATGTCAGAGTAGCTTTTTTAGCATTCTTGCCTTGGAAAGAGGAATTAGGCAATCTTGAGTAATGAATACCCAACTAATGTTGGTGATCTAGGGTTGTTAGTTAATATTGTTTCCATTGACGCTAATCTTTTGCTAATTCAATTAGTAAGTTGATTAAGACTTTTGGATTGAGATTAACTAGTCTTATTTGACTTTCTCCCTATGTGAAGATAACATTGTACCTTCTTCCATGTTGGAGATGACTAAATAGGATAAATTCTTGTTAATCATTGTATGACTAGGATAGAAAGTCTATATTCTCAATCCTTGCCATGAATGTCTCTCTTTATCATTTGCTTTCTTTAGTTACTTGATTTACCTTTCTTGTCATTTATTTTCTTGCCCCTTTTACCAAATCAAACCCCCCATGTTCTTTCATAGCCAATAATGGAACACTTCATTTCAATTCCTTGTGAGATGATCCGAGGTTTGAATACTTCGGTTAATTCTTATTGGGGTTTGTACATGTGACAAAACCAATCTATTAGAATTTGATATGAGAGTTATTAGTTGGTTTGGAGCTATGCTTACAACAAAGTTCTTATTTCTATTAAGAGAAATTCTAGACCGACAAAAATTCTCTCTTTCATAATTCCTAGGGAGAACGTCCCAGGATTAATACTCTCGGTTATTTTATTGGGGTTGAACTAGTGACAACCATATTAAACTTTGATGTGAGGATTCATTGTTGGTTTAGAACTATACTTGCAACACAACTATTCATTGAGAAATTCTTTACCGACATAAAATCTTCCATCAAAATTTTGGTGCCGTTGCCGGGGAATTGCAATGGTGTTATGTTATTGGCTATTGTGAATATGTTCATATTGTGAATATCTTACTTTTTGGTCATTTCTAGGTCTTGTTAGTAATTAGGAGTTTACTCTTTCTTTGCTTTTTGATATTCTTTGTTTTGATTTCATATTTTCCATATGAATTCTCATCCTTGTAGTTTTGGATGTGGATATGACTATGTTATAGGTAATGGAGACTTTAACGATGGCTCACATTATGGGAGGGAGGAACTTTTGAGAAGGAAGCCACACCCATATGAGCAATCATCATGGTAACCTCCTCAACCAAGCTACTATGATTGCGATCCCTCCTATGATACATATCATTCTAATGGATATGATGGTTCTTATCATGATTATGCCACTCAACCACCATCATTCCATGCACCATACTCTCAACATAGTCCTCAAACACCATCATTTCAATCACCATATTCTCAATCCACATCCTATTTTCATCAATCACCTCCACATAATCCTAATCCATATCCTCCATACGTACACACTTATAACCATTATGAACAAGCACCCATGGAACCACCACCACTTCAGCATCACTACCCTCACAATCCTTCCTCTTCCTCCGACCAAGATGAAACACTCCGAGCCATTCTTCAAGGGAAAAGAGACCTTCAAAATTCAATCCAAGCTCTTCTAGCCCGTATGGAACCACCTTGTACCTCCACTACTCAATCTTCAAGTTATAGTACACTTTCTTTTCACCCATATCCATCAATCCAAGAGCAACATGATCCCAATTATGCTATTGATGCGGAACAAGAGAGAAGGGATCGTCTTAGGAAATTAATAGATTAGATTCATGCATCCATACATCAAAAGAAGCAAGAAGATGCCCAAAAGGTGGAGGTAGGAGAGACCCTTGAAAGTGAAGGAATATTTGAAGAATTAGGGGAGGTTGAACAAGAGGGAAGTTCCATCATTGAAGACAACTCTACACCAAGTGACAATAGGAATCTTATTGAAGCTTCTTCCATCAGATGTGAAACCAATATTGAGGAGGAATATATACACCCTCCAACACATGACTTGATCAATGAGGAAGAGTTGGAAGAAGTTAGAAAACAAGAGGAAATTGGAGAAGGTTGTCAAAAGATGGAAGTCATCAAGGAAGAGTCAAAGGAAGTGGAGCCTACAATGTCAAAACCATTGGATATCTTCCTTGCTAAGTCACTATCCAAATTACAAGTTGAATGGGTAACCATCTCTTCCTTTAATTTTATTGGCCCATATCAATATGCATTGTTAGAAACGGATGGTCAACTTAGAGCTATGTATGTGTTAGAAAGTAGAAAAGAGTTGGGTGTTGGTTGGCAACAAGAATCAAGGTGCATAGTGGAAGGAAGCTCAAATTTTAGGATTCATGGTTGGAGTGAAGCTCAATTCAAGGGATCTAGGATGATGAGGAGTTACAAGGAGAATTCAATAAGTTTGTCACCCAATTGGAAGCATGAAGATCAAGAAGAAAGGGGGTCGACAAACAAAGTATGGGAACCCGGAATATACATAGAGAATCATCAACTTTGGGGCCTTATCACTTGCTTAAGCTTCCTTGAAGGCCTTGTGCACCTCGTTTGGGATCCCGGAGGCTATTGGAAGTACAAATATTGGTGGGGATTCAAGGAAGGATTCAAGCATAAGCTACCATAACATGAACCCCACCAAATGTCCAGCTTAAGGACAATAAATAAAAGTGCTAGGTGGGAGACACCCCACCATGGTAATCTCTTTCCATTCTCTTGTATATATAATCAATGAATGAATTGAGTTGCCATTGTAGGTATTTTTCTTCTTTGAATATTCTTGTTTTAATGCTTTGGTTGTTAGTTGGTTTAAATTGCACCTTTGTCTTGAATTGCATTTTGCTTGAAGTGCAAGTTTTTTTTGTTTTGTCTTTGAAAATTTTTCAAAAACTAAAAGATTTTTGTTAAATTTGAATTTTGGTTGCTTTAGAATGTATATAGATTAGGAGAGTGCCATGTTTCTGTTTTATTCTTCTATAAAAAAAAGTGCACGCCACGCGTAAGCGTGGCCGACGTGCACGCGTCGTGTGCCATATTTGGACTCCTCGTACACAAAACAGAGAGTTGCGCTGGAGTGGTGCTGGTATTGTGCGAATAGCACAATTCAGCTCCCACGCGTACACGTGGGTGATGCTTACGCGTCTGGTGCACGGAATTGTGATCACACTTTTCACAACTCCGGTACAACTAACCAGCAAGTGCACTGGGTCATCCAAGTAATAAGCCTTACGCGAGTAAGGGTCGATCCCACAGAGATTACCGGCTTGAAGCAAGCTATGGTCATCCTGTAAATCTTAGTCAGGCGGATTCAATTGGTTATGAGTTTTGATAATTGAAAGACAAATAAAACGTAAATTAAAATAAAGATACTTATGTAATTCATTGGTGGGAATTTCAGATAAGCGTTTGGAGATGCTTTGTTGCTTCTGAACCTCTGCTTTCCTATTGTCTTCATCCAATCATGCGTACTCCCTTCCATGGCAAGCTATATGTTGGTGGATCACCGTTGTCAATGGCTGCCATCCGTCCTCTCAGTGAAAATGGTCCAGGTACGATTTCTGTACGGCTAATCAACTGTCGGATCTCTCGTCTCAGATGAAAAATACCAGGCACAGCTACCGCACGGCTAATCATCTGTCGATTCTTACTTGTGTCGGAATAGGATCTCTCTATCCTTTTGCACACTGTCACTGCACTCAACATTTGTAAGTTTGAAGCTCGTCACAGTAATCCCATCCTAGATCCTACTTGGAATACCACAGACAGGGTTTAGCCTTTTCGGATCTCAGGAATGCTGCCAATTGGTTCTAGCCTCTACCACGAAGGTTCTAATCTCACGGATTCGAATGCTCTATTGTCAGGAGAGGCAAGTCAAATCCGTGGATCAGAGACCCAAGAGATTATACGCCAGCTGTCATCCAATGACTACGTTGAACATCATATAGACCGTTTGTGGTTGTCAGGCACGCGGATCTTGGCTAAGCGAGTAACGAAGATAGTGGGTGATTGTCACGGGTCACCCCTTCATTCTAACTTAACTGAATTAAGTACGAGAGTATATCTTGGCGAAGAAGTAAGCATGAATTGAAAGAAAAACAATAGTACTTGCATTAATTCATGAAGAACAATAGAGCTCCGCACCTTAATCTATGAGGTGTAGAAACTCCACCATAGAAAATACATAAGAGAAAAAGGTCTTAGCATGGCCGTGTGGCCAGCCTCCCAATGTGAAAAATGGCATAAGATGATAAAAGTCCAAAGATATGAATTCAATAGGAAAGACTAGTATTTATACTAAACTAGTTACTAAGGATTATAGAAATTGAGTAACTAAGTGCAGAGAGTGCAGAAATCCACTTTCGGGGCTCACTTGGTGCGTGCTTGGGCTGAGCATAGATCTTTACACGTGCATAGGCCTTTTCTAGAGTTGAACTCCAGCTTGGATGCCAGTTTGGGTGTTTAACTCTAGTTCTGGTGCCAGTTCCGGCGTTTTACGCCAGAAAAGGGTCTCTGGCTGGCATTTAAATGCCAGTTTAGGCCATCAAATCTCAAACAAAGTATGGACTATTATACATTGCTGGAAATCCCAAGATGTCTAATTTCCAACGCAATTGAGAGCGCGCCAATTGGACTTCTGTAACTCTAGAAAATCCACTTCGAGTGCAGGAGGGTCAGAATCCAACAGCATCTGCAGTCCTTTCTCAGCCTTTGAATCAGACTTTTGCTCATGTCCCTCAATTTCAGCGAGAAAATACCTGAAATTACAGAAAAATACACAACCTCATAGTAAAGTCCAAAAATGTAATTTTTGCATAAAAACTAATAAAAATATAATAAAAAGTAACTTAAACATACTAAAAACTACCTAAAAACAATGCCAAAAAGCGTATAAATTATCTGCTCATCACAACACCAAACTTAAATTGTTGTTTGTCCCCAAGCAACTTAAAACAAAATATGATAAAAGGATGATAAAATACAATAAATTCAAAATATCAATGAAGCTTAGTTCCAATTAGATGAGCGGGACTAGTAGCTTTTTGCTTCTGAACAGTTTTGGCATCTCACTTTATCCTTTGAAGTTCAGAATGATTGGCATCCATATGAACTCAGAATTTAGATAGTGTTATTGATTCTCCTAGTTTAGTATGTTGATTCTTGAACACAGCTACTTTATGAGTCTTGGCCGTGACCCTAAGCATTTTGTTTTCCAGTATTACCACCGGATACATAAATGCCACATACACATAACTGGGTGAACCTTTTGAGATTGTGACTTAGCTTTGCTAGAGTCCCCATTTAGAGGTGCCCAGAGTTCTTAAGCACACTCTTTTTGCTTTGGATCACGACTTTAACCACTCAATCTCAAGCTTTTCACTTGGACCTTCATGACACAAGCACATGGTTAGGGACAGCTTGATTTAGCCGCTTAGGCCAGGATTTTATTCCTTTGGGCCCTCCTATCCATTAATGCTCAAAGCCTTGGATCCTTTTTACCCTTGCCTTTTGGTTTAAAGAGCTATAGGCTTTTTCTGCTTGCTTTTTCTTTTTCTTTCTTTTTTTCTTTATTTTTGCCATATATTTTTTTTTCGCAAGCTTGGTGTTTTCCACTGCTTTTTCTTGCTTCAAGAATCAATTTTATGATTTTTCAGATTATCAATAACATTTCTCTTTTTTCATTATTCTTTCAAAAGCCAACAATTTTAACATTCATAAACTTCACTATCAAAAATATGTATTGTTCAAGCATTCATTCAGAAAACAAAAAAGTATTGCCACCACATCAAAATAATTAAACTATTTTCAAGATAGAATTCGAAATTCATGTACTTCTTTTTCTTTATCAGAAAACATTTTTCATTTAAGAAAGGTGAAAGATTCATGGAACATTCATAGCTTTAAGACATAGACACTAAACACTAATGATCATGTAATAAAGACAAAAACATAGACAAAACATAAAGCATAAAAACCAAAAACAGAAAAGAAAATAAACAAGGAGATTAAAGAACGGGTCCACTTAGTGATGGTGGCTTCTTCTTCCTCTTGAAGAACTAATGGAGTTCTTGAGCTCCTCTATGTCTCTTCCTTGCCTTTTTTACTCCATGTTGGAACTCAATTCTCCTAAAGAGGTGTTGAGTTGCTCACAATAGTTGTGTGGAAGGAAATGCATCCCTTGAGGCATCTCAGGAATTTCTTGATGAGGGACTTCCTCATGCTCTTGTTGAGGTCCATGAGTGGGCTCCCTTGTTTGCTCCATCCTCTTTCTAGTGATGGGCTTTTGAGATGAATCTCTCCATCTCCCATGACTCGGAGTTGGAAGCAACTGCCTTCCCTTTCCTCTTCCTAGAGGTTTCTCCGGCCTTAAGTGCCATTAGTGGTTATGGAAAGCAAAAAGCTGAGCTTTTCCACACCAAACTTAAAAGCTTTTGCTCGTCCTCGAGCAAAATAAGATAGAAGGGAGTAGAAGAAGAATGATGCAATTAATTTTGAAAACTTATTACTGTATACAAGAAAAAATAAAAAGAGTTGAGAAGAATTTGAAAAGATATGTAAGTTTTGAAAACGTTTTGGAAGGATTGAAAAAAATTGAAAAAGAATTAAAAATAATTGGAAAGATTATTAATTTTTGAAAATAGAAATTGAAAGATGAACGTTTAAAATATGTTTAATACAAAAAATTATGAATTAAAACATGAAAACTTGAAAAAATTTGAATTGGAAACAAAATTACCTCCCTTGTGTCATCCTGGCGTTAAACGCTCAGAATGCTATCCATTCTCGCATTTAACGCCCACTTGACTGCCTCTTTGGGCGTTTAACGCCCAGCCAGATACCCTGGCTGGCGTTAAACGCCAGGAATCCTTCTTTACTGGGCGTTTTTCTGAACGCCCAGAATGCTGCCATTTCTGGCGTTAAATGCCCAGAATGCTGCCCATTCTGGCGTTTAATGCCCAGAATGCTGCCTGCATCGGCGTTAAACGCCCATTCTTCTATCCTTACTGGCGTTTAAACGCCAGTAAGCCTGTCCTCCAGGGTGTGCTATTTTTGATGCTGTTTTTGATTCTGCTTTAATTCTGCAGCTGTTTTTGTGACTCCACATGATCATCAACCTAAAGAAAACATAACATAACAATGGAAAATGATATGAAAAAGTAATTAACATAGATAAATAAGATTGGGTTGCCTCCCAATAAGCGCTTCTTTAATGTCAATAGCTTGACAGTAAGCTCTTACAGAGCTTCACAGATACTCAGAGCATGATTGTGGCCTCCCAACACCAAACTTAGAGTTTGAATGTAGGGGCTCTGCGTGACTTTGTATGGAGAGAATTGGATGAAGCTTTTCATGCTTCTTCTCCATGTTTACAGAAGAAGATCCTTGAGCCTTAAACACAAGGTAGTCCTCATTCAATTGAAGGACTAACTCTCATCTGTCCACATCAATCGCAGCCGTTGCTGTGGCTAGGAAGGGTCTTCCAAGGATGATGGATTCATCCTCATCCTTCCCAGTGTCTAGGATTATAAAGTCAGCAGGGATGTAAAGTTCTTCAACCTTCACTAAGACATCCTCTACAAGTCCATAAGCCTATTTCATTGATTTGTCTGCCATCTCTAGTGAGATTCTTGCAGCTTGTACCTCAAAGATCCCTAGTTTTTCCATTACAGAGAGTGGCATGAGGTTTATACCTGACCCCAGGTCACATAGAGCCTTCTCAAAGGTCATGGTGCCTATGGTACAAGGTATTAAGAACCTTCCGGGATCCGGTTTCTTCTGAGGTAATTTCTGCTGAACCAAGGCATTTAGTTCATTGATGAGCAATGGAGGTTCATCCTCCCAAGTCTCATTACCAAATAACTTGGCATTCAGCTTTATGATTGCTCCTAGATACCAATCAACTTGCTCTTCAACAATATCTTCATCCTCTTCAGAGGAAGAATCTTCATCAGAGCTCATGAACTGCAGCATTAAGTTCCATGGAATCTCTATGGTCTCTATATGAGCCTCAGATTCCTTTGGTTCCTCAATAGGGAACTCCTTATTGGTCAGTGGACGTCCAGCAAGGTCTTCCTCACTGGAAATCACTGCCTTTTTACTCTCTCCTAGGTTCGACCACTTTGGATATCGCTATGGCCTTGCACTCTCTTTTGGGATTCTCTTCTGTATTGCTTGGGAGAGTAATATGAGGGATTTCAGTAACTCTTTTACTTAGCCATCCCACTTGTGCCTCCAAATTTCTGATGGAGGACCTTGTTACAGTCATAAAACTGAGAGTGGTCTTAGATAGATCAGAGACTATGGTTGCTAAGTTGGAGAGGCTCTGCTTAGAATTCTCTGTCTATTGCTGAGAAGATGATGGAAAAGGGTTGCTATTGCCAAACCTATTTCTCCCACCATTATTATTATTGAAGCCTTGTTGAGGCTTCTGTTGATCCTTCTATGAGAAATTAGGATGTTTCCTCCATGAAGGATTGTAAGTGTTTCCATAGGATTCTCCCATGTAATTCACTTCTTCCATTCTAGGATTCTCAGGATCATAAGCTTCTCCTTCAGAGGAAGCTTCTTTAGTACTGCCGGATGCAGCTTGCATTCCAGTCAGATTCTGAGAAATTATATTGACTTGCTGAGTCAATATTTTATTCTGAGCCAATATGGCATTCAGAGTATCAATCTCAAGAACTCCTTTCTTCTGAGTCATCCCATTATTCACAGGATTTCTTTCAGAAGTATACATAAACTGGTTATTTGCAACCATTTCAATGAGTTCCTGGGCTTCTGCAGGTGTTTTCTTCAGATAAAGAGATCCACCAGTAGACTGGTCCAATGACATCTTGGACAATTCAGACAGACCATCATAGAATATACATAAGATGCTCCATTCTGAAAGCATGTCAGAAGGACACCTTCTGATCAATTGCTTGTATCTTTCCCAAGCTTTATAGAGGGATTCACCTACCTTCTGTCTGAAGGTTTGGACTTCCACTCTAAGCTTTCTCATCTTTTGACGTGGAAAGAATTTGGCCAAGAAACTATTGACCAACTTTTCCCAAGATTTCAGGCTTTCTCTAGGTTGTGAGTCCAACCATATCCTAACTCTGTCTCTTACAGCAAAGGGGAAAAGCATAAGTCTGTAGACCTCGGGATTAACCCCATTGGTCTTAACAGTATCACAGATCTACAAGAATTCAGCTAAGAACTGATGAGGATCTTCCAATGGAAGTCCATGAAACTTGCAATTCTGCTGCATTAGAGAAACTAATTGAGGCTTAAGCTCAAAGTTGTTTGCTCCAATGGCAGGAATTGAGATGCTTCTTCCATAGAAGTTGGAAGTTGGTGCAGTAAAGTCACCAAGCATCTTCCTTACATCTCCACCATTGTTGTTGGGTTCGGCTGCCATGTCTGCTTCTTTTTCGAAATTTTTTGTAAGGTCCTCTTCGGAGTGTTGTGCTTTAGCTTCCTCTTCAGAGTCCTTTCAGGTTTAGGATCAGCTTCAACAAGAATGTCCTTATCCTTGTTCATGCTCATATGAAAAAGAAGAGAATAAAGAGAGAATGGAAATCCTCTATATCATAGTATAGAGATTCCTTTATGTGAGTATAAGAATAGAAGAATAGAAGAATGAGAAGAGAGAGGAGATGAGTAATTCAAATAAAGAGAAGAGAGAGGGGTTCGAATTATGAGTAGAAGAGAAGTGTTAGTAATTAAATAAATAAATAGAAAGAGATGAAAGAGAGAGTATTCGAATTTTAAGAAGAGGGAAAAGAAAAACATTTTTATTTTTATTAATTAATTAAGTTAGTTTCGAAAATATTAAAAGAAATAAAATAAAATTAGAATTTAAAACAATTAGTTAATTAAAAAGAATTTTGAAAAGGTGGTTAGTGATTTTCGAAAATTATAAGTGGAAAAGTAGTTAGGTAGTTTTGAAAAAGATAAGAAATAGTAAACTTTTTAAAATTAAAACAAACAAGTCAAGTAGTTAGTTGAAAAAGATTTGAAAATAAATTTTGAAAAGATAAGAAGTTAAAAAAAGATTTTGAAATTAAAATTTTGAAAAAGATATGATTGAAATTTATTTTGAAAAAGAATTGAAAAAGAAATTAAAAAGATTTGATTTTTTTTAAAATTAAAGTTGATGACTTGACTAACAAGAAGCTAAAAGATATGATTCTAGAATTTAAAGATTGAACCTTTCTTAACAAGAAAGTAACAAACTTGAAATTTTTGAATCAAAACATTAATTGTTAGCAAGGATTTTCGAAAATATGAAATAAAATTAAGAAAAAGATTTTGAAAAATTAGTTCTAAAATTTTTGAAAATATTAAAAGAAAAATGAAAAAGATTTTGAAAAATTTTAAGAATGAAATTCGAAAATCATAAAAAAAATGAAAAAGAATTGATTTTGAAAAATATTTGAAAAGATAAAGTTTTTAAATTGAAATTTTGACTTGACTAACAAGAAACAACTAAATTTTAAAAATTTTGACCAAGTCAACTCAAAATTTCGAAAATTATAAGAAGAATAAGGAAAAGATATTTTTTTTTACTTTTGAATTTTTAATGAGGAGAGAGAAAAACAACAAAATGAAACAAAACATAAAAATTTAAGATCAAAACAAATAATGCATGCAAGAACACTTTGAATGTCAAGATGAACACCAAGAACACTTTGAAGATCATGATGAACATCAAGAACATATTTTTGAAAATTTTTAAGAAAAGAAAGACATGCAAGACACCAAACAAGAAAATGTAAAGACACAAAACAAGAAAATGTAAAGATCAAACAAAGAAAATCATCAAGAACAACTTGAAGATCATGAAGAACATAATGCATGAATTTTTGAAAATTTTAAGAAAATTAAAAAAAAGATGCAATTGACACCAAACTTAAAATTTGACACAAGACTCAAACAAGAAACACAAAATTTTTTTTTTTGGTTTTTATGATTTTATTAAATTTTTTTTGTGTATATTTTTTTTTCGAAAATAAAAATAAAAAGCCTAAACATAAAATAAAATTACCCAATCTAAGCAACAAGATGAACCGTCAGTTGTTCAAACTCGAACAATCCCCGACAACGGTGCCAAAAACTTGTTTCACGGAATTGTGATCACACTTTTCACAACTCCGGTACAACTAACCAGCAAGTGCACTGGGTCGTCCAAGTAATAAACCTTACGCGAGTAAGGGTTGATCCCACAGAGATTGCCGGCTTGAAGCGAGCTATGGTCATCCTGTAAATCTTAGTCAGGCGGATTCAGTTAGTTATGAGTTTTGATAATTGAAAGATAAATAAAATGTAAATTAAAATAAAGATACTTATGTAATTCATTGGTGGGAATTTCAAATAAGCGTTTAGAGATGCTTTGTTGCTTCTGAACCTCTGCTTTCCTAGTGTCTTCATCCAATCATGCGTGCTCTCTTCCATGGCAAGCTGTATGTTGGTGGATCACCGTTGTCAATGGCTACCATCCGTCCTCTCAGTGAAAATGGTCTAGGTACAGTTTCTGTATGGCTAATCAACTGTCGGATCTCTCGTCTCAAATGAAAAATACCAGGCACAGCTACTGCACAGCTAATCATCTGTCGTTCTCACTTGTGTCGGAATAGGATCTCTCTATCCTTTTGCACACTGCCACTACACCCAACATTCGTGAGTTTGAAGCTCGTCACAGTCATCCCATCCCAGATCCTACTCGAAATACCACAGACAAGGTTTAGACTTTTTGGATCTCAGGAATGCTGCCAATTGGTTCTAGCCTTTACCACGAAGGTTCTAATCTCACGGATTCGAATGATCTGTTGTCAGGAGAGGCAAGTCAAATACGTGGATCAAAAACCCAAGAGATTATACTCCAGCTGTCGTCCAATGACTACGTTGAACATCATGTAGACCGCTTGTGGTTGTCAGGCACGCGGATCTTGGCTAAGCGAGTAATGAAGATAGTGGGTGATTGTCACGGGTCACCCCTTCATTCTGACTTAACTAAATTAAGTACAAGAGTATATCTTGGAGAAGAAGTAAGCGTGAATTGAAAGAGAAACAATAGTACTTGCATTAATTCATGAAGAACAGCAGAGCTCCGCACCTTAATCTATGAGGTGTAGAAACTCCACCGGAGAAAATACATAAGAGAAAAAGGTCTAGGCATGGCCGTGTGGCCAGCCTCCCAATGTGAAAAATGGCATAAAATGATAAAAGTCCAAAGATACGAATACAATAGGAAAGACTAGTATTTATACTAAACTAGTTACTAAGGATTATAGAAATTGAGTAACTAAGTGCAAAGAGTGCAGAAATTCACTTCCGGGGCCCACTTGGTGTGTGCTTGGGCTGAGCATAGAGCTTTACACGTGCATAGCCCTTTTCTAGAGTTAAACTCCAGCTTGGATGCCAGTTTGGGCATTTAACTCCAGTTCTGGTGCCAGTTCTGGCGTTTTACGCCAGTAAAAGGGTCTCTGGCTGGCGTTTAAATGCCAGTTTGGGCCCTCAAATATCGGGAAAAGTATGGACTATTATACATTGTTGGAAAGCCCAAAATGTCTAGTTTTCAACGCAATTGAGAGTGTGCCAATTAGGCTTCTGTATCTCTAGAAAATCTACTTCAAGTGCAGGAGGGTCAAAATCCAACAGCATCTGCAGTCCTTTCTCAGCCTCTGAATCAGACTTTTGCTCAGGTTCCTCAATTTCAGCCAGAAAATACCTGAAATTATAGAAAAACATACAAACTCATAGTAAAGTCCAGAAATGTGATTTTTGCACAAAAACTAATAAAAATATAATAAAAAGTAACTAAAACATACTAAAAACTACCTAAAAACAATGCCAAAAGGGTATAAATTATCCGCTCATCAGCGTCACCTGTACTTTCTGTGTTCCACGCGTACGCGTGGATGACGCTTACGCGTCGCTTGCCCCTGATGCCTCCCACGCGCACGCGTGGGTGACGGTTACGCGTCGCCTCGCGCCTTGTTTTTTTCCCCCTATTCTTCTTCTTTCTTTTTATTTTCTTCTTCTTTCTTTATACCTTTCTTCTTCTCTATTCTTCCTTTCTTACTTTCTTCTTCTCCTTTCAAAATTCTATTTTTTATTTTTTTATTATTTTTATTTTCTTTTATATGTTGCATTTGCATATTATCATCCATTGTATTTTAATTTTGTTTTTATAGCTTGTTCTATTTTCTTTTCTAAGTTCTTATTTTAATAATGGTGTTGAATTCTCATACTCAATTATTGAGAATTTCTTGGATTAGCTTGGTGCTTCTTGACTTGTTTGATATTGTTGGGTGATGAAACTTTTAAATTAATGCCTAATCTTTTGACTCTGGTATTCTTTGTGCATTAATATGACCTCATCTCGTCTTTCATGACCCATTCTTTCTTGTTTGAACTTGATGCTCAACATGCTCTTCATGGTATTTACTTATGTTTTAACTTTACTCTTGCATCAAGTGTGAATTGATATGTCTTAGCCTATATTGTTTTCTCACTCACATGCTGTAGCTACCATGTAGTTGAGAACTCTATTCTTATTTGGCATTAGCCCCCGCCTATGTTCTATTTGCTTTGCTATCTTTGTTGTAGGCCTAATTTTCCTCCTTTTTTCTCCTTTTAGGCTGGCCAGCAAGAAGGGAGAAAGAAAAAGCTTTTAAATGGGGGCACAAACAAGTTTCTCTGCACAATCTTTTGAGGAGCTCATCAGTTGTAGCAACCCGTTCACCTTGTTCTTCTTTGCATGCACCGAGGACGGTGTAATCTTCAAGTGTGGGAATGCCGTCCAACCAATCTCCGTGGGTAACAATTTCTTCCAACACCAATTTTTTATTTTCTTTGTTAGTTAGTTATTGCATTGCATGATAGATTGCATGACAGGTAGAATTTGTATATATTTTACCACTTCTTTTTATGTTAGGACTACTTGGTAAGAGTGATGATTTCTTTTCCAAGAAAACTATTTTAGGGCACCCTACCAATTCGAAAAAAATATCTCGTTGCAAGTATAGTTCTAAACCAACAATGAATCCTTAATAAAAAATTAATTTGTTTGTCACAAGTACAAACCCCAATAAAAATAACCGAAGTATTTAAACCTCGGGTCGTTGATGAACGGATTTTTGCTAGTAAAGAATTCACAATAAATTCCCATTGCAAGTATAGTTTCTAAACCAACAATAATCATTTCATACAAAAATTTGGTTGTCACTAAAATAAACCCAATAAAATTAAACCGAATTATTTAAACCTCGGGTCGTCTCTCAAGGAATTGCAGGGAAGTATGTTACTATTAGTTATGGAAAAGTATCTTTTTGGGTTTTTGAAATAAGGAACAAGGAAATAAAATGGCAAGAAAGTAAATTAATAACTAGAAAAGCTCTTGGCAAGGTATGAGAACTAGAAGTCCTATCCTAGCTATCCTTATCAATTGTGATGAGAATTGTCCATTGCTCCCACTTAGTTAACCTCTAACTATGGAGGAAAGTCAAGTGGATGAATCAATTTGATTCCTCAAGTCCTAGTCAACTCCTAAGGAAAGACTGGCTTTAGAGGGATCCAAATAAACTAGCAACTTCTCAATTATCAATCAACAAAAAAGTTTGATAACTCAAGAGTCTCCAATTACTCTACCAAAGCCAAGAGGAGAAAAACCTACTCTAAAATCCAACCAAGCATTCTATCAAACACTTGGTAGGCACAACATAAAAACATAGAAAACTAGCAAGGAATATTAAATCCAAACAACCAATTGCAAACATCAATGACTCAAAAAAATAGAAGAAGTAATAAATATGAAATACCTCAAATTGCATTAAATCATCAAGAGAAGAGAAATAAAGTGCTAGACTAAATAAGAGTAGAAGAAAACTAAATTAAAGCAAGTAGAAATTTGAAATTAAGCAAAACTAATCTTAAAATCCTAAAACCTAGAGAGAGGAGAGAGACTCTCTCTAGAAAACTACATCTAAAACCTCAAATTATGTGAATAAAAGTTGTGTGAATGAATGAATGATTCTCCCACTCTGCAGCCTCTAATATGTGTTTTTCGGGCTTGGAACTGGGCCAAAAACAGCCCAGAAATCGCCCCCAGCGTCTTCTGCAATTTCTACATGTGGCGCATGTCACGCATACGCATACATCACGCGCACGCGTCTCTGTGCAATCTCGCTTATCACGCGTACGCGTCAGGTACGTGCACGCCTCGCTGTGATAATCTCCAAATCACGTGCACGCGTGAGCCATGCGTGAGCGTCGATCCTCGCTGGTTATCTACTTTATTTCTTGTGCTCCTTCCATTTTTGCAAGCTTCCTCTCCATCCTCTAAGCCATTCTTGCCCTATAAAGCTTGAAAACACTTAACACATAGATCACGGCATCGAATGGCATAAAGGGGAATCAAAGTACGTAATTTAAAGGCTTAGGAAGCAAGTTTTCAACCATAGAACAAAATTGGGAAGGAATTGTAAAATCATGCAAATTGTATGAATAAGTGTGCAAAGACTTGATAAAAACCACTCAAATTAGCACAAGATAAACATAAAATAGTGGTTTATCAGTCGTCTCTCAAGGAATTGCATGGAAGTGTTCATGTTATTAGTTATGGGATAAGTATTTTTGGGGTTTTGGAATAAGAGACAAGAAATGTAAATGACAAGAAAGTAAATGAAACTCAAATGATAAAAAGATCTTGGCAAGGGTTGATGGTTAAGGATCTCTATCCTTGTTACTAACCACAATATGATAATTGCAAGG
Source organism: Arachis ipaensis (assembly GCF_059453495.1). Taxonomy (NCBI): domain Eukaryota; kingdom Viridiplantae; phylum Streptophyta; class Magnoliopsida; order Fabales; family Fabaceae; genus Arachis; species Arachis ipaensis. Next base: position 141,303,485 of record NC_142444.1, read on the forward strand.
ATCAATCTCATTAAGTCATCCTCTAACAATTGAAGGAAAGTCAAATGAGCTTTATCAATCCCAATCTATAACTCCTAGCCACTCACTAATTGACTTAGTGAAAGCTAGTGTCAATGGACACCAATTATCAATCACTTGGACATTAGCAACTCAAGGTCACCTAAGTTACCATCCCAAGCCAAGAACACAAAAATCTACTGTAAAATCCAACCGAGCATTTTATCAAACACTTGGAAGGCATAAAAAGAAAGCATAATAAAATGACAAGAAATATAAAATATAACACTACCAGTTGCAAGGAAATAACAATAACAAAGAAATTAAACAATAAAGGAACATAGAATATGAATTGTATTAAAGGAAATTAAAATCAACAAAGTGCTCATAGACGTGAAAGTATCAAAATAGAAGAAATTAACAAGAAGAACTAAGAGAGCAAAGATGTAGCAACAAAGAATTGAAAGGAAAAGTAAATGGAAACAACAATTAAAACTAGATCTAAGAAAATTTAACCTAATCCTAACCTAATTCTAGAGAAAAGAGGGAGCTTCTCTCCCTAGAATTCTAGCCTAAGACATGGTGAAAACTCAACTATGACTACTTGGTTCTTCCCCCTTTAATCCTTGGGTTCAATAGCATCAGAAATGAGTTGGATTGGGCCCAAAATGATCTAGAAATCGCTGGCCACGAGTTGTTTAAAATGGCCCATGCTGATCCTGCAATGCGTGCGGGTGGAACGACGCGTACACGTCACCAAACATCCTGGAAACTATGAAAAATTGCATATCATTTTGAAGCCCTGGATGTTAGCTTTCCAACGCAACTGAGACCCCCTTATTTGGACCTCTGTAGCTCAAGTTATGATCGATTAAGTGCAAAGAGGTCAGGATTGACAACTTAGCAATTTCTTCATGTCTTCATGAATTTTCCCATTTTGCATGCTTTTCTTCCATTTTTTTTCAAGCCATCCTTGCCTTCAAAACCTTAAATCACTCAAAAAAACATATCAAAGCATCGAATGGGAGGAAGGTGAATTAAATTTAGCAATTTAAGGGCCTAAAAAGCATGTTTTCATTCTTAAGCACAATTAGGAGAAATCCACAAAACCATGCTATTTTAATGAATAAGTGTAGGAAAAGTTGATAAAATTCAATGAATTCAATACAAGATAAACAAAAAAAATTGTGGTCTATCAGTGCAGCACCAGAAAGGGATTCCATGCTGGAGTCCTACGCCCGAAAAGGTGCCAGGACTGGAGTTCAACGCCCAAGGGAGCCTAAGCACGTGGATTTCATCAAAGCTCAATCCAAACACTCACTAAGTGGCCCAGAAGTGGATTTTAGCACTAAATAGACTGTTTTACCCTTACTAGTCATCTGTTTAGTATTTAAGAGATTTTATTTATGTAATTCAGAGATTTCTTAGACACTTTCAGTCATTATACACATTTTCATCATTGTTTTACTTCAGTATGAGTTTGTAAACCTCCTAGGACAAAATGGTTGTGGCTTAAAGCAAGCAATGGTTGTCATTCAGGTCTTAGTCAGGCAGAATCAGAAGGTTGTAGATGTGATTATGTTTAGAATTTTGTATAAGTACTTGTTATTCTAATTGAAAAGCAATAATGGGAATAGAGTTGAGAGTTGGAGTTACTTTGTCTTTCTGAAGTAACTCTGGTACTATTATCTTCTTTGCTTGTGAATGATCTTCTTCTATGGCAGGCTGTAAGTGATCAAAGCCATTGCCCATGGTCATTGATCTCCTCTGCTACAGAATGAACGCCAGGACCCTTGGTCATTCAATCCAGTGGAGGGTGAAGCGCTAGCAAGTCATTCTCTTGGCGATCTTACTCAAAATGCCAAAGACAAGGTCGAATCTTCCGGATTAGAGAACACTGCTTCTTGGATTCTAGCCTATACCACGGAGACCTTAATCTCCCCGGAGATCGGCTGAACTGGTGTCTCGAGAAGTCCCCAACGAAATCGTAGATTAACCGTCTAAGAGATGTATAAACATAACTATTGGCTCGTGCTTTTCTTCCAGGTACTCACACAAACCCAAGTAGATGCGGGCAGGCACGAACCTAGGCACAACAGTGAGGGGACACTTGCCCCCACTGTGTTTTCATTTTTTTTAAAAAAAATAGTTATACATAATGTGATCCCACTTCAAATTTTAAATGACCCCACTACAAATAAATTAAATTCAATTGGCCAAAGTCTTAAATTCATTTTTTTTTTATTTTCTATCATTTTGACTATTATTTAACCTAATCAAATTTAGTTCTTGTGTCATCACTCTTTTATTCCATTAAACCCTCCTCTTATTTTTATATTTTCAACTTTTTTTTTCTATTTTTTGTCTAGTGGTCATCCTCTCTTTATCAAAAGGTAAATTTCAAATTCTCTATGTTTTTTATATAGCTCTCCATGACTCTATGTATGTATTTTCTAATTTCATTGTTTCTCTTTTGGATATTTTCAATTGAAATTTTGAATTCAAACAATTATAGTTTAAGTATTAATTTAATATTTTATTCTCTTCATGACTTTATATATTTTATTTTATTCTCAATTTATTCATCCTTATTACTTGTTTTTTTTTTACTTTTGTTCTATTATATGTACTTATGTCGCATATACAATTTTAAAATGAATTGTTTAATTTAATAATTTAAAATAGATTTTTTATTTTTAGAAATAGTAATAAAAAATATTTTAATTACAATACATAATTAAACAGATGTATAAAATTTTTTATCTAACATTATATCAAAATTAAATCAAAAATTATATAACAAATTTAATTATTTTAAAAAGAAAAAAAGAAAAAAATTATAAATTTAGTTTCTATTATTTTATATAAACATACTTTTCATATAAAGATTTAATTTTTTTTAGTATTTATATATAATTCTAATTTCAAATTATAAATACTAGTGTATCGTTAGGCCCTAATGTGCCAATTGATTCAGTCTTTATTATTAAATGCGTATAAAAAAATTAGTTAGGATAACAAATTATCTATAATTTAATTAAAATATTTTAAGTTCAAGTTTTAGAAATAAAAAGTTAATTTTTTTATAAATTATACATCATGAATAGTATGTTAAGAAAGAAAGTGTTCACTAATTCTTTTTAATTTTTATATCTTCATATAATTAATAATGTTTAACAAAATTTATTTTAGTATATATATTTTTGCCCCTACTTCTAAAATTTTCTGGGTCCGTCACTTGATGCGGGTGTTTGTCAGGCACGTTCGTCTTAGTGTGATGAACAGAGCTAATTTGTTAGATCATCCTGTTCATCACGATGAAGATCGGATATACCTCTTAGAAATGGATCAGACACGGATCGAAGAAGAAGAAATAGTACTTTTATTAATTCATAGGACTCAGCAGGGCTCCTCCCCTAAACCTAGGAAGTTTAGAAACTCATACTGAGGTAGAAAACAATGATAAACGTGTATAATGAGAAAAGTGATTTATGTTGTCCGAATGACATGAATAAAATTTCTTCGATACTAAGCTAATGACTAGTAAGGGTACAACAGTCTTTTTAGTGCTAAAATTCACTTCTAGGGCCCATTTGGTAAGTGTTTGGGCTGAGCTTGATAAGATCCAAGTGATATGAGGTCTATTGGATGTGGAACGCCAGCTAGGGAGTCATCTCTGGGCTTTTAGATATTGGGCTCCGCTTCCTTGGCTGCTGGACGCTAGAAAAAGGTAGGAAGTTGGCGTTGGACGCTAGTTTTCGGCCTTCTAATTCGAAACAACATATGAACTATTATACATTGCTAGAAAGCTCTGGAAGTCAGCTTTCCATAGCCATGGATAATGCTCTATTTGGTCTTCTGCAGCTCCAAAAAATCTCTTCCGAGTGCAGGGAGGTCAGATCTGGATAGCATCTGCAGTGCTTTCTCTGTCTCTGAATCAGACTTCTGCTCCAACTCCTCAAATTCAGCCAGAAAATACCTGAAATTGCCCAAAAACACAGAAAAATCATATTAGAATCCAAAAACATGAATTTAACACTAAAACCTATAAAAACTTAATAAAAACTAAATAGAAACTACTAAAAACTATATGAAAGTGATGCCAAAAAGCGTATAAAATATCCGCTCATCAGTCGCAAACTTCATGTCTCGTTTCAAGTCCACTGAGGGCAAGCGATACCTCATAAATGCTTCTTACGGTCCAAGCAAGGCCAAGTCGGAGTGGTACATGGATGTCTTGAGAGGTTTGTCGCGAGAGATGGCGGACTAGGCTGGTAGATTCAACAAAGAAATATGGCTACAACACTGCAACAGCAATCTCCAGTTTGGGCACATAACAACGAATCTATCGAAGTGCATCAATGTAGTGCTAAAGGGTACACGGTACTTGCCGATTTCTACCATCGTGCACATCACGTACGATAGGCTGTAGAAGTTATTCGTCACGAAGGAAAGGGAGGCACAGGCACGGGCACAACTGGCGGCTAAAAATTGCTTCTCCCAAAGACTGATGGCAGCTGTTGACAAGAACAGAGAGGGTATCTCGAAGATGCATGTTACTTTTTTGATAGACAGGCTTCAGTGTTTGTCGTTGAAGAGTTAGAGCCGTTCGAGGGTTGGTCGCAAGGTTCCTTTCGTGTTTGGCTAACAGCGGGAATGTGCGACTGTGGACTTTTCCAATCTCTCCACTACCCATGCTGACATGCACTTACCGCTTGTGCCACCGCAAGCATCGAGTGGGCTCCATATGTTCATCCGGTGTACAAGCAAGACGTTGTGTTCAAGGTATATGAGATGGAGTTTCCACCGATACCCGACGAGCGCTTTGGCTGGAGTGGTATGGGACTCTGGTTCGTCCTAACCCACTCATGTGCAGGAAGGCTACCGAAAGACCTGTCTCTACTAGGTTCTAAAATGACATGGTTGAGGTCGAGCGAAAGGAGAAGAGGTGTGGTCTATGCAGACAAGTCGGACATACTCAAAGAGGTTGTCTCAAGGACGTCACCGAGCTCCTCATGCCAGTCAAGCTCAGCCTCTTCCTCAGACTCCACATCCAGCTACTTTTGCCGAGGCTGGACCCTATCCCTGCTAGCCCCCTTCGGCTGCTCCCCGATCTCTGGCACCCCTCTCCCTCCTAGCAAGCCGCTAAGTGTCCTCCCAAACCTCTCGTGCACGCCGATGCCGATCGGGGACATTCATAAGAAGGGGAAGAACATCTTTTGGTTGACTGGCAGTAGGGTGGACGTCAGCAGGTAAATTGAACAGCCTCGGATCGTCAAGTACATCCTGCCCAGATAGGTGCCTGACCCGACAAGTGCCCCGATACTAGTCCGAATACCTTTGGGTCGGCCTATAGTCGAAGCGTGGCTGGATAGAGATCCAACGGTCCTCCTCAAATCATGCCCTCCAATCGTCATACCAGTCGAAAAGTTTGTCAGGCCACCAGACATCCTCGCCTTGTCTTGTGGATGTCAAGAACTTGTCGACGTTCACCAGGGTCCCCAACACGGCTGCTCTCCATTGAACTGGCACTACACTCGATCAACCTGGTGGAACTGGACAATGTTAAAGTAGATGAGGGGGACAACAGACATCCATCTCCCCTACTCTGCCTCATCCAGAAACCATGGCAGGCATAGAGCCTACAGGGCAGGATCATCATACGACATCCACCGAAACAGAAAGGATAGTTTTGAAATAATTATTAACTAATTATGTGTAACTAAAATATATATGAATCAATATTCTTATTAACTAATTGTTAAACAACTGTTGAAAGCAAATTCTTAGTGCTAACCTCATACATTCACAACTGATCCAGCGATAGACGCCATCGAAGGACCCTCGTCCCGTGCTGGTCCCTGCTCTACTGCGTCAACCCTATCAACCTGTTGACCGTTACAAGAATAACACGAATTTTATTTATGGAATGGCATATACAATTACAAAACTCAAACACAAACAACATATAAACACTAGTTACCTCGCTGCCATAGTATACCCCCTCGGTCAGGTGGACACCACTGTGAAAATCGCTGGTATATTCAAGACATCAACAAAGGCATGTAGCCAGCTATGGCTGTTGTGCCTCGGTTTGTTGCAAAGCACAGTGACTGGTATGTCCATGCAAGCACTGCCAAGTCCCAAGATAGCCCATGACACTTCTCAAAGTCTGCAAGAAGTAGCAGCCACAGAAGATCGACTAGCTTGTTCGACTTTTTCATCATCAGGTAACCTCTGATCAGTAACAAGATGTAATATCTTGCATTCTATCAGAGTGTCTCCAGATCATCCGTCTGAAGCATATGGTTGACACGGTCCCACATCCATTTAAGCTTGTGCGAGAATGACTCCTTCCTCTGCGTGTGCAACTACCGGAGGCCCGACACTGAGTAATCGCTCCACCAATTCTCATGTCGCTATGCTATCCCATTTGAAGAAATTACGGAAGCACCCCCACTGGCTCCCTGTGCGCATGTACCCTAAGGTGGTAAGACACATCCTATAGGGTGATAGTGGCCTCACTCTATGGCAGGTAGAACGTGTGGGTCTCTGAACATCAGCGCTCCATAAATGCACTGATCAGGGAGTTGTCAAAGATGAAGTCCTTGGGCCGCACTGTGTTGCTGAAGTCAGCCTCCCTCAAATAGGGGACGATGACATTTGGTGGTGAAATCGTGTGACTCGCTCATTGAGGCAAAAGTAAGCGAGGCCTCTGACAAAAAGAAAAAGACCACATGTTTAAAAATTTGTACTCGTGCACCGGCATAACAGATTGAATTAAATATTGTATACAGTCGACATTAACAGAAATTTACACCTGTGTACTAACAGATAAATCTCGTTTACGTTAATATTTACTTAATTAATTAATAAAGATTTCCTCAATACGTTACTTAAATTAAAAAACATTCACTAAAGATATTAATATTGTAATTATCAAACTTTAACTTATTAACTTAATTTAGGTAAATACAAATTTTACATAATACTTCACTAAACTTAAAAAATAGCTTTCACTTGGATAGTTAATAACTAAATTAATAAATTAAGAAACACGTAACTAATAAACTAAAACAATGAGAACCATATTCCTAGAATTATACCCTATCAGTGACCTGTTGCTAACGATACAAGTTGTATCCTAGTATTTGGTAAGTACCCATGTATGGCATAATATAAACGTCTACATAAGAAAACTAACCGCAAAGTCAGCTGCCCCAGCCTAGTGCCACGTCGTGTTCATCCTATTGATGTCCGCATCCCATGCATCTGCGTGCGTCATCTTCGTCTCAGTTGATAATATGGTCAGACAAGAATAGAAGAGAGGAGAAAGTGGTCGAAAGATTGGAAATGGTGCCCAAAATCACGCTGTAAACAACTTCTATATATAGGGGTAACCCAGCCTTATCTCGTTTACAGTGTAAACAAGATAAGCTTGCACGTATCTCATTTATACTTTAAACGAGATACCCACGTGTCACTCGCACAGTCTTATCTCCTTTACAGTGTAAACGAGAAACGTAAAAACTTATCTGTAAACGAAATAAGGCTGAATTACGTATTTTTGTAATAATTTTTAAAATTGTTTATTTCAATATAACATTTTTGTCAGGGCCAGTTATTGTATCCATTTTTTTTGTCAGGGCCTACGTAACCCAACAAACAACATAACCACACTACAATTTCCAATGTGCTGCCAAAAAAAATCATAAGTGAAAGTTTATCCCCTAGACTTTCTAGTTTTTCAGGTCGGGTCTATTTTGTGGAAAAAAATTTTTGACCGAAAAAAAATTGGTTTCCATTTTTATTTTAAATATTTTTATTTATTTTTAGAAAAAGAATACAAATAATAACATTTTGCTTTTTATTTTCATTTTTTCTCTTTTTTATTAAAATTTTAAATATAAAAATAAAAGTAAAAATAAAAATACAAATCAATCAACTCATTTTTTTTTGTATTTAACCTTTCTTTACAAGTAGGTCTTTCTTGCATTAGCCTCTCGTTGGATTAATTAAGCCAAATGAAAAAGTCCAAAAATATAGATGCTTCATACTTATGATGTCTTGCTTAGTGTGAACACTAGGAACACGCCAAGAGAAAAGACTTCCAAAAAAAAAATAATTTTCACACTTTAGACTCTCAAAACCAAATTTTTGGACTTTGATTAAATTTAAATCACTTCAAATAGCAAATAATTTTGCTATACAATACTCAATTCCGGTAGCTTTTTTCAGCAGCCACACTTCCAACTATTATTATTATAGTCTCGAATGAGAGAATTTATGGAATACAAACACTGATATAGATACAACTAGTATTTTTACCCGTGAATTATATTTAGAATAAAATTAACTATGATAAAATATAATAAAAATATCTAAAATGTTTAATTGTAATGTAGAATAAAAATAATAAAAAAATAAAAATAGTAATAATAAAAAATAACATGCTATTTTAAATTTGAGAAAATTTCTTTGAATACAATATTTGTTGTGCTACTTAAAACATGCCCTTCTTTGTTGTGAATAAGAATTTTTAACCCCTTCTTACTTCGAACACGAGATATAGCAACATAAAGTTGTCCATGACTAAACACGGGTTTAGGAAGATACACTCCAACATTGCTAAGAGATTGTCCTTGACTTTTATTGATGGTCATGGCATATGAGACAACAATAAGAAATTGTCTCCTATCCAATTTGAAAGGCCACGGTGATTGAGAAGGAGACATGCACATGCGTGGGATTAAGACCTTTTTGTCAAGATAGCTTCCAACTAATACTTCTGCTTCTATAACATGATTAGATAACCTTGTTATAATTAGCCTGGTGCCATTACATAAACCTGCACATTGGTCTAGATTTCTTAAAAGTATTATAGGAATTCCAACCTTCAACTTCAAAGCATGATGAGGTAATCCTGAACATTGGAGGCTATTTAAAAACTCTGGAGTAAGTGTTTCAGTAGCATACTGTCCGCTTCCATAAGATTTGTCAACACTATCTGAACTCAAGTAAATTTTTTCATCTCCTGAAATTTTCATGATAATATATTGATTTACCTTCTCAACGACATCAAGCGTAGAACAAAGAATTGCTCGTGATTGCAACCAATTAGAATCCAAGTGATTTTCAAGAAGATTTGGATATATACAATCCACAATAGAACTAAGAAGATCTTCAAAATTTGATATGAGCAACTCAGTAGGAATCATAATCTCAGAGATGCCATCATTAGGCCCACCTATATTGCCATCTCCAACATTTAAGATCCATTGTGAAAACAAAGCCAATTCATCATTATCAGCATGTGAAGATTCCTCTAATCTCATATTTTTTGAAAGTCTCAAAACACTACAATAGTCCTATATGTAAGAGGAACATATGCTTGCATTAACAATTTCTGTCCTGCCACTTCCAGGAATGACAGGAAGAATTTGTCTAAAATCTCCACCAAAAACCACTACCTTCCCACCAAAAGGCAAATTAGCATTATTATTATTTGTAGATGACATAATGTCTCTTAAACTTTTATCAACTGCCTCAACACTATATCTGTGAACCATAGATGCTTCATCCCATATGATAAGCTTTGTTTGCTTTAACAACTCAGCTAGTTCACTATTTTGTTTAATATTACATACAGAATCCTCATGCACCGTTAATGGTATAGCAAACCTAGAATGAGCTGTTCTACCTCCAGGTAGTAGCAAAGCAGCAATTCCACTCAATGCAACAGTAAGAACAATCATTCCTTGTGACCTTAAAAAAGAAGTCAAAACTATCCAGAGATAAGTCTTACCTGTTCCTCCATGGCCATATACAAAGAATACTCCACCATCTTCTTTAGAAACTGCTTCCACAATTTTCTCAAAAATACCTTGTTGTTCTTGTGTTAAGGATGAGAATAATGTTTAAAATTCATTTTTCAAATTATTCTTGTCATAGTTTAGCTCCTTATAAATTAAACCATTTTGAAATTTCAGCCTCACAAAATATTCTGGAAAAGGCATATGAGGATATTCCTTTAAGCTCTTCCTATTATCTTGCAATATCATCTCAATTTCATATAAGCATCTTGTTTTTAGCTCTTCATCAGTCAAAGATAAATCTGCAAATAAAAAGAAAAAACAATATAAGAACAAATAAAATAGTTATAGTAAGAAACACAATATGAATCATTAAAAAATAAATTTTTATTAGAATCAAAGGAGAACCTGAATTTTTAGACAATTTTCTTTCATTATACAAAATATCATCAGATAGAAGCCTCCAAGTTTCTTTTCAAACATGTTCTGGTCTGCTCACACTATTTGACATCAACATTACAGTGAAAAGCTTCCTTAGATAATCACCTAAACCCCAACATGAAGCTTCTTTGATAGCTTCAATATATTCTCTATCATCATTAAGTAATCCCAAAGCAAAGCAAGCATCTCTAAAGCTATTGTGAATAACACCATTTGCACTTTTGATTTGGTCATAGTTGGTAGGACCTCGAACAAAATTCAACATCATTCGTAAATAAAATAACTCTCCACATGTTGGAGGTACATAATAAAGCCTTCCAATAGTATAGCCACACTTTCTTCTTGACCAGATTTTTTCTTTTTTATTATAAACAAAGAATCTTGGAAACTCAGAATATGTCAACTCTTTAGCCTCCGAGTAATTGTTATTAGCCTCCATCCATGCAGTAAACATTGATTGATCAATCCCGGGTTTTGACAGAATATCATCAATATCTTCACCATCTTCATATAGAATTGGATTCCGACCAGGCAAATGAAAGCTCAATCTCTGTACAGCAGGTTCTCTAGAATGAATAGGGTATGCAAATATTCTCCAAACAGCTTCACATGGGGATATATATCTACAATCAAGATAGTTTTTTATTTCATCAATAACTTTATTTGAGCATTCACTATCATCAGCATTATCTAAAATAGCAGTGACGCGATCATAACCCTTGTTTATATATTTGAAGAGATACTTAATTGCTCTGCTCTGATTACACCACTCAACATTCATGTGTGCTTGATATTTCATTAGCAAAGAAGGATTATAAGGAACAACATAGCGATTATCTATAGCCACATTTCCTTTTTCAGCATAACAACCAGTCTTTCTTCTTCTATATATTGGATACCCTTCAACATCAATAGTTGTTAAATCGACAAAAGACTTGGGATAGAACTTTGAACAACGACCTTCTTTCATGCATGGTGAAAATATATTTACAGAACCGCATGGACCATGAAGCATAAATTTTTTTACAGCCTTGTACAACTCTGGATGCTCAAATTGATTAGGAATCTCAGCACAAATTACTTTATCTATATCTTTTGGATCTGAAAATTTGCTTAAAGAATCCAAGAATATCAAAATATGAGCATGTGGTAGACCTCGTTTCTGAAATTCAATTGTATGAACATCTGCACATAAATCATAATATAGTACATATTAGCAACTATAGATATACTTGATGTTCTTAAAATAGTATATACTTTTTTTTAATGTATAACTTACCAGCAACAACTTTACCAAAGAATCTTTCCTTTTTCAAATCTTTAATTAGCATATCAAGCTTCATTTTGAACATTCGACAAACAATGTCAGGACGATCTACTGGTTTGAGATGTAAAGGGTCTAAGAGTCGCTTGATCTCTGGCCATTCTGAATTACATGTGAAAGTGATGAACAAATCTGGATAACCAACATGGCCACAAATTGCAACACAATCATGGTATAAGCCATCCATATAACGCCTACCTCCTATAAAAATTGATGGCAAAACTATTCTTTTTCCTACACTTGAGCCACTTGTTTGACCTGTAGATTTAGCATTTTTCAAACTCTTGTAATCATCAGCTCTAAGTTCCTTTTGATGAATCCTAAAATATAACAAACGTTCTGACTCAACCATAGTGTAAGCATCCACTACAAATTGCTGAAAAAGTTTTTTAGAAACCAGTATTGTTGGAGCTTCTGTTTTCCTGGTTTGAAGCCTAAATGCAAAAAATTATCGCATGGTCAATTTGCTCCTCTTGTTAGGTTTCAAACTCCCGATGATTTTATGTTGAATATCAATTCTGTAGCCATCTTCTCCATATGGAAAAAGAAGTGGATATTGTAAACCAAGATAAGCAACATGAATCTCATTTATACGCTTTAAGTAACCTCTGATCAGTAACAAGATGTAATATCTTGCATTCTATCGGAGTGTCTCCAGATCATCCGTCTGAAGCATATGGTTGACACGGTCCCACATCCATTTAAGCTTGTGCGAGAATGACTCCTTCCTCTGCGTGTGCAACTACCGGAGGCCCGACACTGAGTAATCGCTCCACCAATTCTCATGTCGCTATGCTATCCCATCTGAAGAAATTACGGAAGCACCCCCACTGGCTCCCTGTGCGCATGTACCCTAAGGTGGTAAGACACATCCTATAGGGTGATAGTGGCCTCACTCTATGGCAGGTAGAACGTGTGGGTCTCTGAACATCAGCGCTCCATAAATGCACTGATTAGGGAGTTGTCAAAGATGAAGTCCTTGGGCCACACTGCGTTGCTGAAGTCAGCCTCCCTCAAATAGGGGACGATGACATTCGGTGGTGAAATCGTGTGACTCACTCATTGAGGCAAAAGTAAGCGAGGCCTCTGACAAAAAGAAAAAGACCACATGTTTAAAAATTTGTACTCGTGCACCGGCATAACAGATTGAATTAAATATTGTATACAGTCGACATTAACAGAAATTTACACCTGTGTACTAACAGATAAATCTCGTTTACGTTAATATTTACTTAATTAATTAATAAAGATTTCCTCAATACGTTACTTAAATTAAAAAACATTCACTAAAGATATTAATATTGTAATTATCAAACTTTAACTTATTAACTTAATTTAGGTAAATACAAATTTTACATAATACTTCACTAAACTTAAAAAATAGCTTTCACTTGGATAGTTAATAACTAAATTAATAAATTAAGAAACACGTAACTAATAAACTAAAACAATGAGAACCATATTCCTAGAATTATACCCTATCAGTGACCTGTTGCTAACGATACAAGTTGTATCCTAGTTTTTGGTAAGTACCCATGTATGGCATAATATAAACGTCTACATAAGAAAACTAACCGCAAAGTCAGCTGCCCCAGCCTAGTGCCACGTCGTGTTCATCCTATTGATGTCCGCATCCCATGCATCTGCGTGCGTCATCTTCGTCTCAGTTGATAATATGGTCAGACAAGAATAGAAGAGAGGAGAAAGTGGTCGAAAGATTGGAAATGGTGCCCAAAATCACGCTGTAAACGACTTCTATATATAGGGGTAACCCAGCCTTATTTCGTTTACAGTGTAAACAGATAAGCTTGCACGTATCTCATTTACACTTTAAACGAGATACCCACGTGTCACTCGCACAGTCTTATCTCCTTTACAGTGTAAACGAGATACGTGAAAACTTATTTGTAAACGAAATAAGGCTGAATTAAGTATTTTTGTAATAATTTTTAAAATTATTTATTTCAATATAACATTTTTGTCAGGGCCAGTTATTGTACCCATTTTTTTTGTCAGGGCCTACGTAACCCAACAAACAACATAACCACACTACAATTTCCAATGTGCTGCCAAAAAAATCATAAGTGAAAGTTTATCCCCTAGACTTTCTAGTTTTTCAGGTCGGGTCTATTTTGTGGAAAAAAATTCTTGACCGAAAAAAAATTGGTTTCCATTTTTATTTTAAATATTTTTATTTATTTTTAGAAAAAGAATACAAATAATAACATTTTGCTTTTTATTTTCATTTTTTCTTTTTTATTAAAATTTTAAATATAAAAATAAAAGTAAAAATAAAAATACAAATCAATCAACTCATTTTTTTTGTATTTAACCTTTCTTTACAAGTAGGTCTTTCCTGCATTAGCCTCTCGTTGGATTAATTAAGCCAAATGAAAAAGTCCAAAAATATAGATGCTTCATACTTATGATGTCTTGCTTAGTGTGAATACTAGGAACACGCCAAGAGAAAAGACTTCCAAAAAAAAAAATAATTTTCACACTTTAGACTCTCAAAACCAAATTTTTGGACTATGATTAAATTTAAATCACTTCAAATAGCAAATAATTTTGCTATACAATACTCAATTCCGGTAGCTTTTTTCAGTAGCCACACTTCCAACTATTATTATTATAGTCTCGAATGAGAGAATTTATGGAATACAAACACTGATATAGATACAATATAAAATACTTCGATACACAAATTTTAATTTTTTTGTATGACACAAAGACATGGCATCCTGTTGGATTGATTAAGCCAAATGGAATAGTCCAAGAATTTAGATGCTTCATACTTATGATGTCTTGCTCAGCGTGAACACTAAGAATACACCAAGAGAAAAGGCTTCCAAAAAAATTATTTTCACACTCTAGACTCTTAAAAACATATTTCTGGGCTATGATTAAATTTAAAACACTTCAAATAGCAAATAATTTTGCTATACAATACTCAATTCCTTTCTAGCTAGGGGTGGCAAAGCGGGTCGGCCCGTCCCAACCCGCCCCGCCCCGCCTAGGCCCGTCCTATAAACGGGGCGGACCGGTCTGCCCTGCCAACTAAGATAGGTTCAAAATGCTAGCCCGCCCCATTTTATGGCGGATTGGCGGGTCGGCGGGCTAACCCGCTTGACTCTTTTTTTTTTGAAAAATAAAATTTATTAAAATTAACCAAAAAATAATAATTAAAAAATCAAATACAAATAAAAAATAGTCAAATTATAATATAATTTTTTCACTATATTTTTTTTATTTTTAACTTCAATAAAATTGTTCAAAATAATATTTGTCAATAGAATCATCTTTATTTTAAAAAATAAGTCACATAATTTGAGCAAATACACGAAATTGTAAAATAAAATAAATAAAGTTAATAACTAAAAGAAGAATAAAAATAAAAACAAAAAAAAAGTGTTTGAAAATTCTATAATTATTAATTTTATAATAGTAATCACTCTTTTATTTAATAAAAAAAAGAAAAATAAAAATCTTCGGCCCGGCGAACCGCCCCGTCCCGCCCCACCAAAATCCGCCAATTTGGCGGTGCGGGTTTGGCGGATTTTTCTAATTTGGCGGGCTCCAAATCCTAGCCCGATCCGCCTTTTTTAGCGGGTTTAGCAGATCGGCCCGACGGATTCAACCCGTTTTGCCACCCCTAAATTTCCAGCAACTACACTTTCAACTATTATTATTATATTCTCGAATGAGAGAACTTATGGAATACAAACACTAATATAAATACAATACGAAATACGTAGATACACAAATTTTAATTTTTTTTATATGACACAAGGACATGATTACATATATCGTATCCCTTATTAATCGGTCAAAACGAGTTATACCTTGGTAAAAGCAAAAACTGTTCACGAAAACAACCCTCTCCCGATATCTTGAACTCCCCTTAGATCTCAAAAACAGTCACCAATTCATTCACCTGGAATGATTATAAATATTATCCTTAGCCAAAGATAGAGGATGATATAAGACACAAGACACTCAAAGAACTTGCCTCTCGATATTTTTAATACTCTGGTAGATATCATACTGATTTGGGCATCAGAGTCTTTTTTGCAGGTTCCACGACCGCGTCTCAGCTCCAAGAATTATCCAAACTCACTACACGGAGGACCTCGAGTGATTCCTTCAGACAAAAAAGTTACAGCTTGGAACATCCTCGACAGAAACATCATCGGCAGTAACATTGGCGCCCACCGTGGGGCCAATTTTTTAACTGACCCCACATTTCATTATTTTTCTGTGCGTTTCACCTTTTCTCCTGTAGGACTCTCAACATCGCCGACGAATCATCAACTCCCACTCACGCTGAACTGGTGGCTATGAACGCTAACCTCCAGGCAGAAGTGAGGAAGATGACCGAGCTCTTGGCGAGCCGACCAGACAAGGAAAGGGACAAAAAGAACACAGATAAGGAGAATCCCGAAGACGAGCCTACGTCTAAAACAAACACCGTGAAGGAGACCGGCCCTCCAAAATAACAAATCCTTTCTCTGCAGAAATCATGGATTTCCAAATACCAAATAATTTCACACTTCCCACTACACTAAAACCATATGAGGGTTTTAGTGACCCCAAAATTCATGTCACTAAATTTGAATCTATGATTTTACTTTTAAACGGTCCTTCTGATCCAATTTTAAGCAGATCTTTCCCAACCTTTTTAGATGGAGCAGCATTATTATGGTTTTCTAGTCTTCCTGCAGGATCAATTTCGAGCTTTGACGAATTTACTGACCTGTTTGTCAACCATTTTGCAACGTCTAAGATTTACATTCATGATTCTGATTTCCTCAGCACCATCAAACATGGTCAACATGAGAGATTGAAGGATTATATGATGCGATTCGCCAAAGTGGCGATGAAAATCCCCGACCTCAGTCCCAACGTGCATCTTCATGCGCTAAAAAGTGGTATTCGCCTAGGACGGTTTCAGGAAACCATTGCAGTATCAAAACCCAAAACATTAGCCAAATTCAGAGATAAAGCATCGGGACAAATAGAGATCGAGGAGTTAAGAGAAGCTAGGAAAGTCGACAAACAAACAACCCAAGTGCCAAAAAGAGACGAGGATAGATAGAGAAGATCAAACCAACCACGAGACCAAAGCAAGCCTTTCAAGCTGACACCAAAATTCAAATCTTACACGAAGTTCAACACATAAAGAGAAAACATAATAAAAGAAATCCTCCATACCAAGCTCATAAAGCCACCTAGCAGAGCAGGAAGTTACCAAGAACAAAGGTATGTAGATAAAAGTAAGCACTGTGTATTCCACCAGAAGTTTAGGCATACAACCGACGAATGCGTAGTAGCCAAGGATCTACTCGAAAGGCTAGCAAGGCAAGGACTACTGGTCAAGTACATTAGCAGTCAAAACCAAAAGGAGGAAACAAGACCAACAACAGATCGTATTGAATATAGTGGCCTTTCGAAAGACAAAGGAACTCGGCAAGAGGAATTATTAACTACATCGCAGGAGGGTTCGCAGGTGGTGGTAGCACAAACACAGCTCGAAAAAGAAGCTATCGAGCCATGTTAACCATGGAAGGATCTTCACGCACACAACCTGTCTTACCTCAAAGCGGGCCTATCTCTTTTGATGCAACTGATTTTAATTCAGAAAGCCCAAATTTAGATGATCCTATCGTAATCTCAGCACACATAGAAGAATTAACGGTTAAGAAGGTTTTGCTTAATCCCAGAAGTAGCGCTGACGTATTATTCTATTTGACTTTTCAGAAAATGCAACTCAGTAAAATATTTTACAACCCTCAACGAGAGCACTGGTAGGTTTCTCCAGTGAGAGGGTGCCAATAACAGGTTATGTATGGTTAAAAACGACGTTGGAAGAACACCCATACTCAAAGACACTAGATATCCAATTTCTAGTGGTTAATTGCATCAGCCCATGCTATCCTGAGATGACCATCTCTTAACTCGTTTGGTGCTATTGTTTCTACTATTCACCTTTGTGTTAAATTTCCTGTATAGGATAACATCGTCGCAATGATGCATGCCGACCATAAGGATGCTCGGTAATGCTACAATGCTGTCCTAAAGACAAAAACAACATAAAAGGAGGCTACCCAACTGGTCAACTATGTTTACAATATAAAAAACATCCCAACCTTTGCCGAGTTGGATTTGCGAAATAATACTAGCTGACTTGCTCCAATAGGCGACTTACGCAAGGTACAACTGACTGATGCCGATCAATTCACTAACATTGGCTCTGTTTTCTCCACAGGTACCAAGCAAAATCTCGTCAAACTACTCAGGTCTAATTCTGACCTTTTCGTATGGATTCTTGCATACATGCTGGGAATCGACCCAAATTTCATATGCCATAGACTCGTCGTCAACCCTAATGCTCGTCCCGTGCGACAGAAAAAACGAAACTTGGGAATAGAAAAAAGAAATGCAGCAGTGGCAGAAACCCAGAAATTACTCGATGCAGGATTCATCCGAGAACTCCAATTTTCATCATGGTTAGAAAATGTGGTTATGGTAAAAAAAAGGACTCAAGAAAGTGGCGTATGTGTGGATTTTACAGATCTGAGTAAAGCATTTCCAAAAGATTCATATCCACTACCGAACATTGATAGACTGGTAGACATTTCAAGTACTCAGCTTCATGGATGCTTATTCCAGCTACAATCAGATACTAATGCACCCAGACGACAAAGACAAAATGGCGTTCATAACCGACCACGGTAATTTCTGTTATAAATTTATGCCTTTTGGGTTAAAAAATGCAGGTACTACTTACCAACGACTGTTGGACAAAGTCTTCAAAGACCAAATCAGACGGAACACTGAAATTTATGTTGATGACATGGTAGTCAAATCAAGTTCAAAAGAAACTCATCAGGCTGACCTTCTCGAAGTTTTTCAACAACTTCGGAAATATATTGCGAGGTTAAACCCTGAGAAAAATATATTTGGAGAGCATGGAGGAAAA
Source organism: Arachis ipaensis (assembly GCF_059453495.1). Classification (NCBI taxonomy): domain Eukaryota; kingdom Viridiplantae; phylum Streptophyta; class Magnoliopsida; order Fabales; family Fabaceae; genus Arachis; species Arachis ipaensis. The sequence goes on from NC_142444.1 coordinate 141,322,038, forward strand.
TTCCTTGGGTTCTTACTAACACAACGAGGAATATAAACAAACCTCGATAAATGTCAAGCTGTACTATGATGAAAAGTCATCTTATGCTAGCTTTTCAAGCATTTTTCACTTGTTTCATTAGGTTTTATGCACTTTCTTGCATTAGAAGTAAGTAATTTGAAGTGATTTTGCATGGTTTTGTTAAATCAATCAACCATCTTTTATTTGACACTAAATCATAAGGTTTAAGCTAAGATTAGTTGGTTTTTGAATAATTTATGAACCTTGTGAATTTGGTGATGCTTTAATTGGTTGTTTTGATTATTTGTTGGTGAAGAAATGGTTGAAAAAGGAATTTTTGGCACGCTTTGGACCTTAGGCCACACTTGGAAAGTATGACCTAAGAAAACAAAAGCGTGGTGCATCAACCAAGGAGGCAAAGGGCATAGCGCTCAGTGAACCCACTTAACTGAGCGCTAGCCCAGCACCAAACCAAACAAGGCCAAGGAAGCACCAAGGCCTATGGCGCTACGTGAAGAGAGTTAACTGAGCGCCCAAGGAAGCAAGCAAAATCAATAGCGCTCAGTTAACTTTGTTCACTTTTTCGTGCCTCCCCAAGGAAAAATGCAAGGCGCAACAACAAGGAAGGGGGCAGCCAGGTTTCGAACCAAGCACTTGGAGGACATGGAGGAAGCGCTACAAGCAAGTGAATTGACCAAAATGAAATGGCCAAGGTTCAAACCTTGGACCTTATGCAAACAAAAGGAACGCTAGTTACATCAATTAAGGAGCCAAGGTGGCCTCAACAAGTTTCGAACTTGGAGCTTCTTCACAAAGCAAAGGGGCGCTTAGTTCCCTTATCTAACTGAGCGCTACTCCTTGAAACCAAATTGGCAAAAGTGCAACCACCATGATTCGAACAAGGAAGCTCCCACCAAAACAAAAGGTGCTGCGTTAGGAGTTTCAACTGAGCGCTACTTGGGCCAAGGAAATTGCTCACACAATGCAACCAAGGAGGCTCGAATTTGGAGCCTTATGTAAGCAAAAGGGGCGCTCAGTTAACTTTGTTAACTTAGCGCTATGAGGGCTGCCCAAGGGAGTTTGTCACGCACCAAAAATTGAAGGCCAAAGGAAGCATGTGTAGCGCTCAGTTAAGTAACATAACTGAACGTTCCCCTGGAGCCATGCACGAGACAAAATGAGCCAAGGACCAAGCAAAATGAGCGCTCAGTTGGTTTAGTTAACTGAACGCTTCCCTAGGAGCTGCACCATGGTCCAATTTTAATTCAATTGCCACTTTGGATCCAATTCTTCACCAAATGAAAAGCCCACTCCAAATTCTAAAGATCAAAAATAGAAAGTGTATAAATAGGACTTAGTTTGAGTTAGAGAGAACCTTTTTACTTACTTTTAAATTTTTACTTTTCACTTTTGAACCTCCTTTTTGAATTGGGGGAATTGGGATTGAGAGCTGAGTTCTCTCCTCCTTGTTCTTACTTTTTCATTTCTTACTCTCTGTTTATGAATTTTGGGTTGAGATTAAAGGAATTTTGTTTCAATCTTTGATCTGCAATTCATCTTGTTCTTCTACTGCATAATTCAAATTTTCATTGGCTGTTGTTAATTTTCTTCTTCTGCAACTTATGCTTTTCTGCCTTGGATCTTGAATTGAGATTGAAGAGCTCCATTGATTCAAATTCTGATAATCATCTTTCACTCTTCCTCTCAATTGATCTAAGGATTTGATTTTAATCTTCTTTACTGCTTTCATCTTCTTTTCTTCTACAAATTGCTCTCTGTTGGATCAAGGAAGAAATTGAGATCTAGACTTGTTTTCTACTCTCATTGAGCCTCTGAGCTCTTGAATTTCTTTCTTAGTTCTTTCAATTGAGTTGAATTTACTTTCTGTTTTGTTCTTCACTGCAATTTTCCAATTCTGTTTAGATCTACTGCACTTACTTCATCTTCTTTACTTTTTGTTGTTAAATTCTGAATCCCAACATCCCACACCCCTTTATTATTCAAGCAATTTACATTTCTTGCACTCTAAGCTTCAGCTATTTACATTTCTTGCAATTTAAGTTTCAGTCATTTACATTACTTGCACTTTAAGATTCAGCACTTTTACTTCTTCTGCTCTTTAAATTACTGTCAATTCTCCCTCTCCCTTTACTTTCATGCAATTTAGCTCCTGTTGGTTACAATTCACTCAAATCATCACTTGTTTGCTTAACTAAACTAACCACCTAACTAAAATTACTCAATCTTTCAATCCCCGTGGGATCGATCTCACTCATGTGAGTAATTACTACTTGATGCGACCCAGTACACTTGCCGGTGAGTTTAGGTGTTGGAATCCGTTTCCAACCCATCAAGTTTTTAGCGCCATTTCCGGGGATTGATTAGATTGACAATGATTAAGTAAGGTGGTGGTCTAGATTAAGAATTTTTTTTCTTTATTTTTGTTCATTTCCTTTATTCTTAACTAGCACACTAACTATTTGAGACTTTGTCTCTACTAACTCTCACTGCACTCAAGCTACAGAGTGCTCTTGTATTTCTTGTTGTTGTGGTTTTATGACAGAAGCAAGGAGAGAGATCCCTACCTTCTGTGAACCTGACGAAAGAAATTTTCGAAGGTTAAGAAGAGAAGCAAGAGGGAAAGGCATTGTTGGAGAAGAGGATTTAGAGGAAGAATTCCAAGAAATGGAGGAACATTCAACAAATCCAACAAATCCACCAGTAGAAGTGGCCAACAAAAATGGTCAACCACAAAGAAGAGTATTGGCTTCCTATACATTTGCTAATCCAAGGCATTGTGGGAGTAGCATCCTTACCCCAAATGTCAATGCAAACAATTTTGAGTTGAAGCCCCAACTCATCACACTGGTACAAAACAACTTCTCCTATGGAGGAAGTCCAATAGAAGATCCGAACCAACACTTATCCACTTTTCTGAGGATTTGTGACACAGTGAAGTCCAATGGTGTGCATCCAGAAACATATAAATTACTGTTGTTCCCATTTTCATTGAGGGACAAGGCTGCTCAATGGCTTGAAACCTTTCCACAAGGAAGCATCACTAGCTGGGAGGATCTAGTGAATAAATTCTTGGCCAAATTCTACCCACCTCAAAGGATTATCAGGCTCAAGACTGAGGTGCAAACCTTCACACAGATGGATGCAGAATCTCTCTATGAGGCATGGGAAAGGTACAAGGCCCTGATTAGAAAATGCCCCCCTGAAATGTTCAATGAATGGGACATCCTTCAAAATTTCTATGAAGGGTTAACTCTTAAGGCTCAGGAGGCACTAGATCATTCAGCAGGAGGTTCTTTGCAACTTATGAAGACAGCAGAGGAAGCTCAAAACCTCATTGATATGGTAGCAAACAATCAATACTTCTTTGGCCACCAGAGCCAACACCAACCATCACAAAGAAAAGGAGTGCTAGAGTTAGAAGGAGTGGACACAATCTTAGCTCAAAATAAGGTAATGCAGCAGCAAATCCAACAACAATTTGAGCAGATGGCTAAAAGAATTGATAGCCTCCAAGTTGCAGCAGTGAATACAAGCCAACCATCAACCACATGGGGGCAAAAAGAAGAAAATCAAGAAGATCAGCAGCAAGAACAAATTCAATATGTGCACAACCAAGGCTCTGGCCAAAATGAAGTTTATGGTGACACCTACAATCCTTCTTGGAAGAACCATCCAAATCTTAGATGGGGGGATAACCATAATCAAAACCAGCAACCATGGCAAAGAAATTCAAACCAAAACAACTCAAGAAACAACCAGAACAACAACCAGCAAAACACAAACCACAATCCATATAGAAAACCCCAAAATAACTACCCAAATTCCAGCTACTATCCACCTAATAACCCAACCACTAACCAAAACGCCTATCATCCACCTTCAACACCTCACAACCAGCCACAAGTATCACAAGACACTCAAAGGATCTCCAACTTGGAGATATTGATAGAAAAGATGCTGAAGCACCAAGAGATAACAAGCAAGAATCAGGAAGCCTCAATAAGAAACCTAGAAATGCAGATGGGGCAACTATCCAAGCAAGTTGTAATTGAAAGGCCAACAAGCTCACTCCCAAGTAACACCATTCCAAATTCTAAAGAAGAGTGCAAGGCCATCCAATTAAGGAGTGGAAGGACTTTGGGGGAAGACAAAAAAGCCAACAAAAAGCCTATGGAGAGTGACGAGATCATTAACAAGAAGGATGAAGCTAATAACAAGGAAGAGATGATAGCAAGCAAGCAAGCTCAAGAGAAGCTTAAAGAGAAGGACGACCAGCCACAAAATTCAACGAAAGGGAAGCAAGCAATGGAGAAACCATCTCAAGGACAAAGGCAGGCAGTGAAAGCTTTCACACCCCCCTTGCCATACCCTCAAGGGTTCAACAAGGAAATTAAGGATCAACACTTTCCAAATTCCTTGAAGTCTTCAAGAAGTTGGAGATCAATATTCCCCTGGCTGAAGCATTAGAGCAAATGCCTCTATATGCAAAATTCTTGAAAGAGCTCATTAACAAAAAGAGAAGCTGGCAAGAGAAAGAAACCATTATGCTCACCGAAAAATGCAGTGCTGTGATCCAAAGGGGTATTCCACCAAAGCTTAAAGACCTAGGGAGCTTTGTGGTTTCATACACCATAGGCAAGATGACGTTAGAGAACGCTCTCTGCGATCTAGGTGCCAGTATCAACTTGATGCCCCTCTCAATGATGAGAAAGCTTTCCATAGAAGAAATCAAACCTACCCAGGATGTCACTGGTGATGGCCGATAGATCAATCAAGACACCCAATGGAGTTGTGGAAAATCTACTAGTAAAGGTTGGAGAATTTATCTTCCCTGCAGACTTTGTGATCTTGGACACAGAAGGGGAAGGAAACAACTCAATTATCTTGGGAAGACCATTTCTAGCTACAGCAAGAGCTACTATTGATGTAGAAAAGGGAGAAATGACCTTCAGGGTGCACAATGAGCAAATGATCATCAATGTTTTCAAATCAATGCAACATCCCCCTGAGCAAGAGAACTACATGAAGGTGGATATGATAGAAAGTCTGGTAGAAGAAATGTTCGAAGCCAATTGTCAAGAGCAACAGGAAGAAGAAGTGGAGGATGAGTTATTGGAAGATGACAACCAGGTGGAACAAGCAGAGGAAGTGGTAGAGATCTCCATTGAAGACAAGGAAAAGGATAAGCCAAAACAGGAGTTGAAGCCTCTTCCTCCTTACCTCAAATACATGTTTCTTGGAGAAGCAATCATAAACTCCTCCTTGAACATGGAAGAAGAAATAAGGTTGATTGAAGTGTTGAGAGCTCACAAGACAGCCTTGGGTTGGACAATTGATGATATCAAAGGCATCAGCCCTGCCATTTGTATGCATAAAATTTTGTTGGAGGGATAATCAAAACCTGTAGTTCAACCCCTAAAGAAGGCTCAACCCAGCCATGAAGGAGGTGGTTCAAAAAGAAGTCATGAAGCTATGGAATACTGGGATAATCTTTCCAATCTCTGACAGCTCATGGGTGAGTCCGATTCAAGTTGTATCAAAAAAAGGAGGAATGACAGTCATCACCAATGAGAGGAATGAGTTGATCCCCACCAGGACAGTGACTGGATGGAGGATGTGCATAGATTATAGAAGATTGAATGATGCTACAAGGAAAGATGATAAACCACAATTTTATGGTTTATCTTATGCTCAATTGAGTGGTTTTTATTAACTCTTTACCCACTTATTCATACTATTTGCATGGTTTTACTTTTTCCTTCCTGATTTTGTGCTATGATTGAAAACATGCTTCTTTGATCTTATATTTGCTAATTATTAATCTTCTCTTATTACCATTCGATACCTTGATATGTGCGTTAAGTATTTTTAGAGATTACAGGGCAGGAATGGCTTGGAGGATGGAAAGGAAGCATGCAAAAGTGGAAGGAATACAAGAAGTTGAAGGAACTGCAAAGCTGTCAGCCTGACCCTCTCGCACTAAAAATGTCATAACTTGAGCTACAAAGGTCCAAACGACGCGGTTTCAGTTGTGTTGGAAAGCTAACATCCGGGGCTTCGATTTGATATATAATTTGTCATAGTTTTCCTGACGCTAGGTGATGCAAACGCGTGCTCCACGCGGATGCGTTGCAGTGACAAAAATCAGCGTGGCAGATTTCTTCTCCAGCGATTTCTGGGCTGTTTTTGACCCAGTCTGTGGCTCAGAAAACACAGATTAGAGGCTATAAAGTGGGGGAATCCATTCATTCATGATGAAGTTTTAATATACACAAATTTTCATAATTTAGATATAGTTTTTAGAGAGAGAGGTTCTCTCCTCTCTCTTAGGATTTAGGATTTAGAATTAGGATTCCTCTTAAAGGATTTAGGATTCTTTATTATTTCAACTTACAATTTCTTCTGAGTTCCAGGTTCAATATTCCTTTTACTTTATATTTCTCTTTTACTTTCAGATACTTTAATGCTTTTATTTAATTACTTATGTTGCCAAATTGGCTTATGAACCATTCATGTTAGGATTTTCTTTACTTAATATAAATTGAGATATTTCAGATTTATGATTCTTATTTAGCTTTTTATATTCTTGGCTTTAATTGATTAACTGGAAACTCTTGAGTTATCAAACTTATCGTGGTTGTTAATTGTTATTTTTGCTAATTGAATTGAATTCCCCTAACTCTAGTCCTTTCTTAGGAGTTGGCTAGGACTTGAGGATCTAACTAATTAGTCCACTTGACTTTCCCTTGCTTTAGTAAAGGTTAACTAAGTGGGATTAAAACTTAATTCCCATCACCATCGATAAGGATAACTAGGATAGGACTTCCGAATTTTCATACCTTGCCAAGAGATTTTATTATTAATAATTTATTTTTCTTGTCATTTAAATTACCTGTTCCTTATCTTAAAAATTCCCAATTTACAAGACTCATAACCAATAATAAGAACACCTCCCTGCAATTCCTTGAGAAGATGACCCGAGATTTAAATACTTTGGTTATCAATTTTAAAGGGGTTTGTTACTTGTTACAACCAAACTTTTGTACGAAAGGATTTTCTGTTAGTTTAGAAGCTATACTTACAACGCGATCATATATTTGTGAATTTCTTTACCGACAGGAAATCAGTTCGTCAAAATGGCGCCATTGCCGAGGAATTGCAAACGTGTGTCTTATTATTGGTTATTGTAAATATTTACTTTTTGCTTGTTTATTTGTTTTTATTTTTGTTTTTATTTTTACTTTTTCAAAAATTAAGAGGTTATTGGTTTTTTTTAGTTATTAAAATTTTTTTAAAAATTTGTTTTTCGTGTTCATCTTGACCTTCAAGTTGTTCTTAGTTGTTCTCTTTGTTTTGATCTAAAAATTTTAAGTTTGGTGTCATTTTATTGTTTTTCTCTTTCCTCATTTAATTCAAAAATATCTTTTCTCTTTATTTTAATTGAATTTTCGAAATTTGCATAAAAAAAATTTCAGATTTTTATTTTAAAATTTTTATCTTATCTTATCTTAGTTTTAAATTTCAAAATTCAAATCTTTTTCAAAAATCATATTTTTTTTAAATCTTATCTTATCTTATTTCAAAAATCAAATTTCAAAATTCAAATTTCAAATTTTAAATTTGTTTTTATTTTCGTTTTTAATTTTTATTTGCTATTATGAGTTCTCACCCCATCGCTTTGAGTTTGGTCCCAATGCTGTTGCAAGGAATGGAAATTATAACAGGAACATGCATCAAGGTCAAAACAATCAGAGATGAAAGGAGCCACGAGGATCTGATCAACCCTTTCGGCAACATCACCTTCCAAGATACCATGGACAACGACCATCCTACAATGCATGCCAAGACAATAGATATGGTGGACCCCCTTGTAGTTACCAGCAAGCTCCATCATATGCCAATGAACTACCTCCTCAAAATAGCTTTGGACCACCATACTCACAAGCCCCTTTTTCACCATTCACCTCCATATGACCCTAACCCGTATCCACCATACCAACCACTTTATGAGCCAAATAAACCATACATAGAACCACCCCATTCCAATACAATTACTCTCATGAATCACCACCTTAATATACACCATCTCCTTATCATTATCAAGATGAACCACCTCTGTATTATGAGCCCTCTCTTCCAACCAATGAACCCTCATATCCACCCCAATCTCCAATGGATGACAAACTTCGTGTTCTTCTTCAAGGACAAGTGAAGATGCAAAGGGACGTACTGGAACTCACTACTGCCTTAACCGATGTAGTAAATAAATTAGCTTCCCAACATCTGAGCACTCAAAGTACTCCCATGGCTGCATGTGGAGAATCAAAAGAAGAGCGTAGCATGAAGGAGACACTAGAAACTTCGCTGGACAATAAGGAACATGCCTTTGTACTGGAACAAGTGGAGAAATCCATAATAGTTGAAGAGGAAGAAATAGTTGCAGACTTAGGAGATGCTGAACCTCCATGGGAAAGTCAGGTTATAGAACCTCCTTCCAAGGCGATTGAAATTGATGCTGGGGAGGGTGTACAACCTCCAAGGCATATCATAGTTGAAAACTTGGAAGAGGTTGGTCAAGAGATGGAGATTAAAGAAGAAGAAGCACAGCCTCCCATGCCCTTGGTGAGCAATGAAGAAGAGATTGAATTGGAAGAAAGCTACCAAGAAGAAGAGGTTGATATTGAAGAAACTTGCAAAGAGGTGGAAGTTGTCAGAAAAGAGCACAAGGGAGTGGAGCTTGCAAATTCGTTAGAAATACCTCCCCCTAAGTTGCCATCATCCTTCACAACATTCAAGTGGGTAAAATTCATATCCCTTAGCTTTCTAATTTCACTTGAATATGGGCTACTGGAGATGGATGGTCAACTTAGAGCTCTTTGTGGCATTAAGAGTAAGAGGAAGATGGTTAGTGGTTGGAGTTGTCAAGCAAGGTTCAACATGGTTGTGTGCTCAAGGTTTAAATGCAAGGGTTGGTATAAAGCTCAACTGAATGGGTCTAGGAAGTTGTTTGGCCGCTTTAGTGAGAATTTAGATTGCTTGCTACCCGGATGGAATCATGATGATCAACAAGAAGACGAGTGCAAAAGCAAGATTTGGGACCCCGGAATTCAGTCTAGAAATCAACACTCTTGGGGCCTTGTCACTTGCTTTAACTTGCTTGAAGGCTTTCTGCGCCTAGTTTGGGACCCCGGAGGCCATTGGAATCACAAACATTGGTGGAGATTCATGGATGAGTTCAAGCACAAGCCACCATAACAAAGGACTCCCCAAATGTCCAACTTAAGGACTTTAACTAAAAGTGTTAGGTGGGAGACAACCCACCATGGTATGATCGTTCCTTTTTCAATTTTAATTTTATTTCGTTTTGTTTGTTTTTTAGTCTTATTTTATTTCACTGAACCTGGAATTATTCAAAACATCCACATTAGCAGTGCATTTTGCATTCTACAAAAAAAAATAAAAAATAAAAAAATAAATAAAAAATAAATAAATAGAAGAAAAATGGCACGCAACGCGTCCGCGTCATATGTGCGTTGGGAAGAAAACAAGATTGAACAAAGAGTCACGCGAAAGCGTGGCTGGAGGCGTGCCTTTGGCACAAACATGCCCACGTGTCTGCGTCAACCACGCGGCCGCGTCATTTGGAAATTACGTCTCCCACGCGTCCGCGTCACCCACGCGAATGCGTGGCCCTGTAAAATCGACGTAAACGGGTGTTTGGTAGCAAGTTAGGCTGGAATGGGGCTGGAACGGTGCTAAAAGCACAAGCCTTACCACGTGAATGCGTGCCCCACGCGTCCGCGTCGTTCTTCAAAGTATGGCCATTCACGCGATCGCGTCAACCACGCTACCGCGTCACCCAGATTTTTGACAAAATACATTTAAAACAGAGAGTTGCGCGACCGCGAGGCTGCCCTCGCGCTAATGGCACAAATCAATCCATGCGAACGCGTGACCCATGCGTCCGCGTCACTTCATAGAAGCGCTATCCGCGCGAACGCGTAACCCACGCGCTCGCGTCGCCTGCGCCGCACAACTTATCCAGATCAGCGCCAATTATCTTATCTTTTCTTTTCTAAATCCTAATTTCTTCTATCTTTTCTTCTATCTTCTTCCTTTTCTTACTTTCTTCTTCTTCATCTCTTTAACTTCTCATCCCTCTTCACTTCCATTCTATTTCATTTAATTTATTTGCATACATTCATTTATTGCATTATTTTCATTGGTGTTAGAAATTTATTTGGGTCATTATTTTCTATATCTTGCTTGTGGATTATTAAAGGAATTGTTTGACAATTATATATTACTTTTTAAAGGGTTGCTTGCATGTTTAATTTAATACATTTAATAACTTATTTACCATGCATGCTATGTGTCTGTGAAAACGCCCGTATGGCATTATGCACTATTTTTAGATTTCTTTTATTCTACTACTCTAAATGCTTGCTTTTCACAAAACCCTTTTTATATTTTATTAATTAAATATAATTGTTATTACAATCATGTTGTTAGTTTGAAAGACTTGGTAATCTAACTTGAACATTGAATGCTTCATCTATGCTACTCATGCCTTTGCCAGCATGCCAATAAACACCTTGCATTTAATTGTCATCATATACACTTGCTATATTTTCATTGATGATTTTTCACATGTAGTCATGACCATGTGTTAACGTCATTCTTCCTTGCTGTGCATTGATTACCACATTTCCCGCTCTCTTCCTTGCTCTAACCCTTAGCTTTAAAAGTTACTTTCTTTTTCCCTTTTCAGGATGGCCACCAAGAATGGTAAAGAGAAAGCTACTCCAAAACCACCGGCAAGGATGATGAGCGGATAATTTATACGCTTTTTGGCATTATTTTTAGTATGTTTTTAGTAGAATCTAGTTACTTTTAGGGATGTTTTCATTAGTTTTTATGTTAATTTCACATTTCTGGACTTTACTATGAGTTTGTGTATTTTTCTGTGATTTCAGGTATTTTCTGGCTGAAATTGAGGGACTTGAGCAAAAATCAAATTCAGAGGTTGAAGAAGGACTGCTGATGTTGTTGGATTCTGACCTCCTTGAACTCAAAGTGGATTTTCTGGAGCTACAGAACTCAAACTGGCACGCTTCCAATTGCTTTGAAAAGTAGACATCTAGGGCTTTCCAGCAATGTATAATAGTCCATACTTTGCCCGAGTTTAGACGACGTAAAAGGGCGTTGAACGCCAGTTCTACGCTGCTGTCTGGAGTTAAACGCCAAAAACACGTCACAAACTAGAGTTGAACGCCAGAAATACGTTACAACCTGGCGTTCAACTCCAGAAAGAGCCTCTGCACGTGTAACATTCAAGCTCAGCCCAAGCACACACCAAGTGGACCCCGGAAGTGGATTTATGCATCAATTACTTACTTCTGTAAACCCTAGTAACTAGTTTAGTATAAATAGGACTGTTTACTAGTGTATTAGACATCTTGGGACGTCTGGTTCTTAGATCATGGGGGCTGGCCATTCGGCCATGCCTGAACCTTTCACTTATGTATTTTCAACGGTAGAGTTTATACACTCCATAGATTAAGGGGTGGAGCTCTACTGTTCCTCAAAGATTAATGCAAAGTACTACTGTTTTTCTATTTCAATTCAACTTGTTCCGCTTCTAAGATGTTCATTCGCACTTCAACCTGAATGTGATGAACGTGACAATCATCATCATTTCCTATGAACGCGTGCCTGACAACCACTTCTGTTCTACTTTAGATTGAATGAGTATCTCTTGGATCTCTTAATCAGAATCTTCGTGGTATAAGCTAGATTGATGGCGGCATTCATGAGAGTCCGGAAAGTCTAAACCTTGTCTGTGGTATTCTGAGTAGGACTCTGGGATTGAATGACTGTGACGAACTTCAAACTCGCGAGTGCTGGGCGTAGTGACAGACGCAAAAGGAGGGTGAATCCTATTCCAGTATGATCGAGAACCTCAGATGATTAGCCGTGCTGTGACAGAGCATTTGGACCATTTTCACAAGAGGATAGGATGCAGCCATTGACAAGGGTGATGCCTCCAGACGATTAGCCATGCAGTGACAGCGCATCGGACCATTTTCCAGAGAGGATTAAAAGTAGCCATTGACAACGGTGATGTCCTTACATAAAGCCAGCCATGGAAAGGAGTAAGACTGATTGGATGAAGACAGCGGGAAAGCAGAGATTCAGAGGAACGAAAGCATCTCTATACGCTTATCTGAAATTCTCACCAATGAATTACATAAGTGCTTCTATCCTTATTTTCTATCTATTTATTATTTATGTTCAAAAACTCCATAACTATTTTATATCCGCCTGACTGAGATTTACAAGGTGACCATAGATTGCTTCATACCAACAATCTCCGTGGGATCGACCCTTACTCACGTAAGGTTTATTACTTGGACGACCCAGTGCACTTGCTGGTTAGTTGTATCAAAGTTGTGAGTGAAAAACGATTTATTAAGACATGCGTACAGAGTTTCTGGCGCCGTTGCCTGAGATCACAATTTCGTGCACCAAGTTTTTGGTGCCGTTGCCGGGAATTGTTCGAGTTTGAACAACTGACGGTTCATCTTGTTGCTCAGATTAGGTAATTTTCTTTTTGTTTTATTTTCAAAAAAAAAATTTTCAAAAATTTCTCCTTTGTTTTCGAAAAAAATTTTAGAATAAAAATGTTTTCAAAAATATATTTTTCTTCAGAATTTTTAAGAATGAATTCTAGTGTTTCATGAAGCATGTTGAAGCTTGGCTGGCTGTAAAGCCATGTCTAATTCTTTTGGATAGGGAATGTCAGGCGTGTCATGTCTGAGTTACATACTAAAGCTTGGCTGGCTATTAAGTCATGTCTGACCCTTTGATTGGAGCTTTAGTTTAAAGAGCATAAGATTCCTGGAATTCATATTAAAAATTTTGGAATCCTTATTTTTCTTTTTCAAAATGATTTTCGAAAAAAAAATTAAAAGAAAATACAAAAAAATTCATAAAATCGTAAAAAAAAAATATATTTTTTGTATTTCTTGTTTGAGTCTTAAGTCAGATTTAAAGTTTGGTGTCAATTGCATGTTCATCTTGCATTTTTCGAAAAATTCATGCATTCATGGTGTTCTTCATGATCTTCAAGTTGTTCTTGGTAAGTCTTCTTGTTTGATCTTGATGTTTTCTTGTTTTGCATCTTTTCTTGTTTTTCATGTGCATTTTTGCATTCATAGTGTCTAAACATGAAAGATTTCTAAGTTTGGTGTCTTGCATGTTTTCTTTGCATATAAAAATTTTCAAATATAAGTCTTGATGTTCATCATGACGTTCAAAGTGTTCTTGGTGTTCATCTTGACATTCATAGTGTTCTTGCATGCATTCATTGTTTTGATCCAAAATTTTCATGCATTGAGTCTTTTTCATGTTTTTCCCTCTCATCAAAAAAAATTTTCAAAAATCAAAAAATATCTCCCCCTTTTTCTCTCATAAATTTCGAAAATTTGGATTGACTTTTTCAAAAAATTTTAAAATCTAGTCGTTTTTATGAGTCAAATCAAATTTTCAATTTTTATCTTTTTCAAAATCTTTTTCAAAAATCATATCTTTTTCACTTTTCTTATTTATTTTCGAAAATTTTTAAAATATTTTTCAAAAATCTTTTTCTTATCTTTATCTCCTAATTTTCGAAAATAACATCATCAATTAATGTTTTGATTCAAAAAAACTTCAAGTTTGTTACTTACTTGTTAAGAAAGATTCAAACTTTAAGTTCTAGAATCATATCTTGTGATTTCTTGTGAATCAAGTCATTAATAGTGATTTTTAAAATCAAATCTTTTTCAAAACTAATTTTAATCATATCTTTTCAAAAATATCTTCTTATCTTATCTTTTTCAAAATTTGATTTCAAAATATCCTTTCTAACTTCTTATCTTCTTATCTTTTCAAAATTGATTTGCAAATTTGTTTTAACTAACTAACTAACTTTTTGTTTGTCTCTTATCTTTTTCAAAACTATCTAACTAACTCTCTCTCTCTAATTTTCGAAAATATCTTCCCTCTTTTTCAAAATTTCTTTTTAATTAATTAATTATTTTAATTTTTTATTTTAATTTTCGAAAATTACTAACCTTTTTCAAAAACAATTTTCGAAAATCACTAACTCTTTTTCAAAAATTATTTTCGAAAATTCTCTTTCTCTCTCATCTCCTTCTTTTCTTCTACTCACACAGGGACCTCTATACTGTGGTAAAAAGGACCCCTATTATTATTATTTTTCTGTCCCTCTTTTTCATATGAGCAGGAGCAAGGACAAGAACATTCTTGTTGAAGCAGATCCAGAACCTGAAAGGACTCTGAAGAGAAAACTAAGAGAAGCTAAATTACAACAATCCAGCAAGCACCTTTCAGAAATTTTCGAACAAGAAGAGGAGATGGCAGCCGAAAATAATAATAATGCAAGGAGGATGCTTGGTGACTTTACTGCACCTAATTCCAATTTACATGGAAGAAGCATCTCCATTCCTGCCATTGGAGCAAACAATTTTGAGCTGAAACCTCAATTAGTTTCTCTGATGCAGCAGAACTGCAAGTTTCATGGACTTCCATCTAAAGATCCTTTTCAGTTCTTAACTGAATTCTTGCAGATCTGTGATACTGTTAAGACTAATGGAGTAGATCCTGAAGTCTACAGGCTCATGCTTTTCCCTTTTGCTGTAAGAGACAGAGCTAGAATATGGTTGGACTCTCGACTTAAGGATAGCCTGAACTCTTGGGATAAGCTGGTCAAGGCTTTCTTAGCCAAGTTCTTTCCTCCTCAAAAGCTGAGCAAGCTTAGAGTGGATGTTCAAACCTTCAGACAGAAAGAAGGTGAATCCCTCTATGAAGCTTGGGAGAGATACAAAGGACTGACCAAAAAGTGTCCTTCTGACATGCTTTCAGAATGGACCATCCTGGATATATTCTATGATGGTCTGTCTGAATTAGCTAAGATGTCATTGGATACTTCTGCAGGTGGATCCATTCACCTAAAGAAAACGCCTGCAGAAGCTCAAGAACTCATTGACATGGTTGCTAATAACCAGTTCATGTACACTTCTGAATGGAATCCTGTGAATAATGGGACGCCTATGAAGAAGGGAGTTCTTGAAATTGATACTCTGAATGCTATATTGGATTAGAATAAAATATTGACTCAGCAAGTCAATATGATTTCTCAGAGTCTGAATGGAATGCAAGCTGCATCCAACAGTACTCAAGAGGCAACTTCTGAAGAAGAAGCTTATGATCCTGAAAACCCTGCAATAGCAGAGGTAAATTATATGGGTGAACCTTATGGAAACACCTATAATCCATCATGGAGAAATCATCCAAATTTCTCATGGAAGGATCAACAAAAGCCTCAACAAGGCTTTAATAATGGTGGAAGAAATAGGTTTAACAATAGTAAACCTTTTCCATCATCCACTCAGCAACAGACAGAGAATTCTGAGTAGAATCCATCTAGTTTAGCAAATTTAGTCTCTGATCTATCTAAGGCCACTGTAAGTTTCATGAATGAAACAAGGTCCTCCATTAGAAATTTGGAGGCACAAGTGGGCCAGCTGAGTAAAAGGATCACTGAAATCCCTCCTAGTACTCTCCCAAGCAATACAGAAGAAAATCCAAAAGGAGAGTGCAAGGCCATTGACATAGTCAACACGGCCGAACCTGGAGAGGAAGGGGAGGACGTAAATCCCAGTGAGGAAGACCTCCTGGGACGTCCAGTGATCAATAAGGAGTTTTCCTTTGAGGAACCAAAGGAATCTGAGACTCATCTAGAGACCATAGAGATTCCATTGAACCTCCTTATGCCCTTCATGAGCTCTGACGAGTATTCATCTTCTGAAGAGAATGAGGATGTTACTGAAGAGCAAGTTACCAAGTACCTTGGTGCAATCATGAAGCTGAATGCCAAATTATTTGGTATTGAGACTTGGGAAGATGAACCTCCCTTGTTCACCAATGAACTAAGTGATCTGGATCAACTGAGATTGCCTCAGAAGAAACAAGATCCTGGAAAGTTCGTAATACCTTGTACCATAGGCAACATGATCTTTGAAAAGGCTCTGTGTGACCTTGGTTCAGGGATAAACCTCATGCCCCTCTCTGTAATAGAGAAACTGGGAATCTATGGGGTACAAGCTGCTAAAATCTCATTAGAGATGGCAGATAATTCAAGAAAATAGGCTTATGGACAAGTAGAGGACGTGTTAGTAAAGGTTGAAGGCCTTTACATCCCTGCTGATTCCATAATCCTTGATACTGGGAAGGATGAGGATGAATCCATCATCCTTGGGAGACCTTTCCTAGCCACAGCAAGAGCTGTGATTGATGTTGACAGAGGTGAATTAGTCCTTCAATTGAATGAGGACTCCCTTGTGTTTAAAACTCAAGGACATCCTTCTGTAAACATGGAGAGGAAGCATAAAAAGCTTCTCTCAAAACAGAGTCAACCAGAGCCCCCACAGTCAAACTCTAAGTTTGGTGTTGGGGAGTCTCAACAATGCTCTGAACATCTGTGAGGCTCCATGAGAGCCCACTGTCAAGCTATTGACATTAAAGAAGCGCTTGTTGGGAGGCAACCCAATTTTTATTTATCTAATTCTATTTTTCTTGTTCTTGCATGTTTTATTAGGTTCATGATCATGTGGAGTCACAAAATAAATATAAAAATTAAAAACGGAATCAAAAATAGCAGAAGAAAAATCACACCCTGGAGGAAGACCTTACTGGCGTTTAAACGCCAGTAAGAAGCATCTGGCTGGCGTTCAACGCCAGAACAGAGCATGGTTCTGCCGCTGAATGCCCAAAATGGGCAGCATCTGGGCGTTTGAATGCCAGAATTGCACCCTGGAGAAGAGCTGGCGCTGAACGCCCAGAACAAGCATGGTTCTGGCGTTCAACGCCAGAAATGGGCAACAAATGGGCGTTCAACGCCTAGAACAAGCACCAATCTGGCGCTGAACGCCCAGAGTTGTGTGCAAAGGCATTTTGCATGCCTAATTTGGTGCAAGGTTGTAAATCCTTGAACACCTCAGGATCTGTGGACCCCACAGGATCACCTCAGGATCTGTGTACCCCACAGGATCTCCACCTACCTCCACTCACTTCTTCTCACCCCTCTTTCACACAATCCCATAAACACTCTTCCCCAAAACTCTTCACCAATCACCTCAATCTCTCTTCCCTATCACCACTTCACCACTCACATCCATCCACTCTTCCCCATAAACCTACCTCATAAACACCACCTACCTTCAAAATTCAAAATCAATTTCCCACCCAAACCCACCCTATATGGCCGAAACCTTACCCCCCCTCCCTTCCCTATATATAGCCCTCCATTCCTCCTCATTTTCACACAACACAACCCTCTCTTCCCCTTCTTGGCCGAAACACATCTCTCTCTCCCTCTCCTCCATTTCTTCTTCTTCATCATCTCTTCTTTCTTGCTCGAGGGCGAGCAATATTTTAAGTTTGGTGTGGTAAAAGCATAAGCTTTTTGTTTTTCTATTACCATTGATGGCACCTAAGACCGGAGAATCCTCTAGAAAAGGGAAAGGGAAGACAAAAGCTTCCACCTCCGAGTCATGGGAGATGGAAATATTCATCTCCAAAGCTCATCAAAACCACTTGTATGATGTTGTGGCCAAGAAGAAGGTGATCCCCGAGGTCCCTTTCAAGCTCAAGAAGAATGAGTATCCGGAGATCCGACATGAAATCCAAAGAAGAGGTTGGGAAGTTCTAACAAATCCCATCCAACAAGTCGACATCCTAATGGTTCAAGAGTTCTATGCCAAAGCATGGATCACTAGGAACCATGATCAAAGTAAGAACCCAAACCCAAAGAATTATATTACAATGGTTCGGGGAAAATACTTAGATTTTAGTCCGGAAAATGTGAGGTTGGCGTTTAACTTGCCTATGATGCAAGGAGATGTACGCCCCTACACTAGAAGGGTCAACTTTAATCAAAGGTTGGACCAAGTCCTCATGGACATATGTGTGGAAGGAGCTCAATGGAAGATTGACTCCAAAGGCAAGCCGGTTCAACTAAGAAGACTGGACCTCAAGCCTGTGGCTAGAGGATGGTTGGAGTTCATCCAACGCTCCATCATCCCCACTAGCAACCGATCTGAAGTTACTGTGGATCGGGCCATCATGATCCATAGCATCATGATTGGAGAGGAAGTAGAAGTTCATGAAGTCATCTCCCTTGAATTCTACAAAATAGCCGAAAAGCCCTCTCCTGGGGCAAGGCTAGCTTTTCCTCATCTTATTTGCCATCTATGTTACTCAGCTGGAGCTTTCATAGAAGGAGACATTCCCATTGAGGAAGAGAAGCCCATCACTAAGAAAAGGATGGAGCAAGCAAGAGAGCCCATTCATGGATCTCAAGAGACGCATGAAGCTCATCACCATGAGATCCCAGAGATGCCTCAAATGCATTTTCCTCCACAAAACTATTGGGAGCAAATCAACACCTCCCTAGGAGAATTAAGTTCCAACATGGGACAACTAAGGGTGGAACATCAAGAGCACTCCATCATCCTTCATGAAATAAGAGAAGATCAAAAAGTAATGAGGGAGGAGCAACAAAGACAAGGAAGAGACATAGAAGAGCTCAAGGACATCATTGGTTCCTCAAGAAGGAAACGCCACCATCACTAAGGTGGACTCATTCCTTGTTCTTAAAATCTCTGTTTTTCGTTTTCTTTAAGTGCTTATCCATGTTTGTGTCTTATTACATGATCATTAGTATTTAGTAACTATGTCTTAAAGTTATGAATGTCCTATGAATCCATCACCTCTCTTAAATGAAAAATGTTTTAATTCAAAAGAACAAGAAGTACATGAGTTTCGAATTTATCCTTGAACTTAGTTTAGTTATATTGATGTGGTGACAATGCTTCTTGTTTTCTGAATGAATGCTTGAACAGTGCATATGTCTTTTGAAGTTGTTGTTTAAGAATGTTAAATATGTTGGCTCTTGAAAGAATGATGATAAGGAGACATGTTATTTGATAATCTGAAAAATCATGAAAATGATTCTTGAAGCAAGAAAAAGCAGCAAAGAACAAAGCTTGCAGGAAAAAAAATAGGCAAAAAAAAAAAGAGAAAAAGCAAGCAGAAAAAGCCAAAGCTCTTAAAACCAAAAGGCAAGAGCAAAAAGCCAATAGCCCTTAAAACCAAAAGGCAAGGGTAACAAAAAGGATCCCAAGGCTTTGAGCATCAGTGGATAGGAGGGCCTAAAGGAATAAAATCCTGGCCTAAGCGGCTAAACCAAGCTGTCCCTAACCATGGGGGCTGGCCATTCGGCCATGCCTGAACCTTTCACTTATGTATTTTCAACGGTAGAGTTTCTACACTCCATAGATTAAGGTGTGGAGCTCTGCTTTTCCTCAAAGATTAATGCAAAGTACTACTGTTTTTCTATTTCAATTCAACTTGTTCCGCTTCTAAGATGTTCATTCGCACTTCAACCTGAATGTGATGAACGTGACAATCATCATCATTCCCTATGAACGCGTGCCTGACAACCACTTCCGTTCTACTTTAGATTGAATGAGTATCTCTTGGATCTCTTAATCAAAATCTTCGTGGTATAAGCTAGATTGATGGCGGCATTCATGAGAGTCCGGAAAGTCTAAACCTTGTCTGTGGTATTCCGAGTAGGACTCTGGGATT
The DNA here is from genome assembly GCF_059453495.1 of Arachis ipaensis. Taxonomy (NCBI): domain Eukaryota; kingdom Viridiplantae; phylum Streptophyta; class Magnoliopsida; order Fabales; family Fabaceae; genus Arachis; species Arachis ipaensis. Next base: position 141,341,775 of record NC_142444.1, read on the forward strand.
GAATGACTGTGACGAACTTCAAACTCGCGAGTGCTGGGCGTAGTGACAGACACAAAAGGAGGGTGAATCCTATTCCAGTATGATCGAGAACCTCAGATGATTAGCCGTGCTGTGACAGAGCATTTGGACCATTTTCACAAGAGGATAAGATGCAGCCATTGACAAGGGTGATGCCTCCAGACGATTAGCCATGCAGTGATAGCGCATCGGACCATTTTCCAGAGAGGATTAAAAGTAGCCATTGACAACGGTGATGTCCTTACATAAAGCCAGCCATGGAAAGGAGTAAGACTGATTGGATGAAGACAACGGGAAAGCAGAGATTCAGAGGAACGAAAGCATCTCTATACGCTTATCTGAAATTCTCACCAATGAATTACATAAGTGCTTCTATCCTTATTTTCTATCTATTTATTATTTATGTTCAAAAACTCCATAACTATTTTATATCCGCCTGACTAATATTTACAAGGTGACCATAGCTTGCTTCATACCAACAATCTCCGTGGGATCGACCCTTACTCACGTAAGGTTTATTACTTGGACGACCCAGTGCACTTGCTGGTTAGTTGTATCGAAGTTGTGAATGAAAAATGATTTATTAAGACGTGCTTACAGAGTTTCTAGCACCGTTGCCTGAGATCACAATTTCGTGCACCAAAGGACATGAACAAAAAGAGCCCCAACTGGGGAACCACAACCCCCATCCACTTGCACATCTTAGCATGCACCGAGGACGGTGCAATCTTTAAGTGTGGGGAGGTCGATACTGACTTCCAGGGTTAGTTATCTTCTTTTCAACACCAATACTCTATTTTCTTTATTTGTTCATTGTTGCATTTGCATATTTGTTTGATTTTATGCATTTAGTTACTACTTGGTTGAAGTAATATTTTTTTTTTCAAGAAATTTTTATAGTATTTCACTAATTTAAATTGAAAAATTTTTTGTTAAATTTGTTTGAAGTTGTATTTGGAACATAGTTTAAAAAGCTAAGAACACACAACCCGTGAAATTTTGAGCTTAATTATATGGTTACATTATTTAACCATAAATATTTTATTCTTGTGTGTTTTCTTCTCTATAATTGTAATCTTTACTTTGTTCCACTTTATATGTCCATTATTCAGTGTATTTACATGCTTGCATATGATTGAGGCCATTACTTGTTTTCACTCACTTATCCCAAATAAGCCTACCCTTTTATGTCACCCTTATTAGCCACTTTGAGCTTTTTAACCCCCTCTATTCCATAACCACATTACTAGCCTTAAGCAGAAAAACAAAATAAAAATCCCAAGTTGAATTCTTGGTTAGCTTAAGATAGATATTGTGTATAAATTAAATATGGGAAATTTTATGGGAACATGGGATGATAAAAAAAAAGGGAATTAAATTGAATAAGTTATTTCAAGGTTTGGGAAGCATGCTCATGTGAAATCAAAATAATTAAATTACCATGTGCATTGAAAAAACAAATTTAAGTAATTAAATAAGGGGATACAAAAATTTCCCCAATGCAAAATAAAAAGAATCAATGCACATGGAACAAAATTCAAAAATAAGTTTGATACATGAGCATGTAATACAAAAGTGGGAAAAATTTGGGTAGCTAGGTAAAGCATTTTAAATTATATAAAATATGTATATGTTAGGTGAGATCTTAGACTAATCAAGAATTCACTTTGTTAGCTCACTTAGCCTTTTATATATATATATATATATATATATATATATATATATATATATATATATAGAAATATGCCCAGTCTCCCCTCCCCCCCTCTCACAAACCCGCTCTCCGCTACTACAAGGAAGCACTTCAACACCAATATCACAATCATCCTTTACAAGCTTCAAAGCTTTAAGTTCATGCAAAGAATCAGTGTCACAATATGCAGAGGCGCGATACTTCACATCAACATGAACCCAATTATAAATGTCCTCCTTTTTTACCTCCACCACTTTATCATTTTCTCTATCCATTGCCGAAGCAAAAATGAAGAAACAAACAAACAACACTAACCTTTTGATGTCATGTCTCTTTCAACACCCAAGACAAAGATCCATATTAAGAAGCTTTCTCTTTTCCAAGAAAAAAAAACGGCAGATAAACCCACTACACAATGCCCCCACTAAGTTAGTGGTCAATTTAAAAAAACTGTTTACTTTCCATTGGTGATGAACGGTAGTGATCTCTTCTCAAGAAAAACACAAGAATTTATTACAACCATGGTTCTGAAAATTGGACCGGACTGGCTGGTTCGACCGGATTAACTGGGAACCGGTCAGTTAGCCGGTCCGGTTGACGTCTAAAACCAGTCTGAAAAAACCGGTGAAAAAATCGGCCGGGTTTTTTGAAGGTCCGGTTCTCCTTATTCAGCACAAAACGGCGTCGTTTTGGTTAGGGAAAAAAAAAAGAAAAAGTGAAAAACGCGCAGAAGACCCCAATCCCCTCTACCTTCTATCTCACTCTTGAGTCTCACCAAAATGGAAAAATCCCTAGCCCTATCAGGGCAAACAGCCGCCGCTACTCTGTCCTCGCCGTGAAGCCCGTCTCTATCCTCGCCGTCGCCGTGAAGACCCCAATCCCCTCTCACTTTCTGTGCGTAGTGCGAATGTACCCGTGCCGCCGTGGACTCTTTGCCGTCGCCGTGAGTTCTTCAATCTTCGCCGTCCATCAACATCTTCTTTGTGGTCTTCTTTATTTTCACTGATTTTCTCCCTTTTCACTTTAGTTTTTGATTTGTTTCCTCTGTTGTGGCTGGAACGAGTTATTGATTTTTTATTTTTTTGTTAATTTTATTTATTCTGATTTCTGAGTTGCTTCACTTGCTTGTTGCTGATTTTTTTTATTCTCAGTTGATGGTGCTATGATGCATTGCTTCACTACATTATTTATGTTGAATTTTTTCTGGTTTTGAGTTGTTTATAACTTTATGCTATGATTCTGAGTTGTGTACGAGTTTATGCTGATTTTTCTGATTTGGTGATTTTGCTTTTTGATCTTCTTGCAGTCATCTCTCTCCATCGGGACCCCAGAACCCCGGTGACCCCATTCTCAACCAATGGGTTCAAGATGGCTGATCCGTCACTCAGGAAAAAATCCAAGATCTCATCGCATGCCTCTGTCGGAGACGCTGCTATACGCACGCCCTTGAGGTTTTACACTTCAAGTTCCAACGTTTACTTTTCTTTTAGGATATAATGAAGCCTATTCAATGGCACCCTTTCATCTAAAACACTGAATGCAGCTAGTTTCTAATTGGGATTCGTGTTCATCTTTTAGTGACCGACAATATAAGTTGTAATCGGATCATTGTTTTGTTTCATTTATTTAGGCAAAGTTTGTGCAAGTTGAAAATGATGTTCTGTTCTATGTTACTTTGATGCTAGTTTATTTAGTTAGTTTATGGTATACGATAAGATACTATGGTGGTGTTTGTTTTATTAATCTATTCACATCTAATGGGATAAGGATAAGTTCAATTTGGTGTATTGTTATGGTAATCACCCTCTTGTGCCTCGAATATTTAGCTTTAACACTTTTAAGAGTCTCATTTTGGTTCTTTGTGTTTGCTGTGGTATGTTAACAGGTGCCTCCTCACATAGCATTTTTGTATTTCTTGTTGTATGAAATGAGAAAGGAGTGGAATCTGTAATGCCACATACCTGTGTAAATAAATTGATGCAAAAAATTCTCATTTTTTTATCCAATTGCTTGTTTGAGAATTCATTTTAATTTATAAATTTTAATATTTGAATTTGATTATGAACTTTTAATGATAAATTATGTATAATTTATTATGTGAAATTGTGAAATTTTAAATTTTATTAGTTTAGAAGTCATTAAATTTAAATATTTGAAATTATATATTGAACTTTTAATAATTTTATTGTATATTTAATTAAACCGGTTCAACCCCGGTTAGACCCCGATTGGACCAGTAAACCATTAAACCAGTCAATACACCGGTTCATTGACCGGTCCGGTTCTCGCAACCTTTATTACAACACAATCTACGAAGATACAATTATTTTTCATTACAAGTTTAAAAGCCCAAACTTGTCAAATACGACACGCATTGAGCTTGGGGGCTCATAATGTAGCGCTACCCCAAACTGAGGTATAACTACCAAACTAAAAGCTTGAACTTGCTAACGTAAGTTCGGCAAGTCAAGCTTAGAGGCTATGTACCGTATCCCTTATTAATTAGTCAAAACGAGTTATACCTCGGTAAAAGCAAAAATCATTCACCGAAACAACCCTCTCTCGATATCTTGAACTCCCCTTAGATCTCGAAAATAGTCACCGGCTCATTCACCTGGAACGACTATAAATACTATTCTCAGCCAAAGATAGAGGAGGATATAAGACGAAAGACACTCAAAGTACTTACCTCTTGATATTTTTAATACTCTGGTAGATATCATACTGACTTGGGAGTCTGAGTCTTTTTTGCAGGTTCTACGACCGGGTCCCGGCTCTCGGCTCCAAGGACTATCCGAGCTCACTACACAGAGGACCTCGAGTGATTCCCTCAGACGATGAAGTTACAGCTCAGAACATCCTCGGCAGAAACAATATAAAAGGTATTTTTAAAAAAATTATAAAAATATTTTAATATTTTATTGATATTAAAATATAAATTAATATTTTAGTTATTTTAAATTTTTTAAATTATATAAATAAAATAGTTTTTGTTTTAATAAATAATAATATATATTATTTCTAAATTCATTTCAATAATACAAATTAACTATAAAATTGGATATTCTGATACATATTAGTATTTAAATATATTTAGGTGTGTTAAATTTTTTTTATTATTAACAAGAATCACCATGAACTCAAACCGAAAAGATGGATCGATAGAACTCAAATTCCACTCAAAACCATCTCCTAAAACTGCAACAACTTTAGATTTGATTTAGTCTGACGAGGCCGCTTTAGACGAGCTTCAAAAATTGAACCACTGTTATTATGTTTATTGATAAAATTTGGACCCAACTCTTACACCTTCTTCTTGAATAATTTGCCAAACTAATTTAAAGAAAGCCCACTGTAGTAACCAATTTCTTTAACGCTAACCTTCTTTTTTAACAAAAGAGGCCCCAGGACCAAGAAAAGAGAAAATTATCAGCAAAGAGATGCATTGAAACTTCTCTAGGAAGTTGTTCAAAGAACATACTTTCTTCTTCACCATCCAATATCAGGTTACCTTGTCCATGTGCCACCTAATTAGCCTTCAGAAGCACATATTGGAACTGCACTCTCCAATTGTTATTTAGGATAGTCCGTATTCTCCACAGAGGCCGAGAAAGAGTTGGATGTCACATGGGAGGGGTCTTTGAGAAACCGTCTCCATTATTAAATATTTAATTCCTTTACTCCAAGCAATTTCTAGCCCCATCTTAATTTATAGCGGTTACTTCAACTTCTATGGCCTTTGCATTCTCCAATCTTGTAGCAAAAGTCCATATTCATCATCCACCATTATTGTTCCTTAGAACTCCTGCACAGCTCGTTGGCCCATCAGTATTTAGTTTGTATACCAATTCTCTAGAAGTTTCCAGGAGATCAATCTTCTGCACCTTTGATCATCTCTATAGTTCTCAATTACCATGATCTTGCTCTCTATGAGTGTCTTCCTAATTCTCATTAATTTGATTCTCACATGATCTTCCTTGTTAGAGTGCACACACACTACAAAAAAAAACGCTGAGTACCGTCAGATTAGTCTAATAATTCCGCCGTTGAAAAGGTTATCGTCGGATTTACTGTCAGAATTTTGGTGGATTTTTTTGTCCGACACTAATTACCGGCAAATTTTTCATTAGTGTTTTCAATGGATTGTCGAGTTTGGGGTTGATGATTACCGTCGGATGTAACATTGGCGCCATTTTACTTTAAATGGCACAAACTTACCGTCGGATTATTCTGGCGATAAATCCACCGATAGAATTATTAATTTTTTTTTTGGATTAACCTCGGATTAAAACTCTTGTTAATAAAATTGTTATCAGGAATCTAAAAGCAGTAGAAATCAACAAATTATTTTATTAAAAATAAATGGTATGAATACAATAAAATATCACAGAAGAGTAATGTACCCTAAACAAATAAAAATGTATAAAACCCTAACAACTAGAGATCCTGATAATCGTTGTCGGCGGCCGCGTCGCGGTCCCCCTGCTAAGGCGGTGGAGTAGGAGCTGCCGTTGGTGCCGCACTAGCAGCGTCGCTGCCTCTAACGTGCATCTGCTAGCTGTACTCCTCTATCTGTTGTCGCAGCCACTCGAGCTACTCCAGCTTCTCTGTGAGGTCCGAGTTGACAGCAATACGTGCAAGAATCTCGATACCTTTACTCATACTGCTCCTGCTGCTAGTAAAGCTCCTATGTTGGCTTCTGCAGCTCCTCCCTCAGGTTGATAACCTCTTGGGTATTAGTAGGGCTGGTGGCAGAGGCAGAGGCAAAGGAAACTGCCAATGCAAAGAAGTGGAGGCCGCTGGCGAAGAACGAGCCCAACCCGAAGCGGCGATTTTTGTGGGGTTCATAGGCGGTCTCACACCAGATCGTGTCGGGATCCACGACTGAGGTCTTAGAGCCGGCTTCGTTGGCTCCACCAGGCAGCTGAGATTGCTGGGTCACAGCCTGCAACCTCTGCTGATAATTCTCCTACGTCACATACGTTAGTTGTGATTAGAATAATATTTAAATAATTAACTTTAAACCAAATGAAGCTGGAATTTAAGATTAATTTACACTCACATAATAGGCTGCTGACCACTCGTCAGTAAAATTGTATTAAGACAGCACGAAAATTATTGAATAGGAATAAAAAATTATGTTATATATGAGAACTTACAAGGCTGCAGGAAATAAACTCTTTTTTTTTCATGTCTTTTTTTTTCTTGAAAAAAAAATTAAAGGGGATTTTTGTGTTTTTTTTAAAAAAAAGATATAAAATTATAGTTAAGAACCAAGCTATTCATATTAAAAGCATATAAGCTACACAATTATAATACGGTAAATTTATGTTTAAGAAATAAAAGAACAGTAAGAGAAATTACATGGGGTCACTTGACACATTTAAAGACTCCTCAATGCTTGATTGTGTTTGAAACATAGAATTATTTTTATTCGACAAGTTGACAGCCAGTATTCTAAGAAAAAATGAACATCTTTTAGAAAATTATATAAAAAAATATAAGATCTTGATTTTACCGTTCTGAAAAAGCACGTTGAGCTTCTATTAGGTCTTTTTCACTTTTTGTTGTTCAGTTTTAACAATCTTTCTTTTTTTGTGTATTATTTTCTATGGAACATATTTTTTTTTTAACTTTTGTAAGTTTGTCATTCTTTCTTGTTCTTCTTTCTGGTTATTTTCTTTTTTTAATTTTCTCTTTCCTTTATTCTCTTCTGAAACAGAAAAAATTTTGATCAATAAATATATAGCTTTTAAATCTTACTCATTATAAGAATCAATCCTTGTTTCTGAAGATGAAAGTTCTATAACAGGCTTCTTTTCACTCTTCTTCTTTTTACCCTTTTATTTTTGGCTTAAGCTCTGCTCTTTTGATAATCCTCAAAAACAAAAATTTAATTAATTAGCATATTTAGTGCTATAAGACAGAACTTTGGGTGTTAATTTGAATGATATTTGGTGTTATTTTGTAAAGAAATAATAATACCAAAATTTGAAAGAAATAAGTTCTTTTATTTTACCATTTCTTCCTTCTCCTCATGTTCAATCCTTTTAACAAGTATCTCCCTTGTCCAGTGGGCAACTCACGGTGGTCCGAGTCTCGTATTAGCTGTGGTATCAACAAATTTGGACTCATGAAAGTATATAATCATGAGTGCAAAAAGACACCCATTGATTGAGTATTTTTCTTCATTTTTGTTACTCTTTATTCCTTTAATTAGGAAGTTTATCACGTGAGTAGCCCAATTCTGCCTTCGTGTATTTTCAATATCAAGGATTACTGGCATGTGAACTGGGAAGACTTTGTTCATGGTTGTTGGTAATAAGAAGCATGTTTAGATGAAGAGAACGAATGTCCTCTTGATTTTAGCTTATTTCCCTTCCATCCACGTTCATTTTCAACAAAGATTTTATCAAAGAAGACAATGAAAAGCCTTTGAAGCTATCAATAACTTCCTTTTGCTCCTCAGTGATATCTTTATTTATAATCTTGTCTGGAAAAGTATCCCCTACAAAAATACCAAAATAGGTAAACAAAAATAACATTATCAAATAATAAAAACACCAAGAGTTGATCATGAGAATAGACTAGAGAAACAAGTTTTATCTGTTGTATTTAAGCCCAAGGCATCCCTTATCTTTACAGAGATTATGGTTATTTTCCCATAACGTGTGATGAGGGTGTTTTCATACGATCGAAGAAATTAGCCAGTTTCTTTAGAAGCTTGTGTGTGACATTTAAGGATGGGATATGGCTCAGAGTACCAAATCTCATTTCATCCATAATAACTTTTTTTCTTTTTACTCATTTTTCCAAAAACATCATCTATAATTCTTATAGAGCACCACAAATCATGAGTTTTCTATAAAGTAATTGAAAATTATGTTATAAAATTTATTTATGCAACAAAAACAGAGTTGTTTTGTTTAAAATATGCTTACATCATATTTTGGTGCCTTCTTAGTTATAATATTTTTTTCAGTAACTTTTTTTTTGTCATTTTGTCTGTAAGGCATAAAAAAGATGAATTAGACTGAATCTAACTCATAATAAAATCCAAAAATTGCAAATAATGACACCAGAAAACTCATCAACATGGCTTAAATTACATAAGAAACAATACAACAACATAGAGACTCCAAATACAATCCTATGACATGAAACACACTAATTATAACTTATAATCAAACCCAAAATTTACAAATTATCACACCAGAAAACTCATCAACATGGCTTAAATCATATAAGAAATAGTACAACTATATAAAGACTCTAAATCCAAGCCTATATCAAGAATCACACTAAATCTAAATCAAAATGACACCAAAAATTAAAAATGATGACACGAGAAGACTCATCAACATAGCTTAAATCAAATAAGAAACAATAAAACTATATAGAGACTCTAAATCTAAGCTTATGACAAGAATTACACTAAATCTAAATCAACATAATACTGAAAATTAAAAATAATGACACGAGAAGACTCATTAACATGACTTAAATCACATAAGAAACAATACAACTACATAGCGACTTTAAATCCAAACCTATGTAATAAATAACACTAAATGTAACTCATAATAAAACCCAAAAATTGCAAATTATTACACCAGAAAACTCATCAACATGGCTTAAATCATATAAGAAATAATACAATTACATAGAGACTCCAAATCTAAGACTGTCAAAAATCACACTATTTATCTAAATCAAAATGACACTGAAAATTAGAAATGATGACACCAACAGACTCGTCAACATGGTTTAAATTACATAAGAAATAGTACAACTACATAGAGTCTCAAAATCTACGCATATGACAAGGTTCACACTAAATCTAAATCACTGAAACTTGAAATAATGACACTAGAAAACTCATCAACATGGTTTAAATCACATAAGAAACACTACAACTACATAGAAGCAGAAATGCACAATTTAGAATCAAGTTAAATTCAATAATGCTTCGTCTTTTTATTTTTTAGAAATGCAGAAAGAGCTTCGCTCAGATTTTTTTCATTTGGTGTTGTTGTTGATAATTTGAAACCTACTACAGAGAAGTTCGTTGAGAGATTTTTTGTTTGGTGTTATTTTTTATGATTCGACTTAGCAGAGAGAGGTTAGTTGAGAAATTTTTTAGAGTCGTTTCAAGTTCATCAATATTAAAATAAGGTTTTGAAACGGTCTTTTATGTCAAAGAATGTGCATTGAAACATCGTGGGGGTGAAAAGTGAAAGCATGTTCACATGCACTGGGTAATAAAACTGATTTTTATTAGGATTAGGCCAACTTAATTGGATTTGAGAGTCAAAAAAACTTATATATATATATATATATATATATATATATATATATATATATATAGCATTGCTATTTCTATATATAGTCAATTTTTGGTAGGTTTTAGAATTTAAATTTGGTCGTGAAATAGAACTCTGAAGCATCAAGTTTTTACTGTACATACTATAGCAAAACTGTGGTAACCAATGATACAGATCTAAAATTATTATTTTTTAACTTAGTGTGTATAATATTTATAATTTTGTAATATTATACCTGTAAGCGTTTTTATAACTAAGTCTAAGCCGACACAAACTTAAGCTAGCAAAAGAAAAAAAGTGCATGTATATGTCACCTCTTTTCTTATTTTGCATTTTTTTGGCACAAATTTTTGTTAGATAAATACAAAAATTTATTGATATGCAAAAATTTTTGTATATGGCATAGAAATTTTTTAGCATAGTACAAATTTATTAATATAATATAAAAATTTTTGTATACAGCACATATATTTTTGTACATAGTACTGAAATTTTTTAACATAGCACAAATTTTTGTTGTGAATTTTTAATGTTCTAAGTATGTAGTTCTTAAAAAATTTATGTTCTTTGCACCAAAATTTATGTGATGTGTAATAATTATTTATGTGTTGTATATATTTTATTAGTTGGGTGTGTGGACATATGATCTTTTAAAAAATTGTGTTGTACTTTAAAATTTTTGTGTTGTGCAACAATAATTTCTGTGATATGCGTATTTTATTAATTGGATGTCAATGTTTAGGACATGTAATCCTTCAAAATTTTTATGCCGTGAATAAAAATTTATGTATTTTAATTTTCTGAAATATATAAAACAACGAAAAAGAAGAACAAGATGATGACAATGATAATAATAATAAGGAAGAAGGATAAAAAGAAAAAAGAAGGAGGATAGAAAATCAAATAAGAGAAGAAGATAGCGAGGATGGCAGTGATGTTGTTGAAAAAGAAGCATATAAAAAAAGACATCAACAACAAACACACATATGATAAACGGAATTTGGTTAAAAATCACTTGACCGTCTAATTTTATTGTTTATAATTAAAAGAAGAAAAAGAAGAAAAAAACTAGTTGACTACCTAACTTTATTGTTTATAATTAAAAATTACTTAGTATCTAGTTTATTGTTTATATTTTTTTTAGTAATAATTAATAAATATAAAATGAAATAATTTTAAGCTGATTGAGGCTTAAGTTTTGTTGTCTCTTAAAATAGTAATTTCACATGAGAAGATAAAGCAGGCAAAGGAAATGAGGAAAGAAATTGGAAAAGTATAAGAGACAACAAAAGGTTACATAATTAAGTAATTTATTTATAGAACATCATATGTAATAATCCAGAGCATGACGACACAAACTAAACATATATAGGCAACACAACCTTAATTAAATAACATACAAATATAGGCATGCATGCTCAATCACAATAATAATGGACTGAGTTCTTAAGTGGTTGTCCTTATTGGAAGGTAGGTAGGCATGCATATATAGTGGATGGATCCAAATATTCAATTAGAATCACACAACAGTAGCAATATGGCCTTCAGGAGCATCGGTCACTAAGGTTGAACTGAAAGACCAAGATTGAAGGTTGTTGACTTGCGTATTTTCTCCCGTGGAGGCAGAGAACCCTACCTTCACCCACTCTGGAAGCACGCTTTTCAAGTCTATGTCATAAGACAATTCGATGCGATCGTGGGTCCCATAAACACCAACAACCTTGAGCTTCTTGGCGACAGGATCATAGGTTATGCTCACTGATTCCACTGCTCCATTCTCCCAGTATGTCCACTCTGTGTACTTTGACGACACAATGGAGTTAACATCGATTCCGAAGTGCTTGTAATCTGGGTCTTTGTTCTCATGGTTCGTGTAGGTGTCGAACTCAACGGCAACAAATTTGTTGCTGGCCGCTGATGAGGCTTTGAAGCGAGCAGCGGTGGAGTTGCCGCCGCGGGTAACCGAGGTGCCAGCAACAAGGCCGAGGAATCTGCCGGAGGAGTCAGGAGGGAGGGTTGAGTCGTGTGGAGCGACGAAGAAGGCAATGCCATCGGCGGGAGAGTTCTGGTCGTAAGGGGCTTTAATGAAGAAGTTGAATGAGGTGGAAATGCTTGCCACCTCTCCGGTGATGGCGTCCCACAGACGGATGGGGGCAGAGTACGAGGCTCTACCCACGCTGTTATGTGCTGGGACACCAGCATCGTTCACCTTAGTAAGGTGTATGTCATTGTCTTTTGAGATCGTGGCATCGCCTTCGAGGACGATATCCAAGTCACCCGGCTCGAAACTTTCGAAGGTGAATGAGACCTCTTTTGAAGAGTTCACGGTGTGGATCATCATCACTAGGTGGATGGTTATGAAAGCAACAAGTGCAATGGGTTTCGAGATAGCCATGGTGACGATTTGATAAATGATTATGAGTGTTTATTGTTCGGGAATGGAGTGTGTTGTGTGCTAATTAACATCTAAGGGGTATATATAGAGCGCCATGGATGCATGATAGCATTCCATGGCTACCATTGCCTCATATAATATAGAGTAATTGTTAGGTATTTTGAGAGAATATTCTTATTTTGATTAATTAATTATCTTGCACGTTTATTTAAGGACTAAAAATTTTAATTTTTTTAGTGTCACTGATAACGACGATCATGGGTATGTTTGGCGTTAAAATGGAAGAAAGACATTTAAATTTTTTGAAAGTTTTAATTTTTAGTTTGGCAAATCATTAAAATAAATATTTTTAAAATTTTTTTATTTAAAGATATTTTTTAATAATTAAAATTTAACATATATAATTAATTAAATCATGTTATTTTTGTCATAATTAAATTGGATAAACTGATTTAGTCGAAAAATTAATGAACCAAATTTTAAAATCGATCTAAATTTATATTTTTTTATAAAAAATAATTATAATATTTTTATTATATATATATATATATTTTGAAAACCCTAAATCTGAACCTATAACGACACAGAAAGAAGAGAATGGTTAGGATAGATTTAGGATTCTCAAAATTAATATATATGTATATATTAAAATAAGAATATTTTAGTTATTTTCTATAATAAAGGTATTGTAAATATTTTTTATAAAAAATATTAATTTAGACTGATTTAAGATTTAGTTCACTGATTTTTTGGTCAAATTAATTTATCTGATCTAATTTTGACAAAAATAACACAGTTTAATCTATTATATATATTAAATTTTTATTACTAAAAATATTTTTAAAAAAAGAAGTTTTAGACGTCTTTATCTAAGTGGCTCCTATTTTTTACTCATGAATGTAGAAATAATTTTGTCCTCAAAATCACGTTTACAGGAAATAACAATTTTGGGGATGCTCCCATAAAAATGCAGAAAACGTCTTTTTTTAAAGATACTTTTTAATAATTAAAATTTAACACATATAATCACTTAAATTATGTTATTTTTGTCAAAATTAGGTCAAGACAAATTAATTTAACCGAAAAACAGTGAATTAAATTTTGAATCCGTCTAAATTAATATTATTTTTTATAAAAAATGGCTACAATACCTCTATTATATAAAATGACTAAAATACTCTTATTATATATTAATTTTGAGAATATTAAATCCTAGCTCTTTTCTTCTCTACCGTTATAGGGTTAGAATTTAAAGTTTTCAATATATATATATATATATATATATATATATATATATATATATATATATATGAGATATTTTAGTTGTGTTTTTATAATAGAGATATTATAGTAATTTTTTATAAAAAATATTAATTTATATCGGTTCAAAATTTAATTTATTAATTTTTTTGCTAAACTGATTTATCCGATCTAATTTTAATAAAAATAATACAATTTAATTGATTATATGTCTTAAATTTTAATTTTTTAAAAAACATCTTTAAAAAAAGACGTTTTTGACATTTTATCTAAGTGACTCCCAACAATTTTTAATTTTTGCGTTTCAATAAGTACTTCTAGCCATTAACACTAAATCTTTATTTACCTTTTACCAACTTTATCTTTTATGTATGTTATTGTATTATTTATAGAATTCTTATTATTTATATTTATATGAACTCTCTTTTTTTATTATTTATTTTTTTTTTGTTAACTATTTGTTTGACATTATACACTTTATAATTGTGATTTTTGTGTATTATTTTTTATTATTTTTTTATAATATAATTTATTGATCCCATTAGGTAAAGTAAATTAAATAAAAATTAGTCGTAAATAATAATAATAATAATAAATTATAGCATACTAAAAAAGAGTACTAAGAATACTAAAAATATACTATATAAAAAATATCATAAAATAACTACAATACCTCTATTATATAAAATAACTAAAATACTCTTATTATATATATTAATTTTGAGAATCCTAAATTCTAGCTCTTTTCTTCTCTATCGTTATAGGGTTAGAATTTAAAGCTTTCAAATATATATATATATATATATATTAGTTGTGTTTTTATAATAGGAATATTGTAGTAATTTTTTATAAAAAAATATTAATTTATATCGGTTCAAAATTTAATTTATTAATTTTTTTGCTAAACTGATTTATCCGCTCTAATTTTAATAAAAATAATACAATTTAATTGATTATATGTGTTAAATTTTAATTTTTAAAAAACATCTTTAAAAAAAAAGACGTTTTTGACATTTTATCTAAGTGGCTCCCAACAATTTTTAGTTTCTGCGTTTCACGTACTTCTAGCCATTAACACTAAATCTTTATTTACTTTTTACCAACTTTATCTTTTATGTATGTTATTGTATTATTTATAAAATTCTTATTATTATATTTATATGAACTCTTTTTTTTATTATTTATTATTTTTATTTTTTGTTAACTATTTGTTTGACATTATACACTTTATAATTGTGATTTTTGTGTATTATTTTTTTATAATATAATTTATTAATCCCATTAGATAAAGTAAATTAAATAAAATTAGTCGTAAATAATAATAATAGTAAAAAATTATAGCATACAAAAAAGAGTACAAGAATACTAAAAATATGCTATATAAAAAATATCATAAAAAACTTGCTAATTTATTTCAATCATTATCAAAGTAAATATTTAATTTTTTTTATTATTTTTAATTCGCTCTAAAATTTATATTTTTTTAGTTTTAATTAAAAATATATTTTACCAATTTTGATATTATTTTTATTTTAATAAATAAATATTAATTTTATTATAAAATTAATTAATAAAATTTATTCAAATATCTAAATTAAAATAATAAAATAATATACAAAAATTATTAAAATTAATATCTATTTTAATAATTTTTTATTTAAAAATAATTATAAATAATATAATTTAAATAATATTTATTTTATTATAATCTATTTTAATATAAAATTATCAAATATAAATCAAAATATTTTATACAAAATCAAGTTTATAAAATTAATTTATATAAATTTTTATTTATCAACCATAATCCAAACACACGGTATATCATGGTAAATGTTCATGCTGAATGGCGCAAATCGAAATATCTAATTATCAACTATTTATATTTATTGAGGCGCAGTTCGCCAAGCCATCAATAGTTAGTTGTTGGCCAATATTAATCAATTAAAATTATTTTTAAATTTTTAAAATATATTATTTTTCTTTTATGATTCACAGTATTTTTTTATTTGATAAGTCAAGGATTAATTCGTTGTGGTACTGAATTTTAATTAAAAATTTATTGTTGGCCAATAAATTACTACATTTATAAAGCAAAATTCAAATTTTCGATACTTATTTAAACAATAAACTAGTGAGTTAACTACTAAACCAATCCAACTTAATTTTCAAAATACATTATTAACGAGGAGACTATTAGTAATCACTTTTATTGACTGTTAAATTATTGATGGATAAATGTTGTCAAAATTTTATTAGTAAAAATTTGACTCATTTTGCCACCTCTTCAAGCTATGTGTTGAAAATATAAAAGGCGAGCACCCGCCTCGCTCTCTGCCTTTCACGAATCTGCCTTCACTTCTCCTGCTCATGATGGTAGCATGTCTCCAGCTCTATGCAGTGACGGATCCAAAAAAATTTAATAGTGGGGGCAAATATATATAGTATAATAATAATTTTTATAATTATTATAATATTGTAATTTATAAAATATGATTATTTAACCAAAAAATTAGTAAAGATAATTTTGTTTAAGATTTTAAAATTTTAGAGAATTTTAATAAGTCCAATATCACAGCACCAATGTATTATCTTAGAGGTAGATTTTTTCTTTTTTTCAACCAATCAAAAAGGCTAAAATTACTATTTAGTTTTATTTCAAACATGAAAATATATGCAAAAGTTGCCAATAACCTATATTAGTTTTGTTGTGGGGGCAAACTTAATTTTATGGTGGGACAACTAACTTATATTATTAAGAACTATTAAGAAGTTTTCAAAAATTCACTGGGGGCACTTGCCCCCACTATTTCATGAATAGATCCGTCCCTGGCTCTATGTATGTTGTCTAGGATCCAATCCGATCCGAATCTAAAGCATATTTTATCGGTTTTGAATTTATTATTTTTATACAGTATCATTTTTTAATCGAATTCAGATTATACTTTAAGCTATCTGATTCGGTTCAAAAAATTTTTTAATAAAAATATATATTTTTGAATAAAATTAGTAATATTTTATTACGATTTTATATTTTAATTAATATTTTTTACCCTATATTGTATGATTTTGTTCCGGCCCAGCCCGGTTGGTGCATTGTCTGACCTGACCAGAGCGGCCGACTCAGCGGGCCTCATACGCTCGGATTGCGACCCAGACACTTATTCCCTGGTAGCCAGCCACGCGACAGCTGAGAGAGGAAGTTTCCAGAAAAGAGACCTCTCCTGTCGGACCCGTCCTACTGACAGAGTATATATAGGGAGGGCCCTACCCCTTCCCCACGGTACGTCACTACCTCCATACTCTTACTGCCATCTGTACAAACTCTGACTTGGGCGTCGGATTGTCATCGCAGGTGGCTCTCCCCCTCGCATTGTAGTAGCTCAGGAGGTTGCTACGTCTCTGCCCTCATCCTCCAGACCCAGACCAAGGCTGATTCCTACCATCGCACCCCGAGAGCACCTCCGACCCGTCCGGGACACAAAGTACTGAACATTGGCGCCATCTGTGGGGACCTGGCCTGAATGGATTTCCTGTTAGGTCCTGTGGGAAGAGATGACGGAGGCGAGCCACGTAGGGAGGAAGTGGTTCCCCGAACCAGTGGGGTAGCATCTTTGGCTTCCTCCCGCGAACGCACGAGATCCCCCCCCCCCCGCCCCCGCGCCGAGGGGAGCCTCCCTCCCACTCTCGGGAAAGGTGTCCCTTCGAAGGGACGGGGAGCGACTATCCTCGGATAATGCAGGAGCTGCGCCACAGGGTGTAGAACCTAGAACGGGAGCTAGCAAGCAGAGAGCACTACTGGCCCGCCCCAAGGCAGCATCGTTCCCCATCCCCTCAAAGGAGGAGGGAAACCAGAGAGAGAAGCCCCCAAAGAGACTAATCTAGGGGCACACCGACCTACCGGTCCGATCCCAAAAGCCAAGGGGAAAGTAGAGAGGTGCCGAGGAGACGGCAAGACCTTATAATCTACAACCGGCCTCCAGTGAGACACACTGGGGAGGAAAACCGAGAGGATAGCAGGGAGAGACTAAGGAGAATGCCACGACGCCCTGTGATCATGGGGGCAACCCCTTTTCACCACTCCATTCTCGAGGTCCGGCTTCCGAAGCATTTCGATAAGCCAACGGACATGAGATATGACGGCACCCAAGATCCTCAAGAACATCTAACGGCCTTTGAGGCCAGGATGAATCTAGAAGGTGTGGATGATGAAGTAAGGTGTCGCGCCTTCCCCGTAACCATAGGGGAGCCGACAATCCGCTGGTTTAATGCTCTCCCCCAGGGCTTTGTTATAACCTTTGCGGACATAACCCGCGCTTCCTGGCTCAGTTCACCACGTGCATTGCTAAAGCAAAGCACCCGATCAACTTGCTAGGGGTGAGGCAGAGAAGCGGAAAACCGACCAGGAAGTACCTGGATAGGTTCAATGATGAATGCTTGGAGATTGACGGCCTGATCGACTCGGTGACCAGTCTATGCTTGATGAACGGATTGCTGAACGAAGATTTCAGGAAGCACCTTACCACCAAGCCCGTATGGACGATGCAAGAAATCCAAAATGTGGCTAGGGAGTATATCAATGACGAGGAGGTTAGCCAAGTCGTTGCAGCCAACAAGCGGCAGCCTGCCTATAACCCTGCTCGTCAGCCCGGTAACAGGGAAAGGCCTAAGGAGCACTCCAAGGACGGAGCGCCAGCTAAAGCCTTCAAGCCGTTCCCCCAGGTAGGCAAGTTTACTAACTACACCCCCTGACAGCCCCGATCGTCGAGGTATATCAGTAGATAACCAACAAAGGCATCCTGTCGAAGCCACGAGAACTCAAGGATAGAACTAGAGGGAACAAAAACCTCTACTGCGACTACCACAAGGGCTTCGGCCACAAGACCCAAAATTGTTTCGATTTGAAGGATGCTCTGGAGCAGGCGGTCCCGAAAAGTAAGCTGGCAGAGTTCTCTCACCTCATAAGAGAACCCAGGAGGTGGGATCGTGACCGATCTGGCAACGATAGGAGCCGCGTCGTGAGACCGAGACAAGAACCCGAGGAGGACAATGAACGCGGCCTCACCATTGTGAGGTTGTGGTCGGGAGAGACACTGCCCCCAGGTCGAAGTCAGCATGCAGGAAAGATGCCAAAGTCTTGTCTGTGTCATCGTCCAGTCCTGCGCCTTCCTCCAGGAGGGTACCATCAATATCATTCGGACCAGAGGATCAATGGTTCGATGACTTGCCAGATGAACCCTCCTATGGAGATCACAGCAAGAGTGGGAACTGGCCTGGTCAGGCGAATCCTCATAGATACCAGAGCTGACTTGAACATCATGTTCCGTAATGTGTTTGATGCTCTGGGCCTCCGAGACACCGACCTGAAAACCCACCAACACGGTGTGGTCGGCTTAGGCAATAACTTTATCAATCTTGATGGCGTAGTCTCCCTACCGATCTCCATAGGAGGAGGTCAGGGGAAGAGGTCGGTAATGGAAGAGTTCATCGTTCTAAGAGACTCCACGGCCTACAACATCATCTTGGGAAGGAAAACCATCAATGAGTTCGGAGCTGTGATTTTTACCAAGCTACTGATGATGAAGTTTGTTGCTGATGATGGGTCGGTTGGATCCATCAGGGGGGATTTGAAAACGGCGGTTGCGTGCGACAACGCCAGTCTCTCCCCAAGGAAGAAGTCCTCGGTACCAGGTAGAAGTTAGGAATCGATAAAACTACTTGCATCAAAGTTCTTCTCCATTACCGTAAGGGCCCCTTTCGGGCTGGAAGTTGGTTTCTGTTTCCTCGGATTGTCAACAACTATTACCTCCGGTCCTCCACCCTTTCCGTCGACCGCCGGCCGAAGACTCGGACCAGAGCTGATCCCAGCCACCTCTCCTTGGGTACGCTGGGACTGGGCCTCGGCCTCGACAGCAGAGGAATGTGGCACCTCGTTGGTACGCGTAGTGGAGTCATCATCACTACCCTCAAAAAGAAATGTGTTGAATAGAGTGTCGAGTCCAACTTGCTCGCCATCCATTGACACTGAAACAAGACACAAAAACTCATTAGTCGGCAAACCGGCTAAGGAAATAAATGAATAATAACAAACACGAGCATACAACCAAATGACTACCCACCTATATAACCCCTGGCCATGTCACGATCACCCATGAGGAGATGGGGTTAACATGATTCTTGCAAAAGATAGCCAACAAAACGTCGGCAACTTTCTTATTCTCGGGAGACAACCCTTTGTATGTCACTTTTGTGAAGGCATTATACCCCGCCCCGAAACTCTAATAGTCGGGATGCGGCGTTTCCCCTTCAAGTTCAACCAGAAGGGATGCCGACCATCAGCAGGGTGAACCTTGAAGTACTGATCTTTAAAACCATGGTAAGAATCCTCAAACAGGCTAAAAATCCTCCGACCTTAGGCTGACTGGAAGGACATGAAGCCTTTTTTGGCCCTCCCCTCTTTAGAAGGGTTTGTTAAAATAAAGAGAAACAAGAAGACCTCAACGGAGGTCGACAACTCTAAATATTCACAGACCATCTCGAAACAGCGGATAGAAGCCCAGTTGTTCGGATGCAGTTGAGACGGCGCTACATCACATCGGTTAAGCAGCGCCATTTGGAAGGGGGAGAAAGGGATGCGAACCCCCAAATTGGTAAACATCGTCTTATACATCCAGATCCAATTAGCAACCTGAGGAGTGTGTAGGTTTAGATGGAATATCTGTTCCTGGTCAGCGGGAACAAACATCTCGTAATTAGCTTCCTCAGGGCCTCCCCCGCATAGGTACTTGGCTTGTTGAAACTCCGTAAGTTCCTCTAAGGTCATCTGATTAGGGGTGTCCTTCAGGTCCGAGGTCACCCAGGCATATCGGTCGTAGGGTGCTCTCACAACAGGAACCCTCGCGACGGAGCGTTGGACCATACCTACAGTTGGGGCACCACTCAGAGTCAGTCTATGAGGTCGGAAAACCGGCACTAACACCAGAGACTACAGTTTGCCTATCCAATATCTACAGTCAAGCAAGGGCTAAATCTATGGTTAAAACGAAGCCTAAATACCAAAAACCTGAAATGGTTACCCCCCTAATGTCTACATAATATTGGAACTATCCTAGCATGCAACCCAAAACAAGCAATATAGGCGCAGAAGCAACATGCAGAAAAACAACATAAACGCAAAAGTGAAAATAAGAAGAGAAGGAAAAAAGGAAACTTACCAAAAGAGTGATGATCAAAGAAGAACTGGGAAAATCTCAGGAAAATAGGCAGCACATAAACGAATTCAGAGCGAAGAATTTCAGGGGAGATGAGAGGCATGAAGGAAACGTGGTAATAGTAGGAAGTTAGAAGCGCAAAAGGTGAAAGGAAACTGAAGTGGAAACTGACGCATAAGAAGCGCGAAAGACAAGAGCAAAGTGGACTTTTCACGCAGGGTTTGAATCAGCCATCAAAAGCATTAAATGCTCGGTGCGAAGATCGAGGTGACGCAAGACATTCCTTCGAGGCGACGAGCCTCACTCGTGCGTAGGGGGCACGCCCTTACCACGACTAATGGCACACCGACCAAGCGACGACACATGTGGGAGAACAGAGCGCGCCAACAACAACGCTCACGGCCGTAACTGACGCGTTGGGGGCACTGTTCCGGCCCAGCTCGGCTGGTGCATTGTCCGACCCGACCAGAGCGGCCGACCCAACGGGCCTCGTACGCCCAGATTGTGACCCGGACACCAATTCCCTAGCAGCCAGCCACGCGACAGCTGGGAGAGGAAGCTTCCATGAAAGGGACCTCTCCTCTGGGACCCGCCCTACTGACAGAGCATATATGGGAAGGGATACGTCACTACCTCCATACTCTTACTGTCATCTATAGAAACTCTAACTTGGGCGTCGAAATGTCATTGCAAATGACTCCCCCCTCGCATCGCAGTAGCTTGGGAGGTTGCTACGTCTCCGCCCTTATCCTCCAGACCCAAACCAAAACTGGTTCCTACCATCGCACCCCGAAAGCACCTACGACCCGTCCACAACACGAAGTATCGAACAGATTTATATTTTAAAATAATTTATTTTAGTATAAATATAATATAATATTTATTAAATTTAATTTTTAAAAATAAATTTTATTATTTTATGTATAAAATTTATAAATTTGTATATATTAATTTTACATTAAATCAATCTAATTTAACCAATTTATTTTGAGTTATTTTTAAATCGAATTAAAATAGAACCGATAATCTTTTAGCATCGAATCTAAGTTTAGATTTGGTCCATAAAACTTCAAACTACTGGTAAAAAGCAACCGACTTATAGTAATTTTTAATTTAAATTTTAAAATATTAACAAAATAGAAACTAATTTCAAACTAATAAAAATTACACAAAGCAAAATTATTCATTTGCTCTCAATGCACACAAGAAAATTTTTCTATTATTAATGGGAGCCGCCTCATTAATTAGGAAGAAAAGAATAATAGAGTGAGATATTTTATTTTTAAAATTTGATAATATTAAACTGTTCCTAATTTTTTAATATATGGACAAAAATATCTTTATTTTTTATGATATTAATATATAAAAAGTATTAAGAGTTATCAAAATTTATTATTTTTTGTTATTAAGTAATTATTAATACTTAAAAATGTAAACTAAAATATATTGTTAGATTATTAAATTAAAAAAATTGAATTAATAATTAAAAATAATGATAAAAAATAATAAATTTTGATAATTTTTTAATATTTTTTTAATACATATTTTAAAAAAGTACTTTACATATTAAATTTTGATGTTTCTTTTTTAAAATATAATTAAAAAATAGGACAAATCACCCATATAAA
Organism: Arachis ipaensis; assembly: GCF_059453495.1. Taxonomy (NCBI): domain Eukaryota; kingdom Viridiplantae; phylum Streptophyta; class Magnoliopsida; order Fabales; family Fabaceae; genus Arachis; species Arachis ipaensis. The sequence goes on from NC_142444.1 coordinate 141,364,304, forward strand.
TTAAGCTGGGCAAAAAATTACGTGAATCAACCAAACGAATAATCGATACATGAATCAACCAGAAGCACATTTTCATGTAATTTGAATTAGGCTAATTCGAATTATACATTTAATGTAATTCGAATCAAACTTGATTCAAATTACACACGCACACACCCACTAATTCGAATAAAGGTGATTCAAATTACACACAAATTTACATACTAGTTCGAATTGGACTGATTCAAAATATTAGAAAAAATATTAGTGAAATATTTGTAAAAAATATTAGAAAAATACTATATAATATAAAAAAATATACTACAAAAAATATAAAAAAAATTTATAAATATTAGTTGAACTTGAATTCTATAGCATAAATCTAATCCATGCAATTATTTTAATACACCAACGATTATATCTATATGAAGCCACTGTTAAATCGAATTCAATTAGTTCGATAATACGAGTCTATGAAAAAAATTGCATTTTATAACATTTAAAATTTTTTATTATGTAATAGATTAGTAACGAGTACATTACAAATTTTTATAGTACTCATAACAATGTTTAATTTAATAATTGTTATTAAAATTTTAGTTGTACTCATTACAAAATAAATAATTACAATATATAAATATAAAATGAATTGACCGATTTAAAAATAGGACAATCTAATAATATTGAAAACCATTTAATTTAAAAACGTAATTTAAAAAATAAATCCTTCACATACTTACATAATTATGAATTTATAATATAATAAATACTTCCCAAAAATCTATTATAATGCTTAACTTCTAAATACCGAGTTATTTATTTAAATAGTTTAATTTTTATCCAGCCTAATATAATAAAGTATGTTTATTTTGTAACGAATACAATTAAAATTTTAATAACAATTATTAAATTAAACATTGTTACGATAAGTACTATAAAAGATTTGTAATGTACTCGTTACTAACCTATCACATAATAAAAATTTTTAAACTTTATAAAATGTAATTTTTTTTATAGACTCGTATTATCGAACTAATTGAATTCGATTTAGCATTAGCTCCATATAAATATAATTGTTGGTGTATTGAAATAATTGCATAGATTAAATTTATGCTATAGAATTCACATTCAACTAATATTTATAAATTTTTTTATATTTTTTGTAGTATATTTTTTTATATTATATAGTGTTGGGAATAAGTAGTATGACCACAATCCAATCAATCACGTATCAAATAATTTATTATTGTTATTATATTAAAATATTAATATAATAAGGTCCTTGATTAAATTTAGAGATTTATCATTGTGATAATGATCATAATATTGAGATATAAATCTTTTATAATTTATTCTAAATTGTTCTTGGTCATAGGATTATTAAAAAAGACATTAATAATCCGGAAAGATCAATATATATATAATGGTCTTCATTGGATGAAGATTAATAGATCTCATTTATTAAATTATATATATAGATGGTGCATATAGATATATGATCATTGAACTGACTCACTTTGAGAATTCCTAATGGTTATAATTACCGCATATTTGTCAATAGGATATTCTCAAGATGAACATGGTAATAGAGTTTCCTTTGACCTGCGACTGTCATAGTAATTAACAATGTATTTATTATACTTTGATTCCGGACACCTAATATCTTAAGGTGCTAGTTAAATAGATATTGGGTATGATTTAAATACTTGTAGAATTAATGATTAGTCAATAAGGAATCCATCAACTCTCGGTAAAGAGTTTGAGCTCTATGATTATAATGACTGAGATGAATAAAACCTTGGCCAAGGGGATTGAATAAATGAAGAAATGAGTTTCTTAAGTCATTCACAGTTCATTATAATAATGGTAACAAGTTAGAGTTTGACAATTAAACCATACTCTAAGAATTAACCAAGAGTTAGAAAGATGGAAGGAATCATACTTTGTTCTTCTAAGGTTCTTAGTAAAAATATATTACTTCATACTATCGGGTCGTTGAGGAGTGTTGCTAGACGCCAACCTTGATTAGTAAATTTAGTATGACTAATTTACTACCCGCTTAGTATTGAACCTATGGGGTCACACACTAACGAGTGTTCTAATCTTTGCTGTAGAATTATTTAATTATTATTTTGATTTGATCAAATAAATAATTATATTAATTCAAATGGAATATTATTATATTCTTTGCTAGCACCAAGAATATAATAATAGTATGATGATTGAGAATATTAAATGAGATTTGAGAATAATTAGTTATTCTATTTCTAAATTTGGATGAGATCCTAACTGATTCTGTTTTCAAATTGAGTTATGATATGATTCATAAATTTGAAGGATTCAGATTTAGAATTTCAAGATATGATTTAAATTTGAATTGAGATTCAAATTTAAAATCAGTAACAAATCTCATAATATATATATGTATGCCAAGAGTAAAGGAATTACAGAGAGAATAACAAGAATTTTATTCCTTTACCTCTACACACATAAATATATGTGAGCCTAATTCTTGGAGAAGAATTTTATGGTGTGCAAAGAGTTGCAAGAGGTTTCTCAATTTAGATCAGATGTCCATTAGTCAAGGAGTTGACAGCAAAGATTGGTCTCGGTGTGAATACGCATAGCGCCTTGGTACCATCGAAGGAGAAAGTGATTTTTACTAAAGTGTCTAAAGGTATTTAGATATGATTTATGTATTATTTCTAGAATAAAATTTAAGCACAAAATAGATCTTTAGGATTACCTTTTTTTCTTCCGTTGCGTGTTATAAACACATGGTAATCCTTCATATAGTATTTTTTTAATATTTTTGGCAAATATTTCACTAATATTTTTTTAATATTTTTAGCAAAATATTCCATAATTCGAATCAGCATGCTTCGAAGTACTATGAGTCAATATACCGGGTACTAGTTCGAATCCGTCTAATTAGTAGGTGTGTGTAATTCGAATTAGACTAATTCAAATTACATATAAATGTCCTCTTAGTTGACCCTGTAACGATTACTTGTTTGGTTGATTCATGTAATTTTTTGTCCAACTTAATTTACATGGGTAATTTATCCTAAAAAATAACATATTTTTATCTTAAATTTGATAATTTTATACCAGGTATATTGTTTTCTATATTTTTTTTAATTATCAAAAATGCTTTTTAAAAATGAATAAAATGATAAAAATTAAATGTTGGTCTAATTTTTTTATATTTTTTTAAATATTTTTATAAAATTTTAGATCAAATATATAGGTATTTTGCTAAATATAAAAGTTAAAGATATTTTTGTGAACATTTTTAAAAATTAGGAAAGGTTTTGGTACGTAGTTTACGCTAAAAATTACGTTCAAGTTAAACTACATGTTTTTAAAAATGGGATAAAAAAAATAGATAATTATATATTTAACATTCTTTTGATATTGTGTTATGAATGCTCAATTTAAAAAACTTAACGGTTAAATAAAAATACATGTAAATAATTTTATATCTAATCATTGCTCCTATTCTAGTCTTGTGTAATGATTGCAGTTGTCACCTACTTTTTGAAATTTGATGTCCATTTAATTATATTTATTTTTATAATATAATAATATATATAAAAATAATTATTTTTATTAATATATTATTATATAATTAAAAATACGTGTATATAAAATTCGCACGGAAAAAAAATGAAATCTCGTATAATCGGATATATATTAAGTTTAGGTGAGTATAAAAAGACTATTTGAGTTATAGTTTGGGCAAATCACAATAATAAATTAATGGGAGCAAAATTTTACACGAATTTACCAATGCACGTTTTTATTTAGTTCGAACCAGCTAAATTCGAACTCCATTTCTACATCCAGCTGGGTTCGAATTATACATAAATACACGCACACACTAATTCGAACCAAGGTTCGAATTACACACAGTAATTCATGGTATAATTCGAATTATGCTGTTAAAAAATTAATAATTTATTAAAAAAAATATTAAAAAAATTTATTAAAAAAATTAATAATTTAAAAATTAAAAAAATATATATTTTATTTCATACGTTAAAAAAAAAACTAACAAAATATTTAATTACGAGACTTCTTTAAAATATTAATGAGCTATCAATTCGAATTCCATACAATACTTTTCTGTCCATTTTTAATAGCTCATGAATATTTTTTAATAAATTTTTTAAAATTATACTATAAAAAATATTTTATCCTATGCAAAAAAATTTAAAAAAAATGGCTTAAAAAATGTTAGGAGTACTATAAAAATTTATAATGTTCTAATAACTTAAGTAAATACATGCATATACTCAAATTTTAAATAAAATATTCTACATAGTCAATAATAATTTAAAAATAAAAAAAAATATTTTATTCCATACAAAATAATTAAAAAATATATTTTATTCTATACAAAAAAATTTAAAAAAATGGCTTAAAAGATGTTATGAGTAATTTCAAAGTTTGTAATATTTTAGTGATTTAAGTAAATATATGATAAAAATATTTTTTCTTTAATTTCTAAATTATTAGTGACTATGTAAAGTATTTCTTTAATGTCCTAAGTCATTAGGACATTACAATTTTTTATAATACTTCTAATATTTTTTAAGCCATTTTTAAAATTATTTTGCATAGAATAAAATATTTTTTTGTGGTATAATTTAAATAAATTTATTAAAAATATTCATGAGCTATCAAGAATGGGCAGAAGAGTATTGTATAGAATTCGAATCGATCACCATATAATTTGAATCAGAGTGATTCGAACTTTCCCATGCGTAATTCGAATCATGTAATATCTCACCATATAATTTAAATAATTTTATTAAAAAATTATCATGAATAATTTTTAATAAATTTATTTAAATTATACCAAAAAAAATATTTTATTCTATGTAAAATAATTTAAGAAATAGCTTAAAAAATGTTAGAAGTACTATAAAAATTTGTAATGTCCTAATGACTTAAGACATTAAAGAAATACTCCACATAGTCACTAATAATTTAGAAATTAAAGAAAAAATATTTTTATCATGTATTTACCTAAATCACTAGAATATTACAAACTTTTATAGTACTCATAACATCTTTTAAGCCATTTTTTAAAATTATTTTGTATAGAATAAAATATATTTTTTAATTATTTTATATTAAATAAAATATTTTCTTTCATTTCTAAATTATTATTGACTATGTAGAGTATTTTATTTAAAATTTGAGTACATGCATATATTTACCTAAGTTATTAGAATATTACAAATTTTTATAGTACTTCTAACATTTTTTAAGCCATTTTTTTAAAATTATTTTGCATAGGATAAAATAATTTTTGTAGTATAATTTAAAAAATTTATTAAAAAATATTCATGAGCTATTAAAAATGGACAGAAAAGTATCATATAGAATTCGAATTGATAGCTCATTAATATTTTAAAAAAGTCTCGTAATTAAATATTTTGTTAGCTTTTTTTTAACGTATGAAATAAAATATATATTTTTTTAATTTTTAAATTATTAATTTTTTTTAATAAATTTTTTAATAATTTTTTTAATAAATTATTAATTTTTTAACAGCATAATTCGAATTATACCATGAATTACTATGTGTAATTCGAACCAAGCTAGTTCGAATTAGTGTGTGCGTGTGTTTGTGTATAATTCGAACCTAGCTGATTCGAATTATGTAGAAATAGAGTTTAAATTTAGCTGGTTCAAACTACATATAAACATACATTGATGAATTTATGAAACAATTTTTATTTTGACTGATTCACGTAAATTATTTTCTCCCTTAGCTTATTTCTGTTTTTTGCCCTTATAGTTTGCTGAGCATAAACAATAATTTTCTTTATTTGGAAAATAATAAATATGGCCGTCCAGAATTATACATAGTTGCTGCCCACACCACAATTCGACAAAGGGAACTGAAGAGGGTGATGGATAAGTTTTAACATATATTATTAGATTAAATAGTAATAACTATTAGGCCATGATGAATGCTCCTAAAATATATATTATTTTAAGTCTTGGTTGTTAGTTTCGAGTTTTATCTTCTCATGTTAATGGGTTTTAGTTTATAGCTTATTCAAGTTTCGTATATATGTTCTGTTGTTCCTTGGACTCATTTAGCGGAGAATTTCTTACGTCCTTTGAGAACGATAAATATTCTTGTTTTTATCGTTTATTTTAGGATACTTGATTAACATGTGCTGCAAAGATAATTAAAAAATTATATCAAAATTAAAATTTTAATGTATTTATTGTATATTTATTAAAATAAAAGAAATAAAGAATTTTACTAATCTTAATCGTATGCAGGGACGGACTTAAGTTAGAGAGAGAGGGACACTTACCCTCACTAAATGATAACAAATTAATAATAATTATATATAAATGGTTGATAAAAAATTAATAATAATAAATATATTTGATCTTATTATTATATTATCTTTGTTTTTATTTTAAATTATAAATGATTTTTTTGAGAATTATATTAAAAAAATATTTTGTTAAATTTAATATGCAATTATATATATATATATATATATTGCATTAAATTTAATTTAGTATCAAAACTAAAAATAAAAAAATAATAGATAGTGATAAAATTCTTTTTAAAATAGTCAATTAATTATAACCGATGTTTAGTTTTTTAAATATAAATAAAATTTTTATTTTTTTCAAAAATTAGTTGAGATAAAAAGTATTATTTATATATTAAATAATAAAAAATTATAAGAAGTTGACTTTTAGTTATCCAACATTAATTATTTTTTAATTATAAAAATTTTTAACTTTTTAGAGACTTAAAGATTTAAATTTTAAGATAAATAACGTAATTTTAAAAAAATTAACTAATATTAATTGAAATTAGTTGAAAAAAATTAACTTTTTAATTGAATTCTAATTCATATTCTTTATTTTAGTTCTTATACATAATTATTATAGATATAAGTAAAATTATTAGTTTATATATATATATATATATATATATATATATATAATTTTAGTTTTAAATTATATATTTTTTTTGTGTCTTTTAAATTATAAATATATTGATATTTAACAAATTTTATTTTAATATATTTTTGTTCCATTATAAAAATTTTCTGAGCCCGTCGCCATATTCGTATATATCCCTAAAACACGTTTAACTCATAAATACTTTATTTATATAGTGTCGAGATTTTTTATTTTCCATTTTATTTTATTTATCAACTCTTACTAATTATTTAATCTACTTTTCTTTGAAAAAAGAAATGTTTTATTTGTATTAATACTATTGTTTTTTTCCTTTTCTATAAGACTATAATTACTGAATGAATAAAAGGTTACTGTTGTTATTGTTGGATCTTTTGTAAAAACTGTGCTGTTACTTAGTTAAATGTCCTTGCTATTAGTTTCTTTTTCCAGTTCGTTATTAAAATTAGCTTTAAATTAATTATAATTTTTTAGGTAGGGATAATAATATCAATAAAAAAAATACTTGTAGATAGCAATGCAAATAATAATTTGGCTAATAATCCTTCTTGTTTGATATTTAGATAATTTTTTTGTAATTTGATTGTTGTGTTATATTTATATGATATTATAAAATTTTGATTGATGTCGTATTTTTAATGTGTATTTTTAATAAGTACATCATAATATTAATTATATTTTAATGTATTCATCTATAATTTTTTATATTATTTTATTAAAATTTGATTATTTCGATTAAATTATGAATGAATATGTTGAATTACTAAAATAGTGAATCAATAATCAAAATAGTTAAATGAGCAATTCAATTTTTAAAATCTTGATTATCATAACTAGTGTATCAATAAGTACTAATGTGCATATTAATTTACTTTTTTTATTTATTAAATAGATATAAAAATATAATAAAAATAGAATTAATTGAAATAACAAGTTATTCATAATTTAAATAAAAAATAATAAAAATAATTGAACACCAATTCTCCTCGTATAAAAATATAGATAGGCTCTTTTTTTTAATTTCTTGACAAAGTTAAAGAATATTATTCTTTTTTTTTTTGAATAGTAAAGAGTTCAACACACTAGGTGGAGCAATCAGCGTCAAACAACACAAAAAGAAAAACAACTCCAAAAAATACCAACAACCAAAAGAAAGGAGATCCACGTGTCATCTCCGGCATAGCCATCAACAACACTAGGACAGGGCACCACTCCACTCGTTGCAACTGAGCATGGTTGTATGGATAATATCTTCTACGCCTTTGGATTGATTCTGAAATATCCTCCTATTTCTCTCCAACCAGATGTGCCAGATGATCGCACAGAAACACCTCAGACGCTGCTTTTGAGCCTCTTTTCCACGCGGCTCCTCTGTCCAACTTAGAAAATGGTCCTTCATCACCCTCGGGAAAGACCAGAGCCGGCCAAAGACGGATACCCAAACACTCCACACCTGCCAAGCAAAATCACAGCCAAGAAACAAGTGATCGACCTGCTCAACATCCTTAGTGCATAAAATACAACTCGTATTGTCCTGGCTAATAATCCCGAATCGACTCAGCCGTTCCTTGGTATTCACCCTGCCTACCAGGACAAGCCAAGCAAACAGTTCTACTCTTAGCGGAACCAGACCTTTCCAGATGGTCTTCGTGAAGCTGTAGCTAGTAAGATCCTCTGAAAGCATTCCTTCTTGTAGCACCTACACAAAGGAGTTAGTCGAAAAAATACCAAGTCTATCAAATTTCCACACAACCTTATCCTCTCTATTATTTACTATCCTGACAGGACTCAAAGTCTCATGTAGCTGACTCATAAGGTCTAACTCCCACTGGAACAACTCTCACCTCCATTGGAAGTTCCAAATCCACTCTAACCCATCCCAACTGGTATGAAATAGAGAAGAGCCTGGGGAACCGCTCAAGGATCCACACTGTACCCATACATCCTCCCAAAACCGAGTCCGTCGTCCATCACCAATTTCCATTGTCAGGCCTGTGATCATCTTCTCCCTGAGATGTTGCTCCTTAATTTGCATATGGCAAATATCCTTCCATGGGCCTCCTCTAGTAGGCAGCACTTGAGTGGACAGTAACTCATTCGGTCTCAGATTATTACAGAAACAGACCACCTTCTTCCAAAGCGAGAAGTCCTCCTTTGCAAAGCGCCACCACCACTTAAACAACAAGGCAGTGTTACGAAGCATAGCATCGCTGAAGAACCTGAAGATTGATGGTTTAGAGGTTATAGCAAACTCTCGTTGTAAGTATAGTTACTAAACCAAACAATCAACCTTTCTTACAAACGTTTTGGGTGTCACAAGTAACAAACCCCTTAAAAATTGTTAACCGAGTATTCAAACCTCGGGTCGTCTTCTCAAGGAACTGCGAGGAAGTATGTTCTTATTATTGGTTATAAAGGTTGTAATCGGGGTTTAGAAGGTGAGAAGCAAGTAATTTAAATGACGAGTGAATTAAATGGCAATTAAAAATAAATAATGACTGTAAAATAACTTTTGGCAAGATAAGGGAAATTAGAAGTCCAACTTAGTTATCCCTCTCAACAATAATGAAAGTTGTATCTTAATTCCACTTAGTTAACCTATGAAGTAAAGGTAAGTCAAGGGACTAATTAGTTTGACCTTCGAATCCTATTTATTTCCTAGGAAAAAGTTGGGATTATTGAGGTTCAGATCAATTAGCAGGATAACGATTATCAATTATGCTGAGTTCGATAATGTTGCGTCACTGATTTCTTAACCAAGACCAAAAGGAAAAAAAGTAAATTGCTGTAATAATAAAAGTGTCCTTAGATGGGAAGCAATGGCAACTTAAATCAAAGAGAACAATCATAAACTGAAAATACCTTAAATATCATTAATTCAATTAGAAATCTGTAACATGGAATAATTCATAAATTAAATTATAATAATCAATTCAAATATTGGAATCAAATAAATAAAGGTAAAAATTGAAATAAAGGAACATTAAAACCTGGATCCAGAGTTACTCCCAAAACAAGAAGAAGTCCTAAATCCTAAGAGAGAGAGAGAGAGAGAATCTCTCTCTAAACTAAATCTAAATCATGAAAACTAGAAATTGGCGAGCTCTCTCTGAATGGATGCGTTCCCCCACTTTATAACCTCTGGTCTATGCCTTCTGGACTTGGATTTGGGCCAAAAAGGGCTTCAGAATTCGCTATGAGCGTTTTCTGCAATTTCTGGTGCGTGGCCTCTGTCACGCATCCGCGTGGGTCATGCGGTCGCGTCATCTGGAGCTTTTTCCTTTCCACGCGGTCGCGTCAGTCACGCGTCCGCGTCGTGGGTGTTTTACTCAAGGCGCGCGGTCGCGTCAGTCATGCGGCCGCGTCGCTGCTTCTTTGCTTCTGGCACGCGATCGCGTCGTCCATGCGATCGCGTGGATACCAGTTTCCTTAAAGCTCCGTTTTGCCTTCTCCTTCCATTTTTGTATGTTTTCTTTTTCATCCTTTAAGTCATTCAGCCTTAGGAAACCTGAAGCTACTCAACACACTAAAATAATTTATGTTTTTAAAGCTTAGGAAACATGTTTTTCATTTACATCACATAATAAGGAAGGGAAAGTAAAATCATGTAATTAATGTGAATAAGTGGGTGAAGAGTTGAATAAATCACTCTAATTAAGCACAAAAGAACTCATGAAATATGGGTTTATCAACCTCCCCACACTTAAACACTAGCATGTCCTCATGCTAAATCCAAGGTAAATAATTAAGGTTAAAGTGATGGAATGTCATGCAATGCAACCTAATTTAAATGCAACTACCTAAATGAATGATCCATCATGCAACTCTAATTTATTTACTCATATATAAAGCTTACATGTAGTCAAGTTAATTCACATTCTCAAGGAGTCATGTATATATATAGCTAACCCTTAAATAATAAAGCATTTTAGCAAATGAGATGGGAAAGAAAATATTGTACAAACTTGCAAAACAATTAGTAAATTAAGCACAGATATATGTTGATGAGTTATAGAACCCTCACTGGATTTTGTGTTTACTCTCTAGTCACTCAGTGTTTATTGGGTTTATTCACTCTATTTTCTTTTTATTCTTGCTTTCTATAGCTTTGTTCTTCATCTAACCAATCAACAATTATAGAATATAGTCATACCAAAAAGTCATGAGGTCTTTAATTGAGGTTGTAATGGGGTCAAGGTAAAGGTAAGGATTTATGTATAGGGTCAAGTGAGCTAATAAGTGAATCCTTAATTAGACTAAGATCTCACCTAACATACATATTTAGTAAAACAAAATCTCTTTACCTAATTTCCCATATTTCCCACTTATTGTTACATGCTCATGTTTCACTTTTTGCTTTTTCTATTCCATGTGCATTGCTTTTATTTTGTATTGGGGAATTTCTTTTGGATCCCCTTTTATTAAATGCTGAAAAATAACTCTCTTTTTCTCTTTTTTTTTTCAAGGCACATGGCAATTAAAGCACTTTGATTTTTTCATGAACATGCTTCCCAAATTTATTTTATTTCTTTTAACTTCTCTTACCTTTTTGTTTCTATCATCCATGTTCCCAAAAGGTTTCCCACATTTGACTCTATTCATGATTTTCTATCTTAAGCTAACCAATGATTCACTTGGGATTTTCTTTTGTTTTTCTGCTTAAGGCTAGTAATTTGGCTAAATAGAATAAAGGGGTTTTAAAAGGCTCAAGGGGGCTAACAAGGGTGATGTAAAAGGTAGGCTGATTTGGGGTGAGTGAGCTAAAATCAATTGATGGCCTCAATCATTCTCTTGGTATGTATCTATTCTATATTCTATAATTGGACATATAGATTAAAGCAAAGGAAAGAACATCAGAATAAAAAGTAACACACAGAAATGAAATTATGGTTTGAATGCAACCATACAGTTTAAGCTCAAAACTCACATGCTGTGTGTTCTCTAACTCAAGCATCATATATCATTTATATATTGTATGCAGGTTTAGTTAAAAATTCCCATTATTCTCATAAAAAAATTATTTAGGGTAGCTTTTAAAGTTTTAATGTTCCTCCATGATGAAATATTGTCAGCTTAACTACATCATGTAATGCTATATACAAGGTTTGTAGATTTAAATCTGTTATGTTCAAGTTCCTAGCTTACTCTTTTTTATATTTGTCAATTTAAACTAAGCTATAACTAAGCTATCTTATGTAAAAAGGGTAAACTATACTAATTGATCCACTAATAAGTTAGAATTGCAAACTAAACTAAATAACTAAAATGAGCTAAATAACTAAAATATGAACGAAAAATGCAAAATGCAGAAAATAGAGTAAAATACACAAGTAGCAATGTATAAGTACTCAGAAAATAACAATAAAAGAAAAAGAGAAAAATACAGAAAAATATCCAAAATAAAAGAAAAAGTATGTAGTAGTTCACCAAAATAAACGCCAGAGATGGCGACCTCCCCACACTTAAAATGAAGCATCGTCCTTGATGCTCAATCAAGCCGGGTGTGAAGAAGTGTCATCACTGGTAGGGATGGTAGCTGGGGTCTCTGTGGCGGTGGTGGGCTGAGAGTCTGGCTGCTGTAGAGGGGGGACTGACTGGATCGGGATCTCCGGATCTGCAGCCTCAAGCTGATGTGGGGCCTCCTGCTGTGGTGTAGCGTGCTCTGTGCCTGCTTGCTGATGAGTCTCCGCCTGGGAATGAGGCTCCTCCTCGTGCTCATCCTCCTCCTCCTCTGATGGCTCTGATGGTGTGTCGGGCTCGGAGGGGATGTCGGCGCCCTGTCTGATCATTAGCTTCAGATGTGAATAGCGTCGCCTGCTGCAGCGCTCCAATCTCTCATACCGGCGCCTGTTACGGCGCTCCATCTGATCAAGCTGGCAGAATAGACGGTGCACGAGGCGATAAACCGGCTCAGAGGTGGGTGGAGGTGCAGTGGTGGCAGCAGGGGCAGCTGGGGCAGCTGTGGATGAAGAGGGTCCAGCAGACGGAGGGGCTGTCTCATCAGTAGCAATGACAGATGGTGGTCTGTAGCCCAAAGCAAGGAAGTTCCTGCTATGAGGGATGATCTTCCTGCAGTCCGCTGCTGGTGGTCGCTCATCGGCATCCTCCCAAGGCACATCAGCCTGACGGCCTAGCCGTGTAACCAGATAAGGAAAGGGGAGGGTGCCTCGGACGTGGACCCTGGCCATATAATGCCAGATAAAATGAGGCAAGTACAGGTCCTTACCCTCTAGCACACACCAAAGGAGGGTGATCATGGCAGCCGGGATCTCAGTCTCATGAGTACTCGGCATCACATAGTTGCTCAAGATTTGATGCCATAGCCGAGCCTCATCATTCAAGTATACTCTCTTGATCCCTCTAGGCATAGTGGTGTTCTGACCCATCTCCCAAGGAACAGCAGGGTCAAGAGCTATCCGTGCCTTCACAGCATCCCAATCAAACTGCATCTGGCCCATGTCCTCCTCAGCCTGTGCAAAACCATCTGGCTGATCGGACTTGGCTGGGAGCTGGAGAATGGTCTCTATGGCCTCCTCAGTGACCAGAATTTGCTTTTCCCTCAGGTTCACTGCATCTAGGGTAGTAAGGTAGTAGTTGCAATAGAATTCCCGGACCCAAGATGCATTGACCTCTGTCAGTGGTCTCTCCAGAAAGAACCAGCCCCTTTGCTTGATTTGCTCAGTGGTGTATTGCTGCAGGGCTTCTGGAATCTTCAAGGTACGTTCCAGGTATAGATTTCTGGAGTTTGCAAAAGTCGGGTACTTCAGCTCACAGTACCGGTTTGCAAATTTTATAGGATCAGTCGAAGGGAGCAGCTGTCAGCTTTTCCTGCTGTGTGAAGTTCTTCTCCTGCCATGAGGAATCGTGCATTAGAGCAATGATGGACTGGAAGGAATCTCCTCTCTTGCGCTTGCCAGTAGCCTTGCCTTTGCCTTTCCTTTGTGAGGCAGACATCCTGAAAAATAGAAAACCAGGAAATGGATAAAAATAGGAAAGAAAATAGGCAATTTAAACAAAGGAAACTCAAGGCGGTAAGGGAGAAATAGAATAAGGAAAATGAGTAATTGAAATGTGATTGAATTAATGTTAAATGAAAAGAAAAAAATCAATATGCCATAGTGAGAAAGTTAGAGGAAGTGAAAGTAATCAGAAAAGAGATCAAGAGGGTTAGTATGGTAAAAAGAAATTAGTAAATTAAAACTAGTGAGTTAGGAAAGTAAGTGGCATAGAAAAAATTCCATATAACACGGATTCACAGGTAAGAATAGAAGTACTCATAATCGAATAAAGAAAACAGGGTGATGCTGATTCGAATAGAAATAAAGAAATCAGAAATTGGAATCAGTGAATCACAAATGCAGGTTATGAACCAGGAAATCAAAGAGGATAAGAAAGTGGCCCTAGCATTCATGAAATGGTTTGGGGGAAACAGAGTAAAACAGAGTTGCCAAACCAAAACAAGAATGAAAACAATTTTCAAAAAAATTTGGGCAGCATTCTGGCTAAAATTGGATTGTCCCAGAAAATAAACAGCAATCATATCAGTTTATAGGAATTAAAAAATCAAGCTGCATGTACATAGATATAAAATAAACATAAAAACTCAATGTAAACAGCAGCAACATACAAGAAAGCAGCATATGAATCATGATTATAGCAGCAACAGATTTGCACATAGGATAAAACATAAGTAAGAACAGTGCAAGTAAACAGACCTAGATCCACTAACCACAGCTTAAGCTACCTAACAACCTAAAAATCCACTACAACATGCAAGTCTAGCTATCCTAATCATGAACATAAACGGAAAAAAAAAATACAGAAAAGTGACGAGCGGATAAAAAGGGTTGCGTGTCGCGGAACCTGGTAAGCGAAAGGGGTGGAACAGGGAAGAAGGTGGCTGCGGCGGCGTCCGGCGCGGTGGTGGTGCACGGCGTCGCGGTGGCGGCTGAGGGGGCAGTGGGGGAGGGAGGTATTAGGGTTAGTGAGAGAGGAAGAGGATAGGGGAAGGGAGGGCGGTGGTTGTTGCTGGCTGAAGGGGGTGGGTGGCGGAGAGGGGGGCGCGGTTGGATGGCCGGAGGTGGCTGGGCGGTGCTCGCGGAGGTGGCTGTGGTGGAGAGGGGAGGAGAGAGGAAGAAGGAAGAAGAGAGAAGGGGAGGGGGTGGTATGGCGGCAGCGGCTGGGCGGCGGCGGTGTCGGGGTGGTGGCGTGGTGGCTGGCGGGCGGTGGCTGGGGGAAGAAGAATAGAGAAGGAGAAGAGGGTTGGGGGTGAAAGGAGGGGGGGCTGCGCGACTAATAGGGTTCGCGTGGTTGGGGGGGTTATATTTTCGAATCCACGCGGCCGCGTGGGGTACGCGGTCGCGTGGTTGGGGTGAAAATGGGGGAGACGCGATCGCGTGGGGCGCGCGATCGCATGAGAGGGGGGGAAAGAGGGGTGACGCGGTCGCGTGGGTCGCGTCGCTGGAATTCGTGCTAAACGCACGACTCCAGCGCCATTTCAGCGCAACTCTCTGTCTCCTTTTTGGGGTGATATGCAATCCATGCGACGCGATCGCGTCGCTCACGCGGTCGCGTGGGATTGGTGTTGGGTAAGTGACGCGATCGCATGGGGCATGCGATCGCGTGGGCCAATTTGTACGAAACGCACAAGAGCCGCACGATTCCAGTCCAACTTTCTGTTCGTTGGATCCTTACGCCGATATATATATCACGCGGCCGCGTGGGTCACGCGGTCGCATGGGTGGTGTTTTTCGCGATATGACGCAATCGCATGGGCATGCGGTCGCGTCGTGCAACCCCTTTTTTTTTTAAACTGAAAAATGCAGGATGCAGTGATTAACATGAATGCTATGCATGATTCCAGGTTAATGTTAAAATAAATAAAAAAAAAGGGTAAATTGAAAACAATAAACAAGAAATAGATTGAGAAAGAAGCGACCATACCATGGTGGGTTGTCTCCCACCTAGCACTTTTAGTTAAAGTCCTTAAGTTGGACATTGGGAGAGTATCCTGTTATGGTGGCTTGTGTTTAAATTCATCCAGAAACCTCCACCAATGTTTGGAATGCCAATAGCCTCCGGAGTCCCAAACTAGGTATGTAAAGCTTCTGAGCAGCTTCAAACAGATATTCAGCCTCCCGGGATGACGAATGTCAGAATATAATCCATGATCCCAAGCTGTGTTTTTAGATTCGCCTCCGTTTTGATTTGTAAGTTTTCATTCGGGCGGGTTAAAAAGTAGAATCTCACCGTGGTGACCAAACGTTCTCCGTGATCTATGCAATTGGGCATGATACCAATTCGTGCACTTCAAGTTGAAGCGTGTAACCTTATTGAACCTTGTACACCAGCTCTGAGCACGAGCCATTTCCCTCTTACTCTTAAAGCCGCAGAGAGCTTTAAGTTGGCCATCTGTCTCAAGCAAACCATATTCAAGTGAATAAGTAAAATTATAAGTTAAGGATTGTACCCACTTGAAACTTGTATTAGGTTGTAATAGCCTTGGGATAGGTGTTTTTGGTGGTTCTGCAAGTTCCGTTTCCTTGTGCTCTTCTGTGAATTCTTCCACTTCCTTGCAAAGGTCTTCAATTGTATCTGTATCCTGGTCAAAGTCTTCTATGTCTTCCTCATCACTCAAGTCGTAGATTGGAGGTTGAGAGAAATCTACCTCCGCATCATCTTCATATTCACTTGGGGAAAATTCTTCGATCTCAGAGAATTCACTTGCGGACGCAAGTTCATCACTAGGAGAACTAGACTTGTGACTATCATCATCAAGGAAATTTGCTTCTTGGATTATTCCGTCTAATTCTTCGTAAATGACTTGCCTTGGAGATTGTACGGTATCCTCCTTAGCATCAACTGTAGCATCTTAGACGGAGTTTTCCTCAACTCTGGATTCCCAAGAAAGTTCAACATCTCCTAGATCTTCAACCAACTCTTCTTCTTGAACAATGACAGCTTCTTCCACTTGTTCTAGTATGAATTCATTCTCTGTCTTGTCCACTGGAGTCTCTAGTATTTCTTTCATGCTACGCTCTTCATCGGGCTGTCCACATGGAGCTGTGGTTGATCCTTGTATATTTGAGCGCCTAGTGGTCCATTGAATTAGTGCTTGCTCTAGTTGTTGAATGGTTGTTTGAAATTTAATTACTGTTTCTTTTAGGCGATCCTCTGCTTCGCGGTTTGCCGGACTTGGACATGATACAAAGGAAAGTGGTGATGATTGGGAACGATTGGATTGGTATTGGGGTAAGGAAGGATCATATGATGGCGAATGGTGAAGAGAAGCTTGTGAGTGTGGTGGTTCGAGGTTATGTTGAAAGGATGGTTCATATGCACGGGGTGGGGCTTGTTGGTAGTTACAAGGTTGTCCACCATGTCTTTCAGCTGGGTATGCACGGTAGAATGGTCTTTGCCCAGGATATCTCGGAGGGTGTTGCTGCCAAAAGGGTTGATTAGATCCTCTTGGTTCCATCCATCCTTGATTGGTCTGACCTTGATGCACATTCCTGCTGTAACTTCTATTTTCTTTAACAATATTAGAACCAAACTCAAAGCGAGAGGGGTGAGAGTTCATAGTAGCAAATAAAGATAAAAAGGAAAAACAAAAATAAATAAACAAGCAAAAGAAAAATATTTACAATAACCAATAATAAGGCACACGTTAGCAGTTTCCCGGCAACGGCGCCATTTTGAAGAACCTGAAGATTGATGGTTTAGAGGTTATAGCAAACTCTCGTTGTAAGTATAGTTACTAAACCAAACAATCAACCTTTCTTACAAACGTTTTGGGTGTCACAAGTAACAAACCCCTTAAAAATTGTTAACCGAGTATTCAAACCTCGGGTCGTCTTCTCAAGGAACTGCGAGGAAGTATGTTCTTATTATTGGTTATAAAGGTTGTAATCGGGGTTTAGAAGGTGAGAAGCAAGTAATTTAAATGACGAGTGAATTAAATGGCAATTAAAAATAAATAATGACTGTAAAACAACTTTTGGCAAGATAAGGGAAATTAGAAGTCCAACTTAGTTATCCCTCTCAACAATAATGAAAGTTGTATCTTAATTCCACTTAGTTAACCTATGAAGCAAAGGTAAGTCAAGGGACTAATTAGTTTGACCTTCGAATCCTATTTATTTCCTAGGAAAAAGTTGGGATTATTGAGGTTCAGATCAATTAGCAGGATAATGATTATCAATTATGCTGAGTTTGATAATGTTGCGTCACTGATTTCTTAACCAAGACCAAAAGGGGAAAAAGTAAATTGCTGGAATAATAAAAGAGTCCCTAGATGGGAAGCAATGGCAACTTAAATCAAAGAGAACAATCATAAACTGAAAATACCTTAAATATCATTAATTCAATTAGAAATCTGTAACATGGAATAATTCATAAATTAAATTATAATAATCAATTCAAATATTGGAATCAAATAAATAAAGGTAAAAATTGAAATAAAGGATCATTAAAACCTGGATCCAGAGTTACTCCCAAAACAAGAAGAAGTCCTAAATCCTAAGAGAGAGAGAGAATCTCTCTCTAAACTAAATCTAAATCATGAAAACTAGAAATTGGCGAGCTCTTTCTGAATGGATGCGTTACCCCACTTTATAACCTCTAGTCTATGCCTTCTGGACTTGGATTTGGGCCAAAAAGGGCTTCAGAATTCGCTATGAGCGTTTTCTGCAATTTCTGGTGCGTGGCCTCTGTCACGCATCCGCGTGGGTCACGCGGTCGCGTCATCTGGAGCTTTTTCCTTTCCACGCGGTCGCGTCAGTCACGCGTCCGCATCGTGGGTGTTCTACTCAAGGCACGCGGTCGCGTCAGTCATGCGGCCGCGTCGCTGCTTCTTTGCTTCTGGCACGCGATCGCGTCGTCCATGCGATCGCGTGGATACCAGTTTCCTTAAAGCTCCGTTTCGCCTTCTCCTTCCATTTTTGTATGTTTCCTTTTTCATCCTTTAAGTCATTCAGCCTTAGGAAACCTGAAGCTACTCAACACACTAATCACGGCATCGAATGGAAATAAAGGTAATTAAAATAATTTATGTTTTTAAAGCTTAGGAAACATGTTTTTCATTTACATCACATAATAAGGAAGGGAAAGTAAAATCATGTAATTAATGTGAATAAGTAGGTGAAGAGTTGAATAAATCACTCTAATTAAGCACAAAAGAACTCATGAAATATGGGTTTATCAATCGCCGACTCCAAAACTGCCTAGCTTTTTTGGGGCCTGTACTAACTCCCATTTCACCAACGCCATGCCATTCCTCCCATCCTCCTTACTCCATAGGAATCTTTTCTGCAAAAAAATCAACTTCTCAGCAACTGCCTTCGGCATCTTATAGAGGCTCAAATAGTACACTGGTAGGCTATTCAAGACTGATTTGATGAGCACCAACTTTTTCGCTTTGTTTAGCACCTTCGCCTTCCAAAGACTTAGTTTCTCTTCCACTTTATCGATGATGGGCATCCAGGTCTTAACCAGCCTCGGATTAGCTCCTAAAGGGACTCCAAGGTATTTCACAGGGAGGGCATCTTCCTTACAACCCCACATCCTACACATACTACGTACCCGCTGCTCTTCACAATTGATAGGAATCAAACTAGACTTTTCGAAATTAATACTGAGCCCTGACATTAACTCAAACCAACGCAGGAGCCGCTTGTAGTACTTCATTGTCTCATCTTCAGGTGGACAAAACAGAATTGTATCATCAGCAAACTGGAGGTGTGATAGCTCCACGCTGTCTCGACCAACCACCAAAGGAGAAATACGTCCATTCCTGACTGCCTCACCAACCATTCTATGCAATACATCCACAACCAACACAAAAAGGAACGGAGAAAGCGGGTCGCCTTGCCTCAATCCCCTTTCTATTTTAAACGGTTTAGATGGTGACCCATTAATCAGGACCGACATAGAAGCTGTGGTCATACACTCCATAATCCACGCCCTCTACCGGTGCCCAAATCCCATTTTTTGCAGCACAATATCCAAAAAGCTCCACTTGACTCTGTCATACGCTTTTTGGAAGTCTAACTTGATTATGGTCGCCTCCTTCTTTCTCCTTTTAAGCCAGTGCACTGTTTCACACGCTATGAGAGCCCATCATGGATTTTACTACCCTTCACGAAAGCACTCTGAGTCTCTCCTACCAACTTTGGCATCACTGCTCGCATCCTCCTCACTAAGACCTTCGAAATAACCTTGTACACACATCCCACCATACTAATCGGTCTGAGGTCTTTAATCTCCTTCGTGCCAATGAACTTAGGGGCCAGTGCCACCCATGTAATGTTGGAATCTACTGGTAACCTGGACGTCTGAAAGAACCTCATCACTGCTGCCGTAAATTCAGCCCCAATCTCATCCCAGCACCTCTTAATGAAGTTTATGTTGTACCCATCACAGCCTGGCACCTTCGATGACTCACAATCTCACACTGCCTCTCTGATTTCCTCAGCTGAGGGTATCACCTCCAAGTTTGCAGCCTCTTCCTCATCTATCCTTTCTACTAGACCATCTCTAATCCCCAACAAATGAGATCTCTCCTGATGATACAGATCTTTATAAAACCCTTTAATCGCTAATTTGATCCTAGCTTGGTTCCTTACCAGTCTGCCATTGACTATCAAAGTATCAATCTGATTATTCCTCCGTTTTGCTGATGCTATATGGTGGAAGTATCTTGTGTTTCTGTCCATATCCTTTGCTTGCCGAGACCGAGACATTTGCTTCCAGTGAATTTCTTTCCTCACGTACCACCTCTCACAGCAAGTAACTAGTGCCTTTCTCCTAGCCTCAATAGTTCCATCATACACTCCATTACTTACCATATCATCCACCTTTTTAATCTCGTCCTCAAACTTCGAGATCTTCTTGTCCATATTACCAAAGTTCTCCTTATGCCATCGTCCCAAAGGGCCCCTTAACGCCTTCAATTTATCTGTGAAATCTAGCTCCCCCAAACTTCTCCATTCCTCCTTAACCATTCTAAGAAAACCTTCATGTGTAAACCACAAATCAAGACTCCGAAAAGGCATAGGCCCTCTGCTCATCCTTTTATCTTCCACAATGATAGGACAGTGATCTGACAAACCCCGTGGTCCGCCCCTTAATCGGGTCTCAGGGAACTCCTCCAGCCATTCCACACTCACCATAGCTCTATCAATTCGACTACATGAACGGCCGCAGAACCACGTAAACTTGCGATCTGTAAGCGGCAGATCCACTAGGTGCATGTCTTGGATCCAACTCCTAAATTCATCTGCAGACAGAGGTAAACTAGCAGTCCCTTTTCGTTTTTCCACTGTCACTATCTCATTAAAATCTCCTATGAAACAGCAAGGAACCTGACATAGGCCAGCAATGTAACTCAGCTCCTCCCACACATGACTCTTCTCTTCTCTACTATGCGCACCATAGATCAAGAAAAAAGCACAATTGAAACCATTCTTCAGCAAGACACCTTCAACGCATAACCACCTTTCCCCCTTATAGCAGTTATTTAGTTTAAAAAAAGTTTCATCCCAAATCATCAAGAGACCACCGGATGCACCGTCCGACCCTACATATTTCCATCCCGCCCCACTACCTCCCCAGATCCTCCCAACATCAAGCCTCGTCACAACCTGCCGTTTAGTCTCAATCAAACCTATCAAGCTCAAGTTATGTTTGTTTTTTAACTCCTTCACCATTCTCAACTTTTTGTCACCCCTTAACCCCCTAACATTCCAAGAACTAAAATTCATTTATAACTATTTTTACACACCTGTTTTTGAGTTTTCGGTCTGAACCACCTCATCTTTGCCTTTTGTTTTGCCACTTTTCTCTTTCGTGCTATTTCTTCATTCTGTGCCTATAGAATTGCCATAATATCGTCTTCATCATTGCATAGCACAGCCCCTGATTCTCTTGCCAGCTCCCAAGTCAATTTGTTCTCCAAAATCTGGTCCTCTAGGCACTAACAGTCACTGTCTCCATCCCCTTGCACACCGTTGCCCTGCTCTGGTCCAGCACCTCTGTAACCGTCTACTGTCCTTCCAACAGCCCCACTTCCTTCACCTCGGTCCAGCCCATGCATTCGACCTTTCCTCAGCCAGATATGGTCTCCATCATGTTTCCCACACCTTGATGTCGCATCAAATTCTTGGTATAGGGCCTCGTCAAGCTCGCCTTCCACCACAGCATCCTGCCGCTTCCCAACTGGGCTTGCTTCAACCACCTGCCGTATCGCACCGCGACCTGTTCCCTCGTGCACAGCATGGCCAGATGATAGAGCCTCACCATTGACAAGCCCAGCTACGTCGGAACCCCCATCTCCAGTGTTCACAGCGCTTCGGGTCAAGGGCATTCCGGTGGCTGCGAGTCGCCTAGTCCCACTGCCGCCATATCCAAGACAGTGGTTAGTGTGCTCTCGTCCTGGCCTCACCACAGCTAGGTCCTTAGGGCGCTGTGCAAGAGAAAGAAGATGCTCCGCGCACCCCGCCTCAACCTCTCCACCGGCGAGCCCAGTCCCTGCGAAAACCCCATTTCCAGCGTTCCCAGCGCTTCGGGTCGCACACCTTCCCAGATCCGCGATCCGCCGACTCCCACTGCTGCCATCTCCGAGACAGGGGTCAGCGCTCCCTCCTAAGGGACTTACCGCGATCAAGTCCGTTGGTACAGGAGGAAGGAGCAGCATCGAACTCCCCTCACCAACCGGGTCATGCCCACAATGTGTTGAACCCAGGCCCAATAGCATTCCTTCCTTGTCTTTAGAATTGTTTATTTTCGTTAGCCCAGTCTTCCTTGGCACAACCGTCCTTTTTTGTTTACCATTGGTGGTAGCTCTTTTTAGCCCATTATTCCTTTTCAGCCCATTACATAAAGGACCATACTCACATGTTACCGTTTTGTCCAAGTCAGCGTCATAAGTAGCACCGTTTTCACCTCCAAAATAAGGGATTCCTTGATTATAGCCATTAACAAATTGATACGTTGCTAATTCTCCGCGATTTTGATTTGCACCACATTTAACCCACTCATTCAAAATATCGTGAGAAATTACTAGTCTGTCCTTGTCCTCCTCGTCTCTCTGTTGCACCACCATCATCAACCCCTCATCTTGGCCGTCCGTCCTTGCTAGACTCAGCTGTCTGTTATGTCGTGCACCCGTTCCTGTGCTCAGATTTGTCATGTCATGGATCACGCTCTCATAGGTGGCAATATCCATGTCAGTAAATGTCCCACGACACTGCATGTCACACGCATCAAGACCAACCTCCTTTACCAAAACGTCGTAGCCCCCCGAAGCAACAGTAATATGGATCCTCTCCTGAATAACTTCCATGACACACGTATCAATCAGTACACGTCTTGCTGTGAGCGTGCTGCACAACTCTGTCTCCTTTGCACATCTAACAACTGCTCCCCACTGGCCTCCTATCATTTTGAAGGTATCGGCAGACCAAGCAGATAACGGGACACCGAAACATTCGAGCCATACCCTACGCGATTCACACCGCTCCGACTCCTTCCACTTCCACACCTTATAAAAAGTTTGTAGTAGGCTATTCAAATGAAAGGTGTACATCACATCCGCATACATATCACTGTCAAAAGTCATAAGTGTTTTACAAGCTCCCATCTCCCGGACTTGGACGACAGAAGGTAGGGAGATTGCTACCATTTTCCTCAACGAAGTAAAATCAATAGGCTCCAGCATTACACCTACAAGACTTTTCCGCAGCCATTCCAAGTTTTTTGTCGCCACTACACATTCCACGTTTTTTATCTCACATTCTCCAAGCGTGCTCTTTACAGTTACCTTCGTTCGTAATTCATTTGCAGTTGCCAAAGAGCGCCCGTCCCTTTCTTCCCTCCGTGACTTTGGATTCGGTCGGTGGTGCTGATCATCTCCTACTCGTCCCTTTCCGACATTTGTGGCGTCGGAAGTCCTTCTGTATTTTGCCTCTTGCACCAAGATAACCTTGCCTCGTAGTCTCAGCCGATTCATTTCTGCAATAGCTTTCAAAGCCCCTCATCTCGTCGTGTACCGTATGAACGCAAACATGTAGATGCCACCATTCTTTTATTTCTGGGATAGATAGATATCGTTGATGCATCCAGTCCAGTTAAACAAGTGAAACAACTCTCTCTTTGAGATGTCTTCCGGAAGATGATCCACAAAAATGGAGAAAGACTCATGTTTCAATCGTCGATACTCTTCCCTGTTCCAAATCCGTGGATCCTTGTCAAAGTCATGTGACCCACCTGCCCCTGTGTTTCCCCCCTTGCTCCCTCACCTCTCACTCTCTCTCACTCTCTCATGTGGTTCTCTAAAAGTTTAATAAAGAATATTATTCTCTTTTCATTTTTTTCACTGCTATCACTTATTTATATTTACGTAATATAATCTACGAAAAATAGACAAAAGTACACCCAGATTTTCACACGGAGTACAGATGTACTCCTCAATTTTTTAATGAGTCATTTGCACATATGAATATAAAATTTCGTTGTCAATTCTACCCTTCTGTGGCCTGAGTAAATTTTTCGACAGTGGTGGAGGCCAGGTGGCACGGTATTGTATGATGTGGCCAATTTGAGGTGACACTGTGGAAAATAGAAATATTCATTATGAAATTTGTTGAAATAAATATAAGAAAAGGGAATAATGAAATCACTGTTCATCCTCTTCCTTCTCTAATTTCTTCGAACCATATGAACCCTAATACAGGGTGTAGACCTTTCATTGGCCTTAATGGCACATTTTTAAAGGGCTTCTATGGAGGACAGCTACTCACTGCAATAAGTCAAGATGCAAACAACCAGATTTTCCCAATTGCTTATGCCGTGGTGGATTCAAAAACTAGAGATAAATAGAAATGGTTCTTGGAGCATTTACACAATGACTTGGGCAACTACAAGGTTCATGGTTGGAACTTCATTAGTGACCAACAAAAGGTATGTAGTTAGTTGTTGTTAACATGGTTGGAACTTCAATTGTATTAACCACTGACATATTAATTGAACAGGGTCTGATTCCGGCTATCCAACAAGTTATGCTTGGAGTTCATCATCGCTTCTGTGCTATGCATATTTGGAATAATTTCACAAATAAATAGAAGGGCAAACAACTCAAAGGAGCAGTGTGGAAGTGTTGTCGAGCCACCACAACTCAAGAATTTGATGCTGCAATGTTGAGGCTACAACGGATCAATACTGGAGCATGGGAGTATCTGAACAAGCTTGATCCGAAGCAGTGGAAGAAAATCAGCAAGTAGAACTGGAACAATGGCTGCAACTCATGTGTGCAAATGACTCATTAAAAAATTGAGGAGTACATCTGTACTCCGTGTAAAAATCCGGGTGTACTTTTGTCTATTTTTCCTATAATCTAAAATCCGGCAACGACCTCGAATTGAAGATATAAAAGGCTATATAATCCCAAAAAAAAAAACAATGGTAATAGTTAAAATAATGTAAGCTTGTATTTGTTAGATTTTTTGGGCCCTCTTCTTATGTAGAGAAAAAAAATCCAAATATTAATATCTAAATCTATGAATAGTTGAAGTGGCTAGGTGAGTTAGGGACTTAGGGTTGAGGGAGAGATGTTCTATTTGCAAGAAGAACACCAAACACTAGAGAGAAGAGAAGAGAGAAAGCCATTTTCGCACAAATACAAAGTTGTCTTTATAAATTGGTCACTTCGGATTTGTTAACCGTTGGATCGAGCTCAAATTTGAACAGTGTGTTTTACATACCTGGTTTTTTGTTTGCACCGTTCGGATCTTTAACTTGATATCTGTAGTGGGAGATATTTGCCACGCACAGAAGCTCTATTTTTGTGATATTTTCATCTTCTTGTTCTTGTTTTGAAAGCTTTGAAACTTGGGTTGTTTGGCTTGTTGTATGCACATTTTGTGCAGTAATTTATGACTCTCTTGTACCCTATTTTTCATTATAGTAAAGCTATTTTCTGGTCTTGGTGACTCGTGATTTTTACTTCTCACATTAAGGAGGTTTTCTACGTTAAAAATCTTGGTGTGTTAGCTTTCTCTAATTTCTGGTTTATGTGATTTTTCTGCTACTATTAGCTATTATTGTGCTGGTGTTAATATTTGTTGTGCATGGATATTGTTGCTCTTATAATTCTTGCAAGTAGGAAATTGTGTATTTTATTCCTATCAATCGGCATCAAAGCTTAGTTTTGGGTATTTGATTATAACTTGCTCGAAAGATGGAGGCAAATAATTTTACTAGGATGATAAGTTTGAATAGCACTAATTACCATCTATGGAAGGGCAAAATGAAGGATTTGTTGTTTGTCAAAAATCTACATTTATCCATATTTTTTACACAAAAACCAGAATCTAAAATAGAAAAGAATGGAAATTTGAATACCAACAAATTTGTGGTTTTATTAGGCAATGGGTGGATGATAATGTTTACAATCACATTGCTAATGAGACTCATTCTATGGCTTTGTGGAATCAAACTGAATCCTTGTATGCTTCCAAGTCTAGCAATAATAAATTGTACTTGTTGAATATGTTGATGAATTTGAGATACAAGGAGGAATCACAAGTATTAGATCACTTGAATGAATTTCAAGGGTTCTAGATCAGTTGTCAAGCATGGAAATCAAGTTTGAAGATGCAGTTCAAGGATTGTGGTTGCTAAATACTCTACCTTGGGAGACATTTTGTATCTCTCTTACTAATTCTGCTCTAAATGGTAAAGTAAGCATGCAACTTGTTAAAGGTGGCATTTTAAATGAAGAGATGAGAATGAAGACGTAAAATTCTTCGTCACACTCTAAAATGTTAGTCACTGAAACCAGGGAGAGAAATCAGAATAGAGGTCAAAAGGGTAGAGGTAAAAGCAGGAGTAAATCCAAGTCAAGATACAAGAATGTTGAGTGTCATTATTGTCACAAAATGGGTCACGTTAAAAAATATTGCTTTCTTTGGAAAAAGGAGAACAAAGGTAAGCAAGAAAAGAAGGATGATGGTGGTAATGATCATGTATCTTCTATTTCAGATGATCTTCATACTGTTGATATTGTTGATTATGAGTACAAGGTTAATCTTGTTTCTGATGATGAGTTCAGCTGGGTAATTGATAGTGGTGCCTCAATACATGTTACACCGAAGAAGGAGTTCTTCACTTCTTATACTCCAGGTAATTTTGGAGTGCTTAAGATGGGTAATAATGGATTGGCCAAGGTTATTGGTGTAGGAGATGTTTATCTTGAGACTAATATGGGAATGAAGCTGCTACTCAAAGATGTTGGACACGCTCCAGATGTTCGCTTGAATTTGGTTTCAGTTATAAGGCTTTGTAATGAAGGTTTTGTAAACACTTTCAGCTGTGGACAATGGAAGCTTACTAAAGGTAAATTAGTGGTGGCTTGAGAAAAAGGTACTTCAAATTTGTATGTGATGCATGCCATGATTGCAAAAGGTAGTGTGAATGAGGTTGAAAATAAAGAAATTTGTAGCTTGTGGCACATAAGACTTGGTCATATTAGTGAAAAATGACTTAATTGTTCGGCTCAAAAGGATACTCTTTCCAGTTTGAAGAATGAAGAGTTGAAGAAATATTCTCATTGCATGGTTGGCAAACAAAGAAGATTATCCTTCAAGAAGAATCAGCCTTCAAGAAAATCAAACTTCTTGGAATTGGTGCAAACCGATATTTGTGGTCCTTTGAAGGTACGGTCTTTTAGTGGAGCTATTTACTTTATTACTTTTATTGATGATCATTCAAGAAATCTTTGGACTTATGCTTTGAAAATAAAGAACCAAGCTTTGGAAAAGTTTAAACAATTCCAAGCTTTGGTTGAGAGACAAACACGTAAAAAGCTTAAATGTATTTGCACTGATAATGGTGGTGAGTATTGTGGATCATTTGATGAGTATTGCAAGAAGCAATGCATTAGGCATGAAAATACGTCTCCTAAAATACCTCAGTTGAATGATTTGGCAGAAAGGATGAATAGAACATTGATTGAAAGAGTTAGGTGTATGCTTACTGAAGTTAAGCTACCTAAAGTCTTTTGGGGTAAAGTGCTACTTATAGCGGCTCATGTGATTAATCTGAGTCCTATAACTGCTTTGGACATTGATCTTCTAGATCAAGTTTGGTCGGACAAAGATGTCTCGTATGGTCACTTGAGAGTCTTTGGATGCAAAGCATTTGTTCATGTTCCAAAGGATGAGAGGTCCAAGTTGGATGTGAAGACAAGGTAGTGTTTTTTTATTGGGTATGGTCAAGATGAGTTTGGTTACATGCTTTATGATCCAGTTGAAAAGAAGCTTGTAAGAAAAGCCATGATGTAGAGTTTATTGAAGACTAGACCATTGAGGACATTGATAAGGTAGAGAAGAGTCAATCACAAGAGAGCAGTGACTTGACTGATGTAGATCCAATTCAGCCTCCTCCTTCGTCAGAACTAGTAGAGAATCAAGACCAGGAGCATATGCAGCAAAATGAGCCTTTGGTTCTTGATGACCAGGAGATGGGAGATCCGATTGATGCTCCAGTTGATGATGATGCTGATAATCAACCTGAGCTACCTGAAGATCCACAAGGTTTTTATCCTAGGAGGTCTACTAGAGAGTGACGACCTTCAATGAGGTATCCTTCTAATGAGTATGTGATATTTACTAATGGATATGTGACCTTGACTGATGGGGGAAAACCTGAATGCTTTGCGGAAGCTATGGAAGGCGATGACAATAAGAAATAGTTTGATGCAATGCAAGATGAAATGAAATCATTGCATGATAATCAAACATTTGAGCTTGTGAAGTTTCCAAAAGGGAAGAAAGCTTTGCAGAATAGGTGGGTTTATAAGTTGAAGCATGAAGAAAATTCTTAGTGTCCAAGGTACAAGGCTAGATTGGTGGTCAAGGGCTACAGGCAGAAAAAGAGAGTTGACTATAATGAAATCTTTTCACCGGTTGTGAGAAGATCTTCTATTAGGACTATTTTGAGTTTGGCTGCAAGTCTTGATTTAGAGATAGAGCAGATGGATGTGAAAACTGCTTTCTTTCATAGTGATCTTAAGGATAAAATTTACATGGAACAATTTGAAGGTTTCATGGTAAAAGACAAAGAGGATCATGTTTGCAAACTGAAGAAGAGCTTGTATGGCTTGAAGCAAGCTCCAATACAATGGTACAAGAAGTTGGAGTTTGTTATGGCAGAACAAGGCTACAAAAAGACTACTTATGATCATTGTGTATTTGTTAAACAGTTTGCTAGTAATGATTTTATTACCCTTTTGATATATGTTGATGACATGCTTATTGTTGGTCAGAATGCTTCTAGGATTGATATGTTAAAGAAGAAACTTGTAGTGTCATTTGCAATGAAGGACCTTGGGCCGGCAAAGGAGATTCTTGGTATAAGAATCGAGCATGATAGAAAAGCGAAAAAAAACTTTGGTTGTCACAAGAGAAATATATAGAGACAATGTTGCACAAGTTCCAAATGGAGAAAGCAAAGGCCGTTAGTACTCCTCTTGCTACACACTTCAAATTGAGTCACAAGCAAAGTCCGTCAAGTGATGAAGAAAAGAAAGACATGGAAAAAGTTCCATATGCATCAGCCGTGGGTAGTTTAATGTATGCTTGATGAGCGGATAATTTATACGCTTTTTGGCATTGTTTTTAGTATGTTTTTAGTAGAATCTAGTTACTTTTAGGGATGTTTTCATTAGTTTTTATGTTAAATTCACATTTCTGGACTTTACTATGAGTTTATGTGCTTTTCTGTGATTTTAGATATTTTCTGGCTGAAATTGAGGGACTTGAGCAAAAATCAGATTCAGAGGTTGAAGAAGGACTGCTGATGCTGTTGGATTCTGACCTCCCTGCACTCAAACTGGATTTTCTGGAGCTACAGAACTCAAAATGGCGCGCTTCCAATTGCGTTGGAAAGTAGACATCCAGGGCTTTCCAAAAATATATAATAGTCCATACTTTGCCCAAGTTTAGACGATGCAAACTGGCGTTTAACGACAGCTCTCTGCCCAATTCTGGCGTTCAGCGCCAGAAACAAGTTGCAAAGTGGAGTTCAACGCCTAAACTGGCACAAAAGCTGGCGTTCAACTCCAAGAATGACCTCTCCACGTGTAGACTTCAAGCTCAGTCCAAGCACACTCCAAGTGGGCCCCGGAAGTGGATTTATGCATCAATTACTTACTTCTGTAAACCCTAGTGACTAGTTTATTATAAATAGAACTTTTTATTATTGTATTTTCATCTTCGGATCAAGTCTTGGTTACTCCGATTTCCCTCTGGGGCCGAGACCAATGAACTCCATTATCACTTATGTATTTTCAACGGTAGAGTTTCTACACTCCATAGATTAAGGTGTGGAGCTCTGCTGTTCCTCATGAATTAATGCAAAGTACTACTGTTTTTCTATTCAATTCAACTTATTCCGCTTCTAAGATATTCATTCGCACTTCAACCTGTATGTGATGAACGTGACAATCATCATCATTCCCTATGAACGCGTGTCTGACAACCACTTCCGTTCTACCTTTGATTGAATGATTATCTCTTGGATCTCCTAATCAGAATCTTCGTGGTGTAAGCTAGATTGATGGCGGCATTCATGAGAATCCGGAAAGTCTAAACCTTGTCTGTGGTATTCCGAGTAGGATTCTGGGATTGAATGACTGTGATGAACTTCAAACTCGCGAGTGCTGGGCGTAGTGACAGACGCAAAAGGAGGGTGAATCCTATTCCAGTATGATCGAGAACCTCAGATGATTAGCCGTGCTGTGACAGAGCATTTGGATCATTTTCATAAGAGGATGGGAAGTAGCCATTGACAACGGTGATGCCCTTACATAAAGCCAGCCATAGAAAGGAGTAAAACTGATTGGATGAAGACAACAGGAAAGCAGAGGTTCAGAGGAACGAAGCATCTCTATGCATTTATCTGAAATTCTCACCAATGATCTACATAAGTATTTCTATCCTTATTTTATTATCTATTTTCGAAAACTCCATGACTATTTTATATTCGCCTGACTGAGATTTACAAGGTGACCATAGCTTGCTTCATACCAACAATCTCCGTGGGATCGACCCTTACTCACGTAAGGTTTATTACTTGGATGACCCAGTGCACTTGCTGGTTAGTTGTATCGAAGTTGTGACAAATTATGAATTAAGATTAGAGCACCAAGTTTTTGGAGCTATTACCAGGGATCACAATTTCGTGCACCAAGTTTTTGGCGCCGTTGCCGGGGATTGTTTGAGTTTGGCCAACTGACGGTTCTTCTTATTGCTCAGATTAGGTGATTTTCTTTTTGTTTTATTTTCAAAAATTTTTCAAAAATCTTTCAAAAATTTCTCCTTTGTTTTCGAAAATTTTTTTTTTTAAAAAAATGTTTTCAAAAATATATTTTTCTTCCGAATTTTTAAGAATGAATTCTAGTGTTTCATGAAGCATGTTGAAGCCTGGCTGGCTGTGAAGCCATGTCTAATTCTTTTGGATAGGGAATGTCAGGCGTGTCATGTCTGAGTTACATACTAAAGCTTGGCTGGCTATTAAGCCATGCCTAACCCTCAGATTGGAGCTTTAGAATAAGAATGCTAGATTCCTGGAATTCATATTAAAAATTTTGGAATCCTTATTTTTCTTTTTCAAATTAATTTTCGAAAAAAAAAAAAAAAATAGAAAATCATAAAAATAAAAAATATTTTGTGTTTCTTGTTTGAGTCTTGAGTCAATTGCATGTTTTAAAGTTTGCATAAAATTTTCGAAAAATTCATGCATTCATAGTGTTCTTCATGATCTTCAAGTTGTTCTTGGTAAGTCTTCTTGTTTGATCTTGATGTTTTCTTGTTTTGTGTTGTATGGTGTTTTTCATATGCATTCTTGAATTCTTAGTGCCTAAGCATTAAAGAGTTCTAAGTTTGGCGTCTTGCATGTTTTCTTTGCATTAAAAATTTTTCAAAAATATGTTCTTGGTGTTCATCTTGACATTCAAAGTGTTCTTGGTGTTCATCTTGACATTCATAGCATTCTTGCATGCATTCATTGTTTTGATCTAAAAATTTTCATGCATTGCATCATTTTCATGTTTCTCTCTCTCATCATAAAAATTCAAAAATCAAAAAAATATCTTTCCCTTTTTCTCTCTTAAAAATTCGAAAATTTGAATTGACTTTTTCAAAATTTTTTAAAAAAAATCTAGTTGTTTTTTTGAGTCAAATCAAATTTTCAATTTAAAAATCTTATCTTTTTCAAAATCTTTTTCAAAAATCAAATCTTTTTTATTTTTCTTAGTTATTTTCAAAAATTATAAAAATATTTTTCAAAAATTTTTTTCTTATCTTTATCTCTTAATTTTCGAAAATAACATCACCAATTAATGTTTTGATTCAAAAATTTCAAGTTTGTTACTTACTTGTTAAGAAAGACTCAAACTTTAAGTTCTAGAATCATAGCTTGTGATTTCTTGTGAATCAAGTCATTAATTGTGACTTTAAAAATCAAATCTTTTTCAAAACTAATTTCAATGATATCTTTTCAAAAAAATATCTTCTTATCTTATCTTTTTCAAAAATTTGATTTCAAAATATCTTCTCTAACTTCTTATCTTCTTATCTTTTCAAAATTGACTTTCAAATTTGTTTCAACTAACTAACTAACTTTTTGTTTGTTTCTTATCTCTTTCAAAACTACCTAACTAACTCTCTCTCTCTCTCTCTAATTTTCGAAAATATCTCCCTCTTTTTCAAAAATTTTTTTAATTAACTAATTATTTTAATTTTTTATCTTAATTTTCGAAAATTACTAACCTTTTTCAAAAAACTGTTTTCGAAAATCACTAACTCCTTTTTTAAAAAAATTATTTTCGAAATTCTCCCTCTCTCATCTTATTCTATTTATTTATTCATCTACCAACATCTCCTCATCTCACATCTCCGCTCTCCTCACCCTTGTGTTTCTTTCCTTACATTACATTCTTTGTCCCCTTCCTTTCTTCCACTCACAGAGGGACCTCTATACTGTGGTATAAAGGATCCTTGTTATTATTATTATTATTATTATTTTTCTGTGCCCTCTTCTTTGTCATATGAGCAGGAGCAAGGACAAGAACATTCTTGTTGAAGCAGATCCAGAACCTGAAAGGACTCTGAAGAGAAAATTAAGAGAAGCTAAATTACAACAATCCAGCAAGCACCTTTCAGAAATTTTCGAACAGGAAGAGGAGATGGCAGCCGAAAATAATAATAATGCAAGGAGAATGCTTGGTGACTTTACTGCACCAAATTCCAATTTACATGGAAGAAGCATCTCCATCCCTACCATTGGAGCAAACAATTTTGAGCTGAAACCTCAGCTAGTTTCTCTGATGCAGCAGAACTGCAAGTTTCATGGACTTCCATCTGAAGATCCCTTTCAGTTCTTAACTGAATTCTTGCAGATATGTGATACTGTTAAGACTAATGGAGTAGATCCTGAAGTCTACAGGCTCATGCTTTTCCCTTTTGCTGTAAGAGACAGAGCTAGAGTGTGGTTGGACTCTCAACCCAAGGATAGCCTGAACTCTTGGGATAAGCTGGTCACGGCTTTCTTAGCCAAGTTCTTTCCTCCTCAAAAGCTGAGCAAGCTTAGAGTGGATGTTCAAACCTTCAGACAGAAAGAAGGTGAATCCCTCTATGAAGCTTGGGAAAGATACAAGCAGCTGACCAAAAAGTGTCCTTCTGACATGCTTTCAGAATGGACCATCCTGGATATATTCTATGATGGTTTATCTGAGCTATCAAAGATGTCATTGGATACTTCTGCAGGTGGATCCATTCACCTAAAGAAAATGCCTGCAGAAGCTCAAAAACTCATTAACATGGTTGCTAATAATCAGTTCATGTACACTTCTGAAAGGAATCCTGTGAGTAATGAGACGCCTATGAAGAAGGGAGTTCTTGAAATTGATACTCTGAATGCCATATTGGCTCAGAACAAAATATTGACTCAGCAAGTCAATATGATTTCTCAAAGTTTGAATGGAATGCAAGCTGCATCCAACAGTACTCAAGAGGCATCTTCTGAAGAAGAAGCTTATGATCCTGAGAACCTTGCAATAGTAGAGGTGAATTACTTAGGTGAACCTTATGGAAACACCTATAACTCATCATGGAGAAATCATCCAAATTTCTCATGGAAGGATCAAAAGCCTTAACAAGGCTTTAATAATGGTGGAAGAAATAGGTTTAACAATAGTAAACCTTTTCCATCATCCACTCAGCAACAGACAGAGAACTCTAAACAAAATACCTCTAATTTAGCAAACTTAGTCTCTGATCTATCTAAGGCCACTGTGAGTTTCATGAATGAAACAAGATCCTCCATTAGAAATTTGGAAGCACAATTGGGCCAGCTGAGTAAAAGGATCACTGAAATCCCTCCTAGTACTCTCCCAAGCAATACAGAAGAAAATCCAAAAGGAGAGTGCAAGGCCATTGAATTGATCACCATGGCCGAACCTATAAGGGGAGGAGAGGACGTGAATCCCAAGGAGGAAGACCTCCTAGGACGTCCAATGATCAATAAGGAGCTTCCCTCTGAGGAACCAAAGGAATCTGAGACTCATCTAGAGACCACAAAGATTCCATTGAACCTCCTTATGCCCTTCATAAGCTCTGATGAGTATTCCTCTTCTGAAGAGAATGAGGATGTCACTGAAGAGCAAGCTGCCAAGTTCCTTGATGCAATCATGAAGCTGAATGCCAAATTATTTGGTATTGAGACTTGGGAAGATGAACCTCCCTTGTTCACCAATGAACTAAGTGATCTGGATCAACTGACATTGCCTCAGAAGAAACAGGATCCTGAAAAGTTCATAATACCTTGTACCATAGGCACCATGCTCTTTGAAAAGGCTCTGTGTGACCTTAGTTTAGGGATAAACCTCATGCCCCTCTCTGTAATAGAGAAACTGGGAATCTATGGGGTGCAAGCTGCTAAAATCTCATTAGAGATGGCAGACAATTCGAAAAAATAGGCTTCTGGACAAGTAGAGGACGTGTTAGTAAAGGTTGAAGGCCTTTACATCCCTGCTGATTTCATAGTCCTAGACACTGGAAAGGAAGAGGATGAATCCATCATCCTAGGAAGGCCTTTCCTAGCCACAGCAAGAGCTGTGATTGATGTGGACAGAGGAGAATTGATCCTTCAATTAAATGAGGACAACCTTGTGTTTACAACTCAAGGATCTCTCTCTGCATCCATGGAGAGGAAGCATAAAAAGCTTCTCTCAAAGCAGAGTCAACAAAAGCCCCCACAGTCAAGCTCTAAGTTTGGTGTTGGGAGGCCACAACCAAACTCTAAGTTTGGTGTCAAACCCCCATATCCAAACTCTAAGTTTGGTGTTGGGAGGTCTCAACAAAGCTCTGCACATCTGTGAGGCTCCATGAGAGCCCACTGTCAAGCTATTGACATTAAAGAAGCGCTTGTTGGGAGGCAACCCAATGTTTATTTATCTAATTTTATTTTTGTTTTTCATGTTTTCTTAGGTTCATGATCATGTGGAGTCACAAAATAAACGAAAAATTTAGAAACAGAATCAAAAACAGCGGAAGAAAAATCACACCCTGGAGGAAGCACCTGTCTGGCGTTCAACGCCAGAACAGAGCATGGTTCTGGCGCTGAACGCCCAAAATGGGCAGTATCTGGGCGCTGAACGCCCAAAATGGGCAGCATCTGGGCGCTGAACGCCAGAATTGCACCCTGGAGAAGAGTTGGCGCTGAACGCCCAGAACAAGCATGGTTCTGGCGTTCAACGCCAGAAATGGGCAACAAATGGGCGTTGAACGCCCAAAATGGGCACCAACCTGGCGCTGAACGCCCAGAGTTGTGTGCAAGGGCATTTTACATGCCTAATTTGGTGCAAGGTTGTAAATCCTTGAACACCTCAGGATCTGTGGACCCCACAGGATCATCTCAGGATCTGTGGACCCCACAGGATCCCCACCTACCTCCACTCACTCTCTTCTCTCTTCTCAATCATCCTCTATTCCCAATAAACACTCTTCCCCAAAACCCTTCACCTATCACCTCCATCCCTCTTCCCTATTAACCCTTCACCACTCACATCCACCCACTCTTCCCCATAAACCTACCCAATAAACTCCACCTACCTTCAAAATTCAAAATCAATTTCCCACCCAAACCCACCCATATGGCTGAACCTTAACCCCCCCTCCCTTCCCTATATAAAGCCTTCCATTCTTCTTCATTTTCACACAACACAACCCTCTCTTTCCCTTCTTGGCCGAAACACCCCTTCTTCTCCATATTTTCTTCTTCTTTTTCATCTAATTTTTTCTTTTCTTGCTCGAGGGCGAGCAATATTCTAAGTTTGGTGTGGTAAAAGCATAAGCTTTTTGTTTTTCCATTACCATTGATGGCACCTAAGACCGGAGAATCCTCTAGAAAAGGGAAAGGGAAGACAAAAGCTTCCACCTCCGAGTCATGGGAGATGGAAAGGTTCATCTCCAAAGCCCATCAAGACCACTTCTATGATGTTGTGGCCAAGAAGAAGGTGATCCCCGAGGTCCCTTTCAAGCTCAAAAGAAATGACTATCCGGAGATCCGACATGAAATCCAAAGAAGAGGTTGGGAAGCTCTAACAAACCCCATCCAACAAGTCGGCATCTTAATGGTTCAAGAGTTCTATGCAATGCATGGATCACTAAGAACCATGATCAAAGTAAGAACCCGAATCCAAAGAATTATCTCACCATGGTTCGGGGGAAATACTTAGATTTTAGTCCGGAAAATGTGAGGTTGGCGTTTAACTTGCCTATGATGCAAGGAGATGCACGCCCCTACACTAGAAGGGTCAACTTTAATCAAAGGTTGGACCAAGTCCTCATGGACATATGTGTGGAAGGAGCTCAATGGAAGATTGACTCCAAAGGCAAGCCGGTTCAACTGAGAAGATTGGACCTCAAGCCTGTGGCTAGAGGATGGTTGGAGTTCATCCAACGCTCCATCATCCCCACTAGCAACCGATCTGAAGTTACTGTGGATCGGGCCATCATGATCCATAGCATCATGATTGGAGAAGAAGTAGAAGTTCATGAAGTCATCTCCCTTGAACTCTACAAAATAGCCGAAAAGCCCTCTCCTGGGGCAAGGCTAGCTTTTCCTCATCTTATTTGCCATCTATGTTACTCAGCTGGAGCTTTCATAGAAGGAGACATTCACATTGAGGAAGAGAAGCCCATCACTAAGAAAAAGATGGAGCAAGCAAGAGAGCCCATTCATGGAGCTCAAGAGGCGCATGAAGCTCATCACCATGAGATCCCGAAGATGCCTCAAATGCACTTTCCTCCACAGAATTTTTGGGAGAACATCAACACCTCCCTAGAAGAATTAAGTTCCAACATGGGACAACTAAGGGTGGAACATCAAGAGCATTCCATTATCCTTCATGAAATAAGAGAAGATCAAAAAGCAATGAGGGATGAGCAACAAAGACAAGGAAGAGACATAGAAGAGCTCAAGGACATCATTGGTTCCCCAAGAAGGAAACGCCACCATCACTAAGGTGGATTCATTCCTTGTTCTTATTTCTTCTGTTTTTCGTTTTCTATGTTATGTGCTTATCTATGTTTGTGTCTTCATTACATGATCATTAGTAGTTAGTAACTATGTCTTAAAGTTATGAATGTCCTATGAATCCATCACCTCTCTTAAATGAAAAATATTTTAATTCAAAAGAACAAGAAGTACATGAGTTTCGAATTTGTCCTTGAACTTAGCTTAATTATATTGATGTGGTGACAATGCTTCTTGTTTTCTGAATGAATGCTTGAACAGTGCATATGTCTTTTGTAGTTGTTGTTTAAGAATGTTAAATATGTTGGCTCTTGAAAGAATGATGACAAAGAGACATGTTATTTGATAATCTGAAAAATCATAAAAATAATTCTTGAAGCAAGAAAAAGCAGCAAAGAACAAAGCTTGCAGAAAAAAAAAGAAGAAAAAAATAGCGAAAAAAAAAATTTAGAAAGAAAAAGAAAAAGCAAGCAGAAAAAAGCCAAAAGCTCTTAAAACCAAGAGGCAAGAGCAAAAAGCTAGTAACCCTTAAAACTAAAAGGCAAGGGTAATAAAAAGGATCCCAAGGCTTTGAGCATCAGTGGATAGGAGGGCCTAAAGGAATAAAATCCTGGTCTAAGCGGCTAAACCAAGCTGTCCCTAACCATGTGCTTGTGGCGTGTAGGTGTCAAGTGAAAAATTGAGACTAAGCGGTTAAAGTCAAGGTCCAAAGCAAAAAAAAGAGTGTGCTTAAGAACCCTGGACACCTCTAATTGGGGACTTTAGCGAAGCTGAGTCACAATCTGAAAAGGTTCACCCAATTATGTGTCTGTGGCATTTATGTATCCGGTGGTAATACTGGAAAACAAAGTGCTTAGGGCCACGGCCAATACTCATAAAGAAGCTGTGTTCAAGAATCATCATACTGAACTAGGAGAATCAATAACACTATCTAAACTCTGAGTTCCTATAGATGCCAATCATTCTGAACCTCAATGGATAAAGTGAGATGCCAAAACTATTCAAGAGGCAAAAAGCTACAAGTCCCACTCATCTTATTGGAGCTATGTTTCATTGATAGTTTGGGATTTATAGTATATTCTCTTCTTTTTATCCTACTTGATTTTTAGTTGCTTGGGGACAAGCAACAATTTAAGTTTAGTGTTGTGATGAGCGGATAATTTATACGCTTTTTGGCATTGTTTTTAGTATGTTTTTAGTAGAATCTAGTTACTTTTAGGGATGTTTTCATTAGTTTTTATGTTAAATTCACATTTCTGGACTTTACTATGAGTTTGTGTACTTTTCTGTGATTTCAGGTATTTTCTAGCTGAAATTGAGGGACTTGAGCAAAAATCAGATTCAGAGGTTGAAGAAGGACTGCTGATGCTGTTAGATTCTGACCTCCCTGCACTCAAAGTGGATTTTCTGGAGCTACAGAACTCAAAATGGTGCGCTTCCAATTGCGTTGGAAAGTAGACATCCAGGGCTTTCCAGCAATATATAATAGTCCATACTTTGCCCAAGTTTAGACGACGCAAACTGGCGTTCAACGCCAGCTCTCTGCCTAATTCTGGCGTTCAGCGCCAGAAACAAGTTGCAAAGTGGAGTTCAACGCCCAAACTGGCACAAAAGCTGGCGTTCAACTCCAAGAATGACCTCTCCACGTGTAGACTTCGAGCTCAGCCCAAGCACACTCCAAGTGGGCCCCGGAAGTGGATTTATGCATCAATTACTTACTTCTGTAAACCCTAGTGACTAGTTTATTATAAATAGAACTTTTTATCATTGTATTTTCATCTTCGGATCAAGTCTTGGTTACTCTGGTTCCCCTCTGGGGCCGAGACCAATGAACTCCATTATCACTTATGTATTTTCAACGGTAGAGTTTCTACACTCCATAGATTAAGGTGTGGAGCTCTGCTGTTCCTCATGAATTAATGCAAAGTACTACTGTTTTTCTATTCAATTCAACTTATTCCGCTTCTAAGATATTCATTCGCACTTCAACATGTATGTGATGAACGTGACAATCATCATCATTCCCTATGAACGCGTGCCTGACAACCACTTCCGTTCTACCTTCGATTGAATGATTATCTCTTGGATCTCCTAATCAGAATCTTCGTGGTGTAAGCTAGATTGATGGCGGCATTCATGAGAATCCGGAAAGTCTAAACCTTGTCTGTGGTATTCCGAGTAGGATTCTAGAATTGAATGACTGTGACGAACTTCAAACTCGCGAGTGCTGGGTGTAGTGACAGACGCAAAAGGAGGGTGAATCCTATTCCAGTATGATCGTGAACCTCAGATGATTAGCCGTGCTGTGACAGAGCATTTGGATCATTTTCACAAGAGGATGGGAAGTAGCCATTGACAACGGTGATGCCTTTACATAAAGCCAGCCATAGAAAGGAGTAAAACTGATTGGATGAAGACAGCAGGAAAGCAGAGGTTCAGAGGAACGAAGCATCTCTATGCATTTATCTGAAATTCTCACCAATGATCTACATAAGTATTTCTATCCTTATTTTATTATCTATTTTCGAAAACTCCATGACTATTTTATATTCGCCTGACTGAGATTTACAAGGTGACCATAGCTTGCTTCATACCAACAATCTCCGTGGGATCGACCCTTACTCACGTAAGGTTTATTACTTGGACGACCCAGTGCACTTGCTGGTTAGTTGTATCGAAGTTGTGACAAATTATGAATTAAGATTAGAGCACCAAGTTTTTGGAGCCATTACCAGGGATTACAATTTCGTGCACCAATGCTATGATGTGCAGAAGCCTGGATATAGCTCATACTATTAGTTGTGTTAGCCATTTTGTTTCAAATCCAGAAAGAGAGCATTGGAATGCGGTAAAATGGATAATGAGATATCTTCGTAGTACTTCTAGCATGAAGTTATGTTATGGAAGTGATAAGCCTATTCTAGTTGGTTATACTGACTCAGACATGGCAGGGGATATTGATTCTAGAAGGTTCATTTTAGGCTTCTTGATCAACTTTGCGGGTAGAGATGTGTCTTGGCAATCTAGATTGCAAAAATGTGTTGCTTTGTCTACTACCAAGGGCGAGTTTATTGCCATTACTGAAGTGTGCAAGGAGATGCTTTAGATGAAGAAATTCTTGAAGGAACTCGAGTTTACTCAAGAGAGGTATGTGTTGTTTTGTGATAGTCAAAGTGCTATATATCTTGGTAAAAAATTCTACTTTTTATTCTCGATCCAAACATATTGATGTGAGGTATCATTGGATACGTGATGTTTTGGATGCTAAGTTGTTGGAACTTGAAAAAGTTCATACTGATGAGAATGATTCTGATATAATGACCAAGACATTACCAAGATGGAAGTTTGAAGTTTGTTGCTTAATCGCCGGATTGACTGCTACCTCCACATAGTTGTGAGGGGGAGATTTGTTGGATTTTTTGGGATCCCTTCTTATGTGGAGAAAAAACTCAAATGTTAGTATCCAAGCCTATGAATAGTTGAAGTGGCTGCTACCTCCACATTTTGTGCAGTAATTTGTGACTCTCTTGTACCCTACTTTTCATCATAGTGAAGCTATTTCCTGGTCATGACGACTCGTGATTTTTACTTCTCACATTAAGGAGGTTTTTCACGTTAAAAATCTTGGTGTGTTAGCTTGTCTCTAATTTCTGGTTTATGTAATTTTTTTGCTGCTATTGAGTATTATTGTGCTGGTGTTAATACTTGTTGTGAGTAGATATTGTTGCTCCTCTAATTCTTGCAAGTAGAAAATTGTGTGTTTTATTCCTATCAGTATTTGCGATAAAAAAAATGGAATATTAGAAGGTCGGGTCTTTCCTAGGAACAAGCTCACCATGGAAGCCAATCCATGCCTTGAGTCTGTAGCCATGCAGTCGAATATTAGTGGTTCTTGGTCTAGCAATATCCTTTGGGATAATAAAAATCGAAATTTTAATTTTTTTAAATATATTATACAGTAAAAACTATATATTTTAAAAATGTAAATCGTCAAATAAAATACATGATAATTTTATATAATCTAACAATATTATTAATCATGGAATGGATGCTCTCGGATATGATCGTCAGTTGTGGTTCAAAATTAGAAGTTTAGATATAAAAAAATAGAATAAACTACTATTTTTAACCATGAATATTTTGAACGCTCACAAATTTAATCATAAAAAAATAAAGTTATACCCATAAAAAATGTGATCTAAATTATAAAATTATTTAAATATTAAAAAATTTAAATTACTCTTTTTTTAATCTTAATTTTTTCTCAAATCTATCTCATTCTTAACCTTAGTAAATTCCAATTCTTTTATCCCTCCCTCAAAACTGCTCCCTTTCAATAATATTTTCTCTTTATTGTAGCATAAAGCAAATTGTTAAGATCTAAAGGTTTTCTTCTAGTCTCGTGAAGTAAACACTCAAACAAGTCATCACATGAAAAGAAGAAAGAACCACATTTGGTTCGACTATGGTCCATGGGTAAACAATACAAAGGTGTTTTCATCGACAATTAACTAGAGTAAAAAAGGAGAATCTTGAGTCGAACTAAGAAAAAACGCAAGTAACACGTGGGAGATAGATGGAAATAAACGTGGGGACTATTATTACTTGACTATCAAGATGTGGTAAACATGCGGGGTAGTTAAACTTGGAGATTAACTAAAAACAAGAACGTGAGTAAGAGACTCAGGGCAATATAGATTTATTCTCTATAAATAAGAGAGTTCAAGACATTAGAGGGACTTCAATTCCAACATCTCAAGTCATACTAAATCTGTGCAGAATTTCTAGTAACAATGACGCTAATAAAGATAATGGAATGCCAATAGAAGTGAGTGTTTAAAGTCAATTCTTTTTTGTTATTATTATTTCTTTTGCCCGTTTTTTCAATTTATTTTTAGTATTTGTATTCATTTTTCATCATTTAGCTCATGTTCAAGCAAGTTCTTCTTATTTCAGATTTTTTAAATGGAATTTGTTTAAATTTGTTTGATTTCATTCATGACAAGGAAAACACATATTTCCGTCGGATTTAGCATCTCAAGTTACCATCGGTTTTACTGACGAATTTATGGAGGTTTTGTCGTGAAATTCGTTACGTCAATTTGTTACTGGCGGATTCACTTATCCAATGGTAAATTCTTGGGTAATATTTAGAGAAAAAAGGTATGGAATTGGAAAAAATTTTTTCGTCGGATTTATCATCGGATTGTTCTGACAGTAACACGTTTTAGTTAAACGTTATGTTTTGGTGGCATGCAATGAGGTACTGTTAGATTTATTTGACGATGAATCCGACGGTAATTGTAAAACCTGGAAAAATAAAAAATAATTAATTAATAAATTAAATGTGAGTAAAAGGGTTAAAAAATTAATAATTTATAAATAGGAGGTTTGCCGGTGGGAATTTAGATTAGAAAATAAAATTGAGTGTAAAAATATAACTGATTATGAAAAAGCGCATACCGGCTATAAAAACAACTGTACCAGCCTAAATCTGTCCAGTACTGCAAGCGAGAGAAATTAAATATGAGCCAAGAAGATTAAGAGATTAGAATTTATAATTTGGAGAAGTAAAAATGTTTATAATGTAAATTAAAATATTTATCTTAAAGGTTTTGGCTCAGAGTTGGGCTAAACGCACCCAAAATGGACTTGGACCTTCACCGGGCCAAGACCATATTTGCAAGCTCACAATTCATCCAAGTTCAGCTCATTCCTCCCCCTTTCACTAAAG
The DNA here is from genome assembly GCF_059453495.1 of Arachis ipaensis. NCBI lineage: Eukaryota > Viridiplantae > Streptophyta > Magnoliopsida > Fabales > Fabaceae > Arachis > Arachis ipaensis. Next base: position 141,407,580 of record NC_142444.1, read on the forward strand.
CATTCAGCATGCCCTAAGAGAGAAGAGAGGAGAAGAGAAACCTTGGAGCACTATTCACTCTCACCTTCCATCGTCTATAACTTTTGCTCCGGAGCTCCGATTGACGAGTCATTTATGGTCACGTGTTCGTCTGAGAATTCTCTTCAATTCTATCTCGATATTGTGGTAAGCAATCTCGAAAACCTTTTCTATTTCTTTGTTCCCTTCAATTTCGCAATTTTGATAAGTGTTTGAGTTGAAATATTGTGATTTTGGTTCTTTAGGGGTACTCTAACATGGATTCTGATGAGTCCAATTCACACCCCAATCAAAAATTGGTGAATTAGTTCTTTTGGCAAGTGCATCAACATTATCGTCAAGTAATAACCCACAGTGGAGTGAGATCGTATCCACAGAGATTGGCAAATTCGAGCAGTTTTAATTAATTGATGAATTAGTCAAGCGGATCAATAAGATTGTGAAGTGCAGAATTGTAAATGACATAAATGTAGAGGGAGGATTATATGTCACATATCCAAACACCAAAACCCAGATTCTACTCAAGTGTGAGAAGGGATTTCAAGCATGGTTTCATGTTTCCTTTCCCAAGGTTCCCATGAAACCCATTTTGCATTCAATTTCTTTTCCAAGATGATTAAACACTAAGCATTAAGAATGAAATTTCTTCTAGCAAATCAAAGAGAAGATGAAGAGAAGAAGAATTTCACTATTATCAATCCATCAAGTACAACAGAGCTCCCTCTCTCAATGAGAAGGAAGTTAGCTACTCATAGCTCAAGGAAAAGTACTCAAAAGTGAAGTGTAAAAGTGGATCTATAACTAACTGCTTAACCCCCTTCTTCAGTACTCCTTGGGGGTATTTATACTACTCCTAGTAAAATAAAAGAATTACAAAAGTGAAAAATAAAAATTACATTTTGGAGGGAAAAGAAGCTCAATAAGTGTGACCTTCCAGCTGGCGTGTGATTGGCGATCTAGTGGCATATCACGTGCTCTTCAATTTTAGCTTGGCGTGCCACGCCCAGCCCTTCAAGTGGCACGGTCATCTTCACTAACAACCTTGGCGTGCCATGCCTTCGATCTCAAGTGGCACGCCCTAGTCTTTTTCCATTTCTCTTTGCCTCTGGAAACTTGAACTAGCATGGCACGCCTAGGGTCTGGCGTGCTACGCCCCTTTGTGAGTGAGTGGTTTCTCTGTTTGGTATGCCACGCCACGAACTCAAGTGGCACGTCCCAATGCTTCTTTGCTCTCTGAATGACACTAACATGCCACGCCTGGGATTCAAGTAGCACGCCTAAGTGAAGAATAGTGAGTGGCGTGCTGATGAGCGGATATTTTATACGCTTTTTGGGGATAATTTCATGTAGTTTTTAGTATGTTTTGAGTATATTTTCATTAGTTTCTAGGAGAAATTAATATTTCTGGACTTTACTATGAGTTTGTGTGTTTTTCTGTAATTTCAGGTATTTTTTGGCTGAAATTGAGGGAGCTGAGCAAAAATCTGATTCAGGCTGAAAAAGGACTACTGATGCTGTTGGATTCTAACCTCTCTGCACTCGGAATGGATTTTCTGGAGCTACAGAAGTCCAATTGGCGCGCTCCTAATTGCGTTGGAAAGTAGACATCCAGGGCTTTCCATCAATATATAATAGTCCATACTTTGTTTAAGGATAGATGACATAAACTGGCGTTCAACGCCAGTTCCATGTTGCAGTCTGGCGTTAAACGCCAGAAATAGGTTACAAGTTGGAGTTAAACGCCAGAAACAGGTTACAACCTGATGTTTAACTCCAAAAACAGCCCAGGCACGTGAAAAGCTCAAGTCTCAGCCCCAGCACACACCAAGTGGGCCCCAGAAGTAGATTTCTGCACTATCTATCTTAGTTCACTCATTTTCTGTAAACCTAGGTTACTAGTTTAGTATTTAGACAACTTTTAGAGATTTATTTTGTACCTGATGACCTTTTAGATCTGAACTTTGTACTCTTTAACGGTATGAGTCTCTAAACTCCATTGTTGGGGGTGAGGAGCTCTGCTGTGTCCTGATGGATTAATGCAATTATTTCTGTTTTCTATTCAAACACGCTTGTTTCTATCTAAGATATTCATTCGCACTTCAATATGATGAATGTGATGATCCGTGACACTCATCACCATTCTCAACCTATGAACGCGTGCCTGACAACCACCTATGTTCTATATTAGATTGGATGAGTATCTCTTGGATTCTTTAATCGGAGTCTTCGTGGTATAAGCTAGAATCCATTGGCAGCATTCTTGAGAATCCGGAAAGTCTAAACCTTGTCTGTGGTATTCTGAGTAGGATTCAGGGATTGAATGACTGTGACGAGCTTCAAACTCGCGAGTGTTGGGCGTAGTGACAGACGCAAAAGGATTCATGGATCCTATTCCAGCATGAGTGGGAACCGACAGATGATTAGCCGTGCGGTGACAGCGTACTGGACCATTTTCACTGAGAGGATGGATGGTAGCCATTGACAACGGTGATCCACCAACACACAGCTTACCATAGGAGGAACCTTGCGTGCGTGAAGAAGAAGACAGGGAGAAAACAGAGATTCAGAAGACAAAGCATCTCCAAAACTCCAACATATTCTCCATTACTGCATAACAAGTATTTAATTCATGCTCTTTTATTTTTCGCAATCCAAACTGATAATTATAATTGATATCCTGACTAAGAATTACAAGATAACCATATATTGCTTCAAGCCAACAATCTCCGTGGGATTCGACCCTTACTCACGTAAGGTACTACTTAGACGACCCAGTGCACTTGCTGGTTAGTTGTGCGAATTTGTGAGAAATAGTAATATTGACATTGACATACACAATTTCGTGCACCAAGTTTTCGGCGCTGTTGCCGGGAATTGTTTGAGTTTGAACAACTGACGGTGAATCTTGTTGCTTAGATTAGGAAATTTGTCTTTTGGGTCAGAGTCTTTTATTTTCTTTTCAAAAATTTTTCAAAAATATTATTTTTCTTTATTTTTAGTTTTTCTGTGAGTTTAGTATCAATTTTTAAGTTTGGTGTTCTCTTGTTAATTCTCCTTTAGTTTTCGAAAATTTCATTGTGATTTGTTAAAAATTTTAAGTTTGGTGTTCTATCTCCATGTTTTTGTTGTTCTTGTGAGTCTTCCTTGTGTTTGATCTTAAAACTTTTAAGTTTGGTGTTCCTTGGTGTTTTTCCTCCAAAATTTTCGAAAATAAGGAGCATTAGATCTAAAAATTTTAAGTTGTGTGTCTTTTGTGTGTTTTTCTCTTTCATCATAAAATTCAAAAATAAAAAAAAATCTTTTCAAACTATTTTTAAGCAAATATTTTGAAACTTTTCATAAAAATTCAGATTTCAATTTCAAAATTTTATCTTATCATATCTTAGTTGCCAATCATATCTTTTTCAAATCATATCTATTTTTTTAAAATTTTGTTTAAAAATCATATCTTTTTCAAAACCTCCTAACCATTTTTTCTCTCTCTTCACTTTTCGAAAATCCTCACCCATTTTTCATTTTATTTTATTTTATATTTTTTGTTTCAGTTTTCAAAAAAAAAAAAATAAAATAAAAAATAAAAAAATAAAAAAATTTTAATACTATTTGAATCTCCAATTCACAACATCTCCCTTTCTCCATCATGGACCTAAGTGGAAATGAACAGTCCAGAAGGACTCTGGGGTCATATGCTAACCCCACTACTGCTTCATATGGGAGTAGTATCTGTATACCCTCCATTGGAGTCAGTAACTTTGAGTTGAATCCTCAGCTCATTATCATGGTGCAGCAAAGTTGCCAGTATTCCGGTCTTCCACAGGAAGAACCTACAGAGTTTCTGGCACAGCTTTTACAGATTGCTGACACAGTACATGATAAGGAAGTAGATCAGGATGTCTACAGATTATTACTGTTTCCATTTGCTGTAAAAGACCAAGCTAAGAGGTGGTTAAATAACCAACCTAAGGCCACCATAAGGACATGGAAACAGCTATCAAAAAAATTCCTGAATCAATACTTCCCTCCAAAACGGATGACACAGCTAAGGCTGGACATCCAAGGCTTTAAACAAGGAGATAATGAATCTCTTTATGATTCCTAGGAGAGATACAGAGAGATGCTAAGAAAATACCCCTCTGAAATGTTTTCAGAGTGGGTGCAGTTAGACATCTTCTATTATGGGCTTACAGAGAAAGCTCAGATTTCTCTAGATCACTCAGCTGGTGGATCTATACACATGAGAAAGACAATTGAAGAAGCTCAAGAGCTCATTGATACAGTTGCCAGAAATCAGCATCTGTACCTAAATAGTGAATCTTCCATGAAAGAAGAGGCTAAAATAGTAACTGCTGAACTCAGTCCTGCAGAACAAATTACTGAATTCAATCAGCAATTAGACTTTCTAACAAAACAGATGGCCGAATTCAAGGAGATACTACAAGACACAAGAATGGCTAATATAAATATGAAGGTACAGTTGAAGCAAACAGAACAATAGTTATCAAAATAAATAACAGAAGAGTGCCAAGCAGTTCAATTAAGAAGTGGAAAAACACTAAATACCTCACTTCAAGGCAGCAGAAAGCCAAGAAATGAACAAGCTGCTATCTAAAATCCCTCTGAGGATAGTAAGAGCCCAGAGAGGAATAACTCTAGCGTTCAAACGCCAGAAACAAGCAAGGAGTTGGCATCAAACGCCCAATGGAAGCTCAGTTCTGGCGTTCAAACGCCAGGAACACGTAAGGAGTTGGCGTCCGACGCCACTCCAGCTTCTAACCCTGGCATTCAAATGCCAGTGAGCGATCAGACACACACAAGTGCTGATAACAATCCCTCTAAAAAGGCTTCTCCAACTACCTCTGTAGGAAATAAACCTGCAGCAACTAAGGTTGAGGAATATAAAGCCAAGATACCTTATCCTCAAAAACTCCGCCAAGAGGAGCAGGATAAGCAATTTGCTCGCTTTGCAGATTATCTCAGGACCCTTGAAATAAAGATTCCGTTTGCAGAGGCACTTGAGCAAATACCTTCTTATGCCAAGTTCATGAAAGAGATCTTGAGTCATAAGAAGGATTGGAGAGAAACTGAAAGAGTTCTCCTCATTGAAGAATGCAGTGCAGTCATTCTGAAAAGCTTTCCAAAAAAGCTTAAAGATCCCGGGAGCTTTCTGATACCATGCATATTATAGGGTAATTGCACCAAGACATCTTTATGTGATCTTGGGGCAAGCATCAACCTAATACCTGCATCCACTATCAGAAAGCTTGGTTTAACTGAAGAAGTTAAACCAACCCGGATATGTCTCCAACTTGCTGATGGCTCCATTAAATACCCATCAGGCGTGATTGAGGACATGATTGTCAGGGTTGGGCCATTCGCCTTTCCCACTGACTTTGTAGTACTGGAAATGGAAGAGCACAAGAGTGCTACTCTCATTCTAGGAAGACATTTCCTAGCAACTGGACGAACTCTCATTGATGTCCAAAAGGGGGAAGTAACCCTGAGAGTCAATGAGGATGAGTTTAAGTTGAATGCTGTCAAAGCCATGCAACATCCAGACAAACCAAAAGACTGCATAAAAGTTGATCTCATTGACTCTTTGGTAGAGGAGGTCAACATGACTGAGAGTCTCAAATTAGAGTTGGAGGACATCTTTAAAGATGTTCAGCCTGATTTAGAGGGTTCAGAGGAATTGAAAGAGCCTCTGAGACTTCCTCAGGAAGAGGAGAAACCTCCTAAACCCGAGCTCAAGCCATTACCACCATCCCTGAAATATGCATTTCTGGGAGAAGGTGACACTTTTCCAGTGATCATAAGCTCTGCTTTAAATCCACTGGAAGAGGAAGCACTAATTCAAGTGCTAAGGACACACAAGACAGCTCTTGGGTGGTCCATAAGTGACCTTAAGGGCATAAGCCCAGCTAGATGCATGCACAAAATCCTATTGGAAGATGATGCTAAGCCAGTGGTTCAACCACAGAGGCGGCTAAATCCAGCCATGAAGGAAGTGGTGCAGAAAGAGATCACCAAATTACTGGAGGCTGGGATTATTTATCCTATTTCTGATAGCCCCTGGGTGAGCCCTGTTCAAGTTGTTCCCAAGAAGGGAGGCATGATAGTGGTTCATAATGAAAAAAATGAACTGGTTCCTACAAGAACAGTTACAGGGTGGCGCATGTGTATTGACTACAGAAGGCTCAACACAGCCACCAGAAAGGATCATTTTCCTTTACCATTCATAGACCAGATGCTAGAGAGACTAGCAGGTCATGAATATTACTACTTTTTGGATGGCTATTCAGGTTACAACCAAATTGTAGTAGATCCTCAGGACCAAGAGAAAATAGCATTCACATGTCCTTCTGGAGTATTTGCTTACAGAAGAATGCCTTTTGGTCTGTGTAATGCACCTGCAACCTTTCAGAGGTGCATGCTCTCTATCTTCTCTGATATGGTAGAGAAGTTTCTGGAAGTCTTCATGGATGACTTCTCAGTATTTGGAGACTCATTCAGCTCCTGCCTTGACCATTTAGCACTTGTTCTGAAAAGATGCCAAGAGACCAACCTAGTTTTAAACTGGAAAAAATGTCACTTTATGGTGACTGAAGGAATTGTCCTTGGGCATAAAATTTCAAACAAGGGAATAGAGGTGGATCAAACTAAAGTGAAAGTAATTGAAAAATTACCACCACCTGCTAATGTTAAGGCAATCTGAAGCTTTCTGGGGCATGCAGGATTCTACAGGAGGTTTATAAAAGATTTTTCAAAAATTGCAAAATCCCTGAGCAATCTGCTAGCTGCTAACATGCCATTTGTGTTTGACACAGAGTGTCTGCAGGCGTTTGAGACTCTGAAAGCTAAGCTGGTCACAGCACCAGTTATTTCTGCACCAGACTGGACTTTACCATTTGAACTAATGTGTGATGCCAGTGACCACGCCATTGGCGCAGTACTGGGGCAGAGGCATGACAAGCTTCTGCATGTCATTTATTATGCTAGCCGTATTTTAAATAATGCCCAGAAAAATTACACAACCACAGAAAAAGAATTGCTTGCAGTGGTTTATGCCATTGACAAGTTTAGATCATACTTAGTAGGATCAAAAGTGATTGTGTACACTGACCATGCTGCTCTTAAATATCTACTCACAAAGCAGGATTCAAAACACAGGCTCATAAGATGAGTGTTGCTTCTGCAAGAGTTTGATATAGAAATAAGAGACAGAAAAGGGACAGAGAACCAAGTGGCTGATCATCTATCCCGGCTAGAACCAGCAGAAGGGGAGTTTCCCCCCTCTATTGAGATCTCTGAGACCTTCCCTGATGAGCATTTGTTTGCCATTCAGGAAACACCATGGTTCACAGACATTGCAAACTATAAAGCTGCAAGGTTCATACCCAAGGAGTACAGCAGGCAACGAAAGAAAAAATTAATTACTGATGCAAAGTACTACTTGTGGGATGAACCCTATCTCTTTAAGAGATGTGCAGACGAAATAATCCGTAGGTGTGTGCCTAGAGAAGAAGCACAAAGGATCTTATGGCATTGCCATGGATCACAATATGGAGGCATTTCGGAGGTGAGCGAACAGCCACCAAGGTCTTCCAATGTGGCTTCTACTGGCCTACACTCTATAGGGATTCCCGAGAGTTTGTACGTAACTGTGACAGTTGCCAAAGAGCTGGTAATCTGCCTCATGGTTACGCCATGCCTCAACAAGGAATCTTGGAGATTGAGTTATTTGATGTATGGGGAATTGACTTCATGGGACCTTTCCCACCATCATACTCAAACACTTATATTCTGGTGGCAGTCGACTATGTATCAAAATGGGTAGAGGCCGTTGCCACACCCACCAATGATACTAAAACAGTGCTGAAGTTCCTCCAGAAACATATCTTCAGCAGGTTTGGTGTCCCTAGAGTACTAATCAGTGATGGGGGCACTCACTTCTGCAACAAACAGCTTTACTCTGCCATGGTCCGGTATGGGATTCGCCACAGGGTGGCGACTCCACATCATCCACAGACAAATGGGCAAGCTGAAGTTTCTAACAGAGAACTAAAAAGAATCCTGGAACGGACTGTAAGTACCCGTAAAAATGATTAGGCAAGAAGCTTGGATGATGCTCTGTGGGCTTACAGAACAGCATTCAAGACTCCTATAGGGACCTCTCCATACCAGCTTGTGTATGGTAAGGCCTGTCATCTGCCCGTGGAACTGGAACATAAGGCCTACTGGGCAACCAGATTCCTAAACTTTGATGCCAAATTAGCTGGAGAAAAAAGATTGCTCCAGCTGAATGAGCTAGAGGAATTCAGATTCACTGCTTTCGAGAATGCCAAGCTTTATAAAGAGAAATAAAAAAGGTGGCATGACAGAAAGCTGTCATCTAGAGTCTTTGAACTAGGACAAAAGGTTCTGTTGTTTAACTCTAGGCTCAGGCTATTCCCCGAAAAACTGAAATCCCGGTGGAGGGGACCATATATGATTACAAGTGTATCACCATATGGTTATGTGGAGCTTCAAGACATCGATTCTGATAAGAAGTTCATTGTTAATGGACAGAGAATCAAGCACTATCTTGAAGGCAATGTTGAGCAAGAATGCTCAAGGCTGAGGCTAGATTAAAAGCTCAGCAAGGTCTAGCTAAAGACAATAAAGAAGCGCTTGCTGGGAGGCAACCCAGCCATTAGCAAAACTTTTTCTGTTATTTCATTTTATTTTATTCTTCATTCTTAAAATATATGAGCTTAATATTAACAAGGTAAAGAATCAATTGCATAAGTCCACAGGGTTACAGGAGAATTCAGAGCACAAAACAGGAAAAAGAAGCTCACTGGCAAGAAAACGCCAGTAAGAGGCACAATTGGGCGTTAAACGCCCAAAAGGAGCATCTACTGGGCGTTTAACGCCAGTAAAGATAGCCATCTGGGCGTTTAGAAAAACGCCCAGTGACAAAGGGATTCCTGGCGTTTAACGCCAGCTAGAAGCAACAGCTGGGCATTAAACGCCCAAACCAAGCACCAACTGGGCGTTAAATGCCCAAAACATGCAGCAGTTGGGCGTTTAACGCCAGGATTGTGGGGAGTAGGCAATTTCGTTTTCAATTCAAAATTTTTTTTTCCATTTTTTATGTTTCAATTCATGATTTCTTACACAAACATGTTACAAATCCTAATTTTTCAAATCCTTTTTCAAAAGATATCAAATGTATCTCAATTTATAAACCCTTTTCCTTAATCCTCTTCAAATTATTTTCAAATCCTTGTCAAAACAAATCTATCTCTTTTCCTTCTAAAATCTTTTCAACTCATCAATATCTTTTTCAAATCTTCACATCATCTTTTTCAAAATTCAGATTTATCTTTTTCAAATATCTTTCATATCTTTTCAATTTTAAATCACATCTTTTCCTATCATACTTATCTTTTCCAAATCACTTTTTCTATCATATCTTTTTCAAATAATTTTTGAAACCTACCCCCCTTCCCTTTAAATTTTGGTTCAGCCTCTCCTCCACAAGTTGCGCTTGGCTCTCCCTCTTTCCCTCTCCTCTCCTTTCTTTTGCTTGAGGATAAGCAAACCTCTAAGTTTGGTGTGTTTATCCGTGATCACTAAACCAATACCCACTAAGATCATGGCTCCTAAGGGAAAACAAACCGACTCAAGAGGCAAGAAAGAGAATATTCCAAAACCACTTTGGAATCAAGGGAAGTTCATAACCAAAGAACATTCAGACCATTTTTACAAAATAATGAGTCTAAGGTTAGTGATCCCAGAAGTTAAATTTGATCTGAAAGAAGATGAATATCCGGAGATCCAAGAGCAAATTCGAAACAGGAGCTGGGAAGTCCTAGCTAATCCTGAAACAAAGGTGGGAAGAAACATGGTTCAGGAATTCTATGCTAATCTATGGCAGACGGACAGGCAGAGAATAGCTAGAACCGCATTCTATGACTATAGAACTTTGGTCAGAGGGAAGATTGTTCACACCCACCCTGATACAATAAGAGAAATCTTCAAGCTGCCTCAACTGCAAGATGACCCAGACTCCTTTAATAGGAGAATGATGAGATCAAACCTGGGCTTGGATAAAATCCTAGAGGACATATGCCTCCCTGGAGCTAAGTGGACAACCAACACAAAGGGTGCCCCGAACTAACTCAAGAGAGGAGATCTCAAACCAGTTGCCAGAGGCTGGCTGGACTTCATTGGGTGCTCTATACTGCCCACTAGCAACCGCTCTGAAGTCACCATCAGAAGAGCAGTGATGATTCATTGCATTATGCTGGAAAAAGAAGTGGAAGTTCATCAGCTGATTGCTTGTGAGCTTTACAAAATTGCAAACAAGAACTCCAAAGATGCCAAATTGGCCTATCCAAGCTTAATTTCTCTGTTATGTAAAGATGCTGGGATAAAGATGGGAGTAGATAAGTATATCTCAGTTGAGCAACCAATCACCAAAAAGTCTATGGAAGGACAACAAGTGCAGGACGACCCCCTCAAGAGAAAAGCAGAGGAGTTCCTCCCGGAAATCCCTCAAATTGAATACTGGGAGCGCCTAGAAGCATCTGTCACCAAGTTGCAAGAAGCTGTGGATCAACTGAAGGAAGAACAGCAAAATCAAAACAGCATGCTCTGTAAACTGCTTAGAGAACAAGAAGAGCAAGGGCGTGAACTGAAGGAATTAAAGTGTCAGAAACTATCTCTTGAAGGGCCAAGCACTCCACAGACTAAAGAGGCATCCACCTCCTAAATTCAAAGTTGTTGAGTTCTAATCTTAGCCTTAACTCTATGATCATTGTTCTTATTTAAGTTTTACCTTAGAAGTTATATATAAGTAGTAGTAATTAGTATCTATATTTTGATTTTATCTCCAATTAAGCTATAATTTATTTTTCTCATCATCATTAAACATGAATAAAATAGCAGATTTTCTTTAGAATAAGGAGGCAATAGCTATAATTTATTTTTCTCATCATCATTAAACATGAATAAAATAGCAGATTTTCTTTAGAATAAGGAGGCAATATTTTTTGAGTTTTTAATAAAAAAAATTCTAATTATTTACATGTGGTGGCAATGCTTTTTATCTTCTGAATGAATGCTTGAACAGTGCATATGTCTTTTGAATTTGATGTTTATGAATGTTAAATATGTTGGCTCTTGAAAGAATGATGAAAAAGGAGAAATGTTATTTGATAATCTGAAAAATCATAAAAAAATTGATTCTTGAAGCAAGAAAAAGCAGTGAATACAAAAAGCTTGCAGAAAAAAAAATAGCGAAAAAAAAAGAAAAAAAAAAGAAGAAAAAGCAAGCAAAAAAAGCCAATAGCCCTTAAAACCAAAAGACAAGTGATGCCAGGGCATTTTGGCCAGTTTCACTGACCTTTTCTTTACTGTTTTAGGGTAGTTTCATGCATTTTCTTAGGAAATAAGCAAGTTTTGGGTAGAATTTCACTTACATCTTGATTTAAGCATACATTGCGCACTTTACATGATTTCATGAGAATTTTGCATGAATTAGATGACAAATTGGATGATGCATGTCTCATGATGTGGATTAGAACTTTGATGCACTTTATTGCTTGATTTCAGGACAAAAGAAGCAAGAAAGAGCCACGTTAGTCTAACTAACGTGACCACTAACGTGGAATGGGAGCTAGCTTGCAACGTTAATGAGAAAAGTAATCGCCAATAACGTCCTCGAAAGCCATCATAGCCCACGTTAAGAGTCACGTTAACTAAGTTAACGTGAACTCTAACGTGGAAGAAAGAATTAAGGCCAACGTTAGTGACACTCACCTTTGTCACTAACGTTGGACCAAGCTCATAAGTGGCCACGTTAAGAGCCACGTTAACTCAGTTAATGTGGACTTTAACGTTGGGAAGCTAAAGAGAAGCCAACGTTAGTGACACTCACCTTTGTCGCTAACGTTGGCCAAGCCACAATGAGCCACGTTAGTTGCCACGTTAACTTAGTTAACGTAGAAGCTAACGTGGAGAAAGCAAGTGATTCCCAACGTTAGTGACACTTACCTTTGTCACTAACGTTGGGATGTACCACCACAAGCCACTATGAGCAACGTTAGCTCCCACGTTAACTTAGTTAACGTGGAAGCTAACGTGGTAAAGGAGATGATAAGCCAACGTTAGTGACACTCGCCTTTGTCACTAACGCTGGAGATGGCTATCATTACCACGTTAGAAGCCACGTTAACTTAGTTAACGTGGACTCTAACGTGGGAAGTAGGGGCACATTGGAACGTTAGTGACAAAGGTAAGTGTCACTAACGTTCTCGAAGGATTGGCAAGCCTACGTTAAGAGCCACGTTAACTGAGTTAACGTGGACTCTAACGTAGGGGGAAGGAAGGACTCTCAATGTTATTGGAAAAGGTGAGTCCCAATAACGTGTGCGAAGGACCAAGAGGCAACGTTAGTGGTCACATTGGTACCACTAACGTTGAAGTTAACGTGGATCATCTCTGGGTCAGGAACGTTAGTGAAAAAGGTGATTGTCACTAACGTTCTCGAACTCACACTCTCACTTAACGTTAACGCCACTAACGTCCTGAGCTAAAGACCCTTCCTACTTCACACTTTCTCTCTGCAAGTAAAGCTAAGCCCACTGCAGAAGATAACTGCTTCAAACTCAAGATCCAAAGGCCCATATCCAAGACTTGAAGAATCAACTAGAAGATCAGAAGAGTAGTATATATAGGGGTAGTTTTGAATCAGGAAGTAACCTTTTTTGGGGGGGGGGGAAGTTGGAACTTTGGAGAACTACTCTCTGTATAATTTTACTTTCTCTGCACTTCTAGTTTTATTTTTCAGAATGTATTTTCCATCTTTGTTTTCCATTCCCAGAGCTATGAACAACTAAACCCCTTTCATTGGGTTAGGGAGCTCTGTTGTAATTTGATGGATCAATATTAGTTTTTATTACTCTTCTTCTATCTTTTCTCTTGATTTTACTAGAAAGCTTTCAATCTTCATCCAATTGGGTAGTTATCTTGGAAAAGAAGCTATTCATACTTGGATCTCTTCTGAACCTTGAAAGAGGAATGAAAAGATCATGCTAGAAATGCTTTCTCATGTTGGACCAAATTGGGTTTGGTTGGATATGGTGACTATAATCCTACCAACACTTGATTTGGGAATGCATGTGGTATAATCAGTGACCATACTTCATCTCTTCTCATGAGCAATTGACCAAGGAATTGGCTATTGATCAAGATTTGAGAGATTGAATTGCCAAGGAATTGGAATTCGATCACTTAAGATTGCCAAGGAGATCAATGAATGCATTGATTGAGGAAGAGATGAAAATGAACTTGATCCGGAGAATGCAACATCTCCTAAGCCCAATGAATCCCCATTTCTGATCTTACCCATTCTCTTTAATTTCTGCAATTTACTTTTATGAGCATCTTCCCCATTCCCATTTACAATTCTGCAATTTACTTTCCGTCATTTACTTTCAGCTCTTTACTTCCAGCATTTACATTTTCTGCTATTTACTTTCCCGCCATTTAATTTCCTGTAACTCTCAAACCAAATTCTGCTTCGCTCAACTAGAACATTCCTCTAATTAAAGTTGCTTGACCAATCAATCCCTGTGGGATTCGACCTCACTCTATTGTGAGTTTTTACTTGACGACAATTCGGTATACTTGCCGAAGGAAAATTGTTGAGAGACAAGTTTCCGTGCTATCAAGTTTATGGCGCCGTTGCCGGGGATTGATTTTGTATCAACAATGACTAAATTGGAGGATAACTAGATTGAGCATTTTTCTTTTGTTTGATTTAAATTTCTGTTTGAGTTAATTACTTTCAGTTTTAGTTATTTTCCTCCCTTCCTCCTACTCCTTTTTCTTAGTTATTTACCATTCAGTTCACTAACCCACTAACTGTTTGATATATTGCATCACTCACACTAACAGCAATTTTAACAAGAGTACTTTCTGCATCTATTTCCTTGCTTGTGCCTTGTTGGTTGTATGACAGGGAGAAGAAGCGGGGCTTCAACTTCCTTTGATTCTGAACCTGAGAGGATTTTCCTTAGATTAAGGAGGGAAGCAAGAGGAAAGAGAGTAGTTGGTGCTGAGGAAGAGGAGGAGTACTTTGAACCAGACATGGATGAAAACATGGAGAACCATCATGAAGAAGAGGCTCACAACCATGGCAGAGAAGGTCCAGCGCATCAGGCTGGACAAGAGAGAAGAGTTATGTGTTCTTACATCAACTCAAACCCAGGAAACTGTAGAAGCAGCATCCAAAGGCCAACCATACATGCCAACAACTTTGAACTAAAGCCACAGCTCATCACCCTTGTTCAGAACAATTGTTCATTCGGAGGAGGTGTCCAAGAAGACCCCAATTAACATCTAACCACCTTCCTGAGGATATGTGATACCGTGAAGTCTGATGGTGTTCATCCTGACACCTATAGACTACTTCTGTTCCCTTTCTCACTCAAGGACAAGGCATCTAAATGGCTGGAATCCTTCCCAAAGGAGAGTTTAGCAACCTGGGAAGATGTGGTGAACAAATTCTTGGCAAGATTCTATCCTCCTCAACGGATCAACAGGCTGAGAGCTGAGGTGCAAACATTCAGGCAGCAGGATGGTGAGACTCTATATGAAGCATGGGAGAGGTTTAAGGATCTGACAAGAAGGTGTCCACCAGATATGTTCAATGAATGGGTGCAACTACACATTTTCTATGAAGGCCTCTCTTATGAATCAAAGAAGGCAGTAGACCATTCATCCAGGGGATCTCTAAACAAGAAGAAGACCATTGAAGAAGCCATAGATGTCATTGAGATTGTAGCGGAGAATGACTACTTCTATGCTTCTGAAAGAGGCAACACTAGAGGAGTGATGGAGCTAAACAATGTGAATGCACTGCTGGCCCAAAACAAGCTTATTACCAAGCAGCTGGCTGACCTCACCAAGAAGATGGAGAGGAATCAACTGGCAGCAATCACCACCTCATCAGCAACCCAAAAGGGAGTGAATGCTGAGGCAGAGGAGGAGCAAGAACAAGCCAACTACATTGAAAACTCACCCAGGCAGACCCATGATCCTTACTCTAAAACGTACAACCCTGGTTAGAGGAATCACCCAAACTTTGGGTGGAGAAATCAACAAGATCAAAGCCAAGATCAGAGACGTCACAACCCCAACAACCATACAGCTCACCAACATTCCACACAGAGATCATATCAACACCACCTTAACAACACCTCTCCACATCCATACCAAAACCAACATGACCCAACTCACCCATCCACTCTCAACTCACCATCATCTGAAGATAGACTCTCCAAAATTGAGACTCTGCTTGAGGGCATATGTAAAGAGATTCAAGACAGTAAGGCATTTCGAGAAGAAGTGCAGTCCAATATGCAGAATCAAGATGCTGCCATCAAGAAACTTGAGACACAAATTGGCTACCTATTCAAGAGAATTTCCAGCCACAACCCTCGCAGCGATGCAGACTCAAACCAAAGGGAGGAGTGTTAGGCTATAACCCTCAGAAGTGGAAAAGAATTGAAGGAGACTCCCAAGCAACCCCAAGAGAAAGATTCAGTTGGAAAGAAGGAGGAACAAGATGAAGTTCAAATCCCCACCTCCAACTCACGTCAAAAGGAAGGAGAGCTGAAGCCATATGTTCCGAAAGTACCATATCCTCAACAACTGAAGAAGAAGGGGGATGACAGCCAGTTCTCTAGATTTTTGGAAATCTTCAAGAAATTACAGATTAACATACCCTTTGCTGAAGCAATAGAGCAAATGCCACTTTATGCCAAGTTCTTGAAGGAATTGATGACTAAGAAGAGAAGTTGGAAGAGCAACGAGACTGTGATACTAACCGAAGAATGTAGTGCTATCATTCAGCATAAACTACCCCAGAAATTGAAGGATCCTGGGAGCTTCCAGATCCCTTGTATTATAGGGGAGATCACAGTGGAGAAAGCTCTATGTGACTTAGGAGCCAGCATAAATCTGATGTCAGTAGCTATGATGAGAAAAATGAAGATCGAGGAGGCTAAGCCAACAAAAATGGCCCTACAACTGGCAGACCGATCGTTCAAGTTCCCTCATGGTATAGTGGAAGATTTGCTGGTGAAGGTAGGGGATTTCATTTTCCCAGCAGACTTTGTGGTGTTGGACATGCAGGAGGAAGCCAAGGCCTCCACCATCCTGGGAAGACCGTTCTTAGCTACTGCTGGAGCTATCATTGATGTCCAAAAAGGTGATCTCACCTTGAGATTACACAATGAAAAGATGACATTCAATGTGTTCAAGGCCATGAGTTACCCACCAGAACAATGGGGAGAATGTATGAGGTTGGACTCACTGGAAGATGCAATGCAGGAGAGTTTTGAAGAAGAAGAACCTGAAGGGTTAATAGAGGAGGGATCAACGGCTAGTGAAGAGGTTGCAACAGCAGAGATTCATATACGAGGTGCACCAAAGGAAGAGAATGAAAAGTTAGAAGCACCCAAATTTGAACTCAAAGCACTGCCACCCACTCTCAAATATGCATACTTAGGAGAGAATGAAAGCTACCCAGTGATCATAAACTCATCCCTTAGCCAAGATCAAGAGGATGAATTACTCCAAGTGTTGCGAAAGCATAAGGATGCCATTGGATGGACCCTCGTTGACTTGAAAGGAATCAGTTCGGCCATATACATGCATAAGATACTGTTGGAAGATGATGCCAAACCATCCATTCAATCCCAAAGGAGGCTGAACCCAATCATGAAGGAAGTGGTACAGAAAGAAGTTATGAAGTTATGGCAGGGAGGGGTAATCTACCCGATCTTAGACAGCCCCTGGGTCAGCCCCGTGCATGTCGTGCCCAAAAAAGGAGGGATCACTGTAGTCCACAATGAGAAGAACGAACTAATTCCTACAAGGACCGTCACAGGATGGCGGATGTGCATAGACTACCAGAAACTCAATGAGGCTACACGAATGGATCATTTCTCCCTCCCATTCATGGATCAGATGTTGGAAAGACTCGCAGGACACACATATTATTGTTTTCTCGACGGTTATTCAGGATATAACTAAATAGTGGTTGATCCCAGAGACCAAGAGAAAACCTCATTCACTTGCCCATATGGAGTGTTTGCCTACAGGCGCATGCCATTTGGGCTATGTAATGCACCGGCAACTTTTCAACGCTGCATGCTTTCTATCTTCTCAGATATGATAGAGAAATTCATTGAAGTTTTTATGGATGATTTCTCGGTATTCGGAGATTCCTTTCCTAGCTGCCTGAATCACCTAGCCTTGGTATTGAAAAGGTGCCAAGAGACCAATATGGTCTTGAACTGGGAGAAATGTCACTTTATGGTGACAGGAGGAACAGTCCTTGACCATAAGGTTTCTAACCAAGGCATTGAGGTGGACAGAGCTAAAGTGGAACTTATTGAAAAACTTCCTCCACCTAGTGATGTCAAGGCAATTAGAAGCTTTTTAGGGCATGCTGGCTTTTACAGAAGATTTATTAAAGATTTTTCAAAGATAGCCAAGCCCTTGAGCAATCTCCTTGTATCTGATACACCATTTATCTTTGATGAAACATGCATGCAAGCATTTGAGAATTTGAAAAAAAGATTGTCCTCTGCCCCTATCATTTCCCCACCTGATTGGAACTTACCCTTTGAATTGATGTGTGATGCATCTGACTTTGCAGTTGGGGCCGTGTTAGGATAGAGGAAAGATAACTTAGTCCATGTGATATACTATGCTAGCAAAGTCCTCAATGAAACTCAAAGAAATTATACCACTACTGAAAAGGAGTTGCTAGCAATAGTTTTTGCATTTGACAAGTTTAGATCATACCTCATTGGTGCTAAAGTGATTGTTTTCACAGATCACACAGCACTTAAATATTTATTTTCCAAGCAAGAATCAAAACCAAGACTAATAAGACGGATTTTATTGTTACAGGAATTCAATATTGAAATCAGAGACAAGAAGGGAGTAGAGAACAAAGTAGTGGATCACCTATCCAGAATCCCTCATGATGAAGGTAGAACACATGATACTAGTGTAAATGAGCTCTTCCCTGATGAGCAGTTGATGACAGTTCACAAAGCACCATGGTTCGCAGACATTGCCAACTTCAAGGCAACTGGGGCCTTACCTCCAGAGATCAATAAACATCAAAAAAGGAAGCTCATAAATGATGCAAAATATTTTGTCTGGGATGAGCCATATCTCTTCAAGAAATGTTTAGATGGAATCCTAAGAAGATGTGTCTCAGAAGAAGAGGGACGGGAGGTCCTGTGGAATTGCCACGGCTCATGCTATGGAGGCCATTTTGGAGGGGACAAAACTGCAGCAAAGGTGTTACAAAGCGGATTCTTTTGGCCCACCCTTTTCAAGGATGCTAAAGAACTAGTAAAGAGCTAGAATGAATGCCAAAGATCTGGAAACTTGCCCAAAAGAAATGAGATGCTACAAAATTTTATTTTGGAACTAGAACTGTTTGATGTGTGGGGAATCGATTTCATGGGACCATTCCCAACCTCATATTCAAACAAGTACATCTTGGTAGCAGTGGATTACGTTTCCAAGTGGGTAGAGGCTATTGCAACTCCAACGAATGATAACAAGGTGGTCATGAACTTCCTTAGGAAGAATATCTTTAGCCGGTTTGGAGTCCCACGAGCACTCATCAGTGATGGAGGGAGCCATTTTGTAACAGACCACTAGAAGCTCTTCTCCTACGATACGGGATAAAACACAAGGTGGCCACTCCTTACCATCCTCAAACAAGTGGGCAAACTGAGATATCCAACAGAGAGCTAAAAAGGATTCTGGAAAAGACTGTGGGTGCATCAAGAAAGGATTGGTCGAAGAAGCTAGATGATGCTCTTTGGGCATACAGAACAGCATTCAAAACTCCACTTGGAATGTCCTCATATCAACTGATGTATGGAAAAGCTTGTCATTTACCACTGGAGCTGGAACACAAAGCTCTCTGGGCTCTCAAGATACTAAATTTTGACAGCATTGCTGCTGGTGCAAAGAGGATCTTGCAGCTGCAAGAGATGGAGGAATTTAGATCTCAAGCCTATGAAAATGCCAAGATTTATAAAGAAAAGGCGAAGAGAAGATATGACCTGCATCTGACACCAAGGAGTTTCGAAAAGGGGCAGCAAGTACTCCTTTACAACTCCAAATTGAGACTGTTCCCTGGCAAACTCAAATCAAGGTGGTCAAGACCCTTTCTTGTCACAAAAGTCTCGCCATATGGGCACATAGAAATCATGGATAAAAGTTCGGAAAGGACTTTCACTGTGAACGGACAAAGGCTCAAACACTATATGGGCAACATGGGGGAAAACCCCAAAGTGAAGTATCATCTCAAGTAATGAAGGAATCGTCGAGCTAGCGACGCTAAAAGAGCGCTTTGTTGGGAGGCAACCCAACCTGAGGTAGTTTCTTTTTCATTGTCATTTCAATAAAAATCACAAGTTGTTTCCCCTGCATTGCGAGGAGCTAAGTTTGGTGTTCCACACCAAGACAAAATCCAAGAGTGAAAGTGTAGTTTTAAGTTTGGTGTTCCACCAAAGATATTAGTTATAATCACACTACACTCCAATGACAAATTGTTAGCTCCAACCAATCAGGGGACTACTTGGCAGTAGTTCAGTCTGAAGTTAATGGTTATTTTGTTAATAACAACATATGAGGCTCTCTGCAAGTATGCAATTTGTTGTACTAGGCAAAGAACTAAGTTTGGTGTTCACACACAAAATTAAGTTCAGAAAATTCGCAAGCATACATGCAAGCTAACTATGTCTCAAGTGCTTTGGAAACAAGCAACTTCCAATGACTTTGCAGGCACCTTCTGAGGAAATGGTGCACCATCATCCAAGGAAGTGAAGGAGCAAAAACTATGGATGAGGACAACAAGGGGACAGCAAGAAACCATCACCCGAAGGTTATGTTGTTACTTAATTCCATATACTTAAAATGCTAAAAATTGGAAGTCCGAAGGAACTTGATTTATGGTTGCTCATTAGTTTAGATGATTAGAGTTTAATGTTTGCTTAATTACTTTTGTCATATGTGTACTGTCCACGATGCCTGTTTTCAATTCCATCCTGCTTATTGTATGCTTGTCTCCTTTTTAACAAAAAGAGAATGTGTGTTATCAAAGACCAGATTGGAGTCCATATTGTGGAGTAAGTTCCTTAGTGTGTGATGTGGTCATAAGTTAGCTAAGTTGGTTCACCAACAAGGGTGGGAAGACAACTATCTGTCCTGAATCATATGCTTGAAACACACCCCATGAGACTAGCTAAATAACAAGATCCTAATAAGAAAAAGGGGAAAAGAACAATAAGAGTTGGAAAAGAAAGAAAAGTTAATAAAGAATAAGGCTAGGCACCAAGGGTTTGAAACTTGAGAGATGTGTCTGTGGTGCTCCTGTACCAAGGATCTGCTTGGATGAATAAGTTTGTAGGAGTGCTTCATCACTTGGTAACTTGGGTTAACTAACCCGGGATTATCAACTGAAAATCCACTATCAAGAGCAACCTTGCTACAGAACATTTAGTAACCCAAAGAGGTGCTGGACACCAAGGTCTCAAGAAAGGAAATAACAAACCATGTGCTTGTGGTGTGTATGTATGGGGGAAAGAGACTTGTGGGAGTAAGTCCTTAGGGGTGTCTTAACACCTAGCACCTTGAACCAACTGGTTCGGGAGTGCTGGCTGAAAGCTTATCTTAAAGAGTCGCCCCCTCACAGTGCACTTAGCCTAAGAACACAAATAAGCCCTGAAAACAAAAAAAAAAAGGATCAATGAATAAGAGTCTCATGGGATGCAATCAAGTGAGTATTCTAGGACCTGATAAAGGTCTGAAAGCCAGTGAAGGAATGAACCTAAGTTGCTATGCATGAAACCACCATAAAACCAAGGATAAGACTTCCACAATAATGACTCATTCCTCTTGGCATTCCATTCATCATTCTCTTGTTCCAGTACTTGCTTAGGGACAAGCAAGCTTTAAGTTTGGTGTTGTGATTCCAGGGCATTTTGGCCAGTTTCACTGACCTTTTCTTTACTGTTTTAGGATAGTTTCATGCATTTTCTTAGGAAATAAGCAAGTTTTGGGTAGAATTTCACTTACATCTTGATTTAAGCATACATTGCGCACTTTACATGATTTCATGAGATTTTTGCATGAATTAGATGACAAATTGGACGATGCATGTCTCATGATATGGATTAGAACTTTGATGCACTTTATTGCTTGATTTCAGGACAAAGGAAGCAAGAAAGAGCCACGTTTGCAGCCACGTTAGTCTAACTAACGTGACCACTAACGTGGAATGGGAGCTAGCTTGCAACGTTAATGAGAAAAGTAATCGCCAATAACGTCCTCGAAAGCCATCATAGCCCACGTTACGAGTCACGTTAACTAAGTTAACGTGAACTCTAACGTGGAAGAAAGAATTAAGGCCAACGTTAGTGACACTCACCTTTGTCACTAACGCTGGACCAAGCTCATATGTGTCTGTGGCATTTATGTATCCGGTGGTAATACTGGAAAACAAAGTACTTAGGATCACGGCCAAGACTCATAAAGTAGCTGTGTTCAAGAATTAACATACTGAACTAGGAGAATCAATAACATTATCTGAATTCTAAGTTCCTATAGATGCCAATCATTCTGAGCTTCAATGGATAAAGTGAGATGCCAAAACTGTTCGGAAGCAAAAAGCTACTAGTCCCGCTCATCTAATTAGAATCTGAGCTTCACTCAAAAACTCTGAGATATTATTCCTTCTTGACTTATTTGTATTCTATTTTATTTGTCTAGTTGCTTGGGGACAAGCAACAGTTTAAGTTTGGTGTTGTGATGAGCGGATATTTTATACGCTTTTTGGGGTTAATTTCATGTAGTTTTTAGTATGTTTTAGTTAGTTTTGAGTATATTTTCATTAGTTTCTAGGAGAAATTCATATTTCTAGACTTTACTATGAGTTTGTATATTTTTCTATAATTTCAGGTATTTTCTGGCTGAAATTGAGGGAGCTGAGCAAAAATCTGATTCAGGCTGAAAAAGGACTGCTGATGCTGTTGGATTCTAACCTCTCTGCACTCGGAATGAATTTTCTAGAGCTACAGAAGTCCAATTGGTGCGCTCTCAATTGCGTTAAAAAGTAGACATCCAGGGCTTTCCAGCAATATATAATAGTTCATACTTTGCTCAAGGATAGACGACGTAAACTAGCGTTCAACGCCAGTTCCATGTTGCAGTCTGGCGTTAAACGCCAGAAACAGGTTACAAGTTGGAGTTAAACGCCAGAAACAGGTTACAACCTGGTGTTTAACTCCATAAATAGCCCAGGCACGTGAAAAGCTCAAGTTTCAGCCCCAGCATACACCAAGTGGACCCCAGAAGTGGATTTCTGTACTATCTATCTTAGTTCACTCATTTTCTGTAAACCTAGGTTACTAGTTTAGTATTTAAACAACTTTTAGAGATTTATTTTGTACCTGATGACATTTTAGATCTGAACTTTGTACTCTTTGATGGAATGAGTCTCTAAACTCCATTGTTGGGGGTGAGGAGCTCTGCTGTGTCCTGATGGATTAATGCAATTATTTCTGTTTTCTATTCAAACACGCTTGTTTCTATCTAAGATGTTCATTCGCACTTCAATATGATGAATGTGATGATCCGTGACACTCATCACCATTCTCAACCTATGAACGCGTGCCTGACAACCACCTCTGTTCTATATTAGATTGGATGAGTATCTCTTGGATTCTTTAATCGGAGTCTTCGTGGTATAAGCTAGAATCCATTGGCAGCATTCTTGAGAATCCGGAAAGTCTAAACCTTGTCTGTGGTATTCTGAGTAGGATTCAGGGATTGAATGACTGTGATGAGCTTCAAACTTGCGAGTGTTGGGCGTAGTGACAGACGCAAAAGGATTCATGGATCCTATTCCAGCATGAGTGGGAACCGACAGATGATTAGCCGTGCGGTGACAGCGCACTGGACCATTTTCACTGAGAGGATGGATGGTAGCCATTGACAACGGTGATCCACCAACACACAGCTTGCCATAGGAGGAACCTTGCGTGCGTGAAGAAGAAGACAGGGAGAAAGCAGAGATTCAGAAGACAAAGCATCTCCAAAACTCCAACATATTCTCCATTACTGCATAACAAGTATTTAATTCATGCTCTTTTATTTTTCGCAATCCAAACTAATAATTATAATTGATATCCTGACTAAGAATTACAAGATAACCATAGATTGCTTCAAGCCAACAATCTCCGTGGGATTCGACCCTTACTCACGTAAGGTACTACTTGGACAACCCAGTGCACTTACTGGTTAGTTGTGCGAATTTGTGAGAAATAGTAATATTAACATTGACATACACAATTTTGTGCACCTCGTGCCATGCCTTCGATACAAAGTGGCATGCCCCATGTAATTGGCCTCCTTCATCCTCTCTGGAAACTCATACCAGCGTGCCACGCCCATGATCTTGCCTTGGTTCCAGTAGCTGGCGTGCCACGCCTCAGCCTTCAAGTGGCACGCCATAGTGGGATGCTTGAGTTGGCGTGCCACGCCTTCGATACCAAGTGGCACGCCCAGTCCTTGCTTTTGGTCTCTTTGTGCATTGGCGTGCCACGCCTGGTTGTTCAAGTGGCACGCCTAAGTGAGATTGAAAGGTTGGCGTGCCACGCCTTCGTCTTCAAGTGGCACGCCCAGTCTTCAATTGCCTTTAGCCTCTTCTTTGGATTATTGTACCAACGTGCCACGCCATGCTGTTCAAGTGGCACGCCCATGCATTTGTGAACTCTTCAAGCTTGGCGTGCCACGCCTGGGTTCTTAAGTGGCACGCTCAAGTGACTTCTTGGAGCTGGCGTGCCACGCCTTCGATACCAAGTAGCACGCCATAGTGGAGGTTCTTCTTGGAATGGTGAGTTGGCGTGCCACGCCCAACTTGGTGTGCCACGCCCCTTTTGTGTCCTCTATTGTTGCTCTCTGGAACTTTGTACTAGCGTGCCACGCCTAGTCCCTGGCGTGCCATGCCCACATGCATGCTTGGACTTCCCCTCTGGAATTTAGTGCTGGCGTGCCACGCCTAGCTCCTGGCATGCCACGCCAGTGCATTTTTGTGGTGTTTGCTCCCAAGTGGCACGCCAGTTTCACACGCCTAGCTTCTTGTTGTCTTCTACCCATTTTTGATGCCCTTTTCACCTAAAATTCAGCACAACTCATCTCAAAGTAGTGTACCATAATATTCATCAAATAATGCATGAATTGTACTGATCAAATGAGATTTATGCTCTTTTATGGTCTTCTTTATGCAAGAAAGAAGGGTAGATGATGCAAGTCATCACAACACCAAACTTAAGCTTTGCTTGTCCCAAGCAAATCAATGTGAGTAAGCTTTTATAACTTGAGGCCTTGGCTTTGAATGATCGCAATACAACTAAGGGTAAAACTAAGTGTTCAACACATGTATGAATGTTTTAATGTCATGAAAAACTCTTAGATCCTTGAGGGTTCTTTCAGGTACAGGCTTTAGGGGTCCTTTCTATTGATTGTCACCTTGAAGTAGCAAGGGTTATTTTGCTTTCTTGACCATGATTCTAAGTGTTTTGTCTCAAGACAACCCTTTAATTAGGCTTTCAATTAGCACTCCCAAACCAGTTGGTTTTAGGGTACTAGGTGTTGAAACACCCCTAAGAATTTACTTGCCCAAGTCTCTTCTTGACACATCTTCACCACAAGCATCTACTAGGATCTTTTAATTCTTTTTAAGCTGTTTAATGTTTCTTTTTCCATCCCAGTAGTTGATGCTCAGAGCCTTGGACCTTTATTGCTTACTATCTCTTGGTTCTATGGATATTTAAGGAACACCCCTTAACCTTCTCTTGTTATACCTTCTAGGACTAGTTGCTCTCCATGACTCATTTTCTTTTTAGTTCATCCAAGGTTCTATACTTGGTTTCTTATTTCTTAGTTTGTTTGATGATCTCTCTTGGCCTTGGTCTCTCTTATTGTTTTTGCACAACTCACAGTAACTCTTATGGAGACAAGCTCTACTTTTATTTATGTTGAAATGAAAACTTAAAATACATGGCATTTTCTTTCTTGTAAACTTAAAAGACTCATAAAGACTTCAAACAGGAATTAAAACTAAGCATAAAACATAAACTATCCTAGCATGATTATTTATTCAAAGAGTAAATCAAACAAAAGCTTAAAACAGGATTTCAGAAATTAGAAATTGTCAACCATGGGACTCAACAACCTTGAGCAGTTTCATCTTCAGTTCATTGGCCCCTTCCCTTTGTCCTTCTTCTTGGAAGGGGAGGAACCACCTTCATTTGGCTTGGAGGAACCTTCTTGTGCTTTGGCATCCTTGGGCTTCCAAAATCCTGCCCTCCTCATATAATTCCTTTCATCCTCCTTATGTTTGGCTAGGATTTCCTCTTGTCTTGCACTTAGCTCCTCCATTCCTTGCATGAAGGTTGGGTATCCTGGGTTTAGAGCGGCCACGGCGTTACACAAGTGATTCAGCTTCGCTTGTGTATTGATGTCATACTGCCTCCTGAATATGGTTCTGGCATCATAGAGATTTCTGAATTTGGCCAAGTTCTTCTGTTGCCATTTGCCTTGTTCTAATATTTTATCTAGTGCACTTTGTACCTCTCCCCAGTCAAATTGCTCTTGCTGTTCCTTCCTCATATGCTCCCAATTCCCTTGGAGTTGCTGAATGTTTTGATTGACTTGGCTCCATTGTTGTTGCTGAGTTTCTTTGAGTTGATTGACATCTTCCCTCAAGTGGTGTAGGTCTCCCTTCATTTGGTGTACATCTCCTTGCAATTGTTCCCAGTTGAATCCCTCTGAAAATTGCTGATATTGGTAGTGTGGTGGTGGTGGTTAAAGTGCCAGGAAGTGAGGTTGCTCTTCTGCCTCTTCCTCTTCTTGTTGTTGTGGTCCATGAGTATGAGCTCTTTGTTCTCTGGCCCTTTGAAGTGGGTTAACAGCCACCACTTTGGCCATCTTCTTGGCAGTTATGAATTTGTCTTGCTTCACAAACACCTCATCAATGATCTTTTCAACTCCAACCTCATCACATAGCCTCTGTATAATGCTGGGGAATGCCAACCTTGTGTTGTCACTGGTGCTTTTCAGCACTTTGTTGATGTTATTGGCAATCATCTCCCCCACGTTGACATTCTCACCTTTCATGATGCTGTATATGAGCACAGCTCTCTCCTTGGTCACCTCTGAAGTGTTGGATGTGGGGATTAGGGACCTCCTCACAAATTCTAGCCACCCTCTAGCTTGGGGGCTCAAATCTCTTCTCCTCAATTGGTTGGGTATCCCATCCTTATCATTTATCCAACGCACATTTAGCACACAAATTTCATTCAGGATCTCATCAAATCCAGGGTCTTGCTGCTTCATTCTTTCTTCATAGCTCCGGGTGGAGCTTGTCCTCTTCACCATTAGCATCCTTTCTATGCTAGAGGGACTATAGTCAATGGACTTCCCCCTTACATAGCTAATGTAGCCATAGTGTTGTCCTGGTTGAGGTACTGCATTAGCATAGAATTCCCTCACCAAGCTCTCTACCACCTTCCTTGGTGGGTTGTATAGAAGTGACCAACCCCCTATTGTTGATCTCAATGTTGATCTCAGGATGCTCATTCCTCCCTAGTTGGAACCCAACTTCTGGAATGATCTCCCTCTCACTCACCCAACCATAGAATTGATTTTTGTTGAATGCGGAGAGGAGCTTGTAGTCATTGAAATAGCTTGAGGATCCAGAGGTTGGTTCCTTGGTTTTTCTTTTCTTTGAGGCTGAGCTTTTTGGTGGTGCCATTAGGTTGAGAGAGTGTGTTTGAGGTTGTGAAAAAAATGGGGGTTGCAAGAAAGAGCAAGCAAAACAAGGTTTTGCTCCAACACCAAACTTAGGACTTGATTGTCCCAATCAAGAAAAAGAAGAAAGAAAGTAGGGGAAGAGAGATAGTAAAAGGTGAAAAGAGAAAGGAAGGTGAAGGGTGTATGTATGCTTTTCACGTGTGATTGGGGTTTTGAAGTGGGAGAGGAGTTGAGGAGGTGAGGCTTTTATAAGGGATGAATGGTGTGGTTCGAAAGGTGGGAAATAAAAATGGTTAAATGTTTTCCCACTTGGGGAGTGGCGCCTAGCGTGGGAAGAGGCGCTAACTCTTATCTCACTGTGCCTTCTGCATGTGTTGAGTTCCAAAGTGCAAGTACACTTTGACTTCCTTGCTTTGTGAGTTGTTTACCATGTGGGCCCCATCTTCTCTCCTGAAATTAAAACTGAAACCCATTAATAATGACAAAAGACCCCTTCACATTTCTTCTCATCAAGAGTAGTTTGGATTGCAAATGATGGGTATCCCTTGGGACACCAAACTTAATCCTTTGGCATCTTAATAAATTGGTTCCATCATTGTGTATTTAATGTGTTCATAAGAATGGAATAACACTAATCTTTTTATTTTCTTTTGATTCCAATTTCTCTGAACTCATTAAGCCACGTTCATATTCTTGCCCAAAACATTAAGTGCTTTCAATTGGGTAACTTGGGCTGCTAGGTGATCCTTGGTGGTGGCCACACCAAACTTAATCTCTAGGCTTACTCTTCAAAATCAAGCTACTAATTGGTTGTAAGCCTAGATTAAGTGGGTGAGTGGCCACACCTAACTTAGCAATTTAGCTAGTTCTCAGCCCAGTTACTCACCAATGGTTATGCCTTCATCAAGTTGCAATTCCAGAATAGAAAGAAATAGAAGAGTGTAAAAAAATATTCTAACTACCAAAGCTAATATCAAACTTTCTAACCTACTATTGCAATCTAATCCTAATATGGTAATGTAACACAAATGTGAGACTGAAAATTAAACTATCTAAAGCAATAGATTTTAAACTACTTCTAAGAAAGGCAATTAAATAAAAAAAGGATAAAGTGTTGGGGTGCCTCCTAACTAGCGCTTCTTTATTGTCATTAGCTTGACATTCCTTCATCTTTAGTTGAGCGTGTAGCTCACTCTCTGCTCCTCTAAGGAGCCTCCCAAGTAGTGTTTGAGTCTATGGCCATTGACAGTAAAAGTTCTCTGAGTCTTATCCTCCATGAGCTCTACATGACCATAGGGAAACACCTTGAGTATGGTGAAAGGTCCTGACCATCGAGACTTAAGTTTCCCAGGGAAGAACTTGAGTCTTGAGTTGTAGAGTAGCACCTTCTGTCCTTCAGTGAACTCCCTTCTTGCTATCTTTTGGTCATGCCACCTTTTTGTGTTCTCTTTGTAGATTTTTGCATTCTCATATGCTTGATTTCTAAACTCCTCCAGCTCATTGAGTTGCATTAATCTCTTTTCTTCAGCAGCTTGCTCATCATAAATTAATATTTTTAGAGCCCAAAATGCTCTATGCTCAAGTTCAACTGGTAAGTGATAGCCTTGCCATATACCAGTTGGTATGGAGACATCCCAATGGGAGTCTTATAGGCTGTTCTGTAGGCCCATAGTGCATCATCTAGGTTCTTAGACCAATCCTTTCTTGAGCTTCCAACAGTTTTTTCAAGGATTCGTTTTACTCTCTGTTGGAAATTTCAGCTTGCCCGTTGGTCTGTGGGTGGTATGGAGTTGGCACTTTGTGCTTGACTCCATATTTGAGAAGGAGTGTCTTGAGTTGTTTGTTGCAGAAGTGTGTCCCTCCATCACTAATAAGAGCTCTGGGAACTCTAAATCTGCTGAAGATGTTCCTTCTCAAGAAGCTTATCACAACTTTATTGTCATTTGTTGCAGTGGCTATGGCTTCTACCCACCTTAAGACATAATCAACAGCCACCAATATGTAGCTATTTGAGTAGGAGGTTGGGAAGGGTCCCATGAAGTCAATCCCCATACATCAAATAGCTCCAGCTCTAGTATGAATTGCTGTGGCATCTCATTTCTCTTGGTTAGATTACCAGCTCTTTGGCATTCATCACACCTTGACATCATTTCCTTGGCATCCTTAAACATTGTTGGCCAGTAAATCCGGATTGAAGCACTTTTTCTGCTGTTCTTTCTCCCCTGAAGTGACCTCCATATGCGGATCCATGGCACTGCCATAACACTTCCTGCCCTTCTTCATGGGATATACACCTTCTTAGGATTCCATCAGCACACTTTTTTGAACAAATAGGTCTCATCCCAGATGTAGTGTTTGGCATCCTTGATTAGCTTCCTCCTCATGTGCTTATTGATGTTAGTTGGTAGTTCCCCAATAGCCTTGAAGTTAGCTATGTCTGCAAACCAAGGGGCTACTCGAATCATCATTAATTGTTCATCAGGAAAGCTTTCATTTGCTGCTACTTGATGCATTTCTTCTTCTTGTGGGATCCTTGAGAGGTGGTCAGCTACCTTGTTCTCTGCTCTGCTCCTATCTTTAATCTCAATATCAAATTCTTGGAGCAGCAGAATCCATCTTATTAGTCTGGGCTTAGATTCTTGTTTGGTAAGCAAGTATTTGAGTGCTGCATGATCAGTGAATACAATTACTTTTGAGCAATAAGATATGATCTAAACTTATCAAAAGCAAAAACTATGGCTAAAAGTTCTTTCTCCGTGGTGGTATAGTTCCTTTGATTCTCATTAAGGACCTTGCTAGCATAGTAAATAACATGTACTAGCTTGTCTTTCCTCTGTCATAGAACAGCACCAACAGCATAATCAGATGCATCACACATTAGTTCAAAGGGAAGATCCCAGCTTGGTGGTGCTATAATAGGTGCAGAGGAGAGCTTCTTAAGTTCATCAAAGGCTACCATGCACTTTCTATCAAAAACAAAGGGAGTATTTGAGACAAGTAGGTTGCTAAGGGGTTTTGCAATCTTTGAAAAATCTTTGATAAACCTCCTATAGAACCCATCGTGTCCCAAAAAACTTCTGATTGCTTTGACATTGCAAGGTGGAGGTAATTTTTCAATTACTTCCACTTTTGCCTTGTCCACTTCTATGCCATCTTTTGAAATCTTGTGACCAAGAACCACCCCTTCAGTTACCATAAAATGGCACTTCTCCCAGTTTAAAACCAGGTTAGTTTCTTGACATCTTTTTAGCACAAGAGCAAGATGGCATAGGCAATCAAAATATGAGTTCCCAAACACAGAAAAGTTATCCATGAATACTTCTATGAACTTCTCAATCATGTCTGAAAAAATGGAGAGCATGCACCTTTGAAATGTTGCAGGTGCATTGCACAATCCAAAGGGCATTATCCTATAAGCAAAGACACCATATGGACAAGTAAATGAAGTTTTTTCCTGATCGTTGGGGTCTACAACAATTGATTGTAGCTTGAATACCCATCTAGGAAGCAATAATACTCATGTCCTGCCAATCTTTCAAGCATCTGGTCCATGAAAGGTAGGGGAAAGTGATCCTTCTGGGTGGCTTCATTAAGTTTCCGGTAGTCAATGCACATACGCCATCCGGTCACTGTCCTTGTGGGTATCAATTCATTCTTCTCATTTGCCACAATAGTGATCCCTCCCTTCTTAAGGACTACTTGCACCGGGCTTACCCAAGGGCTATCTGAGATGGGGTAGATCACCCCTACTTGCCACAATTTCAACACTTCTTTCTGAACCATTTCATTCATAGTTGGGTTCAGCCTCCTTTGTTGTTGTCTTAAAGGTTTAGCATCTTCTTCTTCAAGTAAGATTTTATGCATACACATTGAAGGACTGATCCCTTTTAAATATGCAAGTGTCCAGCCTATGGCATCCTTGTGTTGTCTCAACACTTGGATAAGCTCCTCGTCTTGTTCTTTGCTCAGACTTGAATTTATGATTACTGGGTGAGTATTGTTGGCACCCAGATATGCATCTTTCAAGTTGGGTGGTAAGGTTTTCAGCTCTAATTTTGGTGCCTCTGCATCTTTGTTATCTGTAGTGATTGACATGATTGAATTTCTCATGGTTGCTTTTGGTTGTTCTCCATCTCGTGCTTGTTCCAGCTCAATGGTTCCTCCACATTATTCTTCTTCCAAGACTCCTTGAACTATTTGTTCCATGGTGTCTACTAGCATGCATTCTCCTATGGATTCTTTGGGGTAAATCATTGCTTTAAAGACGTTGAAGACCATTTTCTCTTCATGCAATCTCAAGACTAGTTCCCCTTTTTGCATATCAATGATGGCTCCAGCAGTAGCTAGAAATGGTCTTCCTAGGATAATTGACGTGTTGGCCTCTTCTTCCATGTCCAGCACAACGAAATCAGCAGGGAAAATGAATTCTTCCACTTTCACTAGCAAGTCTTCCACCACCCCATGTGGAAACTTAAATGTTCTGTCAGCCAATTAGAGTGCCATTCTTGTTGGCTTGGCTTCCTCAATCTTCATCCTTCTCATCATGGTTATGGACATGAGATTTATACTAGCTTCCAAGTCACACAAAGCTTTCTCAATAGTGATATCCCCTATGATGCAGGGGATTCGAAAACTCCCTGGGTCTTTCAACTTTTGAGGCAGCTTCTTCTGTATGATGGTGCTGCATTCCTCGGTCACTACTATGGTCTCTTTTGCCTCCCAGTTCCTCTTTCTTGTTATAAGCTCCTTCAAAAATTTGGCATAGAGTGGCATTTGTTCTAATGCCTCAGCAAATGGTATGTTGATTTGGAGCTTCTTAAAGATCTCTAGGAACTTAGAGAATTGGCCATCCTTGCCACCTTTTACCAGTCTTTGTGGGTATGGTGCTTTTGGCACATAAGGCTTCAAGACTGGTTTTGGTTGAGGTGGAGCAGGGATCTCTTCTTCATCCTTATTCCCATGCTTTTCTGCAACTTCTTCATGGTTGTCTTTGCTTGGAGTTCCTTCCTCCACAACCTTCCCACTTCTTAGTGTAATGGCCTTGCATTCCCCTCTTGGGTTAGCCATGGTATCACTGAGAAATGTGTGTGTGGGAAGTGGGGTTTGCTTGGATAAAATCCCCATTTGTGCTTCCAACTTTGAGATTGCTGCACCTTGATTTTTCAGATTTAACCTATATTCCTCTTGATTAGCGTCTATCCTTCTTTTAGTTTGTGCTTGTTTGTC
This sequence comes from Arachis ipaensis, assembly GCF_059453495.1. Lineage (NCBI taxonomy): Eukaryota > Viridiplantae > Streptophyta > Magnoliopsida > Fabales > Fabaceae > Arachis > Arachis ipaensis. The sequence goes on from NC_142444.1 coordinate 141,439,731, forward strand.
CATGAGGGTGGAGACTGCCCCTGTAATCTGTGATGACAGTTGTGCTATTGCAGCCTCCATCCTCTCAAAGTTGCTCTTAATTTCACATGGTTGCATAGTTGAGGGTGGTGTGTCTTGGTTGAGGTTGTGTGAGTTATGGTAAGGTCTATAGTTCCCTGTTTGATGGTTGGGGTTGTGGGTGGAATGCTGATTTGATGGATAAGGTCTGTTGTGGTCCTGGTTGTGGTTTTGTTGGTTTTTCCACCCAAAATTTAGGTGGTTCTTCCAAACTGGGTTGTATGTCTTAGAGTGTGGGTCATATGGTGGTCTGGATGAATTGTTCACATAATTACCTTGTTCCCAGTCACCTTCAGATTCTGGTGCATTCCCTTCTTGTTGAGAAGTTTGGTCTTGAATGATTGAGGCTTGATTGGCTTCCATCCTCTTGGTTAAAGCTGCTATTTGAGCTGCAATTGCCTTGTTTTGAGCTAACAAAGCATCTACAGAGTTAAGTTCTAGCACTCCTTTCTTTTGAGTCTTTTCTGAAGTATAGAAATACTCATTTTCAGCTACAGTCTCAATGACATCTATGGCTTCTTCAATGGTTTTCTTCTTGTTGAGTGAGCCTCCTGAAGAATGATCCACGGCCTTCTTTGATTCATAGGATAGCCCCTCATAAAAGATATGTAGTTGTACCCACTCATTGCATATTTCTGGTGGGCATCTTCTTGTCAGATCTTTGAATCTCTCCCATGCCTCATAGAGTGTTTCTCCATCTTGTTGTCTGAAGGTTTGCACCTCAGCTCTCAGCCTGTTGATTCTTTGTGGAGGGTAAAATCTTGCAAGGAATCTGTTCACGACCTCCTCCCATGTAGTTAGGCTCTCCTTGGGGAATGATTCCAACCACTTTGCTACCTTATCTCTGAGTGAGAAAGGGAACAAGAGTAATTTGTAGATGTCAGGGTGTACCCCGTTGGACTTTACAGTATCACATATCCTCAAGAATATGTTGAGATGTTGATTAGGGTCTTCTTGGGCACTTCCTCCATATGAGCAATTATTCTAAACAAGTGTGATGAGCTGAGGCTTCAGCTCAAAATTATTGGCATGAATTGTTGGCTTTAGGATGCTGCTGCCACAATTTCCTGGGTTTGGGTTGATGTAGGAGCCTAAGACTCTCCTTTCTTGCCCAGCATTGCCAGCTTCCTCTTCAACATGGTTTGTGCTTCTTCTTCCATGGTGGTTTCTAGATTTTCCTCCACTAGTTCCTCTCCAATTATGCCTTTGCCTCTTGCTTCCCTCCTTCGCCTAAGGAGGGTCCTCTCAATTTCACTATCAAAAGGAGATGAAGTCTCTCCTCTTCTACCTGTCATACAATTGGCAAATAACCAGCAGGGAAGAAGTGCAGTAGGGAAAACCTTGTTGAGATTAGTGGTTAGCTTTGTTGATGCAATTAATCGAACAGTTAGAAGAGTGGAAATATGGATGATGAATAAAAATAATCAAAGAAGAAAGAAATAGAACTCAGATTAGAAATAAAAAATAAAAGGTGCTAAATAAAAGAAAATAAAATAACAAGGAATTTAAATTTCTTAATCTAGCTCTCCAATTAATTTAATCACTGTCAAATTTAAGCCAATCCCCGGCAACGACGCCATAAAACTTAATGAGTCCAATTCACACCCCAATCAAAAATTGGTGAATTAGTTCTTTTGGCAAGCGCACTAAAATTATCGTCAAGTAATAACCCACAGTGGAGTGGGATCGTATCCACAGAGATTGGCAAATTCGAGCAGTTTTAATTAATTGATGAATTAGTCAAGTGGATCAATAAGATTGTGAAGTGCAGAATTGTAAATGACATAAATGTAATTGGATCGAATATAAAGAAAAGCAATAAAGTGCAGAAATGAAAATGGCAGAATGTAAAGTGCAGAATCGTAAATGACTTGAATGTAAATGGGAATGGGGAATTGCTGAATGTAAAATTAAGTTATAAAGAAAGGGATAGATAAGAATGGGGAAATTCATTGAGATCAGGAGATGTTGCCTCTTTGGATCAACTCTAGCTTATATCCTCTTCAATCATGCAACTCATTGACCTCTTGGCAATCATGATTGATTGAGCCCCAATCCCTTGGTGACTCAATCTCTGAGATCTTGATCAATAGCCAATTCCTTGGTCTAATTGCTCATGAAGAGAGATATGCTTGGTCCCTGATTATACCACACACCATCATAAGTCCAAGTAGAGGGAGGATTATATGTCACATATCCAAATACCAAAACCCAAATTCTACTCAAGTGTGAGAAGGGATTTCAAGCATGGTTTCATGTTTCCTTTCCCAAGGTTCCCATGAAACCCATTTTGCATTCAATCTCTTTTCCAAGATGATTGAACACTAATCATTAAGAACGAAATTTCTTCTAGCAAATCAAAGAGAAGATGAAGAGAAGAAGAATTTCACTATTATCAATCCATCAAGTACAACAGAGCTCCCTCTCTCAATGAGAGGGAAGTTAGCTACTCATAGCTCAAGGAAAAGTACTCAAAAGTGAAGTGTAAAAGTGGATCTAAAACTAACTGCTTAACCCCCTTCTTCAGTACTCCTTGTGGGTATTTATACTACTACTAGTAAAATAAAAGAATTTCAAAAGTGAAAAAGGAAAATTACATTTTGGAGGGAAAAGAAGCTCAATAAGTGTGACTTTCTAGCTAGCGTGTGATTGGCGCTCTAGTGGCGTGTCACGTGCTCTTCAATTTTAGCTTGGCGTGCCACACCCAGCCCTTCAAGTGGCATGCTCATCTTCACTAACAACCTTGGCGTGCCACGCCTTTGAGCTCAAGTGGCACGCCCTAGTCTTTTTCTATTTCTCTTTGCCTCTGGAAACTTGAACTAGCATGGCACGCCCAGGGTCTGGCGTGCCACGCCCCTTTGTGAGTGAGTGGTTCCTCTATTTGGCATGCCACACCACGAACTCAAGTGGCACGCCCCAATGCTTCTTTGCTCTCTGAATAACACTGGCGTGCCACGCCTGGGATTCAAGTGGCACGCCTAAGTGAAGAATAGTGAGTGGCGTGCCACGCCTTCGATACCAAGTGGCACGCCCCATGTAATTGGCCTCCTTCATCCTCTTTGGAAACTCATACCAGCGTGCCACGCCTAAAGGCTGGCGTGCCACGCTCATGATCTTGCCTTGGTTCTAGTAGCTGGCGTGCCACGCCTCAGCCTTCAAGTGGCATGCCATATTGGGATGCTTGAGTTGGCGTGCCACGCCTTCGATACCAAGTGGCACGCCCAGTCCTTGCTTTTGGTCTCTTGGTGCATTGGCATGCCACGCCTGGTTGTTCAAGTGGCACGCCTAAGTGAGATTGAAAGGTTGGCGTGCCACGCCTTCGTCTTCAAGTGGCACGCCCAGTCTTCAATTGCCTTCATCCCCTTCTCTGGATTATTGTACCAACGTGCCACGCCATGCTGTTCAAGTGGCACGCCCATGCATTTGTGAACTCTTCAAGCTTGGCGTGCCACGCCTGGGTTCTTAAGTGGCACGCCATAGTGGAGGTTCTTCTTGGAATGGTGAGTTGGCGTGCCACGCCGAACCTGGCGTGCCACGCCCCTTTTGTGTCCTCTATTGTTGCTCTCTGGAACTTTGTACTAGCGTGCCACGCCTAGTCCCTGGCGTGCCATGACCACATGCTTGCTTGGACTTTTCCTCTGGAATTTAGTGCTGGCATGCCATGCCTAGCTCATGGCGTGCCACGCCAATGCATTTTTGTGGCGTTTGCTCCCAAGTTGCACGCCAATTTCACACGCCTAGCTTCTTGTCATCTTCTACCCATTTTTGATGCCTTTTTCACCTGAAATTTAGCACAACTCATCTCAAAGTAGTGTACCATAATATTCATCAAATAATGCATGAATTGTACTGATCAAATGAGATTTATGCTCTTTTATGATCTTCTTTATGCAAGAAAGAAGGGTAGATGATGCAAGTCATCAGATTCCAAGTGAGTTCCACCCCATTTTTGAGTGGGTTAAGGTAAAGAAGCTTTTACCCCTTTGGATTTTCCAATTGTATGAACCCTAAGTTGATATATGTGTGAAATTGGTAATACTAAAGTTGTTGGGTGATTTGGTACACTTTTTGGGAGCTTGGATTGATGTTGGAGCTGTTGATTGAGGCTTGGTTGGTGTTCAACGAGCTTGGTTTGGCCAAAAAGGAAAGGAAATCAAGGGTTTGGAAACCGTCGTCATTAAGGTACGAGTTTGAGTTTCAAGTAAGCATTATGTAGAGTTATATGAATGTTTAGGTTAATTGACCCTAGGATAGGTGTGGAATGAATTTGGTGGTTGATATGGTTAGTGTTCATACCCTGACCCGAGCTATAGGGTCAGGTCGGCAAAAGACAAAGGGGCCAACCTCGAGGAAGGCCCTTTCAGCTTCATCGACATCTTCTTAAGAGACCGGAGGGCCATCAGGAGGCCCAAAGATGCCCAATACCATAAGGTCACTGCCCACTAGAAGGAGATTACCAAAAGATATGATCTTACCAACAAAAGATACAAGATAAGATAAGGATCTTCCCCCAAGGAAGACCACCAGGTACCGCTATAAATACACTGGAGCTCCCAGGTATAATCCATACACCAATTCTACAAAAAACCTGTCTGAAGCCCATACTAACTTAAGCATCGGAGTCTCTTGCAGGTACCACCACTCAACCCCCCACGAGGAGCTCGGATAAGCGGTACCTCAACATCAATAGATCGGAGACCAACACTCGGAGGAGACCTGAAACTCATGACAGGTCCAAACTCAAGGTTTCAGGTAACCCACAAAACATTGGCGCCATTGTTGGGGAACCTGGAAGTCACCCAACGAGCATGGCGAACAACCCACCTCATAACGAACACACAACATTTGGACTAGAAGACAGGACACAGACAGAAGACCAAGACGTCACGCTTCCCCCTTCACCGTCGCCTAAGGTGACAGGCCATCTTGAAGGAGAAAAACACCCCCAACCTCGGAGATAATAAGCACAGTCCACGAACAACAGAACCGCCTCAAACAGCTCGAACGAGAGGCCGAACGCTAACGGGAGGCCGAACAAGATCTTAGAAGGGAAGTAAGATGTCGTCGAGAGCTAGAGGAAAAACTCCAAAAGCTCGAGGCCGACCTCCGAACCCGTACTGTGCGAACTGACCGCGAGACCAGCCTCCCCAAAGAACAAGACCCATTCACAGAAGAGATCATGAAAGCGAAAGTCCCAAAGGACTTCAAGCCTCCCGACATGGATCTCTACGATGGGACGTCCGACCCGATCCACCATATTAGCAATTTTAGGAGCCAGATGTACTTTACTGAGGCCTCTGATGCAACTCGCTGTAAAGCATTCCCAACCACCCTCACCAAGACAGCCATAAAGTGGTTCGACAGCCTACCCCCAAGGTCAATTACCAGCTTCGACAACCTCGCTAAAAAATTCTTGGCCAGGTTTTCTATTCAAAAGGATAAAACCAAGCATGCCCCAAGTCTACTAAGAATCAAGTAGAAAGACTGGGAATGCCTGCGATAATACATGGAGAGATTCAATAAAGCATTCCTAGAGATACAAAATCGCCCTACCGAGGCAGCCATTATGGGAATGATCAATGGCCTAAGAGAAGGGCCATTCAGTCAGTCCATATCTAAAAGACACCCCACTTCCTTGAACGAAGTGCAGGAGCAAGCCGAGAAGTACATTAATATGGAAGAAAACTCCCGATTAGGAGAGACCTCCAAAGCCAATTTCTCCTACTCCTCCCGAGACAAAGATAGAGAATAAAAAAGAAGGAAGAATCAAACACAGAAAAACCCAGAAAATACCACAACTACACCCCCCTTCGAGTATCCTTAGTAGACGTCTACAGGGAAATATGTCACACATAGAAGATCCCACCACCCCATCCGATCAAACACAAAAAGGGAGGAAGTCGGACGGAGTACTGTGAATACCACAAGCTCTATGGACATTCAACTAACGACTGCTATGACCTGAAAAATGTCGTAGAGAAGTTAGCCAGGGAAGGACGACTGGACCGATACCTAGCCAACAGAACGGATGACCCTAGGAAAAGAAGAAGGGAAAAAGAGGGAGGTCGGACAGAACGACCCCCTCACACCCCGGAGAGGCACATCCACATGATTAACAAAGGATTCGCAGGAGGTGGGATCTCAAAGTCATCCTGCAAAAAGGCATCTCAAGGAGGTATACCACATCGGGGAAGAGAGCCAGCCACCCGACCTCCCTACAATCTCTTTTACTAAAGAAGACGCTATAGCTATAGCTCCAGTGCATGATGACCCAGTGGTAATCACCATCATATTGGCAAACGCCAACCTCCATCGAACCCTGGTCGATCAGGGAAGCTCGGCCGACATCCTATTCAAACCAGCCTTCAACAAACTCGGGCATGAGGAGAAAGAGCTAAAAGCATATCCCAATAGCTTATACGAATTAGAAGACACACCAATCCAGCCCCTAGGATACATCTCGCTACACACCACCTTCGAAAAAGGAATCCGGTCAAGGACGCTAAGCATCGACTACATTATAGTTGACATGAGCTCGGCGTATAACGCCCTAATCAGGCGAACGACTTTAAACTGACTTGCCGCGGTAGTCTCTACTCCACACTTATGCATGAAATTTACGACCTCAGAAGGTGTAGCCACCATTAAAAGGGACCAGAAGCTCGCAAGATGATGCTACAATAAAAGCCTAAACTTGAAAGGTGGCTCTGAAGGAAAAGAGGTTAACACCATCAAACTCGGAGAAGCCCGAGTTCACGAGGAATTACGTCCTCAGCTTGAGGGCAAAACAGAAGAAATCCAAATCGGGGACACCCCCGAGAAGACAACAAACATAGGAGCAAACCTAAAGAAGGACTTAAGAGACCAACTCATTAAACTTCTAAGGGAGAATGCCAACCTCTTCGCCTGGAAAGCCGCTAACATGTCCGGCATAGATCCCGGCCTAATGTGCCATAAATTGGCTGCGTACCCCAGATCTTGACTAGTACAACAAAAGTGCAGAAAGCTCAGTCCGTAAAGGTCGTAAGTCGTGGAGGAGCAAGTACAAGCCTTGCTAGAGGCAGGATTCATAAGGGAGGTAAGGTACCCACTTTAGCTTGCCAACGTTGTGCTGGTAAAAAAGCCAAACCGAAAGTGGAGAATATGCATAGACTATGCCGACCTCAACAAAGCCTGCCCAAAAGACCCATATCCTCTCCCAAGCATCGACGCCCTAGTCGACGCATCCTTCGGATACAAGTACCTCTTCTTCATGGATGCCTACTCAGGATACAATCAAATACCAATGCACAAACCTGATCAGGAGAAAACCTCGTTCCTAACCTCGAAGGCAAACTACTGCTACTTAGTAATGCCATTTGGGCTGAAGAACGCAGGGGCCACATATCAGAGGCTAATGAATAAGGTATTCGCCGACCATATTGGACAGCTAATGGAAATCTATGTAGACGACATGCTGGTCAAAACTCAATGGGAGGAGACATTGCTGTCTGACCTAGCCGAGGTATTCAGCACCATAAGGAAGCACGATATGAGATTAAACCCCACGAAGTGCACCTTCGCGGTAGAAGCCGACAAATTTTTAGGGTTTATGTTAACCCAAAGAGGCATCGAAGCAAATCCAAACAAATGCCGAGCCATACTCGACATGAAAAGCCTGACCTATGTAAAGGAGGTACAACAGCTTAACGGGAGGCTAGTAGCCTTGTCTAGGTTTCTAGCAGGATTAGCCCTAAGATCCCTCCCCTTTTACTCGATATTAAGGAAAGGAAAAAAGTTTGAATGGATCCCAGAATGCGAGAGGGCCTTCCAAGACTTCAAGTCGTTCCTAGGGCAACAACCCATCCTGACCCGACCCATGCAAGGAGAGGAGCTAGTGCTATACCTAGCAGTGAAAAGTTGGACAATAGCATCAGCTCTAGTTCGAGAAGATGACAAGGAATAGTAGCCTATCTATTTCATCAACAAAGCCCTGCAGGGGGCCAAACTGAACTACCAGAAGATAGAAAAGTCCACTTACGCGCTCGTGCTCACGTCTCGAAGACTTTGACCCTACTTTCAAGCCCACACCATCAAGGTTCGCACCAATCAACCCATGAAGTCCATCCTACAGAAGACAGACCTGGCGGGCAGAATCGTATAGTGGGCAGTCGAGCTGTCCGAGTTTGACCTCGGGTATGAAGCCCGGACTGCCATAAAATCCCAGTACCTGGCCGATTTCATCGCCGAATACACCGACACCCAAGGAACACCCGCCTCGTGGAGCCTATATGTCGACGACTCGTCAAAGAAGGCCGAAAGCGGGGCAGGTATCATCCTGGAAAGCGATCAAGGAACCCAAATAGAACTCCTAAGGTTCGAGTTTCCCGCTTCAAACAATCAAGAAGAATACGAAGCCCTGCTGGTCAGTTTGAAGCTGGCTAAAGAGGTCGGAGCGCAGAGGCTCACCATCTTCAGCGATTTACAGGTAGTTACCTCACATATAGAGGGAAGCTACTAAGCAAAAGACCCCCACCATGAAGAAATACCTAGACAAAACTAAGGAGCAGCTCGAGAGCTTCGGCGGATGCGAGGTCCGATATATACCCCGAGAACAAAATGCCCGAGCTGACGCCCTTTCAAAGTTAGCCAGTACCAAGCCAGGGGGCAATAACAGAAACCTCATCCAAGAAACCTTGCAATGCCCATCGATCTCAAGGGAAGAGAAGGTGTTGAACATATCAGATCAAGACCAAGGGTGGATGACCCCTATAATCAACTACCTCATGTTCGAAACACTTCCCACAGAAAGGAAAGATGCTAAAAGACTCATAAGGGAGGCGTAACACTACACCTTAGTACACGACGTCCTGTACAGAAGAGGGATCTCAACACCCCTCCTCAAATGTGTTCCGACCTCCGGAACAAAGGAAGTCCTGGAGGATGTTCATAGTGGTATGTGTGGCAACCATCTTGGAGCTCGGCCACTGTCTAAGAAGGTGATCCAAGCAGGTTTCTACTAGCCGACCGTACAAAAGAAAGCGGCCGAGTTCGTAAAACATGCCTTGCATGCCAGAAGCACTCCAACTTCCACATCGCTCCACCCGAAGAGCTTATCAGCGTCACCTCACCCTGGCCGTTCATGAAATGGGGACTCGACCTTCTTGGGCCATTTCCCCAAGGATCGGGACAAGTCAAATTTCTCATAGTGGGAATAGATTACTTCACAAAGTGGATTGGGGCAGAACCCCTGGCCACCGCCATCACCCAGGGAAGTCGGGAATTCCTATACAGAAATATTGTCACAAGATTTGGGGTCCCTTACTGACTTACTCCATCACCACGGACAATGGAACTCAGTTCATTGATACGGGTTTCAGAAACCTAGTAGCCAACTTAAAAATCAGGCACCAGTTCACCTTAGTGGAACACGCACAGGCCAATGGACAGGCTGGGGCAGCAAATAAAGTCATACTGGTCGGGTTGAAATGATGACTACAGGACACAAAGGGAGCTTGGGCCGAAGAGCTCCCCCAAGTCCTATGGGCATATCGAACAACACCGCATTCCACCACGGGTGACCCATCTTTTTGACTAGCTTACAGAGTGGAGGCAATGATTCTCGTTGAAGTAGATGAAAGATCCCCCAGGGTGATCTTCTATAATGAGGAAATTAACTTCCAAGCACAGAGAGAAGAGCTCGACCTGATTCCAGAAGTCTAAGAAAGAGCTCGGATTAGGGAGGAAGCACTGAAGCATCGAATGATACCAAGATACAACCGGAAGGTAATCCAACGAAGCTCCACGACCAACGACCTTATCCTGATCCGAAACGACATCGGAGCAGGCAAGTCGGGAGAAGAAAAGCTAGCTGCAAATTGGAAAGGACCATATCGGGTAGCGGAAGTACTAGGGAAAGGTTACTATAAGGTGTCCGACCTCCAAGGGCGGGAGCTTCCGAGGTCATGGCACGCTTGTAACCTGAGAAGGTATTATAGCTAGAAAGCCTTGAACCAAGTTGCACTCTTTTTCCCAGCAAAGGGTTTTTTAATGAGGCACCAGGTCAAGAGCTAAAGGACCCTCGAACTACAGGGCATGTATAGAAATTTCCATCCCTTGCATTTTATTTTAATAAAATCGATCATTCTTCAAAAGTTTCCTACCCAGGCGCTAGAAAAAATGCAAAAAATCATTGTCTGAACCAGAAAAGGTGGACAAGATATAGCGACGAGGTTCAAATTAATGTTAGAAGTTATAAAGCAACTATTACAAAGTGACCCAACAAGGTCGGATAAAAAATGGAGTTGCAAAAATAACTTAAAGGCTCGACAGAAGGAAGTCAGACCATCAAAAGGAATAATATTGAAAGATCGGGCAGACCCCAAAGCTGCAAGACAATCAAAGAGACCCCTAAAAATAGAAGTTCAGGGGCCGAACGCTTCTCCTAGAAGTTGCTAGACGACAGCTGAAAGGTAGAAGTTCTCAAAAGAACACTACTTAAAAAGTTGTCAGAACGCAACTAAAGGTCCAAAAACGTAAACGCTAGCTAAAAAGTTGCCAAGAAGCAACTAAAAAGCAAAAGCAAACCAACCAATAAGCTTACAGCAAAGAAAAAAAAATCCAAACAACTCATATATTACCAATGAAAGTTGTCAAAGACAGCTAAAAGGTAAAACGTAAATATCCAGAAAAAACTAAACCAAGCAGCTAAGAATAAAAGTTCAGCACAAAACGCCACTTGAAAAGGCTACTAAAAAATCGAAAGTTCCAAAAGTTAAACACTAACTAGAAAGTTGTCGAAAGCAACTAAAAAGTGCCTTAACTACGAACTATTAGAAACAAAGATGTCCATCAAAGACCCACAAGCCTGGCCACCACAAAATATCTTAAAATTGTTCATAAAAAAGATAACATAAAAGTCACAAAGGGTAAAGCATTTTCCCTGTGGCTGTGGTATGCGAAATCGTGATCACTCAGATGTAGGTTTGTAAAATTATTTGTTCGTTCTTTCCCTGGCAATGGCACCAAAAACGGATGCACAGAACCATGGTCCAAACATAACTTTACAACTTCGCATAACTAACCAGCAAGTGCACTGGGTCGTCCAAGTAATAAAACCTTATGTGAGTAAGGGTCGATCCCACGGAGATTGTCAGTATGAAGCAAGCTATGGTCACCTTGTAAATCTCAGTCAGGAGGATATCAAAAAGTTATGGAGTTTTCGAATATTAATAATAAATAGAAAATAAGGATAGAAATACTTATGTAATTCATTGGTTAGAATTTCAGATAAGCGTATAGAGATGCATTCGTTCCTCTGAATCTCTGCTTTCCTGCTGTCTTCATCCAATCAGTCTTACTCCTTTCTATGGCTGGCTTTGTGTAAAGACATCACCTTTGTCATTGGCTACTTTTTATCCTCTCTGGAAAATGGTACGATGCACTGTCACTGCATGCCTAATCGTCTGGAGGCATTACCGTGATCAATGGCTGCGTCCTATCCTCTCTGTAAAAATGGTCCGATGCGCTGTCACTACATGGCTAATCATCTGGAGGTTCTTGATCATACTGGAATAGGATTTACTATCCTTTTGCGTCTGTCACTACGCCCAGCACTCGCGAGTTTGAAGCTCGTCACAGTCATTCAATCCTTGAGTCCTACTCGGAATACCATAGACAAGGTTTAGACTTTCCGGACTCTCATGAATGCCGCCATCAATCTAGCTTATACCACGAAGATTCTGATTAAGAGATCCAAGAGATACTCATTCAATCTAAGGTGGAACGGAAGTAGTTGTCAGGCACGCGTTCGTGGGGAATGATGATGATTGTCACGTTCATCACATTCAGATTGAAGTACGAATGAATACCTTAGAAGCGGAATAAGTTGAATTGAATAGAAAAACAGTAGTACTTTGTATTAATCTTTGAGGAACATCAGATTTCCACACCATAATCTATGGAGTGTAGAAACTCTACCGTTGAAAATACATAAGTGATGAAGGTTCAGGCATGGCCGAATGGCCAGCCCCAAACGTGATCTAGGATAGCATACAACTGATCAAAGATGTCTAATACAATAGTAAAAGGTCTTATTTATACTAAACTAGTTACTAGGGTTTACAGAAGTAAGTAATTGATGTATAAATCCACTTCCGGGGCCCACTTGGTGTGTGCTTGGGCTGAGCTTGAATGTTACACGTGCAGAGGTCATTCTTGGAGTTGAACGCCAGTTTGTAACGTATTTCTGGCGTTCAACTCTGGCTTGTAACGTGTTTCTGGCGTTTAACTCCAGACTGCAACGTAGAACTGGCGTTCAAAGCCCTTTTACGTCATCTAAACTTGGCCAAAGTATAGACTATTATATATTGCTGGAAAGCCCTGGATTTATACTTTCCAACGCAATTGGAAGCGCACCATTTTGAGTCTTATAGCTCCAGAAAATCCACTTTGAGTGCAGGGAGGTCAGAATCCAACAGCATCAGCAGTCCTTCTTCAACCTCTGAATCTGATTTTTGCTCAATTCCCTCAATTTCAGCCAGAAAATACCTAAAATCATAGAAAAACACACAAACTCATAGTAAAGTCCAGAAATGTGAATTTAACATAAAAACCAATAAAAACATCCCTAAAAGTAACTAGATCCTACTAAAAACATACTAAAAACAATGCCAAAAAGCATATAAATTATCCGCTCATCACAACACCAAACTTAAATTGTTGCTTGTCCCCAAGCAACTGAAAATCAAATAGGATAAAAAGAAGAGAATATACTATAAATTCCAAACTATCAATGAAACATAGCTCTAATCAGATGAGCAGGACTTGTAGCTTTTTGCCTCTTGAATAGTTTTGGCATCTCACTTTATCCATTGAGGTTCAGAATGATTGGCATCTATAGGAACTCAGAGTTCAGATAGTGTTATTGATTCTCCTGGTTCAGTATGTTGATTCTTGAACACAGCTACTTTATGAGTCTTGGCCGTGGCCCTAAGCACTTTGTTTTCCAGTATTACCACCGGATACATAAATGCCACAGACACATAATTGGGTGAACCTTTTCAGATTGTGACTCAGCTTTGCTAAAGTCTCCAATTAGAGGTGTCCAGGGTTCTTAAGCACACTCTGTTCTTGCTTTGGACCTTGACTTTAACCGCTCAGTCTCAAGTTTTCACTTGACACCTTCACGCCACAAGCACATGGTTAGGGACAGCTTGGGTTAGCCGCTTAGGCCAGGATTTTATTCCTTTAGGCCCTCCTATCCACTGATGCTCAAAGCCTTGGGATCCTTTTTATTTACCCTTGCCTTTTGGTTTTAAGGGTTATTGGCTTTTTGCTCTTGCCTTTTGGTTTTAAGAGCTTTTGGCTTTTTCTGCTTGCTTTTTCTTTTTCTATTTTTTTCGCTATTTTTTTTCTATTTTTTTTTCTGCAAGCTTTTGTATTCACTGCTTTTTCTTGCTTCAAGAATCATTTTTATGATTTTTCAGATTATCAAATAACATATCTCCTTGTCACCATTCTTTCAAGAGCCAACATATTTAACATTCTTAAACAACAACTTCAAAAGACATATGCACTGTTCAAGCATTCATTCAGAAAACAAAAAGTATTGTCACCACATCAATATAATTAAACTAAGTTCAAGGATAAATTCGAAACTCATGTACTTCTTGTTCTTTTGAATTAAAACATTTTTCATTTAAGAGAGGTGATGGATTCATAGGACATTCATAACTTTAAGACATAGTTACTAAATACTAATGATCATGTAATAAGACACAAATATAGATAAGCACTTAACATAGAGAAAACGAAAACAGAGAATGTAAGAATAAGGAATGAGTCCACCTTAGTGATGGTGGCGTTTCATTCTTGAGGAACCAATGATGTCCTTGAGCTCTTCTATGTCTCTTCCTTGTTTTTGTTGCTCCTCCCTCATTACTTTTTGATCTTCTCTTATTTCATGAAGGATGATGGAGTGCTCTTGATGTTCCACCCTTAGTCGTCCCATGTTAGAATTTAATTCTCCTAGGGAGGTGTTGATTTGCTCCCAATAGTTTTGTGGAGGAAAATGCATTTGAGGCATCTCCGGGATCTCATGGTGATGAGCTTCATGCGTCTCTTGAGATCCATGAATGGGCTCTCTTGCTTGCTCCATCCTTTTCTTAGTGATGGGCTTCTCTTCCTCAATGGGAATATCTCCTTCTATGAAAGCTCTAGCTGAGTAACATAGATGGCAAATAAGATGAGGAAAAACTAGCCTTGCCCCAGGAGAGGGCTTTTCGGCTATTTTGTAGAGTTCAAGGGAGATGACTTCATGAACTTCTACTTCCTCTCCAGTCATGATGCTATGAATCATGATGGCCCGATCCACAGTGACTTCAGATCGGTTGCTAGTGGGGATGATGGAGCGTTGGATGAACTCCAACCATCCTCTAGCCACAAGCTTGAGGTCCAGTCTTCTTAATTGAACCAGCTTGCCTTTTGAGTCAATCTTCCATGGAGCTCTTTCCACACATATGTCCATGAGGACTTGGTCCAACCTTTGATTAAAGTTGACCCTTCTTGTGTAGGGGCGTGCATCTCCTTGCATCATAGGCAAGTTAAACGCCAACCTCACATTTTCCGGACTAAAATCTAAGTATTTCCCCCGAACCATTGTAACAATTCTTTGGATTCGGGTTCTTACTTTGATCATGGTTCTTAGTGATCCATGCATTGGCATAGAACTCTTGAACCATTAGGATGCCGACTTGTTGGATGGGGTTTGTTAGAACTTCCCAACCTCTTCTTTGGATTTCATGTCGGATCTCCGGATACTCATTTCTCTTGAGCTTGAAAGGGACCTCGGGGATCACCTTCTTCTTGGCCACAACATCATAGAAGTGGTCTTGATGGGCTTTGGAGATGAACCTTTCCATCTCCCATGACTCGGAGGTGGAAGCTTTTATCTTCTTTTTCCCTTTTCTAGAGGATTCTCCGGTCTTGGGTGCCATCAATGGTAATGGAAAAACAAAAAGCTTATGCTTTTACCACACCAAACTTAGAATATTGTTCGCCCTCGAGCAAGAGAAGTGAGGAGGGAGAGGTGTATTCGACCAAGAGGGGTATAGAGGGGTGTGTTATGTGAAAATGAGGAAGAATGGAGGGCTTTATATAGGGAAGGGAGGGGGGTAAGGTTCGGCCATAAGGGTGGGTTTTGGGTGGGAAATTGATTTTGAATTTTGAAGGTAGGTGGAGTTTATGAGGTAGGTTTATGGGGAAGAGTGGATGGATGTGAGTGGTGAAGTGGTGATAGGGAAGAGAGATTGAGGTGATTGGTGAAGAGTTTTGGGGAAGAGTGTTTATTGGGAAGAGAGGATGAACATTGAGAAGAGGGAAGAGAGTGAGTGGTAGTAGGTGGGGATCCTGTGGGGTCCACAGATCCTGAGGTGTTCAAGGATTTACACCCTTGCACCAAATTAGGCATGCAAAATGCCTTTGCACACAATTCTGGGCGTTCAGCGCCAGATTGGTGCTTGTTCTGGGCGTTGAACGCCCATTTGTGGCCTATTTCTGGCGTTGAACGCCAGAACCATGCTTGTTCTGGGCGTTCAGCGCCATCTCTTCTCCAGGGTGCATTTCTGGCGTTCAAACGCCCAGATGCTGCCCATTTCTGGCGTTCAGCGCCAGAACCATACTCTGTTCTAGCGTTGAACGCCCAAAAGATGCTTCTTACTGGCGTTTAAACGCCAGTAAGGTCTTCCTCCAGGGTGTGATTTTTTTCTGCTATTTTTGATTCTGTTTTTAATTTTTCTATTTTTTTCGTGACTCCACATGATCATGAACCTAATAAAACCTAAAATAACAATAAAATTAGATAAATAAACATTGGGTTGCCTCCCAACAAGCGCTTCTTTAATGTCAATAGCTTGACAGTGGGCTCTTATGGAGCCTCACAGATGTGCAGAGCTTTGTTGAGACCTCCCAACACCAAACTTAGAGTTTGGATATGGGGGTTTGACACCAAACTTAGAGTTTGGTTGTGGCCTCCCAACACCAAACTTAGAGTTTGACTGTGGGGGCTTTGGTTGACTCTGCTTTGAGAGAAGCTTTTTATGCTTCCTCTCCATGGATGCAGAGAGAGATCCTTGAGTTGTAAACACAAGGTTGTCCTCATTTAATTGAAGGATCAATTCTCCTCTGTCCACATCAATCACAGCTCTTGCTGTGGCTAGGAAGGGTCTTCCTAGGATGATGGATTCATCCTCTTCCTTCCCAGTATCCAAGATTATGAAATCAGCAGGGATGTAAAGGCCTTCAACCTTTACTAACACGTCCTCTACTTGTCCATAAGCCTGTTTTCTGGAATTGTCTGCCATCTCTAGTGAGATATTAGCATCTTGTACCTCGAAGATTTCCAATTTCTCCATTATAGAGAGGGGCATGAGGTTTATTCCTGACCCAAGGTCACATAGAGCCTTCTCAAAGGTCATGGTGCCTATGGTGCAAGGTATTAGGAACTTTCCAGGATCCTGTTTCTTCTGAGGCAATCTCAGTTGATCCAATGCATTTAGTTCATTGGTGAACAAGGGAGGTTCATCTCTCCAAGTCTCATTACCAAATAAATTGGCATTTAGCTTCATGATTGCATCAAGGAACTTGGCAACTTGCTCTTCAGTAACATCCTCATTCTCTTCAGAAGAAGAATACTCATCAGAGCTCATGAAGGGCGTAAGGAGGTTCAATGAAATCTCTATGGTCTCTAGATGAGCCTCATATTCCTTTGGTTCCTCAGAGGGAGACTCCTTTTTGATCACTGGACGTCCCAGGAGGTCTTCCTCCTTGGGATTCACGTCCTTCTCTCCTCTTGTGGGTTCGGCCATGATGGTCAATTCAATGGCCTAGCACTCTCCTTTTGGATTTTCTTCTGTATTGCTTGGGAGGGTACTAGGAGGAATTTCAGTGATCCTTTTACTCAGCTAGCCCACTTGTGCTTCCAAATTTCTAATGGAGGACCTTGTTTCATTCATGAAACTCACAGTGGCCTTAGATAGATCAGAGACTAAGTTTGCTAATTTAGAGGTATTTTGTTCAGAGTTCTCTGTCTGTTGCTGAGTAGATGATGGAAAAGGTTTATTATTGTTAAACCTGTTTCTTCCACCATTATTAAAGCCTTGTTGAGGCTTTTGTTGATCCTTCCATGAGAAATTTGGATGATTTCTCCATGAAGAGTTATAGGTGTTTCCATAAGGTTCACCTAAGTAGTTTACCTCTGCTATTGCAGGGTTCTCAGGATCATAGGCTTCTTCTTCAGAAGGCGCCTCTTGAGTACTATTGGATGCAACTTGCATTCCATTCAGACTCTGAGAAATCATATTGACTTGTTGAGTCAATATTTTATTCTGAGCCAATATGGCATTCAGAGCATCAATTTCAAGAACTCCCTTCCTTTGAGGCGTCCCATTACTCACAGGATTCCTCTCAGAAGTGTACATGAACTGGTTATTAGCAACCATGTCAATGAGTTCCTGAGCTTCTGCAGGTGTTTTCTTTAGGTGAATGGATCTACCTGCAGAAGTATCCAATGACATTTTAGCTAATTCAGACAGACCATCATAGAATATATCCAGGATGGTCCATTCTGAAAGCATGTCAGAAGGACACTTTTTGGTCAGTTGCTTATATCTCTCCCAAGCTTCATAGAGGGATTCACCTTCTTTCTGTTTGAAGGTTTGAACATCCACTCTAAGCTTGCTAAGCTTTTGGGGAGGAAAGAACTTGGCTAAGAAAGCCGTGACCAGCTTATCCCAAGAGTTCAGGCTATCTTTAGGTTGAGAATCTAACCATAGTCTAGCTCTGTCTCTTACAGCAAATGGGAAAAGCATGAGCCTGTAGACTTCAGGATTTACTCCATTAGTCTTAACAGTATCACATATCTGCAAGAATTCAGTTAAGAACTGAAAAGGATCTTCAGATGGAAGTCCATGAAATTTGCAGTTTTGTTGCATCAGAGAAACTAGTTGAGGCTTAAGCTCAAAATTGTTTGCTCCAATGGTGGGAATGGAGATGCTTCTTCCATGTAAATTGGAATTAGGTGCGGTAAAATCACCAAGCATCTTCCTTGCATTATTATTATTTTCGGCTGCCATCTCCTCTTCTTGTTCGAAAATTTCTGAAAGGTGCTTGCTGGATTGTTGTAATTTAGCTTCTCTTAGTTTCCTTTTCAGAGTCCTTTCAGGTTCTGGATCTGCTTCAACAAGAATGTTCTTGTCCTTGCTCCTGCTCATATGAAAAAGAGGGAACAGAGAAATAATAATAATAGAGATCCTTTTTGCCCAAGCATAGAGGTTCCCTTATGTGAGTAGAAGAAAAGAAGAAGAGAAAATCTGAACTCAGAGAGAGAGGGTTCGGATTTTTGGTGAGTGAGGGAGAGATGTTAGTAGATGAATAAATAAATAGAAGGAGATGAGAGAGAAGGATTTTCGAAAATTATTTTTGAAGAAGGGTTAGTGATTTTCGAAAATAGTTTTTGAAAAAGGTTAGTAATTTTCGAAAATTAAAATAAAAAATTAAAATAATTAGTTAATTAAAAAGAAATTTTTTTGAAAAAGAGGGAAGATATTTTCGAAAATTAGAGAGAGAGAGAGTTAGTTAGGTAGTTTTGAAAAAGATAAGAAACAAACAAAAAGTCAATTAGTTAGTTGAAACAAATTTGAAAATCAATTTTGAAAAGATAAGAAGATAAGAAGTTAGAAAAGATATTTTAAAATCACAATTAATGACTTGATTCACAAGAAATCACAATATATGATTCTAAAACTTAAAGTTTGAATCTTTCTTAACAAGCAAGTAACAAACTTGAAATTTTTGAATCAAAACATTAATTGATGATGATATTTTCGAAAATTATGAGATAAAATTAAGAAAAAGATTTTTGAAAAATATTTTTATAATTTTCGAAAATAAATAAGAAAAATGAAAAAGATTTGATTTTTGAAAAAGATTTTGAAAAAGACAAGATTTTTAAATTGAAAATTTGATTTGACTCATAAAAACAACTAGATTTTAAAAATTTTTGAAAAAGTCAATCCAAATTTTCGAAATTTATGAGAGAAAAAGGGAAAGATATTTTTTTTGATTTTTTGAATTTTTATGATGAGAGAGAAAAATTAAAACATCATTTTCATATTTTTCTCTTTTCTTTTTGGATCAAAACAAGGAATGCATGCAAGAACACTATGAATGTCAAGATGAACACCAAGAACACTTTGAATGTCAAGATGAACATCACGACTTATTTTTGAAAATTTTTATATGCACAGAAAACATGCAAGACACCAAACTTAGAAATCTTTCATGTTCAGACACTATGAATGCAAAAATACACATGAAAAACAAGAAAAGACACAAAACAAGAAAACATCAAGATCAAACAAGAAAACTTACCAAGAACAACTTGAAGATCATGAAGAACACTATGAATGCATGAATTTTTCGAAAAAATGCATGATGAACATGCAATTGACACCAAACTTGAAAATTGACTCAAGACTCAAACAAGAAACACAAAAATATTTTTTATTTTTGATATATATATTTTTTTGATTTTCTAATTTTTTTGGATTTTTTTTTCGAAGATTATTGGAAAAGGAAAAATAAGGATTCCAAAATTTTTAATATGAATTCCAGGAATCTTGCCATGTTAGTCTAAAGCTTCAGTCCAGGAATTAGACATGGCTCACTAGCCAGCCAAGCTTTCAATAAAAGCTCCAGTCCAAAACACTAGACATGGCCAATGGCCAGCCAAGCTTCAGCAGGATTCAAATCAGGCATATAAGTTTTCTTCTAACAAGTGGAAGCCTCAGTCCAAGAGAATTTAGACATGGCTTAACAGCCAGCCAGGCTTCAACATACTTCATGAAACACCAGAATTCATTCTTAAAAATTCTGAAGGAAAATAAAATTTTGAAAATATTTAAAATTTTTTTTTTCGAAAATAAAGGAGAAATTTTTGAAAGATTTTTTAAAACTTTTTGAAAATAAAACAAAAAGAAAATAACCTAATCTGAGCAACAAGATGAACCATCAGTTGTCCAAACTCGAACAATCCCCGGCAATGGCGCCAAAAACTTGGTATGCGAAATCGTGATCACTCAGATGTAGGTTTGTAAAATTATTTGTTCGTTCTTTCCCTGGCAATGGCACCAAAAACGGATGCACAGAACCATGGTCCAAACATAACTTCACAACTTCGCATAACTAACCAGCAAGTGCACTGGGTCGTCCAAGTAATAAAACCTTACGTGAGTAAGGGTCGATCCCACAGAGATTGTCGGTATGAAGCAAGCTATGGTCACCTTGTAAATCTCAGTCAGGCGGATATCAAATAGTTATGGAGTTTTCGAATATTAATAATAAATAGAAAATAAGGATAGAAATACTTATGTAATTCATTGGTTAGAATTTCAGATAAGCGTATAGAGATGCATTCGTTCCTCTGAATCTCTGCTTTCCTGCTGTCTTCATCCAATCAGTCTTACTCCTTTCTATGGCTGGCTTTGTGTAAAGACATCACCTTTGTCACTCGCTACTTTTTATCCTCTCTGGAAAATGGTCCGATGCGCTGTCACTGCATGGCTAATTGTCTAGAGGCATCACCGTGATCAATGGCTGCGTCATATCCTCTCTGTGAAAATGGTCCGATGCGCTGTCACTACATGGCTAATCATCTGGAGGTTCTCGATCATACTGGAATAGGATTTACTATCCTTTTGCGTCTGTCATTACGCCCAGCACTCGCGAGTTTGAAGCTCGTCACAGTCATCCAATCCTTGAGTCCTACTCGGAATACCACAGACAAGGTTTAGACTTTCTGGACTCTCATGAATGCCGCCATCAATCTAGCTTATACCACGAAGATTCTGATTAAGAGATCCAAGAGATACTCATTCAATCTAAGGTGGAACGGAAGTGGTTGTCAGGCACGCGTTCGTGGGGAATGATGATGATTTTCACGTTCATCACATTCAGATTGAAGTACGAATGAATATCTTAGAAGCGGAATAAGTTGAATTGAATAGAAAAACAGTAGTACTTTGTATTAATCTTTGAGGAACAGCAGAGCTCCACACCTTAATCTATGGAGTGTAGAAACTCTACCGTTGAAAATACATAAGTGATGAAGGTTCAGGCATGGCCGAATGGCCAGCACCCAAACGTGATCTAGGATAGCATACAACTGATCAAAGATGTCTAATACAATAGTAAAAGGTCCTATGTATACTAAACTAGTTACTAGGGTTTACAGAAGTAAGTAATTGATGTATAAATCCACTTCCGGGGCCCACTTGGTGTGTGCTTGGGCTGAACTTGAATGTTACACATGCAGAGGTCATTCTTGGAGTTGAACGCCAATTTGTAACGTATTTCTGGCGTTCAACTCTGGCTTGTAACGTGTTTTTGGCGTTTAACTCCAGACTGCAGCGTAGAACTGGCGTTCAACGCCCTTTTACATCGTCTAAACTTGGCCAAAGTATGGACTATTATATATTGCTGGAAAGCCCTGGATGTCTACTTTCCAAAGCAGTTGGAAGCGCGCCATTTTGAGTTCTGTAGCTCTAGAAAATCCACTTTGAGTGCAGGGAGGTCAGAATCCAACAGCATCAGCAGTCCTTCTTCAACCTCTGAATCTGATTTTTGCTCAATTCCCTCAATTTCAGCCAGAAAATACCTGAAATCGCAGAAAAATACACAAAATCATAGTAAAGTCCAGAAATGTGAATTTAACATAAAAACCAATAAAAACATCCCTAAAAGTAACTAGATCCTACTAAAAATATACTAAAAACAATGCCAAAAAGCGTATAAATTATCCGCTCATCAGGCTGCATCATGAGGAGGAAGAGGGATGATCGTGATCGGAAAAGCCCCAATGACACCATCGGCCTGGTTCAAGATCTCCACATCAGGTTCGGTCTCAGGTCAAACAGTCTCAGTAGAAGAGGTTGAAAGTAAATCAGCCTTAAGGTTGGGCACAGAGACCTCATCCTCATCTGGAGCAAGTACGATCTTACCATCAACAACTATATTATCCATGCTAAAAGGACTCAGGTCGAGGTCGGGTACCATGACATGAACTTGATCCCTCAGATTCTCATACATCGCAGTCATCCCATTGACCACATGACTCTGCAACTTGGCGTAATCATCATAAACCGATTGAAGCTTCTCTTTCACTTCAAGGAGCTCGGCATATGTTCGGGTATAGCTCTCTTTGTACTTTTTCGCCATCTCATCCACCAAATTAGAAGCGGCCTCAGCCGCAGTAGCTCAAGACTTTTCTTTCTCCAGAGTGAGCTCCATCCCCACATTTTTTGCCTCCAGCTCAACCCTTAAACCCTCAACCCTCTCAAACTCGGTTTTGGCACTCCCTAGAAAGACGCTGGTGGCATTAATAGGAGCCTTCTTAAACTCCCTCGCCAAGACGGTGTTCAGGTTAGCCATCCGGACACAGTTATGGGCCATATACTGAAAGTGGTTGAGGATGGACATGTCGTCAGTAGAAACAAAACCATAAGGAACAATATGCTCCTCAGTCCAGGCCAGACCATCAAACTCTTTGTCATTAATATCAACAGCCCCAGATGTCTTCTGCTTCTTAGGAGCAGGCCCAGAGGAAGAAGGAGAGGAACCAGCACCAGAGCTCGCCATGGGCGGGTCAGTAGGAACCAAACGGACGTTAGGGGTCGGAATGACCTTTCTCAGACCCTAAGGACCCAAGTCCGGCTTCTTCGAAAGAAGCTGAGAGGTGCTCTTTCCAGCTGATTTCCTTTGAAGGTTCTAAGCGGCCACTGTCTTTTTAGTCTTGCGCAAAAACTTCATGGAGTTGAACCCAGAAGCCATCTCTACAAACAGAACCACCAAAACATCATCAAAAAATTACAACCAAGAAAAGATAGTAAAAAGCAAAAAGTCAGGTACTACTTAACTCAGACCGGAGAAGGGTGGGATCCCCTAAAAACCTATTCGTGTCCAAGTGAGGAGGTCGCCCCTAGTGCTCCTCCAACACACCCAAAAAAGCCTTCTTCACCTCATCTAGGCTCTCTAAGGGATACCAGACCACTACATGATTCTCTTGCCACCAAAGTGAAAAGGAGAGATCATTATTCTCATCTAAAAAGAAGGGATGGACTTCGTCTACAGCGCGGACCTTGAAGTAAAAATTTTTAAAATCGTGGAAGGAGTCATCAAAGATAGCAAAAACCTTTCTGCCTTAGTTAGCTCGAAAAGAGATCCAAGAAGCCTTCTTCTTGGTCGACCCAGGCTTTGTCAAAACAACCAGATATAAAAATAAACAGAGAGAATGTTGGATGCCTAGCTCCTGACACAAAAGCTAGAAAATTTTCATGAAGGCCCAAGCGTTGGGATGAAGCTGAGTAAGAGCAAGATTACAGTTCCAAAGAATCTCAGTCTCAAACTTGGTAAAAGGGATGGTAATACCTAACTTGGTAAAGAAACAGTCATAGGCACAGAAAAACGGACGCTCTGTCCGATCTAAAGAAGGAAAGCAGACCCCTTCCTCAGGATCGGGGACAACCAACTCATAGTTTTTTTCATCCTTCCTATTCTCACACACCCTATGAAACCTCCTAAATTTCTCACAGTATTCCCGATCCACTACCATCACACAGTACAAGACTACATAATCTATCCAATTAGCCAGACCAGGGGGGACCTTCGTAGACATCTCGGTAAGGTTCCTACAAGACATAAACGCTATACCTACAACAATAAGAAACAAAACCATCACCACCAGCAGCTCGGCTAAGAATAAAAAAATTGGTCAAGAAACAGACAAACAACACCCAGCCAGAGAAAGGGCACTCCAGCCCCGCAACATAGACATTGCGACACTGTAGCACCCTTCGGGGGGCAACACGCACACAGACAAAGTACAAACTAAAGTCACCAAAGCCCACAAGCCCCAAATAATCTGGCACAACCAAGTAAAAATCTAAACTTTTACACAAAAACGAAACATGCAATACCACCAGAGGTTCTCAAGAAAATGAAAAAAGGAGTTTGCATCACAACAGAAAACCAAATCATCACCAACGAAAGCGTAAAGTAGAAAAGAGGAAAAACCAACCTGGAAGAAGAGAAGAAGGCAGGAGGACATACGAGCAACCAGCAAGTCATGAACGATCCCCACCGAGAGATGAAAACTCCAAAAATCCAAGAAAGAAACAATCTTGGAGCATCGGGGCAATTAGAGGATGAGAAAAAGGAAGCTTATCTCACTGAGCAAATGAAACCGATGAAAGCAAAAGTAAAAACCGAAGGAATCCCTAGGATTTTAAACAAAATAGCAGGAGGGAAATTTGAAATGGCAAAAGAGGAATAAAGGCCCAATCAATAAGCCTTAAAAACGCTCGTAGATACCCAAGAAAACTATCGCGATCAGAAATAGCGCAGCATTTAAAGTAGACGCTTCGCATTTCGAGGAGATCAAAAGGCAATAAACCGGTCCGAGAAGAAAAAAATGCCCGACTTGCTCAGGGAGAATGCTTGAGCACAACCTCAAAGAAAGATCGAAGCTTAAGCAGGGGCACTGTTCATACTCTGACCCGAGCTGTAGGGGCAGGTCGGCAAAAGACAAAGGGGCCAACCTTGAGGAAGGCCCTTTCACCTTTGCCGACATCTTCTTAGGAGATCGGAGGACCATCAGGAGGCCCAATACCATAAGTTCACCACCTACTAGAAGGCGGTTACCAAAAGATATGATCTTACCAACAAAAGATACAAGATAAGATAAGGATCTTCCCCCAAGGAGGACCACCAAGCACCGCTATAAATACACTGGACCACCACCCAACCCCCCACGAGGAGCTCGGATAGGCGACACCTCAACATCAATAAATCGGAGACCAACACTTGGAGGAGACCCGGAACTCACGACCGGTCCGAAGTCAAGGTTTCAGGTAACCCACGGAATAGTTCGTGAATGAATGTGTATGTGTGTACATTCGATTGAAATTGGTTGTGTGCATGTGAATTTGGTGAAATTATGGACTATGATGATGATTAATATGAAAATTGGGCCAGAGACCGAAGTGAGGTAAATCCCAGTAAGTTTGGTTGAAGATGAGGTGTTGTGAAATTGAATTGATTGGTTTATTGTGTTAACATTCAAATTGATTTTAGAATGAAATTGATGGGAATCAGGTGTCATAAGCCTTGAATGAGTATAATAGTGTACTAGGGATGATGTTTAAGTATTGAGAATATTTAAAAAGTGGTTTGGATTGGTTTTGAAAAGGCATTAGTTTGAGAAATGAAAATAAATTGAATAATACAGGATTTTGATAAAAGTGATTTTTAACCAACTTCGACGGGCCATAACATAGCGCTTCAAGTTTGGAATTGAGAAAAATTTGTCTCAAATTAAATATAATTAAATTACCTTTAAAATGATATAAAGATGAGGTAAAATAGATTTTTATAGAGAAAGTTATGAGGGTTAGAAGTTTGGGGTTGAAAACTGAATTTCTGCAACATATCAGCTTTATGA
The DNA here is from genome assembly GCF_059453495.1 of Arachis ipaensis. Taxonomy (NCBI): domain Eukaryota; kingdom Viridiplantae; phylum Streptophyta; class Magnoliopsida; order Fabales; family Fabaceae; genus Arachis; species Arachis ipaensis. The sequence continues at coordinate 141,465,319 of NC_142444.1, forward strand.
AAAATCTGTATTCTCGTGTATGTAGAGGTGTCATGCAATGCGAGCAAATGCTTTTTCCAAGTACTCTCACGTATATGACTTTTAAAAATTTTGAACTCATGCGTACGCGGAGGTGTCATGTGACACAAGCAAAAGTTTCTGTCCAAGTGCTCTTGCGTACACACTCCAAGGCAAATATTTCACTGTTTGGCCTTCCTGACAAGCTTGTAAGCTATCATAAACCTTTTTTTAAGTATGTTAACCCAATTTTAAGCCCTGAACTAAGTATGAGGTTATATTGTGAGTTGAATTAATCTGTTCCCGGTTATATGCCTGGTTAGCCAGATGATGTTATAGCCGGGATGGTGGTTTATCTCGCTCGCGGTGAGGACAGTCCCGCTCACGAGTTATGAGACTAAGAAATTAATAAAAGACTAGGGTTAATAAACCAGAGTCTGATAAATTGATAACAAATTGGGGTTAATGAGCTTAGTAACGTATGAAACAACTAAAAGACATTAATGTTAACTAAGTTAAGTTGTCCTGAACAAAAATAGTGGTTAATCCCGCTTGTTCATAGTTATGGTGTGGTGTGAAGATGGGGGTGTTATCCCGCTCACGTGTTAATGAGTTTTGTCACGATAAGGACGGTTGATTAATCCTGCTTGTTCGTGGTTATTGATTTGGCACCTACACCCGGCAAGGACGGTGGTCTCATCTCACTTGTTCGTGGTTACGGTACGGATACGGGGATGCTTGTTTTATTCCGCCTGCGGTAAGGACAATGGTGTTATCCCTCTCACGAATTAACAGGATTGATATGATATTGAGCCCAATCTCGTGTGGGCGGTGATATGTAACGCTCACTTGAGATATAGTGCATAAAGCCCAGTGGGGATGAGGATACGTCACGTTCACTTGAGGTTAAAGAGTACACCTCTGTGGGGACGGCAATACCTAACGTCCACGTGAGACTGTGAGGACTGCTCGATGAGGATAGCGATACGTAACGCTCACTTGAGACCGGAAGAATAAATGATCTCCCATGAGGATGGCGATACATAACGCTCATGGAGGGGATGTTTTCAGAGATAAGGACGGCGATACATAACGCCTAACTCGAGGATGTTTTCGGGTGCGGGCAACCAATCGACATGTGAGCTCATGGCATGTTTAGGACTAGACATGCATCATGTGCATCAGTGTGATATTGTCTGAGTGTGATTATTGTATTTGGCTTGTTGTAAATGCTTTTGATTGTGCTTGAAATCTCATTATACGTGCTTGTCATTACTATTGAATAGATTATTGGATATTGAAGTTGCTGAATCTAAACTACTGTGATAACGAGAGAATTGAGGATTTGTATTGAGAGGAGTTGAGAACTCAAAATTACTGTATATGCAGAGACTAAATATTGAGATTGGATTTGATAATAATTTACTTAAAATAATTGAGATTAGGGGTATTGGTAGAGTAAATATCCATAGTCGTCCTTGAGATTCACGCAAATAACCAATGTAATCATTAAGATCCTGATTTTCACATTGTAGTCCTCCAGATAGAGCTCTAAGCACTCAAAGTGGTCCCTGGGTATATTTCTGGTGATGAGTCATCACCGAAGCACTGACGTGGACTCAGTTTGCCACGCTGGAGGGCTCTCAACGGCTAGCTGAGCTGGCGAATTTCTGATTTGTATCCAGATTGGTCCTTCCTATTCTATGTAACCTAAATCTCCAAATTCTCAGACACTTCATCTCTTCGTCTTCTTCATCTCTTCTTTTTCTTCTTTCATACACTTCTTCCTGTTCATACACTTCCATCTGGAGCTGCTACTTATGTCGATGATGGGTGGTGGTAGCACTGCAGGTGGAAGCTCTGTTCGTTCTCCATCTAGCTGCAACCGTACTAGAACGCAAACGAAGAGTAGAAGATCGGCCCCACCAGAATGGTGCGGCTGTGGCCGCAGGCCAGTTCTCAGATGGTCTGGCACAGATTCGAATCCGAACAAACTATTTTATAGCTGCCCCAATTATAATGTGGGTTTGAATAATTACTTGTGTTGTTATGATTCTCCTCCCCTAACAGTTCTTGTGTTGTTCCTCTCTGAACTTTGATCCTTTCTTGGTTATAGACAAGTGAGAAGAGATGGTGCAGGATTTTTGTGTGGGCAGATTTTGTGAATTAGGAGCAGGTTGAGAAGTCAGAATCGTGTGGTGATGAAGTGAAGATGAACTTTGATTGGAGGCGTCAAAGGTTGGAGGAGGATGTCCAGATGCAAAAAATTTATACCCAGTTGTTAGTGTTAGCTGTGTTTGTATTGATAGTGTTGTTGGTGATCCTGTATTGTAAATGATGAATGAGTTGGTGGTTTAGGGTTCCCTATTAGCAACAGAAGTAAAAAACTGCTTCTTGATGGAATGAAAAATGCTGTTAACTATGAAACTGTTGTTAAGATAAATTCTTCCATTGTTTATCAAAAAAATTGCTTGTTGATGGAATGAAAAATGCTGTTAACTATGAGACAGTTGTTAAGATAAATTCTACTGTTTATCAAAAAAATAAAAAAAACTGCTTCTTGAATGGTAAACCACAAAGCATACTATATTAAGATAAATTTCATTGTTTATCAAAAAACAACAAAAGATGAAGGTAAAAGGAAGCCTAGAAACCATTATGCTGCTATCTGTAGTTTAATCAAAAGCAAGGCATATCAAAAAAGGTATGTGGATCACAATTGACCATCTAGTCATTGTACGATGGAAAAGACTAATTACACAAAACAGAAACTCCTAAGTAGATATATCTAAAGTCTTCAGTTCTTCTTTCTTGGCAGCTTAAATCTTGGCGTTGGGATGAACTGCATCAAGTTGGCAAACTTTGAAGCTGTAGCTGAAGATGCACCCTGCAAGGGGTTAACTGTTGGTGCGGTTGGCAGCAGAGAGGATCGACTTCTTGGTGACAGCTTGGAAGGTCTTTTCGGTCTAGGATCCTATAGGAGAAAAACTTGGGCATTAAGTATGATTGATGCATGGAAATAATAAAAGCTTGAATATGTTAAATTTTAGTTACCTTTTGAGAATCCTCTTGCTCAGAAGCAATAGGCAGAGTTATTGATGATTCCATATTTGATGATATATTTTAGCTTGATTTGAAGGGATTTCATCACATAAACTCACACTTAGGCACCAAAATAGCATGCTTTTGTGTTTTATCCCTAATTTGGTCTTAAATGTGAAAACATGCATTTTTGTGCTTAGATTGAGCAATTTAATTCCACTTTTATTCCATTTGATGCCATGACATGTTTGTTGAGTGATTTCAGGTCAATTAAGCAAGAATGGATAGCCAAAAATGGAAGAAAGCATGTACAAGGGAGAGTACATGAAGAAAATAAGGAAAAGCACATACAGCAAACTATGTGTGTACACAAGTATGTGGGTGTGTGCACAAGAGGAAATTTATATGCGTGCGTGCGCACAACCCTCTATGCGTACACATAGGACCCTGCACGTGATTTCATTAATGAAACACGTGCTGCGCGATTTCTGAGGGTATTTGGCCCAATTTTGGAAGCGCCAATGCTGAATTGAAGTGATATATGAAGGGAGTATCAACACACATCAAGGCATGAGGTTCTCATTAGCTTATATTAGTTTTAAGAAGCTTCCATAAGAGTAGGAGTAGGAGTAGAGTAGAAAATGCTCTCCTAGGGTTTCATTTCCATCTCCATTGTAGCATTTTATAGCAAGCTTTGCTTTTGGATTTTTACTTCCTTTATTGTAAGTACTCTTAATTTCTTCTTTAATTACATTATCTTTACTTTTATGTTCTTAGTTCAAGTTACTTTGTTCATACTTGCAATTTTGAGTTTCTTTAATTTTTGATTGATGAATTTAATGTTTCATGCTTTCTTTATGTTTGTTGGATTGGTTATTGTTGATTTTGTGAATAGTTGGTTATAGTTTTCTATTTTCCTTTGCAAATTCCCATGTTTGGTTTTTATGCACACAAGGTGTTTGTGAAAATGCCAACTTTAGAATTTGAGTAGATTTTCACACCTTGGCTTAGGATTCGAGTTCCTAGGATACTAGAGTCATAATGTCCGACATTTAGTGGTAATTCTTGGGTAGTTAGTTGACTCTTATTTCCCTTGACGCTAGCTTTTTATCAACTAGTTTGGTAAGTTAGCTAGGACTTATGGATTAAGGTCAATTATGCTTGTTTGACTTACTTCTCGATATTAGGGGTTAACTAAGTGAGATTGACTCATTATAATTATCATAGTTGTGGTTATGGCGATGATAGGATTCCTTGGATACTCTTATTCCCAAGTCAAGGTTCTTTATTGCATTTATAGCATTTTCACTAGTTTTGATCTCATCTTCTCTTTAATTGCATTAATTACAATTTTGATCATCTCTTAGTTCTTTTATTGCTTAGTTCCTTTAATCGTTCATTTCTTGAATTCAAAACCCCTTTTTGCCTCAACAACCGAAAGCGTAGCACTTTCAATTTCATCCTAGGGAAGACGACCCGAGGTTGAAAGACTCTCGGTTTATATGTTTTGAATTGGAAAATCTAAACTTTGATGTTTGGGATTGAATTGCCGGTTTGGGCTATACTTGCAACGAACCGCTTATTTTTCTTTTGAGAAATTCCAAACCGGTGTAAATCCCATTCACCAAGTTTTTGGCACCGTTGCTAGGGACGCAATTGAGCGCTATCTTTTGGTTGTTGTAAATATGTCAATAGTGTAAATATCTTACTTTTTGGTTATTTGCTTATTTTTGTTGATATCTAGGTGTTTGTTTTTCTTGTTTGTTAAAGTCCATTGTCTTTATTTTCCATTTTCTCTATGAGCTATCACCCTTGTTGCTTGGAGATTGGTTGTAAGTGTTTTGTAGGGTATGATGAGTTCAAATTGGGATTGCATCAAGGAATGGGAGAAGCGATGGAGGAAGGAGCAATCTTCCCTATACTACAACAAGTCAAACCCTCCCCCAAGCCCTCCCCAATGTGAATATCAAACCCAAAGATTTGAAAGATACCCCCTACATAACCCCCAACCACCAAACCTTCAAGCACCATACCATCCACCTCCATGGAATCAAGAAGCCTATACACCTTGTCACCAACCATATGAACCATCACCCCCTTTTACACCACCTCAATACCCCCACCCACATGAACTACCACCCACATATATAACCTTTCTCCCAACTTTTGAATCTCCTTTTTCACCTTAATATGAAGTTTTTCAACACTTGTCCCAAGAAGAACAAGACCTTCAAGCATTCTTCCAAGAGCAAGAAGGGTTCCGAAGGAAGCATGGGGAATTCATGGCTACCATTGCCGAAGCGGTGAACCGCTTAACCTCAGTACACTCGAGCAATCAAGACATTCCCCTTGAGGGATGTGAAGGAGCAACGAAGAAGTATAGAGAGGAGGATAATATGGAGTCTCAAGGAAAAAGAGAAGAATTAGAGCTTGAAATGCAACAAGAGGAAGAAAGGAAAGTATGTGAACCGGAGGAAAGAAAGGGAGAATTGAGAGAGATTGATCAAGATGAGGATTCCATCCTTGGTGATTTTTTATCCTCCTTGGCCAATCCCCTTAATGATCCTAATGAGCCTCTTCCTATTGAGTTTGATATAGACATGGAGGTAGACTTCTCGGAACCTCCTTGTTATGATTTAAGTGATGGGGAAGAGGAGGAAGAAGTGGGTGAGGAAGCAACTGCAACCCAAGGACAAATTGGATGGGTGATAATATCCTCCATGAGCTTCATCGGTCCACATCAATATGTGCTCTTAGAAACGGATGATCAACTTAGGGTGCTTCTTGGAGTGTTAAACGGTGAAGGATTGCTGTTCATACCCTGGGTCGAGCTAGGCGAGCCGGGTTGGATGAAGACAAAAATGACCGACCTCTTATAAAGGTTGGTCGACACCGACCTCTTCCCAAAGAGTTCGGCCAAATTGCTATAAGGGCCCAAGTAGGCCCAAAGCAGAAGATCACCGCCCACCTAAAGGTGACTGGCCAAAGATAAGGGGACTCACCCACAAAAGATAAGATAAGATAACTAACTTATCTCAAGAGAGGTCACTCCACACTACTATAAATATATTGGAGCACTCAGGTATAACTCATACTCTGATTCTACACAAAAAACCTGCTCAAAGCCCATGCTAACTTAAGCATCGGAGTCTCTTGCAGGTACCACCACCCTCCGGTGATCAAGGATCAGCAACATCTCAAGGCTCAGCAAATCGAACACGACAGCTCCGGCCACAACAGCAGATCTCCTCCGAGATCGACCTTCAATTTCAGGTAACCCTCGGAACATTGGCGCCGTTGCCGGGGAACCTGGAAGTCATCCCATCATCATAGAGAACAAACTAGACAATGATCACAACTCTGGTTTGGAGGAAAGAATGCCGCATAAGAACACGGATACCATACCAAAAGATACACCTCAAAATAAGGAAGATAAACAACCCCCAAACACAGAAATCTTGGAAGTTATCCATGAGCAACAGCATCGCCTTAAACAGCTCGAACAAGAAGTCGACCGGCAGTAAGAGACCGAGCAAGACCTTCGTAGAGAAACAAGACGGCGTTGAGAGCTGGAGGACAAGCTCCTAAAGCTCGAAGTTGATCTCAAAACTAAGACCACTTGATCCAGCCACGAAGATAGCCCCCACAAGGACCAAGACCCGTTCACAAAGGAGATCATGAAAGCTAAAGTTCCGAAGGAGTTCAAAGCCCCCGACATGACCTTATATGACGGTACGTCTGATCCAAGCCATCATCTCAGCAATTTCAGAAGTCAGAAGTATCTTACAGATCCCTCAGATGCAATCCATTGTAAAGCTTTTCCGATCACTTTGACCAAGACGGCAATAAAGTGGTTCGATAGTTTGCCGCCAAGGTCGATAGCAAGCTTCGATGACCTCGCCAAGAAATTCCTAGCTAGATTCTCCATCTAGAAAGACAAAGCCAAGCATGCCCCAAGCCTGCTAGGGATTAAGCAAGGAGATCGGAAAAGCCTTCGCAACTATATGGAAAGATTCAACAAAGCATGTCTGGACATACAAAGTCTGCTGACAGAAGCAGCCATCATGGGTCTCATCAATGGCCTGTGAGAAGGACCCTTTAGCCAATCCATATCCAAAAAGCACCCAACATCTCTGAACGAGGTACAAGAGCGGGCAGAAAAGTACATTAATATGGAGGAGAACTCTCGATTAGGAGAAACCTCAAAATTCGGATTCTCCTACTCACCTCGGGACAAGGATAAAGAGTCCAGGAAAAAAGAAGACCAACCTACCGAAAACCTAGAAAATACCACAACTACACTCCCCTCAAGATATCCCTTGTGGACGTCTACAGAGAGATATGCAACACTGAGAAGATCCTGCCCCCTCGTCCAATTAAGCATAAAAGAGGAGGAAGTCGGACAGAGTATTATGAATACCACCGAGTCTACGGGCACCCTACCAACGAGTGCTACGACCTAAAGAATGTTATAGAAAAGCTAGCCCGAGAAGGAAGACTAAACAGGTTCTTGGCCAACAAAACAGATGAACCGAAGAAGAAAAGAAGGGATGAAGAGATCGAACGAGCTGAGCGTCCCCCTCATACCCCAAAGAGGCATGTTCACATGATAAATGGAGGATTCGCAGGAGGAGGGATCTCTAAGTCATCGCGTAAAAGACACCTTAAGGAGGTGTACCATGTTGGAGGAGGGGACAGGTTGGTCAACCTCTCCACTATTACCTTCACTCAAGAAGATGTCGCAGGCATTATCCCGGGGCATGATGACCCCGTGTTTGTTACCATAATACTTGCCAATGCCAACCTCCACCAAACATTAGTCGACCAAGGAAGCTCTGCGGATATACTATTCAAATTTTCCTTCGACAAGCTCAGCTTACAAGAAAAAGAACTCAGAGCATACCCAAATAGCCTATTCAGGCTAGGAGATGCCCCAATTCAGCCATTAGGGTACATCCCACTACACACAACTTTTGAGAAAGGAACTCGGTTTAGGACGTTAAGCATAGACTACATTGTAGTCAACGTGAGCTCAGCCTACAACGCTCTAATAGGTCGGACAACATTGAACCAGCTCGCCGCTGTGGTCTCCACTCCACACCTATGCATGAAGTTCCCAACTCCGGAAGGGATCGCTACCATAAAGAGAGACTAAAAACTCACGCGACGCTATTATAACAAAAGTCCGAACCTTAAAGGTGACCCAGAGGAAAGGAAACCAATACTATAGAACTCGGGGGAATTTGAGCTCGCGAAGAAATCCGCCCTCAGCCAGAAGGTGAAACCAAAGAAGTTCAAATTGGAGACACTCAAGACAAAACAACAAGTATAGGGGCAAATCTGAAAGAAGACCTAAAGGAACTGCTAATAAAGCTCCTAAAGGATAACTCCAACCTCTTTGCATGGAAAGCCTCCGACATGCCCGGTATTAATCCCGGACTAATGTGCCATAAGTTAGCCATATATCCAGGGTCTCGGCCAGTACAACAGAAACGTAGGAAACTCGGCCCAGAGAGGTCACAAGCTGTGGAGGAACAGGTAAAAGCCCTATTGGAGGTAGGATTCATAAGGGAGGTAAAATATCCATTGTGGCTAGCCAATGTAGTATTGGTCAAAAAGTCAAATGGAAAATGGCGGATGTGCACTGATTACACCGACCTCAACAAAGCCTTCCCAAAAGATCCTTACCCACTCCCGAATATAGACACACTAGTCGACGCTTCATCAGGATATAAGTACCTCTCCTTCATGGACGGTTACTCGGGATACAACCAAATCCCGATGTATCAACCCGACCAGGAGAAAACCTCATTCCTAACCCCAAGAGCAAACTACTGCTACGTAGTCATACCCTTCGAACTCAAGAACGCAGGGGCTACATATCAAAGATTGATGAACAAAGTGTTCGCCAATCACATCGAAAAGCTGATGGAGGTTTATGTAGACGACATGCTGGTAAAGACACAAAGCGAGGAAACGTTGTTGCACGACCTCACTGAAGTGTTCAACACCATAAGAAATCATGGGATGAGACTTAACCCCACAAAGTTCACCTTCGCAGTAGAAGCTGGCAAATTCTTGGGCCTCATGCTCACCCAAAGAGGAATCGATGCAAACCCAGATAAGTGCCAGGCCATACTTTGCATGAAAAGTCTGACCTGTGTCAAAGAGGTCCAGCAGCTCAATGGAAGACTAGCGGCTCTGTCTAGGTTTCTAGCTGGATCAACCTTAAGATCTCTCCCCTTACATGCAACATTAAGGAAGAGAAAGAGGTTTGAGTGGATCCCAGAATGCGAACAAGCCTTCCAAGATTTCAAGAAATTTCTGGGGCAACCTCCCTGGTGCACGAAATTGTGATCTTAGGTAATGGCTCTAAAGACTTGGTACTCTAATCTCAATTCATAATTCGTCACAACTTCGATACAACTAACCAGCAAGTGCACTGGGTCGTCCAAGTAATACCTTACGTGAGTAAGGGTCGAATCCCACGGAGATTGTTGGTATGAAGCAAGCTATGGTCACCTTGTAAATCTCAGTCAGGCGGATATAAAACAGTAATGGGGTTTTCGAAAATAAATAATAGAATAGGGATAGAGGTACTTATGTAAATCATTGGTGGGAATTTCAGGTAAGCGTATGGAGATGCATTTCGTTCCTCTGAACCTCTACTTTCCTGCTGCCTTCATCCAATCAGTCTCACTCCTTTCCATGGCTGGCTTTATGTAAGGATGTCACCGGTGCCAATGGCTACTTTCGATCTCTCTCGGGAAAATGGTCCAAATGGTCTGTCACAGTACGGCTAATCGTCTGGAGGCATCACCCTTGTCGTTGGTTGCATCCTATTCCTCTTTGTGAAAATGGTCCGATGCACTGTCACTGCATGGCTAATCATCTTAAGGTTCTCGATCATACTGGAATAGGATTTACTATCCTTTTGCGTCTGTCACTACGCCCAGCACTCGCGAGTTTGAAGTTCGTCACAGTCATTCAATCCCAGAGTCCTACACGGAATACCACAGACAAGGTTTAGACTTTCCGGACTCTCATGAATGCCGCCATCAATCTAGCTTATACCACTAAGACTCTAATAACTCGGACTCGGTCCCCTGTATTAGATATCCAAGAGATATCCATTCAATCTAAGGTAGAACGGAGGTGGTTGTCAGGCACGCGTTCATAGGGAATGATGATGATTGTCACGTTCATCACATTCAGGTTGAAGTGCGAATGAATATCTTAGAAGCGGAATAAGTTGAATTGAATAGAAAACGGTAGTACTTTGCATTAATCTTTGAGGAACAGCAGAGCTCCACACCTTAATCTATGGAGTGCAGAAACTCTACCGTTGAAAGTACATAGGTGAAGAAGGTTCAGGCATGACCGAGAGGCCAGCCCTCAAACGTGATCTAAGATAGCATACAACTGATCAAAGATATCTAATACAATAGTGAAAAGTCCTATTTATAATAAACTAGCTACTAGGGTTTACAGAAGTAAGTAATTGATGCATAAATCCACTTCCGGGGCCCACTTGGTGTGTGCTTGGGCTGAGCTTTAACTTTCCACGTGCAGAGGCTATTTGTGGAGTTCAACGCCAGGTTTTGATCCATTTCTGGCGTTCAACTCTGGTTTTTGATCCATTTCTGGCGCTGAACTCCAGAATTGGGCAGAGAGCTGGCATTGAACGCCATTTTGCGTCGTCTAAACTCGGGCAAAGTATGGACTATTATATATTGCTGGAAAGCCCTGAATGTCTACTTTCCAACGCAATTGGAAGCGCGCCATTTTGAGTTTTGTAGCTCCAGAAAATCCACTTTGAATGTAGGGAGGTCAGAATCCAACAGCATCAGCAGTCCTTCTTCAACCCCTGAATCTGATTTTTGCTCAAGTCCCTCAATTTCAGCCAGAAAATACCTAAAATCACAGAAAAACACACAAACTCATAGTAAAGTCCAGAAATGTGAATTTAACATAAAAACTAATGAAAATATCCCTAAAAGTAACTAGATCCTACTAAAAACATACTAAAAACAATGCCAAAAAGCGTATAAATTATCCGCTCATCACAACACCAAACTTAAATTGTTGCTTGTCCCCAAGCAACTAAAAATCAAATAGGATAAAAAGAAGAGAATATACTATAAATTCCAAACTATCAATGAAACATAGCTCCAATCAGATGAGCGGGACTTGTAGCTTTTTGCCTCTTGAATAGTTTTGGCATCTCACTTAATCCATTGAAGTTCAGAATGATTGGCTTCTATAGGAACTCAGAGTTCAGATAGTGTTATTGATTCTCCTAGTTCAGTATGATGATTCTTGAACACAGCTTCTTCATGAATCTTGGCCGTGGCCCTAAGCACTTTGTTTTCCAGTATTACCACCGGATACATAAATGCCACAGACACATAATTGGGTGAACCTTTTCAGATTGTGACTCAGCTTTGCTAAAGTCCCCAATTAGAGGTGTCCAGGGTTCTTAAGCACACTCTGTTTTTGCTTTGGACCTTGACTTTAACCGCTCAGTCTCAAGTTTTCACTTGACACCTACACGCCACAAGCACATGGTTAGGGACAGCTTGGTTTAGCCGCTTAGACCAGGATTTTATTCCTTTAGGCCCTCCTATCCACTGATGCTCAAAGCCTTGGGATCCTTTTTATTTGTCCTTGCCTTTTGGTTTTAAGGGTTATTGGCTTTTTGCTCTTGCCTCTTGATTTTAAGAGCTTTTGGCTTTTTCTGCTTGCTTTTTCTTTATTTTTTTTTTTGCCTATTTTTTTCTCTTTTTTTTTTCTGCATGCTTTGTTCTTTGCTGCTTTTTCTTGCTTCAAGAATCATTTTTATGATTTTTCAGATTATCAAATAGCATGTCTCCTTGTCATCATTCTTTCAAGAGCCAACATATTTAACATTCTTAAACAACAACTTCAAAAGACATATGCACTGTTCAAGCATTCATTCAGAAAATAAGAAGCATTGTCACCACATCAATATAATTAAGCTAAGTTCAAGGATAAATTCAAAACTCATGTACTTCTTGTTCTTTTGAATTAAAACATTTTTCATTTAAGAGAGGTGATGGATTCATAGGACATTCATAACTTTAAGGCATAGTTAGTAACTACTAATGATCATGTAATGAAGACACAAACACAGATAAGCACTTAACATAGAAAACAAAAAACAGAAGAAATAAGAACAAGGAATGAATCCACCTTAGTGATGGTGGCGTTTCCTTCTTGAGGAACCAATGATGTCCTTGAGCTCTTCTATGTCTCTTCCTTGTCTTTGTTGCTCCTCCCTCATTGCTTTTTGATCTTCTCTAATTTCATGAAGGATGATGGAGTGCTCTTGATGTTCCACCCTTAATTGTCCCATGTTGGAACTTAATTCTCCTAGGGAGGTGTTGATTTGCTCCCAATAGTTTTGTGGAGGAAAATGCATTTGAGGCATCTCCGGGATCTCATGGTGATGAGCCTCTTCATGTGCCTGTTGAGATCCATGAATGTGCTCTCTTGTTTGCTTCATCTTTTTCTTAGTGATGGGCTTGTGAGATGAATCTTTCCATCTCCCATGGCTCAGAGGTGGAAGCAATTGTCTTTTCTTTCCACTTTCTTAAGTTTTTTCTGGCCTTAGGTGCCATTAATGATTATGGAAAAACAAAAAGCTATGCTTTTACCACACCAAACTTAGAATGTTGCTCGCCCTCGAGCAAAAGAAGAAAGAATAGAAGAAGAAGAAGAAGAAGATATGGAGGAGATGGATGGATGTGTGTATGGACGTGAGTGGTGAATGGAAAACAGAAGGGATGACCATGAATGGAGAGAGAAAGGGTGAGGTGGGTGGAGATCCTATGGGATTCACAGATCCTGAGATGATCTTGTGGTATCCACAAATCTTGAGGTGATCCTGTGGTGTCCACAGATACGGAGGTGTCAAGGATTTACATCCCTGTACCCATTAGGCATGTAAAATTCCCTTGCACACAACTCTGGGCGTTCAGCGCCAGGTTGGTGCCCATTTTGGGCGTTCAACGCCCATTTGTTGGCCATTTCTGGCGTTGAACGCCAGAACCATGCTTGTTCTGGGCGTTCAGCGCCAGCTCTTCTCCAGGGTGCCATTCTGGTGTTCAGCGCCCAGATGATGCCCATTTTGGGCGTTCAGCGCCCAGACACTGCCCATTTTGGGCGTTCAGCGCCAGAACTATGCTCTGTTCTGGCGTTGAACGCCAGACAGGTGCTTCCTCCAGGGTGTGATTTTTCTTCTGCTATTTTTGATTCTGTTTTTAATTTTTCTATTTTTTTCGTGACTCCACATGATCATGAACCTAAGAAAACATGAAAAACAAAAACAAAATTAGATAAATAAACATTGGGTTGCCTCCTAACAAGCACTTCTTTAATGTCAATAGCTTGACAGTGGGCTCTCATGGAGCCTCACAGATGTGCAGAGCTTTGTTGAGACCTCCCAACACCAAACTTAGAGTTTGGATATGGGGGTTTGACACCAAACTTAGAGTTTGACTGTGGGGGCTTTGGTTGACTCTGCTTTGAGAGAAGCTTTTTCTGCTTCCTCTCCATAGATGCAGAGAGAGATCCTTGAGTTGTAAACACAAGGTTGTCCTCATTTATTTGAAGGATCAATTCTCCTCTGTCCACATCAATCACAGCTCTTGCTGTGGCCAGGAAAGGTCTTCCTAGGATGATGGATTCATCCTCTTCCTTTCCAGTATCCAGGACTATGAAATCAGCAGGGATGTAAAGGCCTTCAACCTTTACTAACACGTTCTCTACTTGTCCATATGCCTGTTTTCTTGAATTGTCTGCCATCTCTAATGAGATTTTAGCAGCTTGCACCCCATAGATTCCTAGTTTCTCTATTACAGAGAGGGGCATGAGGTTTATCCCTGAACCAAGGTCACACAGAGACTTTTCAAAGATCATGTTGTCTATGGTACAAGATAGTAAGAACTTTCCAGGATCCTGTTTCTTCTGAGGCAATGTCAGTTGATCCAGATCACTTAGTTCATTGGTGAACAAGGGAGGTTCATCTTCCCAAGTCTCATTACCAAATAATTTGGCATTCAGCTTAATGATTGCACCAAGAAACTTGGCAGCTTGCTCTTCAGTAACATCCTCATTCTCTTCAGAAGAGGAATACTCATCAGAGCTCATGAATGGCATAAGAAGGTTCAATGGAATCTCTATGGTCTCTAGATGAGCCTCAGAGTCCTTTGGTTCCTCAGAGGGAAGCTCCTTATTGATCACTGGACGTCCCAGGAGGTCTTCCTCCTTGGGATTCACGTCCTCCTCCCCCTCTTTGGGTTCGGCCATTTTGGTTATGTCAATAGCCTTGCACTCTCCTTTTGGATTCTCTTCTGTATTGCTTGGGAGAGTACTAGGAGGGATTTCAGTGATCCTTTTACTCAGCTGGCCCACTTGTGCTTCCAAATTTTGAATGGAAGACCTTGTTTCATTCATGAAACTCACAGTGGCCTTAGATAGATCAGAGACTAAATTTGCTAAGCTAGATGGATTCTGCTCAGAATTCTCTGTCTGTTGTTGAGTGGATGATGGAAAAGGCTTGCTATTGCTAAACTTGTTTCTTCCACCATTGTTAAAGCCCTATTGAGGCTTTTGATCCTTCCATGAGAGATTTGGGTGATTTCTCTATGATGGATTATAGGTGTTTCCATATGGTTCACCCATGCAATTTATCTCTGCTATTGCAGGGTTCTCAGGATCATAGGCTTCTTCTTCATAAGAAGCCTCTTGAGTACTGTTGGATGCAGCTTGCATTCCATTCAGACTCTGAAAAATCATATTGACTTGCTGAGTCAATATTTTATTCTGAGCCAATATGGCATTCAGAGTATCAATTTCAAGAACTCCCTTCTTCATAGGCGTCCCATTACTCACAGGATTCCTCTCAGAAGTGTACATGAACCGGTTATTAGCAACCATGTTAATGAGTTCTTGAGCTTCTGCAGGCGTTTTCTTTAGGTGAATGGATCCACCTGCAGAAGTATCCAATGACATCTTTGATACTCAGATAAACCATCATAGAATATATCCAGGATGGTCCATTCTGAAAGCATGTCAGAAGGACACTTTTTGGTCAGCTGCTTGTATCTTTCCCAAGCTTCATAGAGGGATTCACCTTCTTTCTGTCTGAAGGTTTGAACATCAGCTCTAAGCTTGCTCAGCTTTTGAGGAGGAAAGAACTTGGCTAAGAAAGCCGTGACCAGCTTATCCCAAGAGTTCAGGCTATCTTTGGGTTGAGAGTCCAACCATATTCTAGCTCTGTCTCTTACAACAAAAGGGAAAAGCATGAGCCTGTAGACTTCAGGATCTACTCCATTAGTCTTAATAGTATCACAAATCTGCAAGAATTCAGTTAAGAACTGAAAAGGATCTTCAGATGGAAGTCCATGAAACTTGCAGTTCTGCTGCATCAGAGAAACTAGCTGAGGTTTCAGCTCAAAATTGTTTGCTCCAATGGCAGGAATGGAGATGCTTCTTCCATGTAAATTGGAATTTGGTGCAGTAAAGTCACCAAGCATTCTCCTTGCATTGTTGTTGGGTTCGGCTGCCATCTCCTTTACTTGTTCGAAATTTTCAATAAGGTTGTCTCTAGATTGTTGTAATTTAGCTTCTCTTAGTTTCCTCTTCAGAGTCCTTTCAGGTTCTGGATCAGCTTCAACAAGAATGCCTTTTTCTTTGTCCCTGCTCATAAGAAAGAGAAGAGAAAGAGAAAAGAAGAGGAATCCTCTATGTCACAGTAAAGAGGTTCCTTATTGTTAGTAGAAGAAGAAAAGAAGAAAAAATTCGAACACAGATAGAAGAGGGGGTTCGAATTTGGTGAGTGATGTGAGGAAGAGATGTTAGTAAATGAATAAATAAATAGAATAAGATGGGAGAGGGAGAATTTTCGAAAATAATTTTTGAAAAAGAGTTAGTGATTTTCGAAAATGGTTTTTGAAAAATGTTAGTAATTTTCGAAAATTTTTAAAAATCAAAGATTAAAGAAATTTTGAAAAAGAGGGAAGATATTTTCGAAAATGAGAGAGAGAGAGTTAGTTAGGTGGTTTTGAAAAAGATGAGAAACAAACAAAAAGTTAGTTAGTTAGTTGAAACAAATTTTGAAAATCAATTTTGAAAAGATAAGAAGATAAGAAGTTAGAAAAGATATTTTGAAATCAAATTTTTGACAAAGGTAAGATAAGAAGATATTTTTGAAAAGATATGATAGAAATTAGTTTTGAAAAAGATTTGATTTTTAAAATCACAATTAATGACTTGATTCACAAGAAATCACAAGATATGATTCTAGAACTTAAAGTTTGAATCTTTCTTAACAAGCAAGTAACAAACTTGAAATTTTTTGAATCAAAACATTAATTGATGATGTTATTTTCAAAAAGTATGTGATAAAGATAAGAAAAAGATTTTTGAAAAATATTCTTATAATTTTCAAAAATAACTAAGAAAAATAAAAAAGATTTGATTTTTGAAAAATATTTTGAAAAAGATAGGATTTTCAAATTGAAAATTTGATTTGACTCATAAGAAACAACTTGATTTTAAAAATTTTTGAAAAAGTCAACTCAAATTTTTGAATTTGATGAGAGAAAAAAAGGAAAGATATTTTTTTGATTTTTGAATTTTTATAATGAGAGAGGAAAACATGAAAAAGATGCAATGCATGGAAATTTTTAGATCAAAACAATGAATGCATGCAAGAATGCTATGAATGTCAAGATGAACACCAAGAACACTTTGAATGTCAAGATGAACACCAAGAACATATTTTTGAAAAAATTTTTAATACAAAGAAAACATGCAAGACACCAAACTTAGAAATCTTTAATGCTTAGGCACTAAGAATTCAAGAATGCATATGAAAAACACCATACAACACAAAACAAAAAATCATCAAGATCAAACAAGAAGACTTACCAAGAACAACTTGAAGATCATGAAGAACACTATGAATGCATGAAATTTTCGAAAAATGCAAGATGAGTATGCAATTGACACCAAACTTATAACATGACTCAAGACTCAAACAAGAACACAAAAAATATTTTGATTTTTATGATTTTATGATTTTTTTTGTATTTTCTTTTAAATTTTTTTTTTCGAAAATCATTTTGAAAAAAGAAAAATAAGGATTCCAAAATTTTTAATATGAATTCCAGGAATCTTATGCTCTCTAGTCTAAAGCTCCAATCAAAGGGTCAGGCATGGCTTAATAGCCAGCCAAGCTTTAGTATGTAATTCAGACATGACACGCCTAACATGCCCTACAGTCGTGGCTTTACAGCCAGCCAGGCCTCAGCATGCTTCATGAAACACTAGAATTCATTCTTAAAAATTCTGAAGAAAAATATATTTTTGAAAACATTTTTTTTTTCGAAAACAGGTGAGAAGATTTTGAAATATTTTTGAAAATTTTTTTGAAAATAAAACAAAAATAAAATTACCTAATCTGAGCAACAAGATGAACCGTCAGTTGTCCAAACTCAAACAATCCCCGGCAACGGCGCCAAAAACTTGGTGCACGAAATTGTGATCTTAGGTAATGGCTCCAAAGACTTGGTGCTCTAATCTCAATTCATAATTCGTCACAACTTCAATACAACTAACCAGCAAGTGCACTGGGTCGTCCAAGTAATACCTTACGTGAGTAAGGGTTGAATCCCACGGAGATTGTTGGTATGAAGCAAGCTATGGTCACCTTGTAAATCTCAGTCAGGCGGATATAAAACAGTAATGGGGTTTTCGAAAATAAATAATAGAATAGGGATAGAGGTACTTATGTAAATCATTGGTGGGAATTTCAGATAAGCGTATGGAGATGCTTTTCGTTCCTTTGAACCTCTACTTTCCTGCTGCCTTCATCCAATCAGTCTCACTCCTTCCCATGGCTGGCTTTATGTAAAGATGTCACCGGTGCCAATGGCTACTTTCGATCTCTCTCGGGAAAATGGTCCAAATGGTCTGTCACAGCACGGCTAATCGTCTGGAGGCATCACCCTTGTCGTTGGTTGCATCCTATTCCTCTTTGTGAAAATGGTCCGATGCGCTGTCACTGCATGGCTAATCATCTTGAGGTTCTCGATCATACTGGAATAGGATTTACTATCCTTTTGCGTCTATCACTACGCCCAGCACTCGCGAGTTTAAAGTTCGTCACAGTCATTCAATCCCAGAGTCCTACTCGGAATACCACAGACAAGGTTTAGACTTTCCAGACTCTCATGAATGCCGCCATCAATCTAGCTTATACCACGAAGACTCTAATAACTCGGACTCGGTCCCCTGTATTAGATATTCAAGAGATATCCATTCAATCTAAGGTAGAACGGAGGTGGTTGTCAAGCACGCGTTCATAGGGAATGATGATGATTGTCACGTTCATCACATTCAGGTTGAAGTGCGAATGAATATC
The DNA here is from genome assembly GCF_059453495.1 of Arachis ipaensis. NCBI lineage: Eukaryota > Viridiplantae > Streptophyta > Magnoliopsida > Fabales > Fabaceae > Arachis > Arachis ipaensis. Next base: position 141,483,809 of record NC_142444.1, read on the forward strand.
TTAGAAGCGGAATAAGTTGAATTGAATAGAAAACGGTAGTACTTTGCATTAATCTTTGAGGAACAGCAGAGCTCCACACCTTAATCTATGGAGTGTAGAAACTCTACCGTTGAAAGTACATAAGTGAAGAAGGTTCAGGCATGGCCGAGAGGCCAGCCCTCAAACGTGATCTAAGATAGCATACAACTGATCAAAGATATCTAATACAATAGTGAAAAGTCCTATTTATAATAAGCTAGCTACTAGAGTTTACAGAAGTAAGTAATTGATGCATAAATCCACTTCCGGGGCCCACTTGGTGTGTGCTTGGGCTGAGCTTTAACTTTCCACGTGTAGAGGCCATTTGTGGAGTTGAACGCCAGGTTTTGATCCATTTCTGGCGTTCAACTCTGGTTTTTGATCCATTTCTGGCGCTAAACTCCAGAATTGGGCAGAGAGCTGGCGTTGAATGCCAGTTTGCATCGTCTAAACTCGGGCAAAGTATGAACTATTATATATTGCTGGAAAGCCCTGGATGTCTATTTTCCAACGCAATTAGAAGCGCGCCATTTTGAGTTATGTAGCTCTAGAAAATCCACTTTGAGTGCAGGGAGGTTAGAATCCAACAGCATCAGTAGTCCTTCTTCAACCTCTGAATCTGATTTTTGCTCAAGTCCCTCAATTTCAGCCAGAAAATACCTGAAATCACAGAAAAACACACAAACTCATAGTAAAGTCCAGAAATGTGAATTTAACATAAAAACTAATGAAAACATCCCTAAAAGTAACTAGATCCTACTAAAAACAATGCCAAAAAGCGTATAAATTATCCGTTCATCACTCCCATCCTTACTCGACCTTGAGAAGGCGAAGAGCTCATACTATACCTCGCCGTAGGATGTCGGGCAATAGCATCAGCACTAGTCAGAAAAGACGAAAGCGGGCAACAACCCATCTACTTCATCAGTAAGGCTTTGCAAGGGGCTGAATTGAACTATCAAAAGATAGAAAAGTTCGCCTACGCCCTTATACTCACTTCCCGATGACTCCAACCATACTTTCAAGCTCACACCATCAGAGTGCGTACCAACCAACCCATAAAGGGGATCTTACAGAAAATAGATTTAGCTGAAAGAATCCTACAATGGGCAGTCGAGTCATCAGAATTTGACCTCAAATATGAAGCTCGGACAGCTATCAAATCTCAGTACCTGGCCGACTTCATCGCAGAGTACACTGACACCCCAGGCACCCCACAGAGTGGAGCCTTTATGTGGATGGCTCCTCGAACAAAACCGGGAGTGGTGTAGGCGTCATTTTAGAGAGTGATCAGGGAACCCAAATCGAGTTCTCATTAAAGTTCGAGTTTCCCGCTTCAAATAATCAAGCTGAATACGAAGCCCTACTGGCTGGTTTGAAGCTGGCTAGGGAGGTAGGAGCTCAGAAGCTTACCATTTTCAGTGACTCACAAATAGTCACCTCGCAAACAGAAGGGAGCTACCAGGCCAAAGATCCCACTATGAGGAAATACTTAGACAAGACCAGAGAACAGCTCGAACAATTTATGGGATATGAGATTCGGCATATACTCAGAGAATAAAATGCCCGAGCTGATGCACTTTCTAAACTAGCCAGCACCAAACCAGGGGGCAATAATAGAAGCCTTATCCAAGAAACATTGTAAAATCTGTCAACCACGGAAGAGAAAAAGGTCCTAAGCATATTAGACCAGGACCAAGGGTGGATGATTCCTATAGTCAGCTATCTCAAGTCGAAAATACTTCCCACAGACAAAAAGGAGGCAAAAAGGCTAGTACGAGAAGCGCAGTACTATACCATAGTACACGACGTCCTATATAGGAGGGGAATCTCAACACCCCTCCTAAAATGTGTCCCGACCTCCGCTACGAGGGAAGTTCTCGAAGAAGTCCACAGTGGCATGTGCGGCAACCACCTCGGGGCACGAGCTCTTTCGAAAAAGGTACTCCGAGCTGGATTCTACTGGCCAACCTTGCAAAAAGAAGCAACAGAGTTTGTCAAAACATGCCTTCCATGTCAGAAGCACACGAACTTTCACATCGCACCACCCGAAGAACTCATTTGTGTCACTTCACCCTGGCCATTCGCAAAATGGGGGCTCGACCTCCTCGGACCTTTCCCTCAGGGATCAGGAAAAGTTAAGTTCCTCATTGTCGGAATAGACTATTTCACAAAAAAACCTTTTCAGAACCTTTGGCCAATGCCACCGCCCAAAGAAGTCGGAAGTCCTTATACAGAAACATTGTCACAAGGTTTGGGGTCCCATACTCCATTGCCACAGACAATGGCACTTAATTCACCAACACAGGCTTCAGAAATTTGGTAGCTGATTTGAAAATTAAGCACCAGTTCACCTCTGTAAAACACCCACAAGCCAATGGACAGGTGGAAGCCGCCAACAAAGTCATATTGGTCGGGTTAAAACGGAGACTACGGGATGCCAAGTGAGCTTGGGCCGAAGAGCTCCTGCAAGTCCTATGGGCATACAAGACAACACCACACTCAACCACTAGTGAATCACCATTCTGACTTGCTTACGGAATGGAGGCAATGATTCCCGTGGAAGTAGAAGAAGGATCTCTAATGCACGAAATTGTGATCTTCAATGGCGCCAACAACTTGGTACGCACAATTGTAATCTCAACTCTTTGTCACAACTCCGCACAACTAACCAGCAAGTGAACTGGGTCGTCCAAGTAATAAACCTTACGTGAGTAAGGGTCGATCCTACGGAGATTGTCAGCTTGAAGCAAGCTATGGCCATCTTGTAAATCTCAGTCAGGCAGATTCAAATGGTTATGAAGTTTAAGATAATTAAAATATGATTAAAACAGAAAATAAGATAGAAATACTTATGTAATTCATTGGTGGGATTTCAGATAAGCGTATGAAGATGCTTTGTTCCTTCTGAACCTTTGCTTTTCTATTGCCTTCATCCAATCATTCATACTCCTTTCCCTGGCAAGCTTTAAGTTGGGTATCACCGTTATCAATGGCTACCTCCCGTCCTCTCAGTGAAAATGGTCTAAATGCGCTGTCACCGCACGGCTAATCAGCTGTTGGTTCTCGATCATGTTGGAATAGGATCCATTGATCCTTTTGCGTCTGTCACTACACCCAACACTCGCGAGTTTAAAGCTCGTCACAGTCATCCCTTCCCAGATCCTACTCGGAATACCACAGACAAGGTCTAGTCTTTCTGGATCTTAGGAATGGCCGCCAATAATTCTAGCCTATACCACGAAGACTCCGATCTTTCGGAATGGAGGCTAAGAGATACACACTCAAGCTATTGCAGATAGAACGGAAGTGGTTGTCAGGCACGCGTTCATATGTGAGAATGATGATGAGTGTCACGGATCATCACATTCATCAGGTTGAAGTGCAAGTGAATATCTTGGAATAAGAATAAGCTTGAATTGAATAGAAAAATAATAGTACTTTGCATTAATTCATGAGGAACAGCAGAGCTCCACACCTTAATCTATTGTGTGTAGAAAATCCACCGTTAAAAATACACAAGAACAAGGTCTAGGCATGGCCATGAGGCCAGCCTCCCAACGTGAACATATAAGTTCCAATGATAAGATGAAAATACAATAGCAAAAGGTCCTAGAGAACTAGTAGCCTAGGGTTTACATAAATGAGTAAATGATGCAGAAATCTACTTCTGGGCCCACTTCGTGTGTGCTTGGGCTGAGCATTGAAGCTTTCACGTGTAGAGACTTTTCTTGGAGTTAAACGCCAGCTTTTGTGCCAGTTTGGGCGTTTAACTCCAGCTTTTATGCCAGTTCTGGCGTTTTGACGCCAGAATTTTTATGCTGACTTGGAACGCCGGTTTGGGCCATCAAATCTCGAGAAAAGTATAGACTATTATATATTGCTGGAAAGCCCAGGATGTCTACTTTCTAACGCAATTGAGAGCGCGCCAATTGGGCTTTTGTAGCTCCAGAAAACCTACTTCGAGTGCAGGGAGGTCATAATCCAACAGCATCTGCAGTCCTTTTTCAGCCTCTAAATCAGATTTTTGCTCAAGTCCCTCAATATCAGCCAGAAAATACCTGAAATTATAGAAAAACACACAAAATCATAGTAAAGTCCAGAAATATGATTTTTGAATAAAATCTAATAAAAATATAATAAAAAGTAACTAAAACATATTAAAAACTACCTAAAAATAATGCCAAAAAGCGTATAAATTATCCGCTTATCACAACACCAAACTTAAATTGTTGCTTGTCCCCAAGCAACTGAAAATCAAAATAGGATAAAAAGAAGAGAATATACTATAAATTCCAATATATCAATGAAACTTAGCTCCAATTAGATGAGCGGGACTAGTAGCTTTTTGCCTCTAAACAGTTTTGGCATCTCACTTTATCCTTTGAAGTTTAGAATGATTGGCATCTATAGGAACTCAGAATTTAGATAGTGTTATTGATTCTCCTAGTTCAGTATGTTAATTCTTGAACACAGCTACTTTATGAGTCTTGGCCGTGGCCCTAAGCATTTTGTTTTCTAGTATTACCACCGGATACATAAATGCCACAGACACATAACTGGGTGAACCTTTTTAGATTGTGACTCAGCTTTGCTAAAGTCCCCAATTAGAGGTGTCCAAAGCTCTTAAGCACACTCTTTTTGCTTTGGACCATGAATTTAACCGCTCAGTCTCAAGTTTTCACCTTGACACCTTCACGCCACAAGCACATAGTTAGGGACAGCTTGGTTTAGCCGCTTAGGCCAGGATTTTATTCCTGTGGGCCCTCCTATCCATTAATGCTCAAAGCCTTGGATCCTTTTTACCCTTGCCTTTTAGTTTAAAGGGTTACTGCCTTTTTCTGCTTGCTTTTTCTTTTTCTTTCTTTTTCGTCCTCTTTTTTTTTCACTGCTTTTTTTTTCACTGCTTTTTCTTACTTCAAGAATCATTTTTATGATTTTTCAGATTATCAATAACATTTATCCTTTTCCATCATTCTTTCAAGAGCCAACAATTTTAACATTCATAAACAACAAATTCAAAAATATGCACTGTTCAAGCATTCATTCAGAAAATAAAAAGAATTGTCACCACATCAAAATAATTAAACTAGTTTCAAGGATGAATTCAAAATCATGTACTTCTTGTTCTTTTGTTTTTAGATCATTTTTCATTTTAAGAAAGGTGATGGATTCATAGGACATTCATAGCTTTAAGGCATAGACACTTAGACATTAGTGATCATGTAATAAGACACAAACATAAATAAAGCATAGAGCATAATTTTTGAAAAACAGAAAAATAAGAACAAGAAAATTAAAGAACGGGTCCACCTTAGTGATGGCGGCTTGTTCTTCCTCTTGAAGATCTTATGGAGTGTTTGAGCTCCTCAATGTCTCTTCCTTGCCTTTGTTGCTCCTCCCTCATGACTCTTTGGTCTTTTCTAATTTCATGGAGGAGGATAGAATGCTCTTGGTGCTCCACCCTTAGTTGTCCCATATTGGAACTTAATTCTCCTAGGGAGTGTTGATTTGCTCCCAATAGTTTTGTGGAGGAAAATGCATCCCTCGAGGCATCTTAGGAATCTCATGATGAGGAATTTCCTCATGCTCTTGGTGAGGTTCATGAGTGGGCTCTCTTGTTTGCTCCATTCTTTTCTTAGTGATGGGCTTGTCCTCATCAATGAGGATGTCTTCCTCTATGTCAATTCCAGCTGAATTGCAGAGGTGATAAATGAGATGAGGGAAGACTAACCTTGCCAAAGTAGAGGACTTGTCTGCCACCTTGTAGAGTTCTAGGGATATAACCTCACGAACTTCTACTTCCTCTCCAATCATGATGCTATGGATCATGATAGCTCGGTCTATAGTAACTTTAGACCGGTTGCTAGTGGAAATGATTGAGCGTTGGATGAACTCCAACCATCCCCTAGACACGGGCTTGAGGTCATGCCTTCTTAGTTGAACCGGCTTCCCTCTTGAATCTCTCTTCCATTGAGCGCCCTCTTCACAAATGTCTATGAGGACTTGGTCCAACCTTTGATCAAAGTTGACCCTTCTAGTGTAGGGGCGTGCATCTCCTTACATCATGGGCAAGTTGAATGGCAACCTTACATTTTTTGGACTGAAATCTAAGCATTTCCCCCGGACCATTATAAGCCAATTCTTTGGGTCTGGGTTCACACTTTGATCATGGTTCTTAATGATCCATGCATTAGCATAGAATTCTTGAACCATTAAGATTCTGACTTGTTAAATGGGGTTGGTGAGAATTTCCCAACCTATTCTTCGAATCTCATGTCGGATCTCCGAATATTCACTCTTTTTGAGTTTGAAAGGGACCTCGGAGATCACCTTCTTCTTGGCCACAACTTCATAGAAGTGGTCTTGATACACCCTTGAGATGAATCTCTCCATCTCCCATGACTCAGAGGTGAAAGCTTTTGCCTTCCTTTTCCTCTTTCTAGAGGTTTCTCCGGCCTTTGGTGCCATAAATGGTTATGGAAAAACAAAAAGTAACGCTTTTACCACACCAAACTTAGAAGGTTTGTTCGTCCTCGAGCAAAAGAAGAAATAAAAGAGTGGAAGAGGAAGAAATAGAGGAGATGGAGGGGGTTTAGTGGTTCGGCCAAGTGGGGTAAGTAGTGTGTATGGTGTGTGAAAATGAAGGAGTGAAGATGGGTTTATATAGGAGTGGAGAGAGGGGTAGGGTTCGGCCATGTATGGGTGGGTTTGAGAGGGAAAGTGCTTTGAATTTGAATGGTGAGGTAGGTGGGGTTTTATGATGGATGGATGTGGATTGGTGAAGAGATTATGGAGAAGAGGGTAGGATTTGATAGGTGAGGGGTTTTTGGGAAAGAGGTATTGAGGTGATTGGTGAAGGGTATTTGGGGAAGGGTGTTATAGGAAGGTGTGAAGAAGAGAGAGAGATGAGGTAGGTAGAGATTCTTTGGGATCCACAGATCCTGAGGTGTCAAGGATTTCTCATCCCTGCACCATATTGGCGTGTAAATGCCCTCTTGATTGCCAATCCTGGCGTTAAACGCCAGGTTGCAGCCCATTTCTGGCGTTTAACTTCAGTTTTTCTCCCCTTTCTGGCGTTTAAACGCCAGTTTTTTGCCCTTTTCTGGCATTAAACGCCAGCTCTGTGCCCCTTTCTGGCGTTAAACGCCCAGAATGGTGCCAGACTGGGCGTTTAACGCCCATTCTGCTACCCTTACTGGCGTTTAAACACCAGTAAGCTTCTCCTCCAGGGTGTGCTATTTTTAATACTGTTTTTCATTCTGTTATTGCTTTTTCAATTGTTTTTGTGGCTTCACATGATCATCAACCTATAGAAAACATAAAATAATAATGAAAAATAAAAATCTAACATAGATAAGTAAAGATTGGATTGCCTCCCAACAAGTGCGTCTTTAATGTCATTAGCTTGACAGTGGGCTCTCATGGAGTCTCACGAATACTCAGAGCATGAAGATGGCCTCCCAACACCAAACTTAGAGTTTGAATGTGGGGGCTCTATTTGGCTCTTTATTGAGAGAAGCTTTTCACGCTTCCTCTCCATGGTTGCAAAGGGAGATCCTTGAGCTTTAAACACAAGGGAGTCCTCATTCACTTGAAGGACCAATTCTCCTTTGTTAACATCAATCACAGCTTTTGTTGTGGCTAGGAAGGGTCTGCCAAAGATGATGGATTCATCCATACACTTCCCAGTATCTAGGATTATGAAATCATCATGGATGTAGTGGCCTTCAACCTTTACCAAGACATCCTCTACAAGTCCATAAGCATGTTTCTTTGAATTGTCTGCCATCTCTAGTGAGATTCTTGCAGCTTATACCTCAATGATCGCTAGCTTTTCCATCACAGAGAGTGGCATGAGGTTTATACTTGAGCTCAAGTCACACAGAGCCTTCTCAAAGTTCATGGTGCCTATGGTACAAGGTATTGAGAACTTTCCAGGATCCTGTCTCTTCTGAGGTAATCTTTGCCTTGTCAAGTCATCCAGTTCTTTGGTGAGCAAGGGGGTTCATCCTCCCAAGTCTCATTACCAAATAACTTGGAGTTTAGCTTCATGATTGCTCCAAAGTACTTAGCAACTTGCTCTTCAGTAATATCTTCATCCTCTTCAGAGGAAAAATACTCATCAGAGCTCATGAATGGCAGAAGTAAATTTAATGGAATCTCTATGGTCTCTGTATGAGCCTTAGATTCCCATGGTTCCTCATTAGGGAACTCCTTGGAGGCCAGTGGATGTCCATTGAGGTCTTCCTCAGTGGAAATCACTGCCTTTCCCTCCTCCATGCATTCGGCCATGTGGGACGTGTTTATGGCCTTGCATTCTATCTTTGGGTTCTCTTCTGTATTGCTTGGGAGAGTACTAGGAGGGAGTTCAGTAACTTTCTTACTCAGCTGACCTGCTTGTGCCTCCAAATTTCTAATAGAGGACCTTGTTTCAATCATAAAACTTTGAGTGGTCTTAGTTAGATCAGAGATTATAGTTGCTAAGTCAGATATGCTCTGTTTAGAATTCTCTGTCTGTTGCTGAGAAGATGATGGAAAAGGCTTGCTATTGCTAAACCTATTTCTTCCACCATTACTGTTGTTGAAGCCTTGTTGAGGCCTCTGTTGGTCCTTCCATGAGAGATTTAGATGATTTCTCTATGAAAGATTATAGGTTTTTCCATAGGGTTCTCCCATGTAATTCACCTCTGCCATTGCAGGGTTCTCAGGGTCATAGGCTTCTTCTTCGGAGGAAGCCTCCTTAGTACTGCCTGATGCAGCTTGCATTTCAGACAGACTCTGAGAAATCATATTGACTTGCTAAGTCAATATTTTGTTCTGAGCCAATATGGCATTCAGAGTATCAATCTCAAGAACTCCTTTCTTCTGATTTGTCCCATTATTCACAGGATTCCTTTCAGAAGTGTACATGAATTGGTTATTTGCAACCATTTCAATGAGTTCCTGAGCTTCTGCAGGCGTCTTCTTCAGATGAAGAGATCCTCCAGCAGAGCTGTCCAATGACATCTTGGACAGTTTAGACAGACCATCATAGAAGATACCTATGATGCTCCATTTTGAAAGCATGTCAGAAGGACACCTTCTGATCAATTGCTTGTATCTTTCGCAAGCTTCATAGAGGGATTCACCTTCCTTCTGTCTGAAGGTCCAGACTTCCACTCTAAGCTTACTCAATTTTTGAGGTGGAAAGAATTTGGCCAGAAAAGCACTGACCAGCTTTTCCCAAGAATCCAGGCTTTCCTTAGGTTGTGAATCCAACTAATTCTAGCTCTGTCTCTTACAGCAAATGGAAAAAGCATAAGCCTGTAGATCTTGGGATCAACCCCATTGGTCATGACAGTGTCATAGATTTACAAGAATTTAGCTAAGAACTTATGAGGATCCTCCAATGGAAGTCCATGAAACTTACAATTATATTGCATTAGAGAAACTAACTAAGGCTTGAGCTCAAAGTTGTTTGCTCCAATGGCAGGGATAAGATGCTTCTCCCATAGAAGTCGGGAGTAGGTGCAATAAAGGCACCAAGCACCTTCCTTGCATTGTTGGCATTGTTGTTATTTTTGGCTGCCATGTCTTCTTGTTTGAAAATTTCTGTTAGGTTCTCTACATAGAGTTGTGCTTTAGCTTCTCTTAGCTTTCTCTTCAAGGTCCTTTCAGGTTCAGAATTAGCTTCAATAAGAATGCCTTTGTCCTTACTCCTGCTCATATGAAAGAGAGGAGAAGAAAATATGGAATCCTCTATGTCACAGTATAGAGATTCCTTGAGGTGTCAGAGGAAAAGAAGAATTGAAGGAGGAGGTAGAGAGGAGAGAATTCGAACTTATAGAGAGAGGGAGTCTGAATTGCACATTGAGGAGGAATGTTAGTCCCTTAAATAGAAAAATGTGAGAAGGGGGAAGGAATTTTTGAAATTAAATTTAGAAAGATTAAAAGAAATTTTGAAAATTTGGTTGATCATTTTTGAAAATTAAAATTGAGAAAGTAGTTAAGTGATTTTGAAAAAGATTTTGAAATTAGAAATCAAAAAGATATGATTGAAAATCATTTTTGAATAAGATGTGGTTGAGAAGATATGATTGAGAAAATATGGTTTTAAAAAGATATGATTGACAAACAATTAAAAAGATTTGATTTTTAAAATTAATGTCTTGGCTAACAAGAAATTTAAAAGATATGATTCTAAAATTCAATTATTGAACCTTTCTTAATAAGGAAGAAATTTTTGAATCAAATCACTAATTGTTAGCAAAGATTTTCAAAAATAGTAAAAAATGGAAAGGATTTAATTTTGAAAAGATATGATTGAAAAGATATGATTTGAAAAAGATTTGAATTAAAAACAAAATCTTCCCTCCTGTGCCCTCCTGGCGTTAAACGCCCAAAATACTACCTTTTTGGGCGTTTAACCTGGCTGGCGTTTAAACGCCGGTTTTCCTTCCTCATAACGCCCAGCTTTTTCTCTGTAATTTCTCTGTTGAATGTTCTGAATCTTCAATTTTCTGTATTATTGACTTGAAAAGACACAATTTTGAAAATTTTTGAATTTTTAATGATGAAAAACAACAAAATGAAACTAATCATGTAAAACTAAGATCAAATAAACAATGCATGCAAGACACCAAACTTAGAAAATTTTCATATTAGAGATACTAACAAATTGAGAATGCATATGAAAAACAACAAAACACACAAAACAAGAGAAATTCAAGATCAGAGCAAGGAAATCATTAAGAACAACTTGAAGATTATTGAAGATCAAAATTCATACATTCAAAAAATGCAGGGAATTAAATAAAATATGCAGGACACCAAACTTAAAAATTGACACTAGACTCAAACAAGAAACACAAAATATTTTTTTTTTTGTGATTTTAAAATTTTTTTGTAAATTTTTTTTTCGAAAATTAATTGGAAAAAGAAAATAAGAAATTCAAAATTCTTAATGAGAATTTCAGGAATCATGCAATGTTAGTCTAAAACTCCGGTCCAGGAATTAGACATGGCTTACTAGCCAGCCAAGCTTTCAGTGAAAGCTCCGGTCCAAAATACTAGACATGGCCAATGGCCAGCCAAGCTTTAGCAGATCATTACATTCAACAGCAAGATTGATAGAAATCAACAAGCTCTTGTGATGATAAGCTGAAACCTCAGTCCAAAAGATTAGACATGGCTTCACAGCCAGCCAGACTTCAACAGATCATCATGAAACTCTAGAATTCATTCTTAAAAACTCTGAAGAACAGAATAGAAATATTATTTTTTCTTTTTTTTTTCGAAAATAAAAAGTAAAAAGCTTAAACATAAAATAAAATTACCTAATCTGAGCAACAAGATGAACCGTCAGTTGTCCAAACTCGAACAATCCCCGGCAACGGCGCCAAAAACTTGGTTGCACGGGGATTGTTTGTTCCCCGGCAACGGTTCCAAAAACTTCGTGCACGAAATTATGATCTTCAATGGCGCCAACAACTTGGTACACACAATTGTAATCTCAACTCTTTGTCACAACTCCGCACAACTAACCAGCAAGTGCACTGGGTTGTCCAAGTAATAAACCTTAGGTGAGTAAGGGTCGATCCACGGAGATTGTCGGCTTGAAGCAAGCTATGGCCATCTTGTAAATCTCAGTCAGGCAGATTCAAATGGTTATGAAGTTTAAGATAATTAAAATATAATTAAAACAGAAAATAAGATAGAAATAATTATGTAATTCATTGGTGGGATTTCAGATAAGCGTATGAAGATGCTTTGTTCCTTCTGAACCTCTGCTTTCCTATTGCCTTCATCCAATCATTCATACTCCTTTCCATGGCAAGCTTTATGTTGGGTATCACCGTTGTCAATGGCTACCTCCCGTCCTCTCAATGAAAATGGTCCAAATGCGCTGTCACCGCACGGCTAATCAGCTGTTGGTTCTCGATCATGTTGGAATAGGATCCATTGATCCTTTTGCGTCTGTCACTACGCCCAACACTCGCGAGTTTGAAGCTCGTCACAGTCATCCCTTCCTAGATCCTACTCGGAATACCACAGATAAGGTCTAGTCTTTCCGGATCTCAGGAATGGCCGCCAATAATTCTAGCCTATACCACGAAGACTCCGATCTTTCGGAATGGAGGCTAAGAGATACACACTCAAGCAATTGCAGATAGAACGGAAGTGGTTGTGAGGCATGCGTTCATAGGTGAGAATGATGATGAGTGTCACGGATCATCACATTCATCAGGTTGAAGTGCGAGTGAATATCTTGGAATAAGAATAATCTTGAATTGAATAGAAAAACAATAGTACTTTGCATTAATTCATGAGGAATAGCAGAGCTCCACACCTTAATCTATGGTGTGTAAAAATTCCACCATTGAAAATACATAAGAACAAGGTCTAGGCATGGCCATGAGGCCAGCCTCCCAACGTGAACATATAAGTTCCAATGATAAGATGAAAATACAATAGCAAAAGGTCCTATTTATAGAGAACTAGTAGCCTAGAGTTTACAGAAATGAGTAAATGATGCAGAAATTCACTTCCGGGCCCACTTGGTGTGTGCTTGGGCTGAGCATTAAAGCTTTCACATGTAGAGACTTTTCTTGGAGTTAAACGCCAGCTTTTGTGCCAGTTTGGGTGTTTAACTCCAGCTTTTATGCCAGTTCTGGCGTTTTGACGCTAGAATTTTTATGCTGACTTGGAACGCCGATTTGGGCCATCAAATCTCAAGCAAAGTATGGACTATTATATATTGCTGGAAAGCCCAGGATGTCTAATTTCCAACACAATTGAGAGCGCGCCAATTGGGCTTTCGTAGCCCCAGAAAATCTACTTCGAGTGCAGGGAGGTCAGAATCTAATAGCATCTGCAGCCCTTTTTCAGCCTTTGAATCAGATTTTTGCTCAGGTCCCTCAATTTCAGCCAGAAAATACCTGAAATCACAAAAAAACACACAAACTCATAGTAAAGACCAGAAATGTGATTTTTTAATAAAAACTAATAAAAATATAATAAAAAGTAACTAAAACATATTAAAAACTACCTAAAAACAATGCCAAAAAGCATATAAATTATCCATTCATCAATCTCCCAGAATGATCCTCTACAATGAAGATACCAAATCCCAAGCTCAAAAGGAAGAGCTCGACCTACTTTCAGAAGTCCGAGAAAGAGTTCGGATTAGAGAGGAAGCCCTAAAACATCGAATGGCTCTGAGGTATAATCGGAAGGTAATCCAGCAAAGCTTCACCACCAATGATCTCATCTTAATCCGAAATGATATCGGAGCAGGTCGGTCAGGAGAAGGGAAGCTAGTAGTTAACTGGAAAGGATCATACCGAGTAGCAGAAGTACTGGGAAAAGGTTACTACAAGGTGTCCGACCTCGAAGGGCGAGGGCTACCAAGGTCATGGCATGCCTGTAACCTAAGAAGGTACTATAGCTAGAAAATAGTAATGATCTTAGGTCAAGGCTCACTCTTTTTCCTGAAAAGATTTTTTAATGAGGCGCCAGGCCGAGATCTAAAAAACTGCCCAACCTAGAAGGGTAAGCACTCGTATGTACACACTTTTATTTATGTTTTTATCTCATTAATATTTAAATGAAAGTTATCAATTCCATAAAAAGTTTCCTACCAAGACGCATTAATCTAAGCTCAAAACACAAAATTCATCGTCCGATTACAAAGAGGTCGGCAAGGTGAAGCGATAGAAGCAAGTTAATGCAAGAAGTTATAAAAAGTAACCCATAGAAAGCGACCTGACGAGGTCTGACTAAAAATGGATTACTAAAAATAACTTAAGAAGGCCCGACAGAGAAGTCGGACCAATGAAAGGATCACTAAAAAGGGACGAAGACATTGGGCAAAGGCCAAAGAAAGGCTAAAAAGCCAAGACAGAAGTGCTTAGCTGAAAGGTACAAAGTCTCGAAAAAAGACACTACTTAAAAAGCAAAAGCACAAGTCAAAACGGCACTAAAAAGTCATCCAAACAAACTATAAAGAAAAGGTTCCTTATCGGAACACTACCTAAAAGTTGTTGGAATGTGACTAAAAAGCCCGGGTAGCAAAGTCGTACAGGTCGACGCCAACTAAGAAGAGGCACAAGTATGATCTCGAAAAAGAACAGGCCAAAAGGTTGAGAAACAACTTAAGGCTCAAAAGTGCTTAGCTAAAAGGGATACAACTCCGCTCAAAGAAGGCACGATCTCAAAACTGGGCTACAAAAGACATCTGAGACTAAAAAGGTTCTATATAAAGAACACTAAAAAGTTATTGGACAAGTCAATAAAAGCCCGGACACTAAGCTGCAAGGATAAATTTGCCAAAAGCAAAGGGTTAACAAGTACCAAAATTAAAGCAAGGCATAATCTAAAGGCAAGGGTGGAAAACCCACTCAAAAGGAGGTCGGACCGGGAAATACCTAATCTCTATAAAATTCACAAAGGGTTGCAAAAAGTAAACCTCCAAACGTTTAGCAAAACGCATTCTTCAAGCATTAAAAACTCAAAGGCTGCCTAAAGGGCAGCCCAGGAGTTTAAAGTGTTGTTTTTTAGAAAATAAAAAGTTGCTAGGAAGCAACCAAATGTCAAGAGAGTCAACTACAAGAGACATAAACAAGTTCAAAACCCACAAGTCGGGCTATACCAGTAAAACAATCATAAAGGAAACAACAATTTATAGCATATCCAAATTCACCCCAGTGGCAACATCCTTGGGAGGAGAAGGAGGCATGGTCGAGATAGGGGTAGCATTAACAACTCCATCCTTCCCATTCAAAATCTCCACGTCTGGCTCGGCCTCAGAAGGGTCGACCTCTGAAGGAATGGAAGAAGTTGAAGCTACCGAAGCTTTGGCTGGTGGCACAAGAGGAGGACCTTCATCATCATCATCAGGGGCAGGCACAATCTTGCCATCCTCCACCACATTATCCATGCTGAACAAGGAGAGATCGTCCTCGGGAGCAATAACTCGGACCTGAGCCTTCAGGATCTCGAACATATCAGTCATACTATTCACCATGTGTTGCTGAACCTCGGCATAATCATCTTGGGCAGATTGAAGCCTCTCCTTAGTTTCTAGCAGCTCGCCGTAGGTCCGGGTGTAGCTCTCCTTATACTCTTTTGCAGTCTCCTCAACCAAGTTAGCAGCTGCCTCTGCCCTGGTAGCATGCTCTTTCTCTTTCTCTACATTAATCTCTAACTTGGCAACCCTGGCATTGGGTTCATCCATCAGACCTTTCACTCTATCAAATTCAGCCTGGGCATCCTTTAGAAAAGCCTTGGTAGCGTGGACAGGGGACTTCCTAACAACCCTAGATAAAGCCGCGCCAACATTGGCCATCTGAATGCTATTGCTCGTTATAAAATCAAGGTGACGAAGGATCGAGATGTCATCCAGAGGGACTTTACCATGTGGAGCAATTAACTCTGTGGCAAAGGCCACACCATTAAATTCTTTGTCATCAAGATTATACGTCCCAACAGTTTTTTTACGCTTGAGAGGTGGGCTAGCAGTATTAGGAGAGGAGGCAAGACCAGAAGTCGCCTAGGATGGATCAGATGGAATTGTGGTGCACGAATTGTGAATCACACTTTTCACAACTCGTACCACTAACCAGCAAGTGCACTGGGTCATCCAAGTAATACCTTACGTGAGTAAGGGTCGATCCCACGGAGATTGTCGGCTTGAAGCAAGCTATGGTTATTTTGTAAGTCTTAGTCAGGAAATCAATGATAAGAGTGATTGTATTTATGAAGAGTAAATAGCATAAATTAAATAATACTTTTTATGCAGTAGTGGAGAACAGATTGAGGTTTTGGAGATACTCTGTCTTCTGAATCTCCGCTTTCCTACTGTCTTCTTCTTCACGTACGCAAGACTCCTTCCATGGCAAGCTGTATGTTGGTGGATCACCGTTGTCAATGGCTACCATCCATCCTCTCAGTAAAAATGGTCCGAATGCGCTGTCACCGCACGGCTAATCATCTATCGGTTCTCACGCATGTTGGAATATGACCCATTGATCCTTTTACTTTTGTCACTATGCCCAGCACTCGTGAGTTTGAAGCTCGTCACAGTCATCCCATCCTAGATCCTACTCGGAATACCACAGACAAGGTTTAGACTTTCCGGATCTCAAGAATGGCTGCTAATAATTCTAGCCTATACCACGAAGACTCTGATCTCACGTATTCGAATGCTCTGTTGTCAGGAGATGCAATCAAACACGTGAACCAGGAATCAAAGAGATACACACTCAATCTAAGGTAGAACGGAAGTGGTTGTCAGGCACGCGTTTATGGGTTGAGAATGGTGATGAGTGTCATGGATCATCACATTCATCATGGTTAAGTGCGAGTGAATATCTTAGAACAGAGACAAGCGTGTTTGAATAGAAAACAGAAGTAATTGCATTAATTCATCGAGACACAGCAGAGCTCCTCACCCCCAATCATGGAGTTTAGAGACTCATGCTGTAAAGATACAATGTAAAACGTGAAAATGTCATGAGGTACAAAATAAATCTCTAAAAGTTGTTTAAATACTAAACTAGTAACCTAGGTTTACAGAAACTGAGTAAACCATGATAGATAGTGCAGAAATCCACTTTCGGGGCCCACTTGGTGTGTGCTGGGGCTGAGACTTGAGATTTACACGTGTCTAGGCTGTTTCTGGAGTTAAACGCCAGGTTGTAACCTATTTTGGGCGTTTAACTCCAACTTGTAACCTATTTCGAGCGTTTAACGCCAGAATGCAACATGGAACTGGCGTTGAACGCCAGTTTACGTTGTTTATCCTTGAACAAAGTATGGACTATTATATATTGCTGGAAATCTCTGGATGTCTACTTTCCAACGCAACTGAAAGCGTGCCATTTAGGTTTCTGTAGCTCCATAAAATCTATTTCGAGTGCAGGGAGGTCAGAATCCAACAGCATCTGCAGTCCTTTTTCAGCCTTTGAATCAGATTTTTGCTCAGGTCCCTCAATTTCAGCCAGAAAATACCTGAAATCACAGAAGAACACACAAACTCATAGTAAAGTCCAGAAATGTGAATTTTGCATAAAAACTAATAAAAACATAGTAAAAACTTACTAAATCATACTAAAAACTACCTAAAAACATTGCCAAAAAGCGTATAAATCATCTGCTCATCACAACTCCAAACTTAAATTGTTGCTTGTCCCCAAGCAACTGAAAATCAAATAGGATAAAAAGAAGAGAATATACTATAAATTCCAAAATATCAATGAAACTTAGTTCTAATCAGATGAGCGGGACTATTAGCTTTTTGCCTCTGAACAGTTTTGGCATCTCACTTTATCCCTTGAAGTTCAGAATGATTGGCATCTATAGGAACTCAGAATTCAGATAGTGTTATTGATTCTCCTAGCTCAGTATGTTGATTCTTGAACACAGCTACTTTATGAGTCTTGGTCGTGGCCCTAAGCACTATGTTTTCCAGTATTACCACCGGATACATAAATGCCATAGACACATAATTGGGTGAACCTTTTCAGATTGTAACTCAGCTTTGCTAGAGTCCCCAATTAGAGATGTCCAGGGTTCTTAAGCACACTCTATTTTTGCTTTGGACCTCGACTTTAACTGCTCAGTCTCAAGTTTTCACTTGACACCTTCACGCCACAAGCACATGGTTAGGGACAGCTTGGTTTAGCCGCTTAGGCCAGGATTTTATTCTTTTAGGCCCTCCTATCCACTGATGCTCAAAGCCTTGGATCCTTTTTACCCTTGCCTTTTGGTTTTAAGAGCTATTGGCTTTTTCTGCTTGTTTCTCTCTCTCTCTCTCTCTTTTTTTACTGCAAGCTTTGTTCTTCACTGCTTTTTCTTGCTTCAAGAATCATTTTTATGATTTTTCAGATTATCAAATAACATTTCTCCTTTTTCATCATTCTTCAAGAGCCAACAATTTTAACATTCATAAACAACAAATTCAAAAGACATATGCACTGTTCAAGCATTCATTCAGAAAACAAAAAGTATTGTCACCACATCAAAATAATTAAACTAATTTCAAGGATGAATTTGAAATCCATGTACTTCTTGTTCTTTTGTAATTAAAACATTTGTCATTTAAGAAAGGTGATGGATTCATAGGACATTCATAACTTTAAGGCATAGACTCTAATCTTTATTCATTATTTAATAGAAATAGTATAAAATAGGCATAAAAAGCAGACAATTAGTAAAGAAAGGAAATTAAGGACATAAAGACAAATGACTCTAATTCTAATACTCATGTACTTTTTTTTAAAATGGATAAACGGTTATCACAGAGTTAGGACTCAACAACCTTTATTTTGGGAGGTAGATGCCTCTTTAGTCTGTGGGGTGCTTGGCCCTTCAAGAGATAGCTTCTGGCGCTTCAGTTCCTTCAGTTCACGCCTGTTCCGAGGGTTACCTGAAACTGGAGGTCGATCTCGGTCGAGATCTTCTGTGCTGGTCGGGGCCGACGTGTCCGGCTGGTGAGTTACGGCCGGAGCTGTGGTGTCCGACTTGTTGGCTGGCTGCACTGCTGATCCTTGGTCACCGGAGGGTGGGGGGTACCTGCAAGAGACCCCGATGCTTAAGTTAGCATGGGTATTAAACAGGTTTTTTGTAGAATCAGAATATGAGTTATACCTGGGTGCTCCAGTGTATTTATAGTAGTTGTAGAGTGACCTTTTTAGATAAGATAAGTTAGTTATCTTATCTTATCTTATCTTTCGGCGAGGTCAGCTTATCTTCAATGGAACCGCCCTTATCTCTATAGGCTTTGGGCTGCCTTTGGATCTGGGTCGTATTCCTTGAGTTGGGCCCTTTTTTGGGCTTTCCAGTCGGTTTGGCCGAGCTCTTTTAGAAAGAGGTCGGATAGTCTGACCTGAAGAGGTCGGTCACTTTGTCGCCAATCATCCCAGGTCGGATAGCTCGACCCAGGGTATAAACAGTGCCCCTGCTTGAGCTCGGTCTTCTTTTTTGAGGTCGAGTCCTTGACTTCGGTCCTTCTCTAGTGAAGCCGAACTCAAGCATTTAGTCGATTCCTTCCTTTGTAGAACCTTTTTCGAATGTGGAACGTTTTTCTCTAAAAGCGCGCGCTTGTGTATTAGCGCTTTGCTCTTGGGAACGTGCGAGGGTTAAATACCTTCATTAATTGGTATTAATTGCCCCATTTCCTTTGGCTTTATTTTGAATTTCTGCACTCAGAAAACGGTTTCACTCCTTCATCTTTCTTTGTAACTTCTCCCTTCCTTCTCTCGCCTTCTGCTTTTCGCCTACATTTTGCCTTTGCGGCGTCATTCAGCGATCCGGCGATTCCGTCTTTCCATCTTCAACCTTTCTGAGGCTCTGCTTTTTTCCAGGTTGGTTCCTTTTGCAATTTCTTCTCTTTTTTGTTGCTTCGTCTTTAGTTTTGTGGTGAAGATTTGATATTTGGATGCATGTCAAAAAAGTTTGAATCTTTTTTATGACCTCATGTTTGCTCATCGCTGTAAGGTGTTTTTCTCTGATTTCCTTTTTTCGCCTTTTCGTATATCCCTGGTATTTCCGTTGAGGTTTTCTAGGGCTTTGCATGTTCTACTGTCGCTTCTGTCCCAGAAAAAACTGCATCTTTGCTCACTTAATCGAAGATTGCTCCTTGGTTTTTGCTCTGTTGATAGCTTTCCCTGTTTGCTGCGATATTTGTTTTGGTTTTTGTTTGATTCTGAAAAAAGGTTGCGCCTTTGACGATTTCTGCTTGGCATTTTTGATGTTTGGCAATGCTTTTTGCTGATAGACTGTAGAAAGATAGTGGCTTTGATGACTTTTTGTGTTTTGACTTTCTTTTCCGAGAATGTTTACTGTTTGAAATCTCCTTTTCTTGTTTGAGAGATGCCGGGACGTGAGCTGTAGATTTTTCCTGAAACTTTGCTTTGTTACTGCCTCCAAAGGATGCCCCAGGACTTTGGTTTGAGTCTTGGGGTTTTCCTTTTCTGTTTATTCTTCTGTGTCATATTAGTCGAGTTGTTTTGCCCCTCGTCCGAGATATTTTTTAGTAACCCAATCTTCTTTTCTTATTGTAGGATTAGTTGGCTTCATGTCTTCTCGCAATAACATTGTAGAGATGTCTTCTAAAGTTCCCAAGGAGATGTCTGATTAGCTGGACTCCCTTGTCTTGATGTGTGTCTCTGTGGTGGACGCTGATTTTTGTGTAGAGCTGAGGAAACGTCATAGGATTTGTAGTGGCAGTGCCCGGGAGAGGGATTATGAGCTTGTAGCGCCCGACTCTGACGAGAGGGTTTGTTTTCCTACTTCTGTCGAGGGGGAATGTCCCTTTTTCTACGCCTATGAATATTTCTTCAGCCAGTTGGACATTACTTTTCCTTTTACTGCTTTCGAGACCGACTTGTTGTGGTCGTGTAACATTGCCCCATCCCAGCTTCATCCAAATTCCTGGGGTTTTATCAAGATATTTCAGCTGCTTTGCCAAGAGTTAGGCGTAACACCTTCTCAAACTCTTCTCCTCTATCTTTTTGTTTCTGCCAAGCCTGGAGGTTCTTCCAAAAAGAAAGCTTCCTGGGTTTCTTTCAGGTCGGCCCAGGGGCATAAAGTTTTTGCCATGTACTATGAGTCTTTTAAAGATTTTAAGAATTATTTCTTCCGAGTCCGTGCTGTTGAGGGGGTCCGCCCCTTTTTTCTTGATGAGAATGACGAGCCTGCTTTCCCTCTAGAGTGGCAAAAGAATGTGAGGGTGTCTCGCTATACATGGGAGATGCTTGACGAGGTTGAGCGGGCTTTTGTAATTGTTCTTGAAGATTTATGGGGGGAACCACCCCATCTTGATACAAAAACATTTTTGAGTGATCCATCTTTGGTTCGAATTGCTTTGGGTACTGTCTGACTTGTTTCTATACTTGTTTCTTAGTTTTGCTTCTCCTAGATTGTAATTCATCACTATGGTTGATTCTGTATTTTCAGAGATGTCGAAAAATAATGATTCCATGAAGGCCTACAAAAAGGCAAAGAAGGCTACTGCTGCTCAAAATATCTAAGCCAAGGTGGCGGGAGAGGGATCTTCTCAAGTTCCAGTGAAGCCGCCTGTGCCGAGTTCTCCTGGGCCGAGGAAGGTGATCCCCACTCCTCGAGTTCGTCTAGCTGACCCTCTACAGACTTCTGCCACTACTTCTGGTGCTCCTCCCAACAAAAAACAAAAAATAGTTGAGCCTTTCAACCTTGACGCTCCTGACTTTGATGCGGTGGAATTTGTTGACCAACAGATCGGTCCTTATGGTGTCGTCCCTATTGCCGACGCCTCTCTCCTTCGCCATTTGGACTTCATAACTCGGAGTAGCATCAAGATGGCCTATATGGGGGCTGCCCTGTATCGGACTGCTCAAAGTCTTCCTCTCCATGCCACCAAAGCTTTCATGGAGGAGGCCAAACAAGAGTTTGATCGGATGAAGGGCTTGAAGGAAGAGCTTGAGGTGAAAGTAGCCAAACTAGAGAAGGATTTGGAGAATGAGAAGGCTAGCTCTCTTGCCCTGGCGGCTTCTGTGAGGTTGGCCGAGGACACTGCGTTGAGGCATAAAGATAATTACGTCACATCCTATCGGGAGGGAATGCGCTTGAAGGAGGAGTTGGAGAACGCCCGAGCTAATTACTCCGAACTCTAGGGTCATCTCATTGGCAGTGTGAATGCTGCTTACGAGAACCTGAAGGAGTAGGTTCGGATTATTGCTCCCGAGGCTGACCTTACTCTTTTTAGCCTGGACAATGTTGTGAGGGATAGTAAGATTGTCCCTGATGACCAGGATGATGACTATGTCGATCCTCCCCCAGTGCCTTCTGCCAAGGTGTCAACTTCTGCAGTTCCTCCAGTTGAGGTCATTCATTCCGTTTCTAATCCGGACTGTCAGATCTTGAACCAGGATGATAGTACCGTGGATGCTGTGCCTATTCAGACTCGCCCTCCTTCTCCCCGTACTGATGCTGCCGAGAAGGCTCCTGATCTTAGCTGATTTTTCTTGGATGTTTGTGTAGATAGCCCGACTTGTGGGTTTTTAAACTCTTTATTTTGTAATTCGAATATTTTGCTGACTGTTGATGCTTCTTTTGGTTGCTTGTTTAGCAACTTTTATTTTGAAAAAACAACAAGTAGCTTTCAAGCTTTGGGACTGATCTTGAAGCTTGTTTATAATATTGTGTTTTATATCATGCTTGTTTGCACTTTGTCTTGGCATCTTTCTGGGTTTTGAGAATGCTGAAGCCTCACTGCTTGGCCTTTTTGGATTGCTTTGTACTTATTGCTTGTAGCTTGAATCCTTTGAGGTTGTGGATGTGTGCATCCAACTTGTATTTCGATTTTTCTTGCTCTTACTTGTATTTATTTCTAGCAATTCATAACCGATTTCTTTACGTTGGTCCTCTTTCCAGTTATTTTTGTAGTCCTCTTTCTTGGACCCTTGTCAAGTCTCTTTCAGGGACTACTTTTATAACCTATTTGTAGGAGGCCGACTTCTTTGCGTCGTTCTTTTCCAAGTTATTTTTGTAATCCTCTTTCTTGTACATTTGTCAGATCTCTTTCAGGGATTACTTTTATAACTTGTTTGTTGGAGACCGACTTCTTTACGTCGTCCTTTTTCAAGTTATTTTTGTAATCCTCTTTCTTGGACCTTTGTCAGGTCTCTTTCAGGGATTACTTTTATAACTTGTCTGTTGTAGGAGGTCGACTTCTTTATGTCGTCCTCTTCTAAGCTATTTTTGTAATCCTCTTTCTTGGACCTTTGTCAGGTTTCTTTCAGGGATTACTTTCATAACTTGTCTTTTGTAGGAGACCGACTTCGTCATGTCGATCTCTTCTAAGTTATAGCAATTCCTCTTTTATAGGGTTGGCCAGACCTCTTTCCAGGGATTTTCTGATAACTTGGGTTGACTTGGTCCGACTTCTCAACGTCGGCCAGTCTTTAAGTTATTATTTAGCAATCCATAAGACCTCGTCAGGTTCTTTTTTTGGATCACTTTCGATAACTTCTTACATTATTCTGTGTTCATCTTTGCCGATTTGTAGAAGGTGGTTTCTATCTTTGTTTGGTCGACCTTTAGATGAATCGCGTTTTCATCTCTATTGGTCTTTTATCGTGATCGTGCAGTGAATCTGTTTTTCACTTTCTGCCGATCTGTTGCTTTATAATCGGACAATGAATGCTTTAGATTAATGCGTCTTGAGAATTTGTAGAATATCTAAAATATATTTTATTCAAAAGAAAGTGCAAATATATACATGCGGGAGTTTTTCATCCCTTTAAGTCGGATAATTTCTGGATCTCAACTTGGTGCCTCGTTAAAAAACATTTTCAGGAAAAAGAGTGCATCCTATGATGAGATCTTTTACCTTCTCTAGCTATAGTACCTTCTTAGGTTGTAGGCGTGCCATGATCTGGGAAGCTCTTGTCCATCGAGTTCGGATAGTCTGTAGTAGCCCTTCCCAAGTACTTCTATGACTCGGTAGGGTCCTTTCTAGTTTGCTGCCAGCTTTCCTTCTCCGGGTCGAGTTGTTCCAATATCATTTCGGATTAGGATGAGATCATTCTCAGCGAAACCTCTTGGCACTACCCTTTGATTATATCTCGAAGCCATTCGGCGCTTTAGCGCTTTTTCCCTGATCCGAGCTCTTTCTTGGATTTCCAGAAGTAGGTCGAGCTTTTCTCTTTGAAGTTGAGAGTTGGCTTCTTCATTGTAGTGAACTACTCTAGGTGACCCTTCCTCGACCTCTACTGGGATCATTGCCTCCACTCCATATGCTAATCGAAATGGTGATTCATTTGTGGTGGAATGTGGCGTAGTTCGATATGCCCATAGGACTTGTGGAAGTTCTTCAGCCCAAGCTCCCTTTGCATCTTGCAGTCTCCGTTTCAACCCAGCCAATATGACTTTGTTGGCAGCTTCAGCTTGTCCATTGGCTTGAGGGTGTTCGACGGAGGTAAACTGGTGCTTTATGTTCAAGTCGGCTACTAATTTCCTGAAGCCTGCATCTGTGAATTGAGTGCCATTGTCTGTGGTGATGGAGTATGGAACCCCGAACCTTGTGACAATGTTCCTATATAGGAATTTCCGGCTTCTTTGAGTAGTAGCGTTGGCTAGGGGCTCTGTCTCAATCCACTTTATGAAATAGTCTACCCCGACTATGAGGAATTTGACTTGTCCCGATCCCTAGGGAAAGGGTCCGAGAAGATCGAGTCCCCATTTTGCAAATGGCCAAGGCGAAGTTACGCTGATGAGCTCTTCTGGCGGGGCGATGTGAAAGTTGGCATGTTTCTGGCATGGGAGACACATCTTTACAAATTCTGTAGCTTCTTTTTGTAGAGTTGGCCAGTAAAATCCCGCCCGAAGTACCTTTTTGGTGAGAGCTTGTGCTCCGAGATGATTGCCACAAATGCCGCTGTGTACTTCCTCTAAAACTTCCCTTATGTTAGAGGTCGGCATGCATTTTAACAATGGTATTGAAATCCCTCTTTTGTATAGGGTGTTGTTTATGATAGTGTAGTACTGTGCCTCCCGCTTTAATCTCTTTGCCTCCTTTTCATCAGTGGAGAGTATTTCTGTTTTGAGGTAGTTAATTATGGGGGTCATCTATCCTTGATCCTGACCTGTTATAGCTAGGACTTTTCCTCTTCCGAGACTGACGGGTTCTGTAGCATTTCCTGGATGAGGCTTCTATTGTTTCCCCTGGTTTGGTGCTGGCTAGCTTTGAGAGTGCGTCAGCTCAGGCATTTTGTTTGCGGGGTATGTGTTGGATCTTATATTCCCCGAGTTGTCCGAGCTGTTCCCTGGTCTTATCCAGATACTTTTTCATGGTGGGATCTTTGGCTTGGTAGCTCCCTGCTATTTGTGAGGTGACTACTTGTGAATCAATGAAGATGTTAAGTTTTTGAGCTCCAACCTCCTTAGCCAGCTTCAAACCAGCTAGTAACGCTTCATACTCCGCCTGGTTGTTTGAGGCCGGGAACCCAAATTTGAGGGAAAGCTCGACTTGGGTCCCTTGGTTGCTTTCTATTATCACACCTGCGCCGCTTCCAGTCTTATTCGAGGACCCGTCCACGTAGAGATTCCATTCTGTGGGGGTTTCCAGGGTATCTGTGAATTTTGCAATGAAGTCGGCCAAGTACTGTAATTTGATGGCTGTCCGAGCTTCATATTGGAGGTCAAACTTGAATAACTCAACTGCCCATTGTAAAATTCTGCCTGCTAGATCTGTTTTCTGCAATATCCCTTTTATGGGCTGGTTGGTCCGAACCTTAATGGTGTGAGCCTGGAAGTATGGGCGAAGTCGTCGAGATGTCAGTATGAGAGTATAGGCTTTTTCTATTTTTTGGTAGTTCAGCTCGGATCCCTGCAGCGCTTTACTAATGAAGTATACAGGTTGTTGCCCTTTGTCGTCCTCTCGGACCAGTGCTGAGGCTACTGCCCGACTTCCTACCGCAAGGTACAATACGAGTGGCTCTTCCTTTCGTGGTCGAGTTAGGATAGGGGGTTGTCCCAGGAAACTTTTGAAATCTTGGAAGGCTTGCTCGCATTCCATTGTCCATTCGAAGTTCTTTTCTTTCCTTAAAGTGGCATAGAAGTGGAGAGATCTTATCGCTGATCCTGCTAAGAATCTGGATAAGGCTGCCAATCTCCCGTTGAGTTGTTGTACCTCTCTAACACAAGTTGGGCTCCTCATGTTGAGTATGGCCTGGCATTTGTCTGGATTTGCTTCAATTCCTCTTTGTGTGATCATGAAACCTAAGAAATTGCCCGCTTCTACTGCAAAGGTGCATTTTGCGGGATTGAGTCGCATGTCATGCTTCCTTATAGTGTCGAACACTTGAGCCAGGTCGGACAATAATGTCTCTTCACTTTGTGTCTTTATTAACATGTCATCCATGTAGACTTCCATGTTTTTTCCGATATGATCTGAAAAGACTTTATTCATTAGCCTTTTGATAAGTAGCTCCCGCGTTCTTGAGACCGAAAGGCATCACAATGTAGCAGTAATTTGCTTTTGGTGTTAAAAACGAGGTCTTTTCTTGATCTGGTGGATACATAGGGATTTGGTTGTATCCAGAATATGCATCCATAAACGAGAGGTATCTATATCTGGATGAAGCATCTACCAGAGCGTCGATACTTGGGAGTGGGTAAGGATCTTTTGGGCAGGCTTTGTTGAGATCGGTATAGTCGGTGCACATTCGCCACTTCCCATTTAATTTTTTCACCAAGACGACGTTAGCTAGCCATAGTGGGTACTTGAATTCTCTTATGAATCCTGCCTCCAGTAGTGCTTGTACCTGTTCTTCCACAGCTTGGGATCGTTCTGACCCAAGTTTTCTTCGTCTCTGCTGTACCGGCCGAGATCCTGGATAGACCGCCAACTTGTGACACATTAGCTTAGGGTCTATGCCTGGCATGTCTGCAGCTTTCCATGCGAAGAGGTCGACATTATCTCGTAAGAACTGCATTAGTAATTCTTTTGCGTTTCCTTTCAGGATCGTGCCAATATTAGTTGTTTTTTCCGAGGTGTCTCCGATCTGAACTTTCTCTACTTCACCTTCGGGCTGTGGACGGAGTTCTTCTCAATTGTATGGAACTCTTCTCCTCTGCCTTTGAGGTTTAGACTTTCATTATAACAATGCCATCTTTTGATCTGCTTTTATCGTAGCTATCCCTTCTATAGTTGGGAATTTCATGCATAGATGTGGAGTTGAGACTATTGCGCCGAGTTGATTTAGTGTTGTCTGACCTATTAAGGCATTGTAGGCTGAACTCACATCAACCACGATGTAGTCTATCTTAAGTGTTCTGGGTTGGTTCCCTTTTTCGAAGGTTGTATGTAGTGACACGTATTCCAGTGGTTGTACTGGGGTATCTCCCAGTCCGAACAGGCTGTTCAGGTATGCTCTAAGCTCCTTTTCTTCTAAGACGAGCTTGTCGAAGGCAGTTTTGAATAAGATGTCAGCGGAGCTCCCTTGGTCTATCAATGTGTGGTGGAGATTGGCGTTTTCCAGTATGATGGTGATGACCATGGGATCGTCGTATCCTGAGATGATATCGGATGCGTCTTCTTTGGTGAATGTGATTGCAGGGATGTTGGGTGCTTCCTCTTTTCCTTCGACATGATATACTTCTTTGAGATATCTTTTACGGGATGATTTGGAGATTTCTCCTCCCGCAAATCCTCCGTGTATCATATGGACATGTCTTTCTGGCGTACGAGGTGATCGCTGGGTTCGTCCGACATCTTCATCCCTTCTTCTCTTTCTTTGCTCATCATCTCGAGTGGCCAGAAACCGATCTAGTTTTTCTTCTCTCACGAGTTTTTCTATGACATTTTTTAAGTCAAAATATTCGTTGGTGGAATGCCCTCGAACTCGATGATATTCACAGTATTCGTTCCGATTTCCTCCTCCTCTTTTGCCTTTGAGTGGTCGAGCTGGGGGTATCTTTTCTGTGTTACAAACTTCTTTGTAAATATCAACAAGAGACACCCGAAGAGGGGTGTAATTATGATACTTTTTTATTTTTCCCCCGTTCGATCTTCCTTTCTCTTGGATTCTTTATCTTTATCTCGGTAGGTGAAACCGGATCTCGAGGCTTCTCCAAGTCGAGAATTTTCTTCCATGTTGATGTACTTCTCGGTCCGCTCTTGCACCTCGTCCAGAGACGTGGGGTATTTCTTTGATATAGACTGGCTAAAAGGTCCCTCCCGTAAGCCGTTGATGAGGCCCATGATAGCGGCCTCTGTTGGTAAGCTTTGTATGTCTAGGCATGTTTTGTTGAATCTTTCCATGCAGTTGCGAAGACTTTCCCGATCTCCTTGCTTGATCCCTAGTAGACTGGGGGCGTGCTTAGCCTTGTCTTTTTGGATGGAGAATCTGGCCAGAAATTTTTTGGCTAGGTCGTCAAAGCTTGAGATGGACTTAGGAGGTAAATTGTCGAACCATCTGATCGCTGTCTTCGTGAGAGTCGTTGGAAAAGCTTTGCAGCGAACAGCGTTTGAGGCGTCGGTGAGATACATTCTGCTTCTGAAGTTGCTGAGGTGATGGTTGGGATCTGTAGTGCCATTGTACAAAGTCATATCCGGGAGCTTGAAGTCCTTGGGAATTTTAGTTTTCATGATTTTCCTAGTGAATGGATCTTGATCTTTGCGTGAGTTGTCCTCAGGGGTGGTCCGGGTAGCCTTTGCTTTAAGATCGGCTTCAAGTTGTAGGAGTTTATCTTCTAATTCTCGACGTCGCCTTACCTCTCTTTGTAGATCCTTGCCAACTTCTCGTTGATGCTGGCTTTCTTTTTCAAGTTGCTTTAGGTGATCTTGAAGCGCTTCTATTACTCCCGGATGTGATGAGTTTTTGTCTCCGTTAGATTTCGGAGTATCTTTTGGTGTAGTGTTCGCGTTTTTGTGTGGCGTTCTGTCCTCTAGATCTGAATCATGGTCGTTGTCATGGTCATCCACCATGGTGATGGGATGACTTCCAGGTCCCCGGCAACGGCACCAATGTTCCGAGGGTTACCTGAAATTGGAGGTCGATCTCGGTCGAGATCTTCTGTGCTGGTCGGTGCCGACGTGTCCGGCTGGTGAGTTACGGCCGGAGCTGTGGTGTCCGACTTGTTGGCTGGCTACACTGCTGATCCTTGGTCACCAGAGGGTGGGGGGTACCTGCAAGAGACTCCGATGCTTAAGTTAGCATGGGTATTAAACAGGTTTTTTGTAGAATCAGAGTATGAGTTATACCTGGGTGCTCCAGTGTATTTATAGTAGTTGTAGAGTGACCTTTTTAGATAAGATAAGTTAGTTATCTTATCTTATCTTATCTTTCGGTGAGGTCAGCTTATCTTCAATGGAACCGCCCTTATCTCTATAGGCTTTGGGCTGCCTTTGGATTTGGGTCGTATTCCTTGAGTTGGGCCCCTTTTTTGGGCTTTCCAGTCGGTTTGGCCGAGCTCTTTTAGAAAGAGGTCGGATAGTCTGACCTGAAGAGGTCGGTCGCTTTGTCGCCAATCATCACAGGTCGGATAGCTCGACCCAGGGTATGAATAACGCCCTTGCTCTTCTTGTTCCTTAAGCAATTTGCAGAGCATGCTATTTTGATTTTGCTGTTCTTCCTTTAGTTGATCCACAGTTTCTTGCAACTTGATGACAGATGCTTCTAGGCGCTCCCAGTATTCAATTTGAGGGATTTCCGGGAGGAACTCTTGTGCTCTCCTCTTGATGGGGTCGTCTTGCACTTGTTGTCATTCCATTGACTTTTTGGTGATTGGTTGCTCAAATGAGATATACTCATCTACTCCCATCTTTACCCCAGCATCTTTACATAGCATAGAGATTAAGCTTGGATAAGCCAATTTGGCATCTTTGGAGTTCTTGTTTACAATTGTGTAAAGCTCACAAGCAATCAGCTGATGAACTTCCACTTCTTTTCCCAACATAATGTAATGAATCATTACTGCTCTTTTGAGGGTGACTTCAGAGCAGTTGCTAGTGGGCAGTATAGAATGCCCAATGAAATCCAGCCAGCGTCTAGCGACTGGTTTGAGATCTCCTCTCTTTAGTTGATTTGGTTCTGGAGAGGCATATGTCCTCTATAATTTTGTCCAAGCTCTTGTTTGGTCTCATCATTCTCCTATTAAAGGAGTCTGGGTCATCTTGCAGTTGAGGCAGCTTGAAGATCTCCCTTATTTTATCAGGGTGGGTGTGAACAATCTTCCCTCTGACTAGAGTTCGATAGTCATAGAATGCGGTTCCAGCTATTCTCTGCCTGTTTGTCTGCCACAGATTAGAGTAGAATTCCTGAACCATGTTTCTTCCCACCTTTGTTTCAGGATTAGCTAGGACTTCCCAGCTCCTGTTTCGAATTTGCTCTTGGATCTCTGGATATTCGTCTTCTTTCAGATCGAATTTAACTTCCGGGATCACTGACGTTAAACCCATTATTTTGTAGTAATGGTCTGAATGTTCTTTGGTTAAGAACTTCCCTTGATTCCAAAGTGGTTTTGGAATATTCTCTTTCTTGCCTCTTGGGTTAGTTTGTTTTCCCTTAGGAGCCATGATCTAGGTGGGTATTGGCTTAGTGATCACGGATAAACACACTAAACTTACAGGTTTGCTTGTCCTCAAGCAAAAGAAAAAAAAGGAGAGGGATAGAGGGAGAGCCAAGTTCGAATTTGTGGATGTGGGGGGGGAGGCCGAACGAGGATTTAAAGGGAAAGGGTGGGTTTTCGAAAATCTTTTAAAAAGATATGATAGAAAATGTGATTTGGAAAAGATAAGTAAGATAGGAAAAGATGTAATTTAAAATTGAAAAGATATGAAAGTTATTTGAAAAAAAATAGATTTGTTTTAAAAATATTGTGAAGATTTGAAAAAGATATTGATGAGTTTGGAAAAATTTGAAAAAGATAGATTTGTTTTGAAAAAGATTTGAGAAGAGGTTGAAGAAGAATTGAGAAAGATTTAATTTTAGGATTAACATATTTAAAAAAAAAAATTTTTTGAAAAAAAGTTTGAAAAATGAAAGTATGGGAACATGTTTATGCAAGAAAAATGGATGGAAATATGAAATTTTGAAAAAAAATCAAGTTGGGAACAAAAACTTCCTCCCTTCCATAATCCTAACGTTAAACGCCCAACTTCTGCATGTTTTGGGCGTTTAACGCCCCTCTGTGGCCTCTTTTGGGCGTTTAACGCCCAGCTGCTGCTTCTGGCTGGCGTTAAACACCAGAATTCCTTTGTCACTGGGCGTTTTTTCTGAATGCCCAGGATGCTGCACGTATGGCATTAAACGCCCAGGATGGTACCCATTCTGGCGTTTAACACCCAAATATACCTCTTACTGGCGTTTTCTTGCCAGTGAGCTCCTTCTCCCTGTTTTGTATTCTGAATCCTTCTGTAACCCTGTGAACTTATGCAATTGATTCTTTACCTTGAAGATTATTTATATTAAACTTGTATAATTAAAAATAAATAAGCAAAAGTTTTGCTAATGGCTGGATTGCCTCCCATCAAGCGCTTCTTTATTGTCTTTAGCTGGACCTTGCTGAGCTTTTAATCTAGCCTCAACCTTGAGCACTCTTGCTCAACATTGCCTTCAAGATAATGCTTGATTCTCTGTCCATTAACAATGAACTTCTTATTAGAATCAATGTCTTGAAGCTCCACGTAGCCATATGGTGACACACTTGTAATCACATATGGTCCCCTCCACCGGGATTTCAATTTCCCGGGGAATAGCCTGAGCCTAGAGTTAAACAGCAGAACCTTCTGTCCTGGTTTAAAGACTTTGGATGACAGCTTTCTGTCATGCCACCTTTTTGCTTTCTCTTCGTAAAGCTTGGCATTTTCGAAAGCAGTGAGTCTGAATTCCTCTAGCTCATTTAGCTGGAGCAATCTTTTTTCTCCAGCTAATCTGGCATCAAAGTTTAGGAATCTGGTTGCCCAGTAGACCTTACGCTCCAGTTCCACGGGCAGATCACAGGCCTTACCATACACAAGCTGGTATGGAGAGGTCCCTATAGGAGTCTTGAATGCTGTTCTGTAAGCCCACAAAGCATCATTCAAGCTTCTCGCCCAGTCCTGTCTACGGGTACTTACAGTCCATTCCAGGATTCTTTTTAGTTCTCTATTAGAGACTTCAGCTTGCCCGTTTGTCTGTGCATGATATGGAGTTGCCACCTTGTGGCTAATTCCATACCGGACCATAGCAGAGTAAAGCTGTTTGTTGCAGAAATGAGTGCCCCCATCACTAATTAGTGCTCTAGGGACACCAAACCTGCTGAAGATGTGTTTCTGGAGGAACTTCAGCACTGTCTTAGTATCATTAGTGGGTGTGGCAATGGCCTCTACCCATTTGGATACATAGTCGAGTGCCACCAGAATATAAGTGTTTGAGTATGATGGTGGGAAAGGCCCCATGAAGTCAATACCCCATACATCAAACAACTCAATTTCCAGGATTCCTTGTTGAGGCATGGCGTAACCATGAGGCAGATTACCAGCTCTCTGGTAACTTTCACACTTACGTACAAACTCTCGGGAATCTCTATAGAGTGTAGGCCAGTAGAAGCCACATTGGAGGACCTTGGTGGCTGTTTGCTCACCTCCAAAATGGCCTCCATATTGTGACCCATGGCAATGCCATAAGATCTTTTGTGCTTCTTCTCTAGGCACACACCTACGAATTATTCCGTCTGTACATCTCTTGAAGAGATAGGGTTCATCCCACAAGTAGTACTTTACATCAGTAATTAATTTTTTCTTTTGTTGCTTGCTGTACTTCTTGGGTATGAATCTTGCAGCTTTATAGTTTGCAATGTCTGCAAACCATGGTGTTTCCTGAATGCCGAACAAATGCTCATCTGGAAAGGTTTCAGAGATCTCAATAGAGGGAAAGGACGCCCCTTCTACTGGTTCTATCCGGGACAGATGATCAGCCACTTGGTTTTCTGTCCCTTTTCTGTCTCTTATTTCTATATCAAACTCTTGCAGAAGCAACACCCATCTTATGAGCCTGGGTTTTGAATCCTGCTTTGTAAGTAGATATTTAAGAACAGCATGGTCAGTGTACACAATCACTTTTGATCCTACTAAGTATGATCTAAACTTGTCAATGGCATAAACCACTGCAAGCAATTCTTTTTCTATAGTTGTGTAATTTTTCTGGGCATCATTTAAAACACGGCTAGCATAATAAATGACATGCAGAAGCTTGTCATGCCTCTGCCCCAATACTGCACCAATGGCATGGTCACTGGCATCACACATTAGTTCGAATGGTAATGTCCAGTCTGGTGCAGAAATAACTGGTGCTGTGACCAGCTTAGCTTTTAGAGTTTCAAAGGCCTGCAGACACTCTGTGCCAAACACAAATGGCGTGTCAGTAGCTAGCAAGTTGCTTAGAGGTTTTGCAATTTTTAAAAAATCCTTTATAAACCTCCTATAGAATCCTGCATGCCCCAGAAAGCTTCTGATTGCCTTAACATTGGCAGGTGGTGGTAATTTTTCAATTACCTCTACCTTAGCTTGATCCACCTCTATTCCCTTGTTCAAAATTTTGTGCCGAAGGACAATTCCTTCAGTCACCATAAAGTGACATTTTTCCCAGTTTAAAACCAGGTTAGTCTCTTGGCATCTTTTCAGAACCAGTGTCAGGTGATCTAGACATGATCTGAATGAGTCTCCATATACTGAGAAGTCATCCATGAAGACTTCCAGAAATTTTTCCACCATATCAGAGAAAATAGAGAGCATGCATCTCTGAAAGGTTGCAGGTGCATTACACAGCCCAAATGGCATCCTTCTGTAGGCAAATACTCCAGATGGACATGTGAATGCTGTTTTCTCTTGATCCTGGGGATCTACTGCAATTTGGTTGTAGCCTGAATAGCCATCCAAAAAGCAGTAATAATCATGACCTGCTAGTCTTTCTAGCATCTGGTCTATGAATGGTAAAGGAAAATGATCCTTTCTGGTGGCTGTATTGAGCCTTCTGTAATCAATACACATGCGCCACCCTGTAACTGTTCTTGTAGGAACCAGTTCATTTTTTTCATTATGAACCACTGTCATGCCTCCCTTTTTGGGGACAACTTGGACAGGGCTCACCCAGGGACTATCAGAAATGGGATGAATAATCCCAGCCTCCAGTAACTTGGTGACCTCTTTCTGCACCACCTCCTTCATGGCTGGATTTAGTTGCCTCTGTGGTTGAACCACTGGCTTAGCATCATCCTCCAATAGGATCTTGTGCATGCATCTAGCTGGGCTTTGCCCTTAAGGTCACTTATGGACCATCCAAGAGCTGTCTTGTGTGTCCTTAGCACTTGAAGTAGTGCTTCCTCTTCCTATGGATTTAAAGCAGAGCTTATGATCACTGGAAAAGTGTCACCTTCTCCCAGAAATGCATATTTCAGGGATGGTAGTAGTGGTTTGAGCTCGGGTTTAGGAGGTTTTTCCTCTTCCTGAGGAATTTCCAGAGGCTCTTTTATTTCCTCTGAATCCTCCAGATCAGGCTGAGCATATTTAAAGATGTCTTCTAGCTCTGATTTGAGACTCTTAGCCACGTTGATCTCCTCTACCAAAGAGTCAATCAGATCAACTTTCATGCAGTCTTTTGGTGTGTCTGGATGCTGCATGGCTTTGACAGCATTTAACTTGAACTCATCCTCATTGACTCTCAGGGTTACTTCCCCATTTTGGACATCAATGAGAGTTCGTCCAGTTGCTAGGAAAGGTCTTCCTAGAATGAGAGTAGCACTCTTGTGCTCCTCCATTTTCAGCACTACAAAGTCAGTGGGAAAGGCGAATGGCCCGACTCTGACAATTCTGTCTTTAATCACGCCTGATGGGTATTTAATGGAGCCATCAGCAAGTTGGAGACATATTCGAGTTGGTTTGACTTCTTCAAGTAAACCAAGCTTTCTGATAGTGGATGCAGGTATTAGGTTGATGCTTACCCCAAGATCACATAAAGCTGTCTTGGTGCAATTACCCTCTAATATGCATGGTATCATAAAGCTCCCGGGATCTTTAAGCTTTTCTGGGAAGCTTTTCAGAATGACTGCACTGCATTCTTCAGTGAGGAGAACTCTTTCAGTTTCTCTCCAATCCTTCTTATGACTCAAGATCTCTTTCATGAACTTGGCATAAGAGGGTATTTGCTCAAGTGCCTCTACAAACGAAATCTTTATTTCAAGAGTCCTGAGATAGTCTGCAAAGCGGGCAAATTGCTTATCCTGCTCCTCTTGGCGGAGTTTTTGAGGATAAGGCATCTTGGCTTTGTATTCCTCAACCTTGGTTGCTTCTGGTTTATTTCCTACAGAGGTGGTTGGAGAAGCCTTTTTAGAGGGGTTGTTATCAGCACTTGTGTGTGTCTGATCTCTCACTGGCGTTTGAATGCCAGGGTTGGAAGCTTGATTGGCGTTGGACGCCAACTTCTTACCTGTTTCTGGCATTTGAACGCCAGAACTGAGCTTCCATTGGGCGTTTGACGCCAGCTCCTTGCCTGTTTCTAGCGTTTGAATGCCAGAACTGTGCGTGGGTTGGGCGTTTAACGCCAGCTTTGCATCCTTTTCTGGCGTTTGAACGCCAAAGTTATTCCTCTCTGGGCTCTTACTGTCCTCAGAGGGATTTTGGATAGTATTATGCTCATCCTCTGTCAGTTGTTCTTTTCTCGGCTTTCTGCTACTCTGAAGTGAGGTATTTAATATTTTCCCACTTCTTAATTGAACTGCCTGGCACTCTTCTGTTATCTGCTTTGATAACTGCTGTTTTGTCTGATTCAACTGTGCTTCCATATTTTTATTAGGATTTTTAGTGTCTTGTAGCATCTCCTTGAATTCTGCTAGCTGTTTTGTTAAAAAATTGTTGATTGAGTTCAGCAACTTGTTCTGGAGGACCAAGTTCAGTAGATACTGCTTTGGCTTCTTCTTTTATGGAGGACCCACTACTTATGTACAGATGCTGATTTCTAGCAACTATATCAATAAGCTCTTGAGCCTCTTCAATAGTTTTTCTTATGTGTATAGATTCGCCAGCTGAGTGGTCTAGAGATATCTGAGCTCTTTCTGTAAGCCCATAGTAGAAGATGTCTAATTGCACCCACTCTGAAAACATTTCAGAAGGGCATTTTCTTAGCATCCCTCTGTATCTCTCCCAGGAATTATAAAGGGATTCATCATCCTCTTGTTTAAAGCCTTGGATGTCCAGCCTTAGCTGTGTCATCCTTTTTGGAGGCAAATATTGATTCAGGAATTTGTCTGATAACTGTTTCCATGTTCTTATGCTTGCTGTGGGTTGGTTGCTTAACCACCTTTTAGCTTGATCTTTTACAGCAAACGGAAATAGTAACACCTTTTATACATCCTGATCTACCTCCTTGTCACGTACTGTGTCAGCAATTTGCAAGAATTGTGCCAGAAACTCAGTAGGTTCTTCCTGTGGAAGACCGGAATACTGGCAGTTTTGCTGCACCATGACAATGAGCTGAGGATTTAGCTCAAAACTGCCTGCTTTGATGGAGGGTATACAGATACTACTCCCATATGCAGCAGTAGTGGGGTTAGCATATGACCCCAGAGTCCTTCTGGACTGTTCATTTCCACTTAGATCCATGACGGAGAAAGGGAGATAATGTAAATTGCAAGTAAAACATATTTTTATTTTTTTTTGTTTTATTTAAAAATAACCAAAAAAGATATGAAATAAAGTAAAATAATTAGAAGATAAAATATAGATTTCAAAAATTAAAAGAAAAAGAAAATAAAAAGAAATTTGAATGTTGAATTGACTAGTTAATTGAAAAGATTTGAAAATTTTTGAATATGATTTTCGAAAAAGATTTGAATTTTGAATTTTTAAAACTAAGATAAGATAAAATAGAAATTTTAAAATAAAAATCTGAATTTTTAAAGGAAAATTTCGAAAATTAATTGAAATAAAGAGAAAAGATATTTTTGAATTTAATGAAGAAAGAGAAAAACACACAAAAGACACAAGACTTAAAATTTTTTAGATCTAATGCTCCTTGTTTTTCGAAAATTTTGGAGGGAAAACACCAAGGAACACCAAACTAAAAAATTTTAAGATCAAGATACAAAGAAGACTCAAGAACACCTTGAAGACTCACAAGAACAACAAGAATAAAATTCAAAGACTCAAGAACATGAAAAGAATACTGTTCATACCCTGGGTCGAGATGTCCAAACCGGGATGTTTAGTAGCAAAGCGACTGACCTCTTTAGGTCAAGCGGACCGACTTCTTTACGAAGAACAAGGCCAAACCGACAGGAAAGCCCAAAGAAGGGTCCAACTCAAGGAATACGACCCAAATCCAAGGGCAGTCCAAGCCTATAGAGATAAGGGCGGTTCCATGGAAGATAAGCTGACCTCACCCAAAGATAAGATAAGATAAGATAACTAACTTATCTTATCTAAAAAGGTCACTCCACACCATTATAAATACACTTGAGCACCCAGGTATAACTTATACTCTGATTCTACTAAAAACCTGTTTAATACCCATGCTAACTTAAGCATCGGAGTCTCTTGCAGGTACCCCCCACCCTCCGGTGACGAAGGATCAGCAGTGCAGCCAGCCAACAAGTCGGACACCACCGCTCCGGCCGCCACTCACCGGCCGGACACGTCGGCACCGACCAGTACAGAAGATCTCGACCGAGATCGACCTCTAGTTTCAGGTAACCCTCAGAACATTGGCGCCGTTGCCGGGGAACCTGGAAGTCATCCCAACACCATGGCGGGCGGTCATGACAATGACCACGATTCAGATCTGGAAAACAGAACACCCCACAAGAACGCGGACGCTACGCTAAAAGATACTCTGGAATCCAACAGGGACAAAGACTCATCAAATCCGGGGGTAATAGAAGTACTTTAAGACTGTTTAAAGCAACTTGAAAAAGAAACCCAACAACAACGAGAGGTCGGAAAGGATCTACAAAGAGAGGTACGGCGGCGTCGAGAATTGGAAGATAAACTACTACAATTAGAAGCCGATCTCAAATTAAAAGTTCCTCGGACCACTCCTGAGGAAAATTCATGCAAAGAGCGAGATCCATTCACCAGGGAAATTATGAAAACCAAAATTTCGAAAGACTTCAAACTCCCGGATATGACTTTGTATGATGGCACCACAGATCCCAACCATCATCTCAGCAATTTCAGAAGCAGAATGTACCTCACCGACGCCTCAGATGCCATTCGCTGCAAAGCTTTTCCAACAACTCTCACAAAGACAGCAATCAGATGGTTCGACAACCTACCTCCAAAGTCCATCTCAAACTTTGACGACCTGGCCAAAAAGTTCCTAGCAAGATTCTCCATCCAGAAAGATAAGGCCAAGCATGCCCCCAGTTTACTGGGGATCAAGCAAGGAGATCGGGAGAGCCTCCGCAACTACATAGAACATGGAATGATTCAACAAAATATGCATGGACATACAAAGCCTGCCAACAGAGGCCGCCATCATGGGACTTATTAATGGCCTACGAGAAGGAGCTTTTAGCCAATCTATATCAAAGAAGTACCCTACCTCCTTAGACGAAGTGCAGGAGCGAGCAGAAAAATACATCAACATGGAAGAAAACGCTCGGTTGGGAGAAAACTCAAAATCTGAGGTCCCCTGCCGAGATAAAGACAAGGAATCCAAAAGGAAAGAACATCGACAAGGGGAGAAAATCAAAAAATACCACAATTACACCCCTCTCAGGGCATCCCTAGTCGACGTATACAAAGAAGTCTGCCATACTGAGAAAATACCCCCAGCTCGGCCACTCAAAGGCAAAAGAGGAGGAGGATACCAGAATGAATATTGTGAATATCATCGAGTGTGAGGCCACTCCACCAACGAGTGCTTCGATTTAAAGAACATCATTGAAAAATTGGTGAGAGAAGGAAAACTAGATCAGTTTCTGGCCACCCGAGATGATGACCAAAGAAAGAGACGAAGGGACGAAGATATCAGACGAACCGCGCGATCACCTCGTACACCGGAAAGACACGTCCACATGATACACGGCGGATTCACGGGGGGAGGAATCTCCAAATCATCTCGCAAAAGATATCTCAAAGAAGTATATCATGTCGAGGGAAAGGAGGAAGCACCCGACATCCCTGCAATCACATTCACTAAAGAGGACGCATCTGGTATCATCTCGGGACACGACGACCCCATGGTCATCACCATCATACTGGCAAACGCCAATCTCCGCCGCATATTAATAGACCAAGGGAGCTCCGCCGACATCTTATTCAAAACTGCCTTCGACAAGCTCGGCCTAGAAGACAAGGAGCTTAGGGCATACCCGAACAGTCTGTTCGGACTAGGAGATACCCCGGTACAACCACTGGGATACGTATCACTACATACAACCTTTGGAAAAGGGAACCAATCCAGGACACTCAAAATAGACTACATTGTGGTCGACGTGAGTTCAGCCTACAATGCTCTGATAGGTCAGACAACACTAAATCAACTCGGCGCAATAGTCTCGACTCCACACCTATGCATGAAATTCCCAATTACAGAGGGGATAGCCACAGTAAAAGCAGATCAAAAGATGGCACGCCGCTGTTATAACAAAAGTCTAAACCTTAGAGACAAAGGAGAAGAGTTTCATACAATTGAGCTTGGCAGAATTCAGAGACGAGAAGAACTCCGTCCGAAGCCAGAAGGTGAGATAGAGAAGGTTCAGATCGGAGACACCTCGGACAAAATGACTAATATCGGCACGATCCTGAAAGGAGACTCAAAAGAATTACTGGTACAATTCTTACGAGATAATGTCGATCTCTTCACATAGAAAGCCGCAGACATGCCAGGCATAGACCCCAAGCTAATGTGCCACAAGTTGGCGGTCTATCCAGGATCTCGGCCGGTACAGCAGAGACGAAGAAAACTTAGGCCAGAGCGATCCCAAGCTGTGGAAGAACAGGTACAAGCATTACTGGAGGCAGGATTCATAAGAGAAGTCAAGTACCCACTATGGCTAGCCAACGTCGTCTTGGTGAGAAAATCAAATGGGAAGTGGTGAATGTGCACCGATTACACCGATCTCAACAAAGCCTGCCCAAAAGATCCTTACCCACTCCAAGTATCGACGCTCTGGTAGATGCTTCCTCCGGATATAGATACCTCTCGTTTATGGACGCATACTCGGGATACAACCAAATCCCCATGTATCCACCAGATCAAGAAAAGACCTCGTTTTTAACGCCAAAAGCGAATTACTACTACATTGTGATGCCTTTCGGTCTAAAAAATGCGGGAGCTACTTATCAAAGACTAATGAATAAAGTCTTCTCAGATCACATCGGAAAAATCATGGAAGTCTATGTGGACGATATGTTGATAAAGACACAAAGCGAAGAGACATTATTGTCCGACCTGACTCAAGTGTTCGACACTATAAGGAAGCATGACATGCGACTCAATCTTGCAAAATACACCTTTGCAGTAGAAGCGGGTAAATTCTTAGGTTTCATGCTCATACAAAGAGGAATTGAAGCAAATTCGGATAAATGTCAAGCCATACTCAACATGAAGAGCCCAACCTGTGTCAAAGAAGTACAACAAATCAACGGGAGATTGGCTGCCCTATCCAGGTTCTTAGCAGGATCAGCGATAAGATCTCTCCCCTTATATGCTACTTTAAGGAAGGGAAAGCAGTTCGAATGGACAACAGAATGTGAACAAGCCTTCCAAGACTTCAAGGAATTCTTAGTACGGCCACCTATCCTATCTCGACCACGAGAAGGAGAACCGCTCATATTATATCTCGCAGTAGGAAGCCGGGCAATAGCCTCAGCACTAGTCAGAGAAGATGAAAGTGGGCAACGACCCGTCTACTTCATTAGTAAAGCGCTACAGGGATCCGAGTTGAACTACCAGAA
Organism: Arachis ipaensis; assembly: GCF_059453495.1. Classification (NCBI taxonomy): domain Eukaryota; kingdom Viridiplantae; phylum Streptophyta; class Magnoliopsida; order Fabales; family Fabaceae; genus Arachis; species Arachis ipaensis. The sequence goes on from NC_142444.1 coordinate 141,524,229, forward strand.
AATAGAAAAGTTTGCCTATACTCTCATTCTAGCATCTCGACGACTTCGCTCGTACTTCCAGGCTCACACCATTAAGGTTCGAACTAACCAGCCCATAAAAGGAATATTGCAGAAAACAGATTTAGCAGGCAGAATTTTACAATGGGCAGTCGAGTTATCCGAGTTTGACCTCCAATATGAAGCTCGGACGGCTATCAAATCACAGTATCTGGCTGACTTCATCGCAGAATTCACAGATTCCCTAGAAATCCCCACAGAATGGAATCTCTATGTGGATGGTTCTTCAAATAAGACTGGAAGCGGCACAGGTGTGATAATAGAAAGCAACCAAGGAACCCAAGTTGAGCTCTCCCTCAAGTTTGGGTTCCCAGCCTCAAACAACCAGGCGGAATATGAAGTGTTATTAGCTGGTTTGACGCCAGCTAAAGAGGTTGGAGCCCAAAAACTCAACATTTACAGTGATTCACAAGTAGTCACCTCACAGATAACAGGGAGCTACCAAGCCAAAGATCCCACTATGAAAAAATATTTGGATAAAACCAAGGAACAGCTCGGACAACTCGGGGAATATAAGATCTGCCACATACCCCGCGAACAAAATGCCCGAGCTGATGCACTCTCGAAAATAGCCAGCACCAAACCAGGGGGCAACAATAGAAGCCTCATCCAGGAAATGCTACAGAACCCATCAATCTCGGAAGAGAAAAAAGTCCTAACCATAACAAGTCAAGACCAAGGATGGATGACCCCCATAATTAACTATCTCAAAGCAGAAACATCCCCCACAGAAGAAAAGGAGGCAAAGAGGTTAAAAAGGGAGGCACAGTACTACACTATCATAAACAACATCCTATACAAAAGAGGGATCTCAATACCTTTACTAAAATACGTGCCGACCTCCAACACAAGGGAAGTGCTAGAAGAAGTACACGGCGGTATTTACGGCAATCATTTCGGAGCACGAGCTCTCGCCAAAAAAGTGCTCCGGGCGGGATTTTATTGGCCAACTCTACAGAAAGAAGCTACAGAATATGTAAAGACATGTACACCATGTCAGAAACATGCCAACTTTCACATCGCCCCGCCAGAAGAGCTCATCAGTGTAACTTCGCCTTGGCCGTTTGCAAAATAGGGACTTGATCTTCTCGGACCCTTCCCCCAGGGATCAGGACAAGTTAAATTCCTCATATTAGGGGTAGACTATTTCACAAAGTGGATCGATGTAGAGCCCCTAGCCAACGCCACTGCTCAAAGATGCCGGAAATTCCTATATAGAAACATTGTCACAAGGTTCGGGGTTCCACACTCCATCACCACAGATAATGGCACTCAATTCACAGATGCAGGCTTCAGAAAATTAGTAGCCGACTTGAACATAAAGCACCAGTACACCTCCGTTGAACATCCACAAGCCAATGGGCAGGCCGAAGCTGCCAACAAAGTCATATTGGCCGGATTAAAACAGAGATTACAAGATGCAAAGGGAGCTTGGGCAGAAGAGCTTCCACAAGTTCTATGGGCATATCGAACGACGCCACATTCCACCACAAAGGAATCCCCCTTCCGGTTAGCATATGGAATAGAAGCAATGATCCCAGTAGAGATTGAGGAAGGATCACCAAGGGTGGTTCATTACAATGAGGGAGCAAACTCCCAACTTCAGAGGGAAGAGCTCGACCTACTACCTGAAATCCAAGAAAGAGCTCGGATCAGGGAAGAAGCACTAAAACGTCGAATGGCTTCCAGATATAATCAAAGGGTAGTACCGAGAAATTTCCCAGAGAATGATCTCATCCTAATCCAAAATGATATTGGAACAACTCGACCAGGAGAAGGAAAGTTGGCAGCAAACTGGAAAGGACCCTACCGAGTTGTAGAAGTACTTGGGAAGGGCTACTACGGACTGTCCGAACTTGATGGACGAGAGCTTCCCAGATCATAGCACGCCTGCAACCTAAGAAGGTACTACAGCTAGAAAAGGTAAAAGATCTCATTATTGGATGCACTCTTTTTCCTGAAAAGGTTTTCTAATGAGGCACCAAGTTGAGACTCAGACACTATCCGACTTAAAGGGATGAAAAATTCCCACATGTATATATTTGCACTTTCCTTTGAAAAAAATATATTTTAGATATTCTACAAGTTTTCAAGACGCATTAATCTGAAGCATTCATCATCCGATTATAAAGCAACAGATCGGCAGAAAGTGAAAAACAATTTCACTGCACGATCACGATAAAGATAACCGTCCGATAAAGGTGAAAACGCGATTCACCTAAAGGACGATCTAGAGATAGCAACCACCTTCTACAAATCGGCAAAGATGAACACAGAATAATGTAAGAAGTTATCGAAAGTGATCCGGAAAAAGAACCTGACGAGGTCTTATGGATTGCTAAATAATAACTTAAAGACTGGCCAACGTTAAGAAGTCGGACCAAGTCAACCCAAGTTATAAGTAAACCCTGGAAAGAGGTCTGGCCAACCCTATTAAAGAGGATTACTTTAACTTAGAAGGGCCCGACATGACAAAGTCAGCCCAAAATGAAAAAGTTATAAAAGTAGTCCCTGAAAGAGACCTGACAAAGGTCCAAAAAAGAGGACTACAAAAATAACTTAGAAGAGATCGACATAACGAAGTCGGTCTCCTACAACAAAAAAGTTATAAAAGTAGTCCCTGAAAGAGACCTGACAAAGGTCCAAAAAAGAGGACTACAAAAATAACTTAGAAGAGATCGACATAACAAAGTCGGTCTCCTACAACAAACAAGTTATAAAAGTTATCCCTGAAAGAGATCTAACCAAGATCCAAGAAAGAGGATTACAAAAATAACTTAGAAGAGATCGACATAATGAAGTCAGTCTCCTACAACAAACAAGTTATAAAATTAATCCCTGAAAGAGATCTGACAAAGATCCAAGAAAGAGGATTTCAAAAATAACTTAGAAGAGATCGACATAACAAAGTCGGTCTCCTACAACAAACAAGTTATAAAAGTAATCCCTGAAAGAGACCCGACCAAGGTCCAAAAAAGAGGATTACTAAAAATAACTGAGAAAAGATCGACATGACGACGTCGGTCAACTACAAAATAACGTGGAAAAGGACAACGTAAGAGAAGTCGAACATGGATTGCTAATTGGATCCATGCATCTACGACCTCCAAGTACCAAGAAGTTCAAAGAGGCTGAGCAACAAGGCTTCAACATTCTCAAAACACATAAAGAAGCTAAGACAGGTGCAAGCAAGCATGACATAAAATAACAAGCTTCATGGTCAGACCCAAAAACTTAGAAGCTACTCGTTGTGTTTTTCAAAATAATGAGTTGCTAAACAAGCAACCAGAAAGAGTGTCAGCAAAAGTATACCAACTACGAAATAAAGAGTTTAAAAGCCCACAAGTCGGGCCAACTACACAAATATCCAAAATAAATCAGCTAAAGATTAGAAGACTTTTTAGCAGCATTAGTCTGAAGAGAATGAGGGCGAGCCTGGAGAGGAACAGCATCCACAGTACCATCATCCCGGTTTAAGATCTGGCAGTCAGGATCAGAAGCCGGAGGGCCGACCTTAGCAAGAGGAACGGTAGTAGTTGACACCTTGGCAGAAGGCACAGGGCAAGGCTCGACATTATCATCATCCTGGTCATCAGGGACAATCTTACCATCCCTCACAACATTATCCAGGCTGAAGAGAGTAAGATCGGCCTCGGGAGCAATAATCCGGACCTGCTCTTTCAGGTTCTCATAGGCAGCTGTTACGCTACCAACAAGATGACCCTGGAGCTCAGAGTAATCAGCTTGGGCGTTCTCCAACTCCTCCTTCAGACGCATTCCCTCCCGATAGGATGTGACATAGCTGTCTTTATGCCTCAGTGCCGTGTCCTCGGCCAGCCTCATACAAGCCACCAAAGAGAGGGAACTCGCCTTCTCGTTCTCCAGATCCTTCTCCAACTTGGCTACCTTTACTTCAAGCTCCTCCTTCAGGCCCTTCATCCGATCAAACTCCTGTTTAGCCTCCTCCATAAAGGCTTTGGTGGCATGGAGAGGAAGATTTTGAGCAGTCCGGTATAAGGCAGCCCCCATATACGCCATTCTAACACTACTTCGAGTTATAAAGTCCAGATGGCGAAGGAGCGACACATCGTCCATAGGAAGGGCACCGTAGGGACCGATTTGCTGATCCACAAATTCAATTGCATTAAAGTCAGGAGCATCAAGGTTGAAAGGCTCAGCTGTTTTTTGTTTCTTGTTGGGAGGAGCACCAGAACTAGAGGCAGAAGTCGGTGGAGGGTCAGCCAGACGAACTCGAGGAGTGGGGATCACTTTCCTCGGCCCAGGAGAACTCGGCACGGGCGGCCTCACTTGCACCTGGGAAGATCCCTCCCCGGCCGCCTTGGCCGAGATGTTTTGAGCAGCAGTCGCTTTCTTTGCCCTTTTGAAGGCCTTCATGGACTCATTATTTTTTGACATCTTTGCAAATATAAAATTAGCCACAGTAAAGGGTTACAATCACAAGATGAGGAAGTCAAACTAAGAAACAAGTCAGGCAAATACCCAAAATAGCCCGAACCAGGGATGGGTCATTCAAAAACCTTTTTGTATCAAGATGGGGTGGTTCTCCCCATAAATCCTCAAGAACAACAACAAAGGCACGCTCAACATCGTCAAGCATCTCCCAGGTATAGCGAGACACTCTCACATCCTTTTGCCACTCTAGAGGGAAAGAAGGCTCATCATTTTCATCAAGAAAAAAAGGGCGGGCCCCCTCGACAGTAAGAACTTTAAAGAAGTAATTCTTGAAATTCTTAAAGGACTCATCATACATAGCAAACACTTTATAGCCCTGGGCAGACCTGAAAAAAACCCAGGAAGCTTTCTTTTTTGAAGAGCCACAGGCTTGGCGGAAACAAACAGATAAAGGAAGAGAGTCTGAGAAGGTGTTACACCTAACTCTTAGCAAAGTAGCTGAAAAATTTTGATAAAACCCCAGGAATTCGGGTGAAGCTGGGATGGGGCAATATTACACGACCACAACAGGTCGGTCTCAAAAGCAGTAAAAGGAAAAGTAATGTCCAGTTGACTGAAGAAATATTCATAGGCATAGAAGAAGGGACGCTCCCCCTCGATGGAGGTCGGAAAACAAACCCTCTCATCAGAATCAGGAGCAACAAGCTCATAATCCCTCTCCCAGGCACTGTTACCACAAATCCTATGACGCTTCCTCAGCTCTATGCAAAATTCAGCATCCACAACAGAAACACACATCAAGACAAGGGAGTCCAGCCAATCAGACATCCCCTTGGGAACTCTGGAAGACATCTCTACAATGTTATTGCGAAAAGACATGAGGCCGACTAATCCTACAATAAGAAAAAGAGATGGGATTACTAAAAATATCTCGGGCGAGCGATAAAACAACTCGATCAAAACGATATAGGCGAACAAACAGAAAAGAAAAAACCCCAAGACTCAAACCAAAGTCTTGGGGCATCCTTTGGAGGCAGTAACAAAGCAAGGTTTTCAGGAAAAATCTATAGCTCGCACCCCAGCACCTCTCAAACAAGAAAAGAAAAACCGCAAACAGCAAGCATTTTTCATCAAAGCAAAACACAAAAAGTCATCAAAATCATTGCCTCACGGTCTACCAGCAAAAGAGCATGCATCCCCAAACGTCAAGGCACGCCAAGTAGAAACCATCAAAGGCGCAACCTTTTTTCAGAATCAGACAAAAAAGCAATCTTCAAACAAAGCGAGGAAAAGATGTAGATTTTCTGTGTATTGGTATCAGACAGAAACAACAGAACATGCAAAAGCCCTAAAAAGCATTAAGCAACAGGAAAGGCAAAAAGGATCATGCAGAAGATGACGAAATTCCTAGAACACACATTTCAACAACAATTAGGCGTGACAAAAACAGAAAGATCCAAACTTTCTCTAAAGCAAAATCAAAACTTCATCGCAAAGCCAAAGCAACGAAAGAAAAAGAAAATACGAATGGAACTAACCTGGAGAAGGAAGAAGCTTCAAGGGAAAAAGGAGACGTAAAAATGAAAGCTTCCCAGAAAATCGTTGAGCGACGCCGCAACGCAAGAAAAGCAGAAATGTGGGCGAAAGACAGAGAGCGGGAGAACAAAGGAAGAAATAACGAAGAAGTTACAAAAAGAGCGAAGAAGAGAAACCGTTTCTGGGTATTTCGAAAATCAAAATAAAGAGCCAAAGAAAAACGGGGCAATTAATACTAATTAATGAAAGTATTAAACCCTCACACGTTCCCAAAAGCGCTGATATAAAAGCGCGCGCTTTTAGAGGAAAACGTTCTACATTCAAAAGCCGCTACAAAGGAATCGACGAAATGCTTGAGTTCGGCTTCATTAGAGAAGGGCCGAAGTCAAGGACTCACCTCCAAAACAAAAGAAGACTAAGCTCAAGCAGGGGCACTGTTCATACCCTGGGTCGAGCTGTCCAAATCGGGATGTTCAGTAGCAAAGCGACTGACCTCTTTAGGTCAAGCGGACCGACTTCTTTACGACGAACTCGGCCAAATCGATAGGAAAGCCCAAAGAAGGGTCCAACTCAAGGAATACGACCCAAATCCAAGGGCAGTCCAAGCCTATAGAGATAAGGGGGGTTCCATGGAAGATAAGCTGACCTCACCCAAAGATAAGATAAGATAAGATAACTAACTTATCTTATCTAAAAAGGTCACTCCACACCATTATAAATACACTGGAGTACCTAGATATAACTCATACTCTGATTCTCTTGCAAGTACCCCCACCCTCCGGTGATGAAGGATCAGCAGTGCAGCCAGCCAACAAGTCGGACACCACCACTCCGGCCGCCACTCACCGGCCGGACACGTCGGCACCGACCAGTACAGAAGATCTCGACCGAGATCGACCTCCAGTTTCAGGTAACCCTCGGAACAAACACCAAACTTAAAACTTTTAAGAAAACTAAAAATAAATTTTCGAAAATTAAAGAAAAACAACAAGAGAACACCAAACTTAAAAGTTTGGCACAAGATTTAATCAAAGAAAAATTATTTTTGAAAAATTTTTTAAAAGGGAGATACTCAATTACCAAGAACATAAGCACAACGCTCTAGCCAATTGAGCTATAAATTTAAAGTGTTTAAAAAAATGTTTACTGTATAAAAATTTTACTAATAAAATTTTTTTTGAATACTGATAATTTGAAAACGCACAAGAAAAATAAGAAAAGACACAGGACAGGAAAAACTAAAGATCAAACAAGAAAAATAGCAAGAACAACTTGAAAATCAAGAAAGAACAATGAACACAAATTCGAAAATTTAAAGGAAAATAAAAACATGCAATTGAAACTAAACTTAAAATATGGAACTAAACTCAAATAGAAAAACTCTAAAGATAAATAAAAAAAATAATAAATTTTTGGAAAATTTTTGAAATGAAAATAAAAGACTCTTACCCAAAAGACAAAATTTTCCTAATCTAAGCAACAAGATGAACCGTCAGTTGTTCAAATTCGAAGAATCCCCGGCAACGGCGCCAAAAACTTGGTGCACGAATTATGAATCACACTTTTCACAACTCGTACCACTAACCAGCAAGTGCACTGGGTCGTCCAAGTAATACCTTACGTGTCTAAGGATCGATCCCACGGAGATTGTCGGCTTGAAGCAAGCTATGGTTATTTTGTAATTCTTAGTCAGGAAATCAATGATAAGAGTGATTATATTTATGAAGATTAAATAGCATAAATTAAATAATACTTGTTATGCAGTAGTGGAGAACAGATTGAGGTTTTGGAGATGCTCTGTCTTCTGAATCTCCGCTTTCCTACTGTCTTCTTTTTCACGTACACAAGACTCCTTCCATGGCAAGCTGTATGTTGGTGGATCACCGTTGTCAATGGCTACCATCCATTCTCTCAGTGAAAATGGTCCGAATGCGCTGTCACCGCACGACTAATCATCTGTCGGTTCTCACGCATGTTGGAATAGGACCCATTGATCCTTTTGCGTCTGTCACTACGCCCAGCACTCGTGAGTTTGAAGCTCGTCACAGTCATCCCATCCTAGATCCTACTCGGAATACCACAGACAAGGTTTAGACTTTCCGGATCTCAGGAATGGCTGCCAATAATTCTAGCCTATACCACGAAGACTCTGATCTCACGGATTCGAATGCTCTGTTGTCAGGAGATGCAATCAAACACGTGAACCAGAAATCAAAGAGATACATACTCTATCTAAGGTAGAACGGAAGTGGTTGTCAGGCACACGTTCATGGGTTGAGAATGGTGATGAGTGTCACAGATAATCACATTCATCAGGGTTAAGTGCGAGTGAATATCTTAGAACAGAGACAAGCGTGTTTGAATAGAAAACAGAAGTAATTGCATTAATTCATCGAGACACAGCAGAGCTCCTCACCCCCAATCATGGAGTTTAGAGACTCATGCTGTAGAGATACAATGTAAAACGTGAAAATGTCATAAGGTACAAAATAAATCTCTAAAAGTTATTTAAATACTAAACTAGTAACCTAGGTTTACAGAAACTGAGTAAACCATGATAGATAGTGCAGAAATCCACTTCCGGGGCCCACTTGGTGTGTGCTGGGGCTGAGACTTGAGCTTTACACGTGCCTAGGCTGTTTCTGGAGTTAAACGCCAGGTTGTAACCTGTTTTGGGCATTTAACTCCAACTTGTAACCTGTTTCTGGCGTTTAACGCCAGAATGCAACATGGAATTGGCGTTGAATGCCAGTTTACGTCGTTTATCCTTGAACAAAGTATGGACTATTATATATTGCTGGAACTCCCTGGATGTCTACTTTCCAACGCAATTGAGTGCACGCCATTTGGATTTCTGTAGCTCCAGAAAATTCATTTCGAGTGCAGGGAGGTCAGAATCCAACAGCATCTGCAGTCCTTTTTCAACCTCTGAATCAGATTTTTGCTCAGGTCCCTCAATTTCAGCCAGAAAATACCTGAAATCACAGAAGAACACACAAACTCATAGTAAAGTCTAGAAATGTAAATTTTGCATAAAAACTAATAAAAACATAGTAAAAACTCACTAAATCATACTAAAAACTACCTAAAAACAATGCCAAAAAGCGTATAAATCATCCGCTCATCAAATTGTCCGAACTCTAGGGGGTCGGGATGATCTTTCTCGGGCCCTGAGAGTCAGAAGTCGGTTTCTTCAGGAGCACCTGAGAATACCCTTCCCCCGAAGTCTTCGCCATCAAGTTTTGTGCAGCACTCGCCTTCTTGGCCTTCCAAAAGGCCTTCATGGAGTCAGAAGATTTCACCATCTCTAAAAAGGAAGCCAGGAAAACAAGTTACAATAATAAGAAGGGATAAATTCACAAACAATAGAAGAAAACTATCTGGAAGAAGTCAGACGCTACCTAGCTCGACACGGAGGAGGGAGGGATCTCCTAGAAATTTCTTTGTCTCCAGATGAAGAGGTTCCCCCTAGTGCTCCTCTAGAACACCCACAAAGGCCTGTTCTAATTCATCCAAACTCTCCCAAGAATACTTGGGAGCTGCTATATCTTTTTGCCAACATAAAAGAAAGGTTGGCTCGTCATTCTCATCTAAAAATAAAGGACGGGCATTCTCGACAGCTCGGACCTTAAAGTAATAGTTCTTAAAATCCCGAAAGGACTCATCAAACATAAAAAACACCTTTTTTCCCTAGGTAGCTCGGAATGAGATCCAAGAAGCCCTTTTTCTTGGCTACTCCAGGCTTGGTCAACACAAACAGGTAAAGGAAGAGGGATACGGTAGGACGAATACCCAGCTCCTGGCACAACAGTTGAAAAATCTTAATGAAGGCCCAAGAGTTCGGATGAAGCTAGGAAGGGACCACATTACAAGTCTATAAGAGGTCGGTCTCAAAAGCAGTAAAAGGGATGGTGATATTCAGATGACTAAAGAAATAGTCATAAGCATAGAAGAAGGGGCGTTCTCCCTGAGTTAAGGGAGGGAAACTAACCCTCTCCTCAGGATCGGGCGACAACAGTTCGTAATTCTTTTCATCGTCCCTATTGCTACAAATCCTATGGAACCTCCTAAGGCTCTCACAGTACTTTGGATCGGCCACAGTAACACACATCAGGACTATAGAGTCCAGTCGGCCATGCCAACAGGGATTTTGGTGGACATCTCGACAATATTCCTACGGGTAGACATATAGCAACTACACCTACAGGAAGAAAAAAGAAAAGAGGTCACTACCAAACAGCTCGGACAGTAAGAGAATGACAAAGAAACAATCAACAAAGTCTCAGATATGGCAGCAAAAGGGAACCCTAAGACTCACAAAGAACAGAGGATCAACACCAAAAGCCCAGGGGCACCCTTTGGAGTTAATAATAGAGCAGCACCTAGAAAAGGAAACGATGCAGTAATCAGAGCCCTGACCCTCTAAAACAAAAGAAAATACAAGAGAGTTTCAACCTAAGTACCAGCATTTCTTCAAACAGCAAAGATAAAAAGACTGTAACTATCAAAAAACAAGAGCACACAAGAATCGCCAAAGAAAGTTTCAACCTTTTTGAAGAGAAGTTCAACAAAATCAAAACTTTGTACGAAAGTAAAGCATGCAAGGATGAAAGCAATGAGAACGATGACAAATAAACCATGTAAAAAGAAAAGGTATGAAGTAAAGTACCAACCTGTGATGAAGAAGGAGTGAGGACGATGAGCAGTAAGCCACACCAAAGACAGTGAAAGCTCCAAAAATCCAAGAAAGGAATGACCTTGAGGACGAAAGGAAGGAAGCAGAAGAAGTGCACGAATGAATCCAAAAGCAAACTTCAGAAAAAGAAACGAGCGAGACAGAAGGGAGAAGGAAACTGAAACAGAGAGCAAAACCTCTTCTTTGATTTCAAACAAAGTGTAAAGAGGGAAAAGAAATGGCAAAACAAAAATGAAAGCCTAATCAATGGGCATTAAAGGCACGTGTGTATTCCCAAGAAAGTAACCCCTTCAAGAAACAAACGTGGCAAAGAAGCGAAAGCAAAAAACGCTTCACATTTAAACTCATCGTAAAACTCGCAAACAGAAGTACAGCTTGGACCAAGATGCTCGAGCACTACTTCCCCAAAGATATCAAAGCTCAGAAAGCATGACCTCATGGAAAGGTCCGAGCTCAAGCAAGGGCACTGTTCATACCCTGGGTCGAGCTAGGCGAGCCGAGTTGGATGAAGACAAAAATGACCGACCTCTTATAAAGATTGGTCGACATCGACCTCTTCCCAAAGAGTTCGGCCAAATTGCTATAAGGGCCCAAGTAGGCCCAAAGTAGAAGATCACAGCCCACCTAAAGGCGGTTGGCCAAATATAAGGGGACTCACCCACAAAAGATAAGATAAGATAACTAACTTATCTCAAGGGAGGTCACTCCACACTACTATAAATACACTGGAGCACCCAGGTATAACTCATACTCTGATTCTACACAAAAAACCTGCTCAAAGCCCATGCTAACTTAAGCATCGGAGTCTCTTGCAGGTACCACCACCCTCCGGTGATCAAGGATCAGTAACATCTCAAGGCTCAGCAAATCGGACACAACAGTTCCGGCCACAACAGCAGATCTCCTCCGAGATCGACCTTCAGTTTCAGGTAACCCTCAGAACAGTTACCAAGGGAGTTCAATGCATAAATGGTGCAAGGTACAATTAGGAGGATTCCAAGGTATAATTGGGTGCTTCAAAGGAGATTTTAGAGGTTGTCCATCCAAGAGCAAGAAGCAACAAGAGGATGACCGGGAAACTAGAGTTTGGGATCCCGGAGGATCTTGGAAGAGCAAACATGGTTGGCAACTCAAGGATGAATGGAAGCATAAGCCACCATGACACAAGCTTCAACCAATAGTCCAACTTGAAGACTTTAAACCAAAGTGCTAGGTGGAAGACACCCCACCATGGTAATATCCTTTCTACTTTTCTTTCTTTTAGCTTTTGTTTATTGAATTTTGTCTCTTTAATTAGCTTAGTTTGATTGCATTCTAGGTTTAAATTAGTTGCATTTTATGTTCGATCATGCGTTTTTGAAGAATGATGTGTTTTGGGCTTGAAAAAAAAACTTTGATTGATATCATGGTTGGTGCCTTAGAGGCTTTAAAAATGCTGCAGAAACAGAGTTCTGTGCGTGCGCACATCATTTTGTGTACGCACACTTCCCCTGTTTTTCCCCATCTGTGCGTGCGCACAGAAGTGTGCGTACGCACACCTGTTTTCACACGCTCTGTTCATAGCGCTCGCATCCTCCATGCATGCGCACCCCACCACATTTTCATTCTATGTGTGCGCATTAGTTCCTGTGCGTACGCACACATGGTCATTTTACCTTAATAAAAAAAAGTGTGTTCTGTGCGTGCGCACAGCCCTATGCACACGCACACATCTTGAGACCCTCTCTACCAACAGCGTTCACACGTCTTGTGCGTATGAACGTCTCCATTTTTGCTACGCACACTCTTTCGTGCGTACGCACGAGTCGCGGTCTGGGCAATAATGAGGAAGGGTGCCCTATTTCACCAGCCCCATTCCCTCTCTTCTTTCCCTCTCTTCTTCTTCTATCCCCTCACCCTACCCAGCCTTATCCGTCCGGTGACCACGCCGCCGCCGAAACCACCACCGCCACCACATTTCTCTCTCTTTCTATTTCTTCTCTCTTCTTCTTCTTCTTCTATTATCTCTCTCTTCTTTCTTCTCTTTTCTTGTTCCTTCTTTCTTTTTCTTTTCTCTTTCTTTTTTTCTTCGGCGAAGTTCCATCGCCATGAACTTCGCAGTGGCTAACACAAGTGTCACTGTTGCCTATCCTTTTCTTTTCTATTCTTCAACTTTTCAATTTTCTTGTTTTAATCTTCTTTGTTATGATTAGTTGCTTGCTTTATTTTTGTTTTCTTTAATTACCTTTGGTTATTTAGCTTAAGTTTTGCTTAATGCTTTGTTTCTTTGTTGCATTGCAAGTGTTCAATTTTCATTTATGGGTTGTTGATGCTTGAATTTTGGCTTGAATTTGTTGAATTTGTGCACTACACTCCATGTGTTTGACATAATGCCTGAATGAATTTTTGGTTAATTCATATGTTGTCATGACCATATGGGTTAGACTATATCCTTGTTTGGCATTCTAATCAAGAATTGTGCACCTTTGAATGGTTATATTTTTAATAATGTACTTGTTGTTTAATGCTTTGAGTAGCTAGCACCAAATTGATATGAACATTGACATTTAATTTCTTTTTGGTGAAATTTTTAACAAGTGCATATTGAATTTAGTGAATTGAATGGAATTGCTTGTTCATCATGGTTTTTAAGTCAATATAATCACATCACAAGGTATTTGCTCCTTGTTAATGCTTTGCATTTGTTTGAGTTGACTTGACTTGATTCCTATCAAGACTTGTCACTTTTTGTAGCAAGCATCTTCCCCTGTGATTATTGCCTTATTCTTAAGGATGAATAGGTAGTTCTCTTCATCATTGCATTGGTTATTGTTTGTTGTGATATTTTATCTCAATTTTGCTCTTTCACTTGCACAACTTCAATATCCAATAATTCTTACACTCAATTTACTCTTGTGATAGTTGCCTAAGTTTGCTTGTCCTTAATTGTTGCTTATTTATTACTTGCATCTTAGGCCATTTAGTTGAGAAACTCATGCTAAAATTTTGACTGTGTGGATGCCTTTCTAACCGGCCGTTGTGTGCGTTCCAACTGCGCGCATAATTGGAATACACACATGGCTAATTTTTATCATGCCACACCACTATACAAACTTCCTCAATTAAATGCTTGTTTGTTTTCTTTTTGCTCCAAGTATACAATGTATTTGCTCCCTCCTTTTTGTACTACTTGCCATATGATTCTTAATTATACTCTATTCATTATTTTTGAGGATGAGCCGTGGAGGTAAGGAGCCGGAGAAGGAGGAAGACGATGAGGATGGAGACGTCGAGCATGCTTTGGACTTGCCAATTCCACACGACCCAAGCCCCCACATCCACCAACCAAAGGTGGAGCTTTTGAGAGACATTCTCCCCGGATCGTGTTCGCGTACTGAGGACCGTGCAATGCTTAAGTGTGGGGGAGGATTCGTCATTTTAGGGGTGTAAACTTTCTTTTCCGAACACTTTGCACTTTATTTTTGTTTCTTTTCGTTATGTTTCTTGTAGATATTTAGAGTATTTTTAACTGTTGCATTGCATTTTCTTCTAGTATATATATCTCAGCTTATGCATAGTTTATTTCTAGCTATTGCATGTTGCATTTTCGCATCTTTTGCATGGTATATATTTTATAGATAGAAGTTATGATTGGATGATGTGAATATCATAGTGCCTAGTTCAATCTTGTCCTAATTGTTCATGTTAGTTTTTGCATTGTTGAAAATTAGGAATAGAACTAGAAAATTTTTGAAAATTGCATCCATCACATCATACATACATATAGGAAATAATTTTAGTGAAAAACAATAAAGATTTTCAAGAATTTTTGTTTTAGGGCGTTCTATTGAATTGATTTGAAAAATTGTTTTTAAACTTGCTTGAATAATTTTTATGGAACATAGAAGAGGAAAGAACAAATACCTTGGGAGATTTGAGCTATAATGAGTGGTTATATTTTTTTAACCACTAATTTTGTTCATTGTGTATTATATCTCTTCTATGATTGTAATCTTGGTTTTGCTTAATTCTTTATTTCCAATGATTGATGTCTTGAATTGCATTGAGCATGATTGAGGCCATCTTTGAATTAAACTCACTTACCCATATGGACCTACCCTTGCATCTACCTTTGTTAACCGCTTTTGAGCTTTTTAATCCCCTTTGTTCTAATTGTTAGCACATCACAACCCTAAGCGAAAAACTATAATTTATCTTGGATTGTATCTTTGATTAGCTTAGGTTGAAAAGTGTGTTTCATTTAAGTGTGGGAAAAATTTTAAGAAACATTGACAGTGATTGAAAAATTTTTGTTTTGGGTATTTCATTGAAAATTTTGGAAAATGGGTGCACATTCATGTATCAATTTTCTTTAACTATATGCATTTGTCATAAAAAAAAAGAAAAAAAGAAAAAAATGAAATGAAATGAAAAAAAATAATAAGAGCGGACAAAGGTTGCCCCAAAGAAAAGAAAAAAAAATGAATAAGGAATGCATATGTGTTTTAAATAGAAACTAAGGCATGAATGTGTGTGAAAAGAAGTAATGGGTGGTTAGAATGCATTTTTGTGATTTGATTGATATAAGTTGAGTGAGATACTTAAACTAATCAAGGATTCAATTGAATTAGTCCACTTGGCCATATCTATCCCACCTTGATCCTAACCCCGTTACAACCCTAATAAGTCCTCATGATAATTGCATTCATGCATCCATAGTTGTTGATTGTTAGATGAAAAGCAAATTCTTGAAAGCATGATTAGAGGAGACTTGAGTGAATTGACCCTAGACACCGAATGATTAGAGTGTGTACATACCTAGTGAGGGTTCAATTACTTAATTCTATGTTTCTACACCTCTTATCATGTATTCTTGTAAGTTGCTTCCTATTGATGAGTTAAATCAATTCTTTAGATTTTTGATTGCATTGAATTAATTCTTTACTTGGCCCTATTTGTCTATACTCTTGCTTGGGAATTTGATTCACTACAACAAATTTGGGCTGAGGCAACCCTTTAAAAACGTTGCCTATAATTAGGAAAAGCGATGCCTTTGATCAAAGGCAACACTTTTTGACAAAACGCAACGCTTTTTGGGGGGTTGGCTATACAGCCGTTACCTTTGGTCTAAGGCAACGCTTTTTTGCATCAAAGGGAACCCTTTTCGTGGCAACCTTTAAAAAATGTTGCCTTTTCTACTAAAAAAACAACTTCATATAAGGGTTGCCTTAGAGAATCCAAACGCAACGCATTAATAACTACTTTATTGCAATACCTTTTATGAGTTGTATTTTCTAATACATAAAGCAACACTTGTTTAAATTCTTTTAAGTTGCCTTTCATATACCAAAAGCAACACTTATATAAAATTTTCTCGTTGTTTTTTCATATACCAAAAGCAACACTTATCTAAATTTATTTGAAGTTATCTTTTTTTAATACCTAAAACAATACCTTATTGAGTTTTCGATTGTCTTTTTTATGTTTAAAGTTTTTTTTTTTTTTGCTTTTCTTAAATTTATGACATTTGAAGGATATATAACATCCTAATAACATTTAAATTTTTAAACTCAATTTAATTAATACAGAAAGAGAATAAGCTAATATAGATTGCATATATATAGAAAGATGTTTCAAGTGTCAATTAAATAACTTTCGGATGCACATACTTGCTGAGTTACCAAGTCAAGTAAATAATAAATATAAATAAATAAAATACATATTTTTCTCAAGATTATAATCTTGGACATAGCGAATCTTTCCGTATAATTTGACATTATCGGCTTTGCACTTTTCTAGTTCCACAGTTAATACCAGAGAGTGGCATGAGGTTTATACCTGACCCCAGATCACTGGTGGATGAAATTGTAATTCACACTTTTCACAACTCCACACAACTAACCAGCAAGTGCACTGGGTCGTCCAAGTAATACCTTACGTGAGTAAGGGTCGATCCCACGGAGATTGTCGGCTTGAAGCAAGCTATGGTCATCTTGTAAATCTCAGTCAGGCGGATTCAAATGGTTATGAGGTTTTGATAATTAAAATATAAATAAAACATAAAATAAAATAGAGATACTTATGTAATTCATTGGTGGGAATTTCAGATAAGCATTTGGAGATGCTTTATTGCTTATGAACCTCTGCTTTCCTATTGTCTTCTTCCAATTATGCGTGCTCCCTTCCATGGCAAGCTGAAGGATCCTCTCAGTGAAAATGGTCCTCTACAATTTCTGCACGGCTAATCAACTGTCGGATTTCTCGTCTTGGATGAAAATTACCAGGCACAGCTACCGCATGGCTAATCATTTGTCGGTTCCCGCTAGCATCGGAATAGGATCCATTCATCCTTTTGCACACTGTCAATGTACCCAACATTCGCAAGTTTGAAGCTTGTCACAGTCATCCCTTCCCGTATCCTACTCGGAATACCACAGACATGGTTTAGACTTTTTGGATCCCAGGAATGCTGCCAATGATTCTAGCCTATACCACGAAGATCCTAATCTCACGGACTCGGTCCGTGTATTAGAGACCCAAGAGAATATATTCCGGCTGTCGTCCAATGACTACGTTGAACATCATGTAGACCGCTTTGTGGTTGTCAGGCACGCGGATCTTGGCTAAGCGAGTAACGAAGATTGGGTGATTGTCACGGGTCACCCCTTCATTCTGACTTAACTGAATTAAGTACGAGAGTATATCTTAGAGAAGAAGTAGCCGTGAATTGAAAGAGAAACAATAGTAATTGCATTAATTTATGAAGAACAGCAGAGCTCCACACCTTAATCTATGAGGTGTAGAAACTCCACCGTAGAAAATACATAAGAGAAAAGAAGGTCTAGGCATGATCGTGTGGTCAGCCTCCAATCGTGAATAATGGCATAAGCTCTCTAATACAATAGTAAAAGTTGCTATTTATACTAAACTAGTTACTAGTGATTACAGAAAATAAGTAACTAAATGCAGATAGTGCAAAAATTCACTTCCGGGGCCCACTTGGAGCGTGCTTGGGCTGAGCATTGAGCTTTACACGTGCATAGGCCATTCTTGGAGTAAAACACCAGCTTGGGTGCCAGTTTGGGCGTTTTACACCAGTTTTAGTGCCAGTTCTGGCGTTTTACGCCAGAAAGTTTTAGGCTGACTTTTAGGGCCAGTTTGGACCATCAAATCTCGGGCAAAGTATGAACTATTATATATTGCTGGAGAGCCCAGGATGTCTACTTTCCGACGCAATTGAGAGCGCGCCAATTGGGATTTTGTAGCTCCAGAACATCCACTTCAAGTACAGGAGGGTCAGAATCCAACAGCATCTGCAGTCCTTTTTCAGCCTTTGAATCAGATTTTTGTTCAGGTCCCTCAATTTCAGCCAGAAAATACCTGAAATTACAGAAAAACACACAAACTCATAGTAAAATCCAGAAATGTGATTTTTGCATAAAAACTAATAAAAATATAATAAAAAGTAACTAAAACATACTAGAAACTATGTAAAAACAATGCCAAAAAGGGTATAAATTATCCGCTCATCATAACACCAAACTTAAATTGTTGCTTGTCCCCAAGCAACTAAAAACAAAATAGGATACAAAGAAGGAAAAATACAATAAATTCCAAACTTATCAATGAACTTAGTTCTAATTAGATGAGCAGGGCTAGTAGCCTTTTTGCTTCTGAACAGTTTTGGCATCTCACTTTATCCTTTGAAGTTCTGAATGATTGGCATCCATAGGAACTTAGAATTCAGATAGTGTTATTGATTCTCTTAGTTCAGTTTGTTGATTCTTGAACACAGCTACTTTTTGAGTCTTGGCTGTGGCCCTAAGCATTTTGTTTTCCAGTATTACCACTGAATACATAAATGCCACAGACACATAACTAGGTGAACCTTTTTAGATTGTGACTCAGCTTTGCTAGAGTCCCCAGTTAGAGGTGCCCAGAGCTCTTAAGCACACTCTTTTTGCTTTAGACCACGACTTTAACCGCTCAGTCTCAAGCGTTTCACTTGACACCTTCACGCCACAAGCACATGGTTAGGGACAGCTTGATTTAGCCGCTTAGGCCAGGATTTTATTCCCTTGGGCCCTCCTATCCATTAATGCTCAAAGCCTTGGATCCTTTTTACCCTTGCCTTTTAGTTTAAAGGGTTACTGGCTTTTTCTGCTTGCTTTTTCTTTTTCTTTCATTTTTTCTTTATTTTTCGCATATTTTTTTTCACAAGCTTTGTGTTCTTCACTGCTTTTTCTTGCTTCAAGAATCAATTTTATGATTTTTTAGATTATCAATAACATTTCTCCTTTTTCATTATTCTTTCAAGAGCCAACAATTTTAACATTCATAAATTTCACTATCAAAAATATGCACTGTTCAAGCATTCATTCAAAAAACAAAAAGTGTTTCCACCACATCAAAATAATTAAACTAATTTCAAGATAGAATTCAAAATCATGCACTTCTTGTTCTTTTGCAAATAAAAACATTTTTCCTTTAAGAAAGGTGAAAGATTCATAGGACATTCATAGCTTTAAGACATAGACACTAGACACTAATGATCATGTAATAAAGACACAAACATAGACAAAACATAAAGCATAGAATTTGAAAAACAGAAAAATAAGAACAAGGAAATTAAAGAACGGGTCCACCTTAGTGATGGCGGCTAGTTCTCCCTCTTGAAGATCTTATTGAGTGCTTGAGCTCCTCTATGTCTCTTCCTTGCCTTTGTTGCTCATCTCTCATGGCCTTTTGGTCCTCTCTGATTTCATTGAGGATAATGGAGTGCTCTTGGTGCTCCATCCTTAGTTGCCCCATGTTGGAACTCAATTCTCCTAAGGAGGTGTTGATTTTCTCCCAATAGTTTTGTGGAGGAAAGTGCATCCCTTGAGGTATCTCAGGGATTTCTTGATGAGAAATTTCCTCATGCTCTTGTTGAGGTCCATGAGTGGGCTCTCTTGTTTGCTCCATCCTCTTCTTAGTGATGGGCTTGTCCTCATCAATGAGGATGTCTTTCTCTATGACAATTTCAGCTGAATTCCATAGGTTACAGATGAAATGAGGGAAGGCTAACCTTGCCAAAGTGGAGGGTTTGTCTGCCACCTTATAGAGTTCTAGTGGTATGATCTCATGAACTTCTACTTCCTCTCCATTCATGATGCTATGGATCATGATAGCCCGGTCTGTTGTAACTTCAGACCGGTTGCTAGTAGGAATGATAGAACGTTGGATAAACTCCAACCATCCCCTAGCCACGGGTTTGAGGTCAAGCCTTCTCAGTTGAACCGGCTTGCCTCTTGAGTCTCTCTTCCATTGAGCTCCTTCCACACAAATGTCTCTAAGGACTTGGTCCAACCTTTAATCAAAGTTGACCTTTCTAATGAAAGGATGATGATCTCCTCTCATCATTGGCAAGTTAAATGCCAACCTCACATTTTTCGGACTGAAATCCAAGTAATTCCCCCAAACTATTGTGAGCCAATTCTTTGGGTTCGGGTTCATACTTTGGTCATCGTTCTTAGTGATCCATGCATTAGCATAGAACTCTTGAACCATTAAGATCCCGACTTGTTGGATGGGGTTGGTGAGAGCTTTCAAACCTCTTCTTTGAATCTCACGTCGGATCTCTGGATATTCACTCTTTTTGAGCATGAAGGGGACCTCGGGGATCACCTTTTTCTTGGCCACAACTTCATAGAAGTGGTCTTGATGGACCTTTGAGATGAATCTCTCCATCTCCCATGACTCGGAGGTGAAAGTAATTGCCTTTCCTTTCCTCTTTCTAGAGGTTTCTCCAGTCTTAGGTGCCATTAGTGGTTATGGAAAAATAAAAAGCAGAGCTTTTTCCACACCAAATTTAAAAGGTTTGCTCGTCCTCGAGCAAAAGAAGAAAGAAAAGAGTAGAAGAAGAAGAAATGGGAGAGATGGAGGTGTGTGTTGGGTTCGGTCAAGGTGGGTATGAGTGTGTATGATGTGTGAAATTAAAGGTGGTAAGGAGAGGTATTTATAGGGTAAGAGAGAGAGAGAATTCGGTTATGAAGGGGTGAGTTTAGGAGGAAAATGGTTTGAATTTGAATGGTGAGGTAGGTGGGCTATATAATGGATGGATGTGAGTGGTGAAGAGAATATGGGGAAGAGGGTAGGATTTGATAGGTGAATGGTGTTTAGGGAGGAGGTATTGATGTTATTGGTCAAGGGTATTTGGGGAAGAGTGTTATGGAAAGGTGTGAAGAAGAGAGAAGAAGAAGTGGGGCAGGTGAGGATCCTGTGGGATCCACAGATCCTGAAGTGTCAAGAAATTCTGCTCCCTGCACCATTCTGGCATTCAAACACCCTCTGTGTGCCAATTCTGGCATTAAACGCCAGCTCTGCTACCATTCCTAGCATTAAACGCCAGTCTGCTGCCCCTTTCTGGCGTTTAACGCCAGCTAGACACCCTTTTCTGGCGTTAAACGCCAGTCTGTCTGCCATTTCTGGCGTTTAACGCCAGCCAGACACCAGACACCCTTTTCTGGCGTTAAACGCCCATTCTGCTATCCTTACTGGCGTTTAAACGCCAGTAAGTCTGTCCTCCAAGGTGTGCTATTTTTTTATGCTGTTTTTGATTTTGCTTTAATTCTGTAGTTGTTTTTATGACTTCACATTATCATCAACCTAAAGAAAACATGAAATGACAATGGAATATAAATAAATATAATTAAATAACATTGGGTTGCCTCCCAACAAGCGCTTCTTTAATGTCAATAGCTTGACAGTAAGCTCTTAGAGAGCTTCACTGAGACTCAAAGCTTGATGATGGCCTCCCAACACCAAACTTAGAAGTTGAGTGTGGGGGCTCTGTTTGACTCTGTATTGAGAGAAGCTTTTCATGCTTCCTCTCCATGGTTACAGAAGAAGATCCTTGAGCCTTAAACACAAGGTAGTCCTCATTCAATTGAAGGACTAACTCTCCTCTGTCCACATCAATCACAGCTCTTGTTATGGCTAGGAAGGGTTTTCCAAGGATAATGGATTCATCCTCATCTTTCCCACTGTCTAGGATTATGAAGTCAGTAGGGATGTAAAAACCTTCAATCTTCACTAAGACATCCTCTACAAGTCCATAAGCCTGTTTCCTTGAGCTGTCTGCCATCTCTAGTGAGATTCTTGCAGCTTGTACCTCAAAGATCCCTAGTTTCTCCATTACAAAGAGTGGAATGAGGTTTATACTTGAACTAAGGTCACACAGAGCCTTTTTAAAGGTCATGGTGCCTATGATGTAATGTATTAAGAACTTTCCGGGATCCGGTTTCTTCTGAGGTAATTTATGTTGAACCAAGGTATTCAGTTCATTGATGAGCAATGGAGGTTCATCCTCCCAAGTCTCATTACCAAATAACTTAGCATTCAGCTTCATGATTGCTCCTAGATACTGAGCAACTTGCTCTTCAACGATATCTTCATCCTCTTCGGAGGAAGAATACTCATCAGAGCTCATGAATGGCCACAGTATGTTCAGTGGAATCTCTATGGTCTCTGTATGAGCCTCAGATTCTTTTGGTTCCTCAATGGGGAACTCCTTATTGGCTAGTGGACGTCCATTGAGGTCTTCTTCATTGGGAATCACTGCCTTTTGACTCTCTCTAGGTTCAGCCATGTTGGGTATATTGATGGCCTTGCACTTTCTTTTTGGATCCTCTTTTGTATTGCTTGGGAGAGTACTGGGAGGGATTTTAGTAACTCTTTTTCTTAGTTGACCCACTTGTGCCTCCAAATTTCTGATGAAGGACCTTGTTTCAGTCATGAAACTGAGAGTGGTCTTAGATAGATTAGAGACTATGGTTGCTAAGTCAGAGAGGCTCTGCTTAGAATTCTCTGTCTGTTACTCAGAAGATGATGGAAAAGGTTTGCTATTGACAAACCTATTTCTCCCACCATTATTATTATTGAAGCCTTGATTAGGCTTTTGCTAATCCCTCCATGAGAAATTAGGATGATTTCTCCATGAAGGATTATAAGTGTTTCCATAGGATTCTCCCATGTAATTCACTTCTTCCATTGCAGGGTTCTCAGGGTCATAAGCTTCTTCTTCAAAGGGAGCTTCTTTAGTATTGCCAGATGCAGCTTGCATTCCAATCAGACTCTGAGAAATCATATTGACTTGCTGAGTCAATATTTTATTCTGAGCCAATATTACATTCATAGTATCAATCTCAAGAACTCCTTTCTTCAGAGTTGTCCCATTATTCAAAGGATTTCTTTCAGAAGTATACATGAACTGATTATTTACAACCATCTCAATAAGTTCCTGGGCTTTTGCAGGTGTCTTCTTCAGATGAAGAGATCCACCAGTAGAGTGATCCAATGACATCTTGGACAACTCAGACAGACCATCATAGAATATACATAGGATGCTCCATTCTGAAAGCATGTCAAAAGTACATCTTTTGATCGATTGCTTGTATCTTTCCCAAGTTTCATAGAGGGATTCACTTTCCTTCTGTCTGAAGGTTTGGACTTCCACTCTAAGCTTGCTCAACTTTTGAGGTAGAAAGAATTTGGCTAAGAAAGTATTGACCAACTTTTCCCAAGAGTTCAGGCTTTCTTTAGGTTGTGAGTCCAACCATATCCTAGCTCTGTCTCTTACAGCAAAAGGGAAAAGTAAAAGTCTATAGACCTCAGGATTAACCCCATTGGTCTTAACAGTGTCACAGATTTGCAAGAACTCAGCTAAGAACTGATGAGGATCTTCCAATGGAAGTCCATGAAACTTGCAATTCTGCTGCATTAGAGAAACTAATTAAGGCTTAAGCTCAAAGTTGTTTGCTCCAATTGCAGGAATTGAGATGCTTCTTCCATAGAAGTCAGAAGTTGGTGCAGTAAAGTCACCAAGCATCTTCGTTGCATCTCCACCATTGTTGTTATTTTCGGCTGCCATGTCTTCTTCTTTTACGAAAATTTCTGTTAGGTCCTCTCCAGAGTGTTGTGCTTTAGCTTCTCTTAGCTTCCTCTTCATAGTCCTTTCAGGTTCAGGATCAGCTTCAACAAGAATGTTCTTATCCTTACTCCTACTCATATGAAAAAGAAGAGAACCGAAAAGAAGAGGAATCCTCTATGTCACAGTATACATATTCCTTTATGTGAGTAGAAGAATAGAAGAATAGAATGAAGAAGGAAAAAGAAGAAGAATTCGAACACTGAGAGAGGAAGAGGGTTCGAATTTTTAAGAAGAGAAGTGTTAGTAGATAAATAAAATAAATAGAAGGGGATGAGAGAGAGGGTGTATTCGAATATTAATTAAAATAAAAGAAAAATATTTTTGTTTTTATTTTAATTATTAGTTATAATTCGAATTTATTAAAAGAAATAAAATAAAATTAGAATTTAAAGCAATTAGTTAATTAAAAAGAATTTTGAAAAAATTGTTAGTGGTTTTTGAAAATTAGAGAGAGAAAAGTAGTTAGGTGGTTTTAAAAAAGATAAGAAATAGTAAAACAAACAAAAAGTCAAGTAGTTAATTGAAAAAGATTTGAAAATCAATTTTGAAAAGATAAGAAGTTGGAAAAAGATTTTGAAATTAAGTTTTGAAAAAGATATGACTGAAATTTATTTTGAAAAAGATTTGAATAGGAAATTAAAAAGATTTGATTTTTGAAATTAAAGTTAATTACTTGACTAACAAGAAACTAAAAGATATGATTCTAGAATTTAAAGATTGATCATTTCTTAATAGGCAAGTAATAACTTGAAAAATTTTTTGAATCAAAACATTAAATGTTAGCAATAATTTCGAAAATCATGAAATAAAAGTAAGAAAAAGGTTTTGAAAATAAATTTTTAAAATTTTTGAAAATATTAAGAAGAGAAATGAAAAAGATTTTATTTTTGAAAAAGATTTGAAAAGATAGAATTTTTAAATTGAAATTTTGACTTGACTAATAAGAAACAACTAAATTTTAAAAATTTTTTTGACTAAGTCAACCCAAAATTTCGAAATTTATGAGTAAAATAAGGGAAAGATATTATTTTTTATTTTTGAATTAATGAAGAGAGAGAAAAACAACTAAATGATGCAAAACTTAAAAATTCAAGATCAAAACAAATAATGCATGCAAGAACACTTTGAATGTCAAGATGAACACCAAGAACACTTTGAAGATCATGATGAACATCAAGAACATATTTTTGAACATTTTTAAGAAAAGAAATACATGCAAGACACCAAACTTAGAAATTTTTAATGTTTAGACACTAATAATTCAAAAAAGTACAAGAAAAACAAGAAAAGACACAAAACAAGAAAATTCAAAGATCAAACAAGGAAAATCATCAAGAACCACTTGAAGATCAATGAAGAACACAATGCATATATTTTTGACAATTAAAGAAAAATTAAAACATGCAATTGACACCAAACTTAAAATTTGACACAAGACTCAAACAAGGAACACAAAATTTTTGGTTTTATGATTTTATTAATTTTTTTTTTTGTATTTTTCAAAAATTATTTGGAAAAAGAAAATAAATAAATTCAAAATTTTTAATAAGAATTCCAGGATTCGTTCAATGTTAGTCTAAAGTTTCGGTCCAAAAGATTAGACATGGCCAATGGCCAGCCATGCTTCAGCACAGAATTTTAATTGAGAATCCAAAGGCTCATGCAATGTTATTCTAAAGCTCCGGTCCAAAAGAATTAGACATGGCCAAATGGCCAGCCAAGCTTTAACATAACACATACAAGCATGTCCTCTTTACAATGGAAAGTGGAAACCTCAGTCCAAAAGATTAGACATGGCCTAACAGCCAGCCAAGTTTCAACATATCTCATGAAGCTCTAGAATTCATTCTTAAAAATTCTGAAGAACACAAAATTTCTTTTTTTTTTTTTCGAAAAGTAAAAGTAAAAAGCTTAAACATAAAATAAAATTACCTAATCTAAGCAACAAGATGAACCGTCAGTTATCCAAACTCGAACAATCCCCAGCAACGGCGCCAAAAACTTGGTGGACGAAATTCTGATTCACACTTTTCACAACTCCGCACAACTAACCAGCAAGTGCACTGGGTCGTCCAAGTAATACCTTACATGAGTAAGGGTCGATCCCACGGAGATTGTCGGCTTGAAGCAAGCTATGGTCATCTTGTAAATCTCAGTCAGGCGGATTCAAATGGTTATGAGGTTTTGATAATTAAAATATAAATAAAACATAAAATAAAATAGAGATACTTATGTAATTCGTTAGTGGGAATTTTAGATAAGCATTTGGAGATGCTTTGTTGCTTCTGAACCTCTACTTTCCTATTGTCTTCTTCCAATCATGCGTGCTCCCTTCCATGGCAAGCTGTAGGATCCTCTCAGTGAAAATGGTCCTCTGTACGGCTAATCAACTGTCGGATGAAAAATACCAAGCACAGCTACCGCATGGCTAATCATCTGTTGGTTCCCACTAGCGTCAGAATAGGATCCATTCATCCTTTTGCACACTGTCACTGCACCCAACATTCGTAGGTTTGAAGCTCGTCACAGTCATCCCTTCCCGGATCCTACTCGGAATACCACAGACAAGGTTTAGACTTTCCGGATCCCAGGAATGCTACCAATGATTCTAGCCTATACCACGAAGATCCTAATCTCACGGACTCGGTCCGTGTATTAGAGACCCAAGAGAATATACTCCGGCTGTTGTCCAATGACTACGTTGAACATCATGTAGACTGCTTTGTGGTTGTCAGGCACATGGATCTTGGCTAAGCGAGTAACAAAGATTGGGTGATTGTCCCGGGTCACCCCTTCATTCTGACTTAACTGAATTAAATACGAGAGTATATTTTGGAGAAGAAGTAGGCGTGAATTGAAAGAGAAACAGTAGTAATTGCATTAATTCATGAAGAACAGCAGAGCTTTACACCTTAATCTATGAGGTGTAGAAACTCCACCATAGAAAATACATAAGAGAAAAGAAGGTCTAGTCATGGCCGTGTAGCCAGCCTCCAATCGTGAATAATGGCATAAGCTCTCTAATACAATAGTAAAAAGTGCTATTTATACTAAACTAGTTACTAGGGATTACAGAAAATAAGTAACTAAGTGCAGATAGAGCAGAAATCCACTTCCGGGGCCCACTTGGTGTGTGCTTGGGCTGAGCATTGAGCTTTACACGTGCATAGGCCATCCTTCGAGTAAAACGCCAGCTTGGGTGCCAGTGTGGGCATTTTACGCCAGTTTTAGTGCCAGTTCTGGCATTTTACGCTAGAAAGTTTTAGTATGACTTTTAGCGCCAGTTAGGGCCATCAAATCTCGGGCAAAGTATGGACTATTATATATTACTGGAAAGCCCATAGTGTCTACTTTCCAACACTATTGAGAGCGCGCCAATTGGGATTTTGTAGGTCCAGAAAATTCACTTCGAGTGCAGAAGGGTTAGAATCAAATAGCATCTGCAGTCCTTTTTCAGCAATTTTTGCTCAGGTCCCTCAATTTCAGCCAGAAAATACCTGAAATTATAGAAAAATACACAAACTCATAATAAAGCCAGAAATTTGATTTTTGCATAAAAACTAATAAAAATATAATAAAAAGTAACTAAAACATACTAGAAACTATGTAAAAAATGCCAAAAAAGGTATAAATTATCCGCTCATCAGTTACATAGAGCCTTCTCAAAGGTCATGGTGCCTATGGTACAAGGTATTAAGAACCTTCCGGGATCCGGTTTCTTCTGAGGTAATTTCTGCCGAACCAAGGTATTCAGTTCATTGATGAGCAATGGAGGTTCATCCTCCCAAGTCTCATTACCAAATAACTTGGCATTCAGCTTCATGATTGCTCCTAGATACCGAGCAACTTGCTCTTCAACAATATCTTCATCCTCTTCAGAGGAAGAATACTCATCAGAGCTCATGAATGGCAACAGTAAGTTCAGTAGAATCTCTATGGTCTCTGTATGAGCCTCAGATTCCTTTGGTTCCTCATTAGGGAACTCCTTAGTGGTCAGTGGACGTCCATTGAGGTCTTCCTCACTGGAAATCACTGCCTCTTCCTCCTCTATAGGTTCGGCCACTTTGGATATATTGATGGCCTTGCACTCTCTCTTTGGATTTTCTTCTGTATTGCTTGGGAGAGTACTAGGAGGAGTTTCAGTAACTCTTTTACTCAGCTGACCCACTTGTGCCTCCATTCTCAAAGCATGTCAAAAGGACACCTTCTGATCAATTGCTTGTATCTTTCCCAAGCTTCATAGAGGGATTCACCTTCCTTCTGTCTGAAGGTTTGGACTTCCACTCTAAGCTTGCTCATCCTTTGAGGTGAAAAGAATTTGGCCAAGAAAGCATTGATCAACTTTTCCCAAGAGTTCAGACTTTCTTTAGGTTGTGAGTCCAACCATATCCTAGCTCTGCTGTCTCTTACAGCAAAGGGGAAAAGTAGAAGTCTGTAAACCTCGGGATTAACCCCATTGGTCTTAACAGTGTCACAAATTTGCAAGAATTCAACTAAGAACTGATGAGGATTTTCCAACGGAAGTCTATGAAACTTGCAATTCTGTTGCATCAGAGAAACTAATTGAGGCTTAAGCTCAAAGTTGTTTGCTCCAATTGCAGGAATTGAGATGCTTCTTCCATAGAAGTTGGAAGTTGGTGCAATAAAGTCAACAAAGCATCTTCCTTGCATCTCCACCATTGTTGTTGGGTTCGGCTGCCATGTCTGCTTCTTTTTTGAAATTTTCTGTAAGGTCCTCTCCGGAGTGTTGTGCTTTAGCTTCTCTTAGCTTCCTCTTCAGAATCCTTTCAGGTTCAGGATTAGCTTAAACAAGAATGTCCTTATCCTTGTTCCTGCTCATATGAAAAAGAAGAGAACAAAGAGAGAATGGGAATCCTCTATGTCACAGTATAGAGATTCCTTTATGTGAGTATAAGAATAGAAGAATAGAAGAATGAGAAGAGAGAGGAGATGAGTAATTCGAACAAAGAGAAGAGAGAGGGGTTCAAATTATGAGTAGAAGAGAAGTGTTAGTAAATAAATAAATAAATAGAAAGAGATGAGAGAGAGAGAGAGAGAGAGAGAGAGAGAGCGAGAGAGAGAGAGAGATTATTCGGATTTTAAGAAGAGGGAAAAGAAAAATATTTTTATTTTTATTTAATTAATTAAGTTAGTTTCAAAAATATTAAAAGAAATAAAATAAAATTAGAATTTAAAACAATTAGTTAATTAAAAAATTTTTGAAAAAGTGGTTAGTTGTTTTTGAAAATGAGAAGTGAAAAAGTAGTTAGGTGGTTTTGAAAAAGAAAATAAATAGTAAATTTTTTTAAAATTAAAACAAACAAGTCAAGTAGTTAATTGAAAAAGATTTGAAAATAAATTTTGAAAAAATAAAAAGTTAGAAAAAGATTTTGAAATTAAAATTTTAAAAAGATATGATTGAAATTTATTTTGAAAAAGGATTGAAAAAGAAATTAAAAAGATTTGATTTTTTTTTAAATTAAAGTTGATGACTTGACTAACAAGAAACTAAAAGATATGATTCTAAAATTTAAAGATTGAACCTTTCTTAACAGAAAAATTAACAAACTTGAAATTTTTGAATCAAAACATTAATTGTTAGCAAGGATTTTTGAAAATATGAAATAAAATTAAGAAAAAGATTTGAAAAATTAGTTTTAAAATTTTTGAAAACATTAAAAGAAAAATGAAAAAGATTTTGAAAAATTTTAAGAATGAAATTCGAAAATCATAAAAAAATGAAAAAAAAATTGATTTTGAAAAAGATTTGAAAAGATAAAATTTTTAAATTGAAATTTTTGACTTGACTAACAAGAAACAACTAGACTTTAAAAATTTTTTGCCAAGTCAACTCAAAATTTCGAAAATTATGAGAAGAATAAGGAAAAGATATTTTTTTTTTACTTTTGAATTCTTAATGAAGAGAGAGAAAAACAACAAAATGAAACAAAACATAAAAATTTAAGATCAAAACAAATAATACATGCAAGAACACTTTGAATGTCAAGATGAACACCAAGAACACTTTGAAGATCATGATGAGCATCAAGAACATATTTTTGAAAATTTTTAAGAAAAGAAAGACATGCAAGACACCAAACTTAAAAATTTTTAAACTTTAGACACTAATAATTCGAAAATGCATATGAAAAACAAGAAAAGACACAAAACAAGAAAACGTAAAGATCAAATAAAGAAAATCATCAAGAACAACTTGAAGATCATGAAGAACATAATGCATGAATTTTCGAAAATTTAAGAAAAATTAAAAGCATACAATTGACACCAAACTTAAAATTTGACACAAGACTCAAACAAGAAACATAATTTTTTTTTTGGTTTTTATGGATTTATTATTTTTTTTAAAATAAAATAAAGGTTGAAACAAAAAGAAGGTTTTCTAATCTAAGCAACAAGATGAACCGTCAATTGTCCAAACTCGAACAATCCCCGGCAATGGCGCCAAAAACTTGGTGCACGGAATTGTGATCACACTTTTCACAACTCCGGTACAACTAACCAACAAGTGCACTGGGTCGTCCAAGTAATAAAACCTTACGCGAGTAAGGGTCGATCCCACAGAGATTGCCGGCTTGAAGCAAGCTATGGTTATCTTGTAAATCTTAGTCAGGCGGATTCAATTGGTTATGAGTTTTGATAATTGAAAGATAAATAAAACATAAAATAAAATAAGATACTTATGTAATTCATTGGTTGGAATTTCAGATAAGCGTTTGGAGATACTTTGTTGCTTCTGAACCTCTGCTTTCCTATTGTCTTCATTCAATCATGCGTGCTCCCTTCCATGGCAAGCTGTATGTTGGTGGATCACCATTGTCAATGGCTACCATCCGTCCTCTCAGTGAAAATGGTCCAGGTACGGTTTCTGTACGGCTAATCAACTGTCGGATCTCTCGTCTCGGATGAAAAATACCAGGCACAGCTACCGCATGGCTAATCATCTGTCGGTTCTTACTTGTGTCGGAATAGGATCTCTCTATCCTTTTGCACACTGTCACTGCGCACAACATTTGTGAGTTTGAAGCTCATCACAGTCATCCCGTCCCATATCCTACTCGGAATACCACAGACAAGGTTTAGACTTTCTGGATCTCAGGAATGCTACCAATTGGTTCTAGCATCTACCACGAAGGTTCTAATCTCACAGATTCGAATGCTCTGTTGTTAGGAGAGGAAAGTCAAATCCGTGAATCAGAGACCCAAGAGACTATACTCCGGCTGTCGTCCAATGACTACGTTGAACATCCTGTAGACCGCTTGTGGTTGTCAAGCATGCGGATCTTGGCTAAGCGAGTAATGAAGATAGTGGGTGATTGTCACGAGTCACCCCTTCATTCTGACTTAACTGAATTAAGTATGAGAGTATATCTTAGAGAAGAAGTAAGCGTGAATTGAAAGAGAAACAATAGTACTTGCATTAATTAATGAAGAACAGCAGAGCTCCGCACCTTAATCTATGAGGTATAGAAACTCCACCGTTGGAAATACATAAGAGAAAAAGGTCTAGGCATGGCCGAATGGCCAGCCTCCCAAATGTGAAAAATGGCATAAGCTCTCAAATACAATAATAAAAAGTGCTATTTATACTAAACTAGTTACTAAGGATTACAGAAAATAAGTAACTAAGTACAGATAGTGCAGAAATCCACTTCTAGGGCCCACTTGGTGTGTGCTTGGGTTGAGCATTGAGCTTTACACGTGGATAGGCCTTTTCTAGAGTTAAACTCCATCTTGGATGCCAGTTTGGGCGTTTAACTCCAGTTCTGGTGCCAGTTTCGGTGTTTTACGCCAGAAAAGGGTCTCTGGCTGGCGTTTAAATGCCAGTTTGGGCCATCACATCTCGGGAAAAGGATAAACTATTATATGTTTCTGGAAAGCCCAAGATGTCTACTTTCCAACGCAATTGAGATTGTGCCAATTGGGCTTCTGTAGCTCTAGAAAATCCACTTCGAGTGCAGGAGGGTCAGAATCCAACAGCATCTGCAGTCCTTTCTCAGCCTCTGAATCAGACTTTTGCTCAGGTCCCTCAATTTCAGCCAGAAAATACCTGAAATTATAGAAAAACACACAAACTCATAGTGAAGTCCAGAAATGTGATTTTTGCATAAAAACTAATAAAAATATAATAAAAAGTAACTAAAACATACTAAAAATTACCTAAAAATAATGTCAAAAAGCGTATAAATTATCCGCTCATCACTGAATAAGCTTCTGGTCCAAGCATTCATCAGCCACTTTTCTAAATATGCCCAAGCATCCTCATTTAACCTTTTGATCTTGTCAATTCCATCCCTGAATTCTTGGTATGTTGTTGCCCTTGCACATTCCCACAAAAGTCCCCGTAGCTGTAAGTCCTTCCAATTCTTGTTAAAATTTTTTCATAAGTGCCAGTTGCAGAAACAGTGATGCACATCAGGCATCACCTCTTTCACTGCTGATATCAGTCCCTGTCAGATTCAGGAAACATTATACATATATAGCTTCAACAAAATATACACATATATGACCCTAACTTTGTATTCGTGACCTATAATAGTCCCTGACGTTTATGTTTATCCTCATAAAGGTCCCTAAACTTTACAATCGATCCCCATAAAAGTCCCTAACAGATATGCAGATTATTAGACAATGATCCAAGAGCTAAACTATATAAAAGGTTTACAGGACACCCTGATTAATCTAATTCCTATTTGTCATTTCTAGCAGTAATGTTTCCCATAACAGATATGCATATAATCATATGAGCATGTATACTACATAGATAAGAATGTAAAAGATAAGCATGTGAGCATATGAGCATAAAACAGATAAGCATTTAACCATCAATAATGGAACATCTAACCATCAATACCCAATGAAAGCACAATTCTCCATATAGCAGCAATCTTTGTATAACAGCATAATTACAAGTTCTCCATATAAGCATATAACAACACAAGTCTTAACGGAACATCTAACCATCAATATCCAATAAAATCAAAGCAGGACAATAAATACAAGTGCTCCATACCTTTTGTATATCTGATATGAAGCATGATAAACCCCTATTTTATAATTCATCTTGTGCTCAAATTGAATATTTTTATCAATTCTTCACCCACTTATTCATATGAATTGCATGGTTTTACTTTTCCTTCCTTATTATGTGATAAGTGTGAAAACATGTTTCCTATGCTTTAAAAGTATTAATTTTAATTATCCTTTATTACTATTCGATGCCGTGATTTGTGTGTTAAGTATTTTCAGGCTTCATTGGGCAGGAATGGCTTAGAGGACAGAAAGGAAACATACAAAAATGGAAGGAAAGCACAAAAATGGAGTTTTGAAGAAAGGGCAGCGACGCGTACGCATGGATGACGCGGACGCGTGCCTAGCGCGAAATGGCATCGACGCGAACACGTGACTGACACGGACGCGTGCCTTAAGCAGAACGCAAATGATGCGTACGCGTGACCGACGCGTACGCGTGACAAGGAAGAACTCCAGATCACGCGAACGCGTAACCCACGCACTCGCGTGACAGACGCCACGTACAAGAATCTGTAGAAAATGCCCCCAGCGATTTCTGGACCCTTTTTCGGCCCAATTCCAAATTCAGAAACACAGAATATAAGCTAGAGAATGGGGAAATAAAAAAACAACGTGCAACACAACATACACAACATTCATAATTGATAATTTTAGATTTAGATGTAGTTTTAGAGAGAGAGAGAGAGAGAGAGAGGCTCTCTCCTCTCTCTTAGGTTTTAGGAATTAGAATTCCTCTTATTTTATGGTTATTTCTTCAATCACAGGTTCAATGTTCCTTTTATTTATTTTTCCAATTTAATTTATAAATTCCCATGTTGAGATTTGAATGTTCTATTTAATATATTTTGAGGTATTTCAGAATTAAAAATTGCTTTTATTTATTTATGTGGTGGATATTTTTAATTTAATTTAAGATTTATTTTCCCTTTTGGCTTTGGTTAAGTGATTGGTAACACTTGAGTTGTCAAACTCAGCTGTTGATTGAAATTGGAGTCGCTGATTGATTTGGATCGCTCTAAAGCTAGTCTTCCCATAGGAGTTGACTAGGACTTGAGGATCAAATTAATTAGTCCACTTGACTTTCCTTTGCTTTAGTAAGGGTTAACTAAGTGGGATTAAAACTCAATTCTCATCACACCTGATAAGGATAACTAGGATAGAAATTCTAGTTCTCATACCTTGCCAAGAGATTTTCTAATTATTAATTTGTTTATTTTTCTTGCCATTTAAATTACTTGTTCCTTATTTAAAAAACCCAAAAATTCTACATTTTCCATAACCAATAATAAATCATACTGCCCTGCAATTCCTTGAGAAGACGACCCGAGGTTTCAATACTTCGGTTATAAAATTTTATTGGGTTTGCTTAAGTGACAAACAAGTTTTTTTGTATGAAAGGATTATTGCTTGGTTTAGAAACTATACTTGCAACGAGAATTTATTGTGAATTCTAAACCATCAATCATTCAGATCATCAAAAAATGGCGCCGTTGCTGGGGAATTGCAACTGTGTGCCTTATTATTGGTTATTGTAAATATTTTCTTTTACCTGTTTATTTGTTTTTATTTTTGTTTTTAATTTTTATTAGTTGCTATGAGTTCTCACCCCCGTCGCTTTGAGTTTGGTTCTAATATTGTTGAAAGGAATGGAAGCTATAACAGGAACATGCATCAAGGTCAAAACAACCAGAGATGGACGGAGCCACGAGGATCTGATCAACCCCTTAGGCAACAACACCTTCCAACGTACCATGGACGACGACCATTCAACAATGCATGTCGAGACAATAGTTATGGTGGACCCTTTCGTGACAACCAACACCCACCAAATTACTACAGTCAAGAGCCATTTCGAGGTGCATACCAAGATGATAGATATGGTGGACCCCCTTGTGGTTACCAACAAACCCCACCATACGCCTATAACCCACCTCCTCAACATAGCTATGAACCACCATACTCACAAGCCTCCTACCACCATTCACCTCCGTATGACCCTAACCCATACCCACCCCAATTCCAATCCAATTACTCCCAAGAACCACCACGTCCTTATGCACCATGTCCATATCCATCAACCCAAGAATCAAGGGAGCAACTCAAGGAAACAGTGGAAAAATTTCATGCAACCCTTCACCAACTGGAGCAAGCAATCAATCGATTACCTTCCCGACGTTCGGACACTCAAGAAACCCACATGGCTTCATGTAGACAATCTAATGAAGAACGTAGTATGAAGGAGATACTAGAAACTCCAATGGGCAGTAAGGAGCATGATTTTGTACTGGAACAAGTGGAGGAAGCTGAAATTATCGAAGAAAAAGAATTGGTTGAAGACTTAGGAGATGTTGAACCTCCATGGGAATTCAGAATTGTGGAGAATTCTGTCAAGAAATTTGCAATTGATGCTAAGGAGGATAGTGCACAGTCCCCAAAGCAGGTATCTTATGAAGAACTGGACGGAACAACTCAAGAAGCGAGTTTCCTTGATAATGATAATCACAAGTCAAGTTCTCCTAGTAATGAACTTGCATCCGCAAGTGAATTCGTTGAGATTGAAGAATCTTCCCCAAGTGAATATGAAGATGATACAGAGGTAGACTTCTCTCAACCTCCAAATTATGACTTGAGTGATGAGGAAGATATCGAAGACCTTTATCAAAACGCGGTTGCCGTTGAAGAAGTTTGCAAGGAAGTGAAGGAATTCATAGAAGAACACAAGGGAGTAGAGCTTACAAAACCACTGGAAACACCTTTTCCAAGGCCATTACCATCCAATACAAATTTCAAGTGGTTAAAATCCTTAGCCTTTATCTTTACTTTTCCAATTGAATATGATTTGCTTGAAATAGATGGCCAGCTTAAAGCTCTTTGCGACTTTAAGAGTAAAAGGGAAATGGTTCGTGCTCAAGGCTGGTATGCAAGATTCAATGAGGTTCCACGCTTCACTTTAAAGTGTAGGGATTAGTTTCGAGTTCGATTGAATAGGTCTCGGAAGATGTTTGGTCACCTTGGTAAGAATACAACTTTCAAACCGCCCGGCTGGAAAAATATAGATCGAGACAAAGGCGGATATAAAAGCCAGGTTTGGGATCCTGGAATCTATTCTAATATTCAGCACCCCGGGAGCCTGAAAACCTATTTGAATTTGCTCAAGGGCTTTACATGCCTAGTTTGGGACCCCGGAGGCTGTTGGCATTCTAAACAGTAGTGGAGATTTTTGGATGAATTCAAGCACAAGCCACCATAGCAGGAAGCTCATCAAATGTCCAACTTAAGGACTTTAACTAAAAGTGCTAGGTGGGAGACAACCCACCATGGTATGATCGTTCCTTTTCTTTAATTTTAATTTTATTTCGTTCTGTTTATTTTTGAGTTTTATTTTATTCTATTTTTATTGAACCTGGAATTATTCATAGCATCCACACTATCATTGCATTTTGCATCCTGCATAAAAAAAAAAAAACACCACGCGTGCGCATGGGCCACGCATGGGCGTCGATTGCAAATCGGCGTCAAAATCCAACGCCCAGAAAGTTGGGCTGGAATCGTGAGATTGTGGTGTATTAGGCACAAATTGGGCCACGCGTTCACATAAGTGACGCGAACGCGTCACTTTCACATCACACATACCACGCGAAAGTGTGGGCGACGCGTACACGTTGCATGGAAATCATTGCCCCCTGATTGGAAACAGAGAGTTGCGCCAAAACGACGCTGGAATTGTGTGTTTAGCACAATTCTGAGCAAGGCGTACGCATGCCATACGCATACGCGTCACTTTCATTATCCATCAATCACGCGATCGTGCGCCCCACGCGTTTGCGTGGATTCAAATACCCTAACCCCAACCCACGCGAAACCCTACCTATTTCGCGTCCCCAAAACCCTTCTCCCCCTCTGCACTCTCTCTTCTCCTTCCCCCCAACCACCATATCACCACCACCACTCACCGAGCCGCCCCACCATTGCCGACCAGAACAGCCGCGCCACCCTCGCCGGAACCACCCCCATTTCCCTTCTTCCTCCACTCCACTACCCTTCTCCCCCACTGCCGCGCTACCCCGTCCCCAAGCCTCCCAGCGCCGCCGTCACTTCCCAGGACCTCCGGCCAACTACCACCCCCCATAACCCTCACCCTCCTCGCCCCCCTTCTTCCTCTCCTACCCCAAAACCCCCTTAAACCCACACCCACCACACAGCCACACTGCCTCCACCGAACCGCCGTCGTGCCGCCTCCCAGCGCTGCCGCGTCACTGCCACCACCAACACCATCTCTTTGCGCCCTAATTCTTGTTCCTCTGCACACCAGGTTCCGCCGAACACTGAATTTTTTTTCCGTTGATTAGTTAGTTAGTTTTTCAAATTATGTTCATATTAGGATAGTTAGAGATGCATGATCATAGTGGATTTTAGGTGGTTAGGTAGCTAGGATGTGGTTAGTAGATTTAGGCCTGATAATTGCGCCGTTCTTGTTAATTGTTTAATCTGTTTCGCAATTTCGAATATGCTGTGATGATAATGCTGTTCATATGCTGCTCTTTACTTTTCTTTGATGCAGATTGAGTTGTTTATTTTGAATTCCTATGAATTACTACTTGTTACTCTTTTCTGCATTTTCTTATTATCATATGAACTATTTTTGCTGCTGATTATTACTCGGGAATGTCCAATTTTTAGACGAAATGCTGCCCAATTTTTTTCAGCATATTATTTCACTCCACTTCCTTTCATGCATTAGTTTTGGAACTTTCTAAGTTTGCACTAATTATTTTTACCCAAAGCAATTCATGAATGCAGGGCTAGCTTTCTTATTCTTTCTGATTCCCTTATTTGATTAAATCAAATTATCAATGACTTCACTTAAATTTTGCCATTCTTTTCTATGCTTCCTCATCAATTATATGCAATATTAACTTAAATATGAGTTATTTACTATTCAAATTTGTGCAATTTTAGTTATTGGGAACCACAACACCATGCCACTGACTTTAACTTCATTTTTAACTCTTAACCACTTTTAACTTTCTAACTTTTTAGTTTTCAACTAACCACTTTAAAACCACTTCAAGGCATGTTTAGTGTTATTCCTAATTAACAAACAATTCCGCACATCAAAGATTGTGGATTGTGATTTTTCTTCTCCAACTTTTAACTTGAATACAATCTAAAATTTTACATCAAATTAACTCAATTCATGCTTACATTGCCACATTATTCCTCTTTTGCCAATCTATGCTTCTATTGATATATTCCTATTTGCTTACTTGTTTTCCTGCTTTAGTTCTTAAACTGTATCATGGAATTTCTGCTTTTCAGGATGTCTGATCCTAAAAGTAAAGGAAAGGGTAAAGCAACCACTGAAAAAAAAGGGAGGAGAATCCTCTACCTCTATATTCGATATCCTTCATGACGATTCCTGACGGAAAAAGAACTTTACCCTGCAGGAAAAGGCCGATCAGCTACTGCCTGCCACAGACCCTATCAAGTTTACCAACAGATACTGTGAGCTTAAGTATCCAGTTTTTGCCACTTCCAGAAACCTATACCTGGAAAGGACCCTCAAAATTCCAGAAGAACTCAAACAATACACTTCAGAACAAATTAAACAGAGAGGCTGGTTCTACTTGGAAAGGAACCTGACTAAAGTCAACTCATCCTGGGTCAGAAAATTCTACTGTAACTACATCAAAACATCCCTAGATGCAGTACAGCTTTGAGGCAAGCAGATTCTAGTTATTGAAGAAGCAATAGAAGAAATCCTCCAACTCCTACCTAAATCGAATCAGCCAGATGGTTACCAAAAAGCTGAAGAGGATATGCGATTCATGCGATTTGACTGGGACGCAGTCAAGAGGACTATAGCCCTTGATCCTACTACCCCATGGGTCATGGGCAAGTCCACAGTGGCCCCAAAAGGAATAAAAATTATCTATCTGAATGATGAGGCTCGGATTTGGCAGCAAATTCTAAGTAACTATGTGATGCCGAGCACTCATGAGACGCAGGTGCCAGCTGCTATGATTACCCTCATCTTGTGTGTGATGGAGGGAAAGGACATATATCTCCCCCGATTCATCCGGTACTACATGGTCAGAGTCCATGTCAGAGGCACCCTCCCTTTTCCATACTTGATTACTCAGCTGGGCCGCCGAGCTGAGGTGCCCTGGGAGATTGCTGATGAAAAGCCAACCGCAGCAGACTGCAAGAGATCATCCCTCACAGCAGGAAGTTTCAGGCTTTGGGCTACCGACCTCCATTTTTCACTGCCTCTGCTGAGGCAGCTACATCTTCTGCTGCCCCTTCTGCATCCACTGCCCCACCAGCCACCACTGCACCCTCACCTGCCTCAGAGCCCATTTATGACCTCGTGCACCGACTCTTCGCACGATTGGATCGTATGGAGCATCGCAACAAGCGACGCTACGAGCACTTAAAGTTGATGATCCGATCTGGCCACCACGACATCCCCTCCAAGCCTGACACCCCTTCTAAGCCATCTGATGCGGAGGCGGACGATCATGAGGAGGAGGCACATGCAGAAGCTGAGCAGGCAGGACCTGAGCAGGCTACACCACACGATGAGGAGCCCTATCAGATACAGCCGGCTGATCCAGAGGTCCCTCTGTAGACAGAGCCTCCACTTCAGCAGGCAGACCTTTCGACACTCATACAGACTGCAAAGCCTCAAATCACCACAGAGACACCTGCTGCACATCCCTCCGAAGATGCCACTTCTTCACACCCAGCTTGAGTGAGCATCGAGGACGATGCTATTATTTAAGTGTGGGGAGGTCACCATCTCTGGCAAACTTTATTTTGGTGAACTACTTTTCAGACTCTCTTTTTATCCTATTTTGCTTATTTTTCTGTATTTTTATTTTTATTTTTATTTTATCTTATCTTGTTTATCTTTCAGTACTTGTACATTTTTCTGTATTTTTACTGTATTTCTGCATTTT
Organism: Arachis ipaensis; assembly: GCF_059453495.1. NCBI lineage: Eukaryota > Viridiplantae > Streptophyta > Magnoliopsida > Fabales > Fabaceae > Arachis > Arachis ipaensis. The sequence goes on from NC_142444.1 coordinate 141,563,893, forward strand.
GCACTTTGGTTTATATATTTATCTTAGATATCTAGTTTAGTTGCACTTTTAGCTTATTAAGTTGTGATATAGAAAATATGGACTAGTTAGCTTAGTTTACCCTTTTAGCATACGATAATTTGGATTAATTGAAAATAAAAAGAGTAAACTAGAGACGTTAGTATAACAGAATCACAACAATCCAAACACTGTATATATATAGCAACAAATGTGAGTTAGTTAACAACATTTCTTCAAGGAAGAACATTAAATTTTATAAGAGCCATCCTAAGATTCACATTGAGAATAATGGGAACTCTTGATTTCTACTTGCATGACATACATAACTGATATATTGTTTTTGAACCAATGAACACACAACCCGTGATTTTTTGAGCTTAATTGTATGGTTACATTTAACCATAAATTTCATTCCTGTGTGTTTCGCACTTCTTTTCTATACTTGTAATCTTTACTTTGTTTTAATCTATATGTCCAATATAAAATGTAGATACATACCCACATATGATTGAGGCCATCATTTGAATTTTTCCCTTACATATCCCAAATAAGCCTACCTCCTACATCACCTTTGTTAGCCCCCTTGAGCCTTTTAATCCCCTTTTGTTCCATACCCACATTACTAGCCTTAAGCAGAAAAACAAATTAAAAATTCTATGTTGAATCCTTGGTTAGCTTAAGATAGGAATTGTGATACACACTAAGTGTGGGGAAACGTGAAAACATGGGTTGATAGGAAAGGATTAAATTAATAAAATAATCAGGATTTTGGGAGCATAATCATATGAAACCAAAATAAATGAAAATACCATGTGCATTGAAAATCTTATGTTTATGTTTCAAAAAAAATTATATTTTTATTTATTTAAGTAATTAAATAAGGGGACAAAATCGCTCCAATGATAAGTTTAGTAAAGGAATCAATACACATGGAGGTAAAAACAAAATAAACTTGGTATATGAGTATGCAATACAAAAGTGGAAAAATCATGGGAAGCTAAGCATAATTTTAATTATATATAGAGTATGTATATGTTAGGTGAGATCTTAGACTAATTAAGGATTCAATTATTAGCTCATTTAGCCTTATATATCCTCACCTTTACCTTGGCCCCATTACAACCTTCAAAAAGACCTCATGATGTCTGTATGCATACATTATATATTTGTTGATTGGTTAGATGAAGAAAATAGTTTTAGAAAGCATGAATAGAAAAGAATAGAGTGATTAACCCCAAACACTGAGTGAATAGAGAGTAAACACAAATCCAATGAGGGTTCAATAGCTCATCTCCATATATCCAGATTTAATTATTTAATTGTCTTGCAAGTTTGTGAAATATCTTAACCCAACTCAATTGTGAAAGTACTTTAACATGATTTAGGTTTGGCTATGCATATATGATTCCTTGAAATTATGAATCAAACTAACAACATGAAAGCTCTATATATATAAATGGATAGTAATTAGAATTGCATGATTCATTTAGGTAGCTTGCATTTAGAATAGATTGCATTGCATAAAATTCCACCATTCAACCTTTACTCTTTCTCTTGGATTTAGCATGAGGACATGCTATTGTTTAAGTGTGGGGAGGTTGATAAACCCCTATTTTATGATTCATCTTGTGCTCAAATTGAATGTTTTTATCAATTCATCACCCACTTATTCATATGAATTGCATGGTTTTACTTTTCCTTCCTTATTATGTGATAAGTGTGAAAACATGTTTCCTATGCTTTAAAAGTATTAATTTTAATTATCTTTTATTACCATTCGATGCCGTGATTTGTGTGTTAAGGCTTCATAGGGCAGGAATGGCTTAGAGGACAGAAAGGAAACATACAAAAATGGAAGAAAATCACAAAAATGGAGCTTTGAAGAAAGGGCAGCGACGCGTACGCATGGATGACGCAGACGCGTGCCTAGCACGAAATGGCATCGACGCGAATGCGTGACTGACGCGGACGCGTGCCTTAAGCAGAACACAAATAATGCATACGCGTGACCCACGCGCTCGCGTGACAGACGCCACGTACAAAAATCTGCAGAAAATGCCCCCAGCGATTTCTGGACCCTTTTTCGGCCCAATTCCAAATCCAGAAACACAGAATATAAGCCAGAGAATGGAGGAATAAAAAAACAACGTGCAACACAACATACACAACATTCATAATTGATAATTTTAGATTTAGATGTAGTTTTAGAGAGAGAGAGGCTCTCTCCTCTCTCTTAGGTTTTAGGAATTAGGATTCCTCTTATTCTATGGTTATTTCTTCAATCACAGGTTCAATGTTCCTTTTATTTATTTTTCCAATTTAATTTATGAATTCCCATGTTGAGATTTAAATGTTCTATTTAATATATTTTGAGATATTTCAGAATTAAGAATTGCTTTGATTTATTTATGTGGTAGATATTTTTAATTTAATTTAAGATTTATTTCCCCTTTTGGCTTTGGTTAAGTGATTGGCAATACTTGAGTTGTCAAACTCAGCTGTTGATTGAAATTGGAGTCGCCGATTGATTTGGATCGCTCTAAAGCTAGTCTTCCCATAGGAGTTGACTAGGACTTGAGGATCAAATTAATTAGTCCACTTGACTTTCCTTTGCTTTAGTAAGGGTTAACTAAGTGGGATTAAAACTCAATTCTCATCACACCTGATAAGGATAACTAGGATAGAAATTTCAATTCTCATACCTTGCCAAGAGATTTTCTAATTATTAATTTATTTATTTTTCTTGCCATTTAAATTACTTGTTCCTTATTTCAAAAACTCAAAAATTCTACATTTTTCATAACCAATAATAAATCATACTGCCCTGCAATTCCTTGAGAAGACAACCCGAGATTTCAATACTTCGGTTATAAAATTTTATTGGGTTTGCTTAAGTGACAAACAAGTTTTTTTGTATGAAAGGATTATTGCTTGGTTTAGAAACTATACTTGCAACGAGAATTTATTGTGAATTCTAAACCATCAATCATTCAGATCATCAAAGCACCAGTCATGATCTTTATAGTAACCCAAGTCCTGATGAAGTAGCTCAAGAAACCATCTCCATGTCTCTGTATTCTCCACTCTGACAATAGCCTAGGCTATTACATAGATATGGTGATTTGTATTTAACCCCACGACTGACAAAATCTGGCAACCAAACCTTGTCTTCAGGAAAGTGCCATCCAGACCTATCAGAGGACGGCAACCAGCCTTGAACCCATTTTTACAGCCTCTTAAGCATATATACATCCTATCAAAGGTAACTTCACCATCTGGTTGGGGGTGGTGCATATTTGTACAGTGGAACTGGGATTAGTCTTCAACAGCGTCATACCATAATCCCTAACCATCCTATATTGCTCTTTCTTATCCTCATACACTTCTAGCATCCATTAATGCCCTGGATATTGAATTCTTATTCAGTGTCAAGTCAAACCGTGTCTTGAAGTAAGTTGTAGCCTCGCAGTGTCTAAAATTTGCATACTTTATCACCTTCTTTATAAGCTTGCTGCATACCCAATTCCTATTGGCAGCCCTATTCTTGTCCTCTCTTGGACAAGTGTGGTCATCGTTGAAGGTCTTAATTTGCCAACAGGTGTCTTCATGGTCTCTTGATGCATAAGCCACCCATGGACATTCTTTGAACTTACACACCGCCCTGCACCTTATGTTATCATTTTTCACTAGCTTTATGCTTCTACCCTTTTAGATTGTGTATTCCCTCACAGCTTCTCTAAATTCCCATTTCGTTCCGAACTTCATGCCAACCTCAAGATGAAGCTCTCCAAACCTTGCACCTTCCCTAAAGAGCGGAGATGCCTCTTCAGAATCATTTCCTTCCTCCAGCTCATCTTCTGAGTTTGGAGGCGTCTTCATCTCCGCTGAGTGCCAAGAATTGGTGCCATCTGAGTCAACACCTGGGTCTAGTCCATCCTCTGCACCTTCACGAACACAACCCACGAACCCAAGGTCAACCTCAGCGTCACTCACCTCCTGCACCAAAGCATCGTCTTCATGAAATATCTTCTCCTTCCCTTTTACCTAGTGGATTAATATTTTTCTTACCCACCGCTGCATGTACCATGTTTCTCCTAATCCTACTCCCACTTTTAGGATCATTCCCTGCAGCCTCAGAATCAGAGGAATTACCCTCATCCAAACCTGGCTTAAACAGGCTATCCTCTTCACTGTCAGAGGAGTCAGAAGATACATCAAAGGAAACTTTATTATTAAACACTTTGCTCCTGAATTCTCTAGCAGCAGACCATGTACAGGGTCTCCTACAAATACTTGATCTCTTGGACAGTTTCTGCTTGTTGCTCTTATTTGATTTAGAGCTCTGACTGGGCTTGGTGGGCTGGCTGGTTTTGGTGGGCTTGGTGGGCTTAGTGGGCTTGGTGGGCTTTGGGGGGTTGGTCTTCTTGGGAGAGTTGGTTGTCTTGGGAGGATTAGTGTTTTTTGTAGGCATCTTGGTTTTGGAGTGTGATGGTTGTGATTGCCGTGGAGATGTTTTGTTTTGTTTTTTTTTTTTTTGGACTGGATTTGCAAGAACTATTGGGTACAACCTTCGGGATAGGAGAAACTATGAGTGCATGAGTCTCATTGAGTGGGGGACTCACATCAGCATCTGTACTTGTATTACACCCCTCTCCACCATTGTCATCCAAGTACACAACTGTGTTATCTCCCTCTAACACCTCAGGCACTGACACTCCATGCTCGAAATATACATCAATCAATCCCTCATTTGTCCTAGCACAATTCACCATCTCTCTTATTTTTTTGTCATTGTTTACATTTCTCAACCCATTATCCAAGCCTTTTCTAGGAACATGCCACCAGCACTATTTTATGTCATTGTACCTAAGCTCCTTATGGTAGTTCCATATGTAGAAGACATCTAGAGTATCAGTGTCTAGATCACCTAAACAGGCCTTGTTGTCCGGAGAATATACCATAATCCCTTCTGCATTTTTTTTAAGTCACCCCCATGATGAAACATGATGTCCGACTTCTCTTCCGTCTGCAAGAAATTTTGAATTTTCACTTAATACAGGCAGAATTTGAAAGCCTACTAATGCATTAAAAAAAATCACCACAAGAAAACATATTTTTCCAATCCTGCATACATCTCCCTGTTTCATCCCTGTTCTTTCGGGTTAAATAGAGCAACCCCACAAACCCCAGCCAGCCTTCAAACCCTAGATACTACAATGACACCAAAACTCTAGAACCTCAACCATACTAACAACTTGCATATCATCAACTAACACTATATTGAAAATGTAAAGTAAAAAAAAAAAGGAAGGTTACCTTGAGTCCGATCACAAAGTCAGAACCTCGTGCTTCTCGTGAAGGAGGGGAAGAACGATAACAACTTTTCTGCGTATTACTTCTTCTCTCAATTTTTTCAAGCTAGCGAATATAACCTATGGCTACGCCATTGATGCAGAGATGAAGAAGAAGTCAGAGGGTGAAAAAAGAAGAGACGAGTGAAGTGAAGTGTTTCTGTTGGGAGAGAAAACTATTTTTCATACTAAATAACGTCTAAACAGCGTCGTTTTTTGGCTATCAAGGGTGTCAAACCAAAACGACGACGTTTTGGACCCCTCCCACATGGCAATCCGAGGCCATGTCAGCGCTCCGGTGATGACTCATCACCTAAAATATGGGCAGGGACCACTTTGCGTGCTCGGAGCTCTATCTGGAGGACTATAATGGGGAAATCGGGATCTTGAAAATTAGATTGAGTATTTGCGCGAATCTCAGGGACGACTATGGATATTTACTCCATTGGTATAACCGAGATTAGCCTGTTTACCATGTGGAGATTTAAAGGGAACCCTAGGCTTGGATCTTGTCTGTTGGGGAGTAAGATTGCCTAGTGAGTTTGTATAGTCTTTACATCGTCTTCATTTGGAACTTTCACCCTGCTTGGAACCAGAAGGGTTCTCACCTGTTTCAAAAATTTTTGTTTTAGATACAGGACATGATACACCTCGCTGAGCGTGTAGCATCTCTTTTGGGTAGTGAAGATTTATTTTGGGCTCTACATCTTGTATCTCAGTTATATATATTCTCCACTTTTATATTAATTTGTATATCCCTTTTAGAGATTGGTTTTGGAGAAACAGAATTTATGTTTACTGTCATCATACTTTTGGAATTGTATATATTTGTCTAGCCAGCCTTTTACTTCGCAGGTTGAGACTAGTACTACTTATGTATTTATATTTTGAATTTTATATATTTTTCCTTATCTCTTTTGTTTTCTCGGTTATGCACTTTTATTCTCAATGCTTTGCGAGTGATACGAGATTGTTTTTTATTATACTTTCTTCACAGGCTCCGAGTAAAACGAATATTTCTTCAAATACTATGTATATATTTTGTTTTTAGAGGTCGTAATACCTCACCACCTTTGATTTACGACTTAAGTATAAAACTCTGTATGGTAGGGTGTTAAAGTAATCAGCCCTAAAATTGAGAGTTTGAACTCTCTCACCCTTCATTTCAAAAACACACACACTTTCTCTCAAACCCTCTTCTCACTTTCTCTCTCTACCCAACCTAGCCCCCTTCGCTGCTGCTCCAGAATCGCCGTTGCCAGCCCTATGTTTTGCATCGCTTCTCCATTTCTCTCTCTACCTAGCCCCTTCGCCGCCGCTCCAGCTCCGCCGCTACTGCAAATCAGGTACATCCTCACTCATCATCTCCATGAAATCTATTTCAAAATTAGAAATAGAATTTCTGTAATTGTTAGTGTGTTATATGTTAGTTTGTTATTCTATTAATGTTAAGATTTGATTATTTTATGCTAATTTAGGGTTTAGGATTATGTTAATTTAGGATTTGAGTATTATATGCTAATTTAGAGTTTAGCGTTAAGTTAATTTAGAATTTGTGTCTTGGGTATCATATAATAATTTAGGATTTATTCTTACTTGTTTGATTTTTATTTATGTTTTGTTTTTACTTGTTTGTGTTAGATTGGAAAATCATGGGCTATGAGAAATTTGTTTTATTTAATTTTTGACATAAATTCCATTAGTTTGAATAACTAGTTTGGATGCAACCCTTGAAAGGTGGAGAAATCTAAATTTTAGGGGAAACTCTGTCAAAATTTTTATAAGATTTTGAGTAAAATTTAAAAATTAAAATTATGTCATTGAAAGTCTTAGAATTATGTTTAGGGTTAGATATTTGTGTTAATTGTGACATGAATTGGTTCATCCTTAAAATTCTTATTTTAAGTGTTTTTAGTTATGTCCATGTACATTTTTCTTTCTTGAGTTTCTTCTTATGATTGTAACATTGCAATATAATCTTGATTACTAAATTATTTATACTTAACTTTGACTTCCTAACTTATAATGAAAATATTGTTTGTTATTCATATCTTTTCTTATATTTGTTATAATTATTTGTTATTTCTTGAGTTTCGTCTTATATTATTATTTATTTGTGTTTGTTATGTTATTAATATGTTTACTGTATTGAGTGTATTAATATGTTTAGATTTGGTGAATTTAATTGTGTTTTGATTAGTGTTAGTAATATATTCACTGTGCAGACATGACGACAGGTAGCAGAGATAGGTTGAGTGGGTCACGTGGTCGTGGTAAAGGGCAGGCTTTCACTGAATTCCCAGAGACTGCCCAGTCATCGCTTTCTATCCCGACTACTTTGTCGACCACTGTGACGACAGGTCCAGCAGACCAACAATTCCTCATGGGCCCAAACCCAAACTACGTGTCTCCTACTGCTACACCCCTTACAGATCCAGTGACAAAGGATGCCCCCCAAGAGGATACCCCTCCACCACCATCCGTCATCCGAATGACGATTTGGCCTAATGGCATGCAAGCGTGAGTACAAACTATTTTGATTATCTTTTAATCCGTAATCTATTTTGAAATTGTTAACGTTTTTGTGTTTGCTAATTTAAGTTTTTTCATTGATAAGTTCACCTCAGAACCCAATGCCTGCACATAGAAAATCACGGAGGTCATTAAGTCTATGTACAACGGCGCTTGGCCAACCTACACCAAGGTTCCTACTGAGACTAAAGAGAGCTGGTTTCAGAAGTAGGCAATATGTTTTTAATTTACTGAATTAATTAACTGTATCTGAACTGTATTTTATTTCGACTATATAATGTTGAATCACTATGTGCAGCTAAAATTTATTTGGGATAAGAAGCATGATTTGATGATCCACAAGATCTTCGACTACCGGACATCTAAACGCCTTCAGCAAATGATGAGCGATCTTTGTTAGGGGCACACCCACCTAGCGAGCTGGATCTATTCAGACATCAAGAGGAGGCTGGAGACCCATTTTGCTACAGACGAGGGATTCAAGCGTCGCCGTTTGACAAATAATGCTAACTAGGCTTCACCGAGTTCGTCAAGGTATTTGGGTGGATTGGCAACCTTCGTGAAGACAAAGAGCAAACTGGTAAGTAATTTTTTAATACTCGTCTGGTATTAATTAGTGTTAATCATATCTGCAGATTAGTTGTTTGTTGATTAATTCTTATTGGTTGGCTTGAATTGGTATAGTCTAAGTTGTTGGATCGTGAGACCACAATGGCGGAGACGTTCAAGTATACACATACCTTAAAGGCGAACAAGGAGAGATTCGCTGACAAGCGGTCTGTGACCCGTTATGTGAGTTTTAATTAATTCTAAGTTTGAAATTAATTTGGTTTACTTTAAAGGCAATTAAGCATTATCCTAATCACAATGTTTGTGACACATGAGCATAATTCAAAAAGTTGGTTGATTATTATTACAACCATATAACGTGCTCAAAATGGACTATAAATGTGACGAAGATGTGACAAATAAAGAAAAGAAATATGAACAATGAATTCGCCACCAATTTTATTATGGAAAATTTGGATAAAGCCATTAATTTGCAGAAACTGGTATTTTAAAGATATCTTGAATTTGAGAGTCTCATTATGTCTAAGGAAGGATGAAAACTTAATTTCTCTGCACCCTTAACACATCCAAACTATAATTTAAATAATATTTATATTTTATTTTAATTTAAACAAGAAATGATAATGAAATAATATTATTTATAGGAACTATAAAGACAAATAAAAAAATATTTATATTTTTTAACATTTTTTATATTTTTTATTATTATTTGAAAAAAGAATTGAGTTTAACACAATGCTCTTTTTTTTATACATATATAATTATTCAAGCAAAACAATTGATCTAACATAGACATGTATATACACTTGGTTCACATGCACAACCATATGAATACAACACAATACCTCAAAATTTTGTATTCAATACTTTAAACTCCATTATTCTTTTTTACAAAATACTTCATTTCACATCCATTTTTAAATTCTATTTTTCGCTTTCCTTTTCCCCACACAACACACTAATTCATCCTTCATACTTCATTACTTCTTATACAATACATTTAAGAATGCATTTTACACACATCATTAACAATAAAGATGATACCATAGTAGAAAAAGCAAAACAAGAATACTAGAGCACATAATATATTTCACAAGGTACATATCTCTTTTTTTTTAGTTTTATTTATATTATTGAGTTACAATTATGGAAAATGTTCAGTTGCTTGCTGATTAGGCGGATCTTGTGGTGGATGGGTCATGAGCAATGGATGAGTAAGAATTAGGTTGGACCTGAACGCGAGCTCCTGGAGGAATGGGATGAAGTCATCCCGATCGTCGGTAGGTCGGGGGTGGGACCACCTGCAAGCACACTCCAATGCTAAAGTCAGTGTCTGTACGAAGAGGCAACTAATTAGGGTAATGATTGACGTACCTCTAGGGAGGGGTAGGTCCCTCTCTATTTATACTTCGTACTCGGGTGGACTCTTTGTCTTGGGCCCGTCCCTCTGAAAGCTTTTGCCAGCTCTCTAGGTCTTCGTTTTGGAGAAAGAGTGACGCGTCGATTACTTTTGCATATGGGTTGAGGACCCGTTGGGTCAGTAGTCCGTGAAATTGGACCTCTGGCTGCTATTGGGCTGGGCTGGAATAGTGCCCCCAACGCGGCGATTTGTGAGGTTCATGATCGAAGCATTTAGAGCCACTCGTGTCTCCTGATGCAATGGTTCCCTTTTGTTCGGAAAGTCGTCGGCGAGATAGGCACCTTTGGCATGCGCGAGTTCCCCCCAACCGTCAGCCGAGGGCGTCGCTTTGGTTTCTGCACTGAGCATTAAATGCCTTTACTGTTGATTTAAAAGCAAGAGAAAAAGTCTATTTTACCCCTGCCTTTTCACGCTCCCCTCGACATTTACGACTTTTATCACCTATATTTTCCCTATGTTCTTCTTTTTCATGCTTTTTTCCAACTTCTCTCGCTGAACTTGTTTCTGTTTTTATTTCTCATTTCTTAACTAACATGCTCCTTGCACATTATTGTATTCACTTTGGGATCAACTACTTCTTCTGCTTCTATTACTGGTAAGTGATTCTTCTATACTGATTATGCATCTTTTGATGCTTCTTGAAACTGAGTATTTCGTTGTTGTATCTGTGCTTGCTTTTTGATTTTACCTTGTCTGAAATGCCATTGCTAGTTTTGTCCTAGAGGGGGTACCATAGATCCTTGTCTTCCTTAGACTTAGGCTTGAACTGGAACGTAGAATAGTGTAGCGTTTAGCATAGTGTAGTTTAGTTTTATCTTCATCTGAGTTTTCGGTTTTTCAATCTGACTAAAATGGTGTCCCACTGTAGGTATGGTGCAGCAGCCTGCGGCAAGAGAGGTCATAGATAATTATATCTGGGTTGCCTTTGGCATGAAAGACGTAGCCTCCTGGATAACCCAGGAGGAACAACAAGAATTTTGTAACTCTGGGTCATTATGTGGGGGTGGTCCAGAGGAGGCCAACTACGATGTGTTCGTTCCCAGATATCGGGAGCACATCTACCACATAAACATGTCGTCACCCCGGGTCGCTGACTGGTTATGGGTATACAAGTCCATGTTCACCAATCTAGGCATTTGGGTCCCTTTCTCTCCCTTCGTTATGTCGCTCCTCAACCGGTGCAAAGTGGCACCATCACAGCTTCACCCGAATAGATAGGCCGCCATCCGTTGTTTTGAGATGGTGCGCGACTTCTTGGAGCTCCCGGCCTCTGTTGAAGTTTTCCTTTACCTCTTACTTCTAACCAATCCTTCGAGAGAGGGAAAGCATAAAAAGGGTTACCTCTCCTTCCGAGCCGTGCATAATTGACGAATCTTTGGCCTCTTCAAAGATTCGTTTCATGGCTTTAAGAAGAAATTCTCCAAGGTACGGCCTGCCCAAGCTTGGCATCCTTTTCGACTTACACTAGAAGGGGAACGCTATATTCCGACCTACTAGAGCTTTGGTGCTGGCTCTAATTATTTAATAAAGATGACCTATGAGGGGTTAAGTCAATAGAATCGGCGTATTGCCGATGTATGTTAGCCATCTTTGGCATCAATAACCTTAATCCTCATATTTTGATGGGGGCGAGACTATGAGACTAGTAGGTGTCATGTAGGTAAATGTTGTCCCCCATCCCCCGATCTTCCGAATTGTCTCCTTTCTTCTCCCGTCTTATTTACTTCTGCATATTTTTGTTTTATTAACTTGGCCTCATTACTTTTCCTCTTATTTTCAGTTGTGATGGCAGCCGGACAAACTAGTCTGACGAACTTGATGGCTCAGTTCCTTCCTAGGAGTAGTAAGGACTGCTCAGCGACCCCATCTACAGAAGCTCCTCCTTCTCCCATTGCCAAGGTCCAATCCCATCCTTCAGTCAAAACAATTCCCGGCCCTAGTGCCGAGGGTGGGGGTGAGCCTCGCAACGAGGTTATCCTAGAGGAGTCTGGTCCCGAACTAGTCATTCTCCCCAACCCCAAGAAGAGGAAAGCTAAGTCTAGTCCGTAAGGGACCCTCACCATGATGCAAAGGAACTTCGATTCCGGGGGTTTCATTGACTCTCAACTCCTGTTGGGCACAGAGTTCTTCTTCCAAGATAAGGACTTGGCCTCCCAGGCGCGATGGACTTACCAGAGTCTTCTTCGGGGGTGCCGCCATTGCGAAGAAGGAGAAACCTATTTTGGCCTAATGCCAGGTCCTGGAAGGGAAATACCGGACAGCCCTACGGGACATCAGTGACTTGAATGCTGAGGGGGAGGCAATAAAGGTTCTCCTTGAGGAGAATGAAAAGAAACTAAAGGAAACCAATGAAACGGTGGCTCATTTCTCTAACCGGGAGCTTACCCTGGAAAGAGAGCTCAATGCTGCTCTGGGTCGGGCATCTGCAGCTGAGACCAAGGTGGCCGACCTGGAGAAGGAGTTGGCCGTGACCGTGAGGTCGGTTGATACCGCCAAACTTGAGGTGTCCTTCCTTAAGAAGAAAAATAAGGAAATTATAAGGAATGCTCTGGAGGCCATTGGGGCTACCGACGAAGCTATCAAGGCTCAAGTTTCGCTGTTGGCCCTGGATTTCGACACCTCAGCCGTTGGAGAGTTCAAGACAATCCAAGATGGCAAAATTGTCAACCTCCCAAGGAAGTAGCCTCGTAACTTGAAATCTATAACTTTATCTTTGACTTTGAAATATTAGGCAGATGTGATGCCCCTATTTTGTAACAAAGCAATGTTACTTTTGTTTGCCGTTAGATCGGCACGATTCCTTTTGTGTTTGAACGTGTTAGCTACCATCCTGATGTTTTTAATACGTTGTTGGAATTTTAATGCTTATTGATATTATTTCTTTATTTGGCCGTTGACTTATTGTGTAATCAATATCCGCTTGTCGTGTTGTGGTGCCCGGGGTGATCAATCCCAGGCGGCCGTTATTGACGTTTTATGAATAATCAAAATAGATGCAAACTTAATCACAATGCAATCTTTCAATGGTGGGCCTCGTTAAAATCCCTCGCCGTTGCCCCACCTTAGGGACGGGGGAAAGAGTACTCTTTAACAGTGAAACAAAAACAAACTAAATAATTAAACAACTAAATAAGGTAAAATGAAATATGGTAATGATAAAAATAACCGTCAGGTTGTTTGATCGTTTGTTGTCATGAGTAGAACATCTTCAAATTTGTCGCGTTCCAAGTTCTCGGAACCTCTTTTCCGTCCAATCGTTCTAACTTGTGTGCGCCTTTCCCAAACACTTCTCTTACTCTATACAGCCCTTCCCAGTTGGCTGTTAGCTTGCCTTTTCCAGGGATCAGTGGGCCAATATAGTTATGTTGTAACACCAAATCGCCTTCTTCAAAGCTCTTATTTAGCACTTTACGATTGTAACACAAGGCTATTCTTTGTTTAGTGCAGCTTTCGACAAGTGAGCCATCTCCCTTTTTTCATTAAATCTTTTTCGGTTGCTTCACTAGCGCCACCCAGGAGTAACCCTGGGCTTGGTTCCCCGTTTTCCACAGGGATAACCGCATCGACTCCGTAGATAAGTCGGAAAGGCGTCTCCCCAGTGGAGGATTGCGGTGTTGTCCTATAAGACCACAAAATTGAAGCTAGCTTGTCTACCCAAGAGCCCTTTCGCTAATCAAGACGCTTTTTTAACCCACTAATGATAACCTTGTTTGCTGCCTCGGCTTGACCATTACTCTGGGGGTGTTCCACTAAGGAAAACTTTTGCTTGATCCCTAATCCAGCCAAGAACTTCCCAAACTTTTTTATCAAAGAACTTCGTCCCATTGTTCGAGATCACAATCTCTGGGATCCCGATCTAGAGAGTACTTGTCTCCAAAGGAACTTTTGACAATTTGCTGACGATATGCTAGCTAACGGCTCTGCCTCTACCCACTTCGTGTAGTAATCAATGGCTATAATGGGTACTTAACTTGCCCTGGGGATACCGGGAATGGCCCCAAAAGGTCGACTCTCCACTGGGAAAAAGGTCAGCAGGCCAACATGGAACTTAGCTTTCCCGTTGCAGCCTTGTAAATATTTGCATTCTCTTGACATTTCCTGCACTTCCTTACAAACTGTTGGGCGTCCGCCATTATAAAGGGTCAATAATATCCTGCTCTGACGAGCTTTCTGGCTAACGCCTTCCTTCCAATGTGGTGGCAACAGCATCCCACATGGACTTCATTTGGAATGTAGTCTGTCTGGTCGACACGCAGGCACTTCAACAGAGGCTGATTAAGTCCTCGTTTGTATAGTTGCCCTTGTATTACTACGTACTTGGCATCTTCTCTTCTTATCACTTTGGCTTCCTTTTCAACTCCAGGGAGTGTCCCATCTTCAAGGAAACATTGAATTGGGTCGATCCACGAAGGAGGTTTTAGGACTTGGGTCATGCAAAGGGTCACCAATGGTTCCTTCACTAAACCTTGGATTAGGGATCGGTTTTTCCGCACCATGCTTGGTGCTCGCCAATTTCGATAGGAGGTCAGCCCTAGCATTTCTCTCCCTGGGTACATGCTGGACCACTACTTCTTCAAAACCCTCACATAACCTTTTTGTTCTTTCCAAATATTTTTGTAACAAAGGATCTTTAGCCTGGTAGGTTCCATTCACTTGAGAAGTTACGAGTCGCTGTTGACTTTGAGTTTCGTTGCTTCGACCTTTTTGGCTAAGATTAAGCCATCTATTAGGGCCCCATACTCTGTCTGATGGTTTGTGTTCCGAGGGTTACCTGAAACTATAGGTCGATCTCGGACGAGATCTTCTGTACTGGTCGGAGATGACGTGTCCGGCTAGTGGGCGGCGGCCGGAGATGCCGTGTCCAACTTGTTGGACTGGCTATGCTTCTGATCCTTAGTCACCGGAGGGTGGGAGTACCTACAAAGGACTCCGATGCTTAAGTTAGCAAGGGTATTAAGCAGGTTTTTAGTAGAATCAGAGTATGAGTTATACCTGGGTGCTCTAGTGTATTTATAATGATGAGGAGTGACCTTTTTGGAGATAAGATAGTTATCTTATCTTATCTTTGAGTGGAGTCATCTTATCTTCAAGGGAACCGCCCTTATCTCTGTAGGCTTGGGCTGCCTTTGGATTTGGGTTGTGTTCCTCTTTTTGGGCCCTTTTTGGGCTTTTCTTGGTGATTTGGCCGAGCTCTTTGAGAAGAGGTCGGACAGTCTTGACCTAAAGAGGTCGGTCGGCTTGTCGTCGATCATCCCCGGTCGGACATCTCGACCCAGGGTATGAACAGTGCCCCTGCTCGAGCGTCGTCTTCCTTTTTTGAGGACTTCAGTCCTTCTCTGGGGAAGTAGAACTCGAGCATTTGTTGACTTCTTTTGTGTAGAGACCCTCTTATGAATACGGAGCATTTCTTCCTTTTCTTTGATTTTTGAAAACAGGTGTTCCCTGTCTTAGGAACGTGCAAGGGTTTTTAATGCCCCATTAATTAATCGTTCTGTTTCTTTGTCTCCCACTTTCTTTGTTTTATTTTTTGAATTGCATCAAGACTTTCTCTTTTTCTGTTTTCTCTTCACCGTTGCTCGCTGTAACTTCCCCCTTTTCTTTCTTATTCTTCCGTTTTGTTTGTACTTCCTTGTTCCTTTAAGATTTTTGTTCGCGCGTCTTCACGCTTCTTTCTGTAACGTCATTGGTGGTTGTTGGTGCTTTCTTTGCTCGAAAGGTGATTCCGGATTCTGCCTCTCCGTCTTCAATTTTTTTGGAGCTTTCTCCTTTTTTCAGGTTGGTTCTTCTTTCCGTTGTTCTTATTTCTTGGTAAAGTTTTGATTTTGCTTGAGTGTATGTTGGAAAGCTTGAACCTTTTCGTATTTCTTGTGCTCGTTTGTCACTGTGATGTATTTTTTCTGGCTTTCTTTCGACCTTATGTATACTCTTGGCGTTTCTCCTGATGGTTGAAGCTTTTTAGGGCTTTTCATGTTTGTTGCCTCTTTCTATATTATTTGATTTTGTAGCTTTTTGGGATAATGGTTTGTTTGATTCTGAAGGACGGTTAGGTCTTTGATGATTTCCGCTTGACATGTTTTGTTGCTTGGTAGTTCTTTTTGCTGATAGACTGAAGCTGTAGTTTGAGAGGTGGCTATGGATGACTTATTTGGTTTGTAATTTTCTTCTCAGAGTGTTGATTGAAAGAAGGTTTTTCTTTGTTGGGATAACTTTAATTTTCTTCTCGTGTTGTTGCTTGTCTGGAAAGGGATTTCTCTGAGGGTTTTGGGGTATATCTTTATAAACTTTTTTCTGAGTCCTCCTTACTCTGTCCCTGCCTCCAAAGGATGCCCCTGGACCTTGATGTGCGTGTTGGGGTTTTCCTTTTACTGTTTTGTATTACTCTGAGTCATGTTTGTCCGAGTTGTTTTTGGTTAGTAATCCATTTTCTTTTCTTGTTTGTAGGACTAGTTGGCCATGTCTTCTCGCAAAAATATTGTTGAGACGTCTTCTAAGGTTCCTAAGGGGATGTCCGACTGGTTAGACTCCCTTGTGTTGATGTGTGTTTCCGTGGTAAATGCTGAGTTTTGTGTGGAGCTTAGGAAACATCACCGGCTCTGTAAGGATAGGGATCAGGAAAAGAACTATGAATTGGTAGCGCCTGATTCTGATGAGAGGGTTTGCTTTCCTGCTCTGACCCGGGGGGAGCGTCCCTTCTTTTATGCTTATGACTATTTTTTCAGCCAGTTGAATATTACTTTTCCTTTCACTTCCTTTGAAACCGACTTGTTGTGGTCGTGTAATGTAGCTCCATCCCAACTCCATCCAAACTCTTGGGGTTTTATCAAGATTTTTCAGTTGCTTTGCCAAGAGCTAGACATCACACCTTCTCAGACTCTCTTTCTTTATCTTTTTATTTTGACTAAGCCCGGGATTTCCTCAAAAAAGAAAGCCTCTTGGATTTCTTTTCGATCTGCCCAGGGACACAAAGTGTTTGCTATGTATGACGAGTCCTTTCGGGACTTTAAGAATTACTTTTTTAAGGTACGAGCTGTTGAGGGAGCTTGACCATTTTTCTTAGAAGCAAATAGTGAACCTGCCTTCCCTTGTGTTGGCAAAAGAATGTGGTAGTGTCTCGGTACTCGTGGGAGATGCTTGACGAGGTCGAACAGGATTTTGTAAATGTCTTGGAGGATATTTGGGGGAAACCTCCCCATCTTGATACCAAGAAGTTTTTTGGGGGTCCATCCCTTGTCCGAACTACGCTGGGTATTGATCAATATATTTTGCTCTATTTTTACTTTGCTTCTTTCTTTTTCCAGTTTGTAATCTGCTTCTATGGTTGATTTTGTTTTTCAGAGATGGCCAAGAACAATGACTCTATGAAAGCCTTTAAAAAGGCGAGGAAGGCTACTGTGGCCCAAAACATCTCGGCCAGAGTGGCTTGGGAAGGGTCTTCTCGTGTTCCTCCCAAGCAACCAATGACGAGCTCTCCTGGACCGAGGAGGATGATTCCTACCCCTCGGGTCCATGTGCTCGATCCTCCCCAGGCTTCTGCTGCTGTTTCTTCTCTTATGGCCGTTCATCCTTCAAAAAGACCTCGGACTGTTGAGCCCTTCAACCTAGATGCTCCTGATTTTGACGCTGTTGGGTTTGTCAACCAGCAGATCGGTTCCTATGGTGTCATTCCTACTAACGATATTTCTCTTCTTCGTCATTTGGATTTTATAACTCGAAGCAGCATCAAGATGGCACATATGGGGGCAGCTCTGTACCGAACCACCCAAGATCTTCCTATCCATGTGACGAAGGCCTTTATGGAGGAGGCTAAATCAGAGTTTGACCGGATTAAGGATTTGAAGGAGGAGCTTGAGGTGAAAGTGACCAGGTTGGAGAAAGAGTTGGAGGGTGAAAAGACTAGAGCTATTGTTTTGGCGGCCTCTGCGAAGTTGGCTGAGGATATGGTGTTGAAGCATAAGGAGAGCTATGTCACTACTTATAAGGAGATGATGGTTCTCAGGGAGAGTTTGGAATCTGTCCGAGCTGATTATGCCGAACTTCAAGGTCATCTTGTACGCAGTGTTAATGCTGCTTATGAGAATTTGAAGGAGCAAGTTCGAGTTCTTGCGCCCGAGCTTGACCTTTCCCTCTTCAGTTTGGACAACATTGTTAAGGATGGTAAGATTATCCCTGATGATCCTGATGATGATGATGACGTCAGCCCTCCAGCTGTATCCTCTGCCAAAACTTCTGTTATTCCGCCCTCCTCCACTTCAGCTGAAGTTGGTCAGCCGGAGTCTGATCCAGATGTTCGAATTCTGAACCGGGATGATGGGACGGTAGATGCGGTGCCTCTTCAGACTCGTCCTCATTCACCCCGGGATGCTGCCACTGGAGAATCTTTGAATCTGTTGTAGTTTTTTGTTTATGAATATCTGATGTGTATAGCTCGGTCTGTGGGCGTTGAACTCGTTTTTATTTGTCGTTTTTATCTGCCAGATACTCATAGTTACTTTTCTATTAGCAACTTTATTTTTTTTAAAAACAAAGTATTTTCCCTAGGCTTTTGGGGTCGACTTCGGGTGGCCTCTTAGGTCTTTGTTTATTACAGCAATTTTGCTTTTAATTGCTTGTCTGCACAGTTTTGACATTTTTTGGAATCTTGGGAGTATTGGAGCCTTGTTGTCCAATCTCTTCTTTGCATTTTTTTGATATATGATGCCTATAATTTGATTTTCTTGAGGTCATGGCTTTCTGGGTCCAACTTAGGTCCCTTATAGCGCCTGCCTTCTGTTGTCCGACTTCTTAAACTTGGTCATGTTTTGAGGCTATTTCTAGTAATCCCTTCTGCTTGGATCTTGGTTGATCTCTTCCTATGGATTATAGTTTTTGGTAGCCTTGCGGAGTCGACTTTGTTGTGTCGGCCTCTTCTGAGTTATTTCTAGCAATCCATTTTTGGATCTTTTGTCAGATCTCTTTTTATGGATTACTTTTATAACTTTGTGAATTTGTTGGGATGACTTCATCATGTCAGTCCCTTCTAAGTTATTTCTAGTAATCCTTTTTTGGATCTTTTGTCAGATCTCTTTTTATGGATTACTTTTATAACTTTGTGACTTTCTTAGGATGACTTCATCATGTCAGTCCCTTCTAAGTTATTTCTAGTAATCCTTTTTTGGATCTTTGGTCAGATCTTTTTTTATGGATTACTTTTATAACTTTGGTTTGTGGGAGGCTGACTTCATCATGTCGGTCCCTTCTAAGTTATTTCTAGTAATCCTCTTTTTTAGGGCTGGCCAGGCCTCTTTCTAGGGATTTACTTTTTATAACTTTGTTTGTGGTCGACTGGTCCGAATTCTTCATGTCGGTCTGTCTTTTTAAGTTATTTTTTAGCAACCCATTTTTATTAAGACCTCGTCAGGTCCTTTCCTATGGGTCACTTTTGATAACTTCTTGCATTTAATCTATTTTGTCGCTTTTCATCTTTACCGATTTTGTAAAAATTGGGTTTGATCCTTGTTTGGTCGACCTCTGATGAATTCAGTTTTCATCTTTGTTGGTATTTATTGTGATCGGATAGTGAATTTGGTTTTCACTTTGGCCGATCTGTAGCTTTATAATCGAGCGATGAAATTTTGCGTTTCAGATTAATACGTCTTGATAAAGGATTTGTAGAAAATCTGAAAAACTTTATTCAAAATAAAAAATATGCAAATATATACATGTGGGAGTTTTACTCCTCTAAGTTAGGTATTTTATGGATCTTGGCTTGGTGCCTCGTTAAAAAACCTTTTTAAGGAAAAAGAGTGCACCTCATCCTAAGATCTTTTTTACCTCCTAACTGTAGTACCTCCTTAAGTTGCAGGCATGCCATGACCTTGGGAGCTCTCGCCCTTCAAGTTTGGATAGCTTGTAGTAGCCTCTTCCGAGTACTTCTATGACTCGGTAGGGTCCCTTCTAGTTTGCTGTCAGCTTTCCTTCTCCAGGACGAGTTGTTCCGATATCATTTTGGATTAGGACGAGGTCGTTCTCGGAAAAACCTCGTGGCACCACCTTTTAGTTGTATCTTGAAGCCATTCGACGTTTTAACGCCTCTTCCCTGATCCGAGCTCTTTCTCGGATTTCTAAAAGTAGGTCGAGTTCTTCCCTTTGAAGTTGGGAGTTGTCCTCTTCACTGAAGTGGATCACTCTGGGTGACCCTTCTTCGACCTCCACTGGGATCATTGCCTCCATTCTGTAAGCTAATCGGAAAGGTGATTCCTTTGTGGTGGAGTGTGGGGTTGTTCGATATGCCCATAGGACTTGTGGGAGCTCTTCAGCCCAGGCTTCCTTTACATCCTGTAATCTCCATTTTAACCCGGCTAATATGACTTTGTTAGCAGCTTCTGCTTGTCCATTGGCCTGGGGGTGTTCTACGGACGTAAATTGAGTGCCATTGTCTGTGGTGATGGAGTATGGAATCCCAAACCTTGTGACAATGTTTCTGTACAGGAATTTTTGACTTCTTTGAGCAGTAGCGTTAGCTAGAGGTTCCGCCTCAATCTATTTTGTGAAATAGTCTATTCCCACGATGAGGAATTTGACTTGTCCGGATCCTTGAGGGAAAGGACCGAAAAGATCGAGTCCTCATTTTGTGAAAGGTCAGGGTGAGGTTACACTGATAAGTTCCTCTGGTGGGGCGATGTGGAAGTTGGCATGTTTCTGACATGGTGAACATGTCTTTACGAATTCTGTTGCTTCTTTTTGTAAAGTCGGCCAATAAAATTCGGCCCGGAGTACTTTTTTTGTGAGAGCTTGCTCTTCGAGGTGGTTGCCACAGATGCCACTGTGTACTTCTTCTAAAACTTCCTTTGTGTTGGAAGTCGGCACACATTTTAACAGTGGTGTTGAGATCCCTCTCTTATATAGAGTGTTGTTTATGATGGTGTAGTATTGTGCCTCCCGTTTTAACCTCTTTGCCTCCTTCTTATCTGTAGGGAGTGTTTTTGTTTTGAGGTATTTGATTATGGAAGTCATCCATCCCTGATCCAAACTTGTTATGGCTAAAACCATTTCTTTCGAGATTGACGGGTTCTGTAGCATTTCCTGTATGAGGCTTCTATTGTTGCCCCCTGGTTTGGTGCTGGCTAGTTTTGAGAGTGCATCAGCTCGAGCATTCTGTTCCCAAGGTCTGTGACGGATCTCATATTCCCTGAGTTGTCCGAGTTGTTCCCTGGTTTTGTCCAAGTACTTTTTCATGGTGCAATCCTTGGCTTGGTAGCTCCCTGCTATTTGTGAGATGACTACTTGTGAGTCGCTGAAGATGGTAAGCTTTTGAGCTCCAACCTCCTTAGCCAGCTTCAAACCAGCTAGTAGTGCTTCATATTCGGCTTGATTGTTTGAAGTGGGGAACCCGAATTTGAGGGAAATTTCAATTTGGGTTCCCTAATCGCTTTCTAGTATCACGCCTGCGCCACTTCCCGTTTTGTTTGAAGAACTATCTACGTATAGATTCCATTCTGTAGGGATTTCTGGGGTGTCCGTAAACTCAGCAAGGAAGTCAGCCAGATACTGTGATTTAATGGCTGTCCGAGCTTCATATTGAAGGTCGAATTCGGACAACTCGACTGCCCATTGCAAAATTCTTTCTGTTAAGTCTGTTTTCTGTAAGATGCCTTTTATGGGCTGATTGGTCCGAACCCTGATGATGTGGGCTTGGAAATACAGGCGAAGTCGTCGAGATGTTAGTATGAGAGCATAGGCAAACTTCTCTATTTCCTGGAAGACCTGCTCGCACTCCGTTGTCCATTCGAACCTCTTTCTCTTCCGTAGAGTGGCGTAGAAAGGTAGAGATCTTATTGCCGATCCCGCTAGGAATTTGGACAAGGCTGCCAATCTTTCATTGAGTTGTTGTACCTCTTTGACACAGGTCGGACTCTTCATGTCGAGTATAGCCCGACATTTATCTGGATTTGCCTCGATTCCTCTTAGTGTGAGCATAAAACCCAAGAATTTACTGGCTTCTACTGCGAAGGTACATTTTGCCGGGTTAAGTCGCATGCCATGCCTTCTTATAGTGTCGAACACTTGAGTGAGGTCGGACAATAACAACTTTTCACTTTGTGTCTTTATTAACATGTCGTCTATATAAACTTCCATGACTTTTCTGATGTGATCTGCAAAGACTTTATTCATTAATCTTTGATAAGTCGCTTCTGTATTTTTGAGTCCGAATGGCATGACTATATAGTAGTAGTTTGCTTTCGGAGTTAAGAATGAGGTTTTTTCTTGGTCAGGAGGGTACATTGGAATTTGATTGTATCCCGAGTAGGCATCCATAAACGAGAGGTATTTGTATCTGGAGGAGGCATCCACCAGGGCATCGATACTTGAGAGTGGGTAAGGATTTTTTGGGTAAGCTTTGTTGAGATCAGTGTAGTCAGTGCACATCCGCCATTTTCCATTTGATTTTTTCACCAAGATGACATTAGCTAACCATAGTGGCTATTTGACTTCCCTTATAAATCCTGCCTCCAGTAGAGCTTGTACCTGCTCTTCCACAGCTTGGGATCATTCTGGTACGAGCTTTCTACGTCTCTGCTGTACTGGCCGATATCCGGGGTAAACTGCCAGCTTGTGGCACATTAACTCAGGGTCTATGCCCGGCATGTCTGCGGCCTTCCATGCAAAGAGATCGACATTGTTTCGCAAGAACTGTATGAGGGACTCCTTTTCGTCCCCCTTTTAGGATTGTGCCAATATTGGTCGTTTTATCTGGAGTATCTCCGATTTGAACTTTTTCTGTTTCGCCTTCAGGTTGTGGACGAAGTTCTTCCCGTCCTCGAACTCTCCCGAGCTCAATGGTGTGAATTTATTCTCCTTTGCCTCGGAGGTTCAGACTTTCGTTATAGCAGCGGCGCACTGTTGAAGAACTGAGGATTGATGGTTTAGAAGTTATAATAAATTCTCGTTGCAAGTATAGTTTCTAAACCAAGCAATCATCCTTTCTTACAAACGTTTTGGTTGTCACTTAAGCAAACCCAATAAAATTGATAACCGAGTATTTAAACATCGGGTCGTCTTCTCAAGGAATTGCAGGGAGGTGTTCTTATTATTAGTTATGGAAAACAGTGTTTTTGGGTTTTGAAAGGTTTGAACTAGGAAAATAAGTTGCAGGAATTAATAAATTAATATCTAATAAAACTCTTGGCAAGGTATGAAAATTCGAAAGTCCTATCCTAGTTATCCTTATGAGAATTGAGTTTAATCCCACTTAGTTAACCTTTACGAAAGCAAGGAAAAGTCAAGTGGACTAATTAGTTAGATTCCCAAGTCCTAGCCAACTCCTAAGGAAAGACTAGAGTTAGTGGAATTCAATTCAATTAGCAGACATAACAATCAATCACGATAAGTTTGATAACTCAAGAGCCTCCAGTTAATCAATTAAAGCCAAGAATATAAAAAGCTAAATAAAAATCATAAATCTGAAATACCTCGAATTACATTGAATAGAAATTATAATCTAACATGAAGAGTTCATAAGCCAATTTGGCTAAAAAGAGAATCAACAAGAAAAATAGAATAAACTAGTAAGCTAGAATAAATAAAAGTAGAATAGAAGTTGAATTAAAGGAACATTAAACCTGGAACTCAGAAGAAATTGTAAAGTTGAAATAATAAGAAATCCTAATTCCTTTAAGAGGAATCCTAATCCTAAATCCTAAGAGAGAGGAAAGAACCTCTCTTTCTAAAAACTACATCTAAATCATAAAAAGTGAATAATAATAAGCTGGTTCATGAATGAATGGATTTCCCCACTTTATAGCCTCTATTCTGTGTTTTCTGGGCCACAAACTGAGTCGAAAACAGCCCAGAAATCGTTGGAGAAGAAATCTGCCACGCTGATTTTTGTCACTGCAATGCATCCGCGTGGAACACGCGTTTGCATCACGTATCGTCAGGGAAACTATGGCATATTATATATCAAATCGAAGCTCCGGACGTTAGCTTTCTAACGCAACTAGAACCGCGTCGTTTGGACCTCTTTAGCTCAAGTTATGACCGTTTGAGTGCGAAGAGGTCAGGCTGGACAGCTTTGCAGTTTCTTCAACTTCTTGTATTCCTTCCACTTTTACATGCTTCCTTTCCATCCTCTGAGCCATTCCTGTCCTATAATCTCTGAAATCACTTAACACACACATCACGGCATCGAATGATAATGAGAGAGGATTAAAGTTAGTAATTTAAAGGCTAAAGAAGCATGTTTTCAATCATAGCACAAAATCAGGAAGGAAAAACATAAAACATGCGATTTCTATGAATAAGCGGGTAAAGAGTTGATAAAAACCACTCAATTGAGCATAAGATAAACTATAAAATAGTGGTTTATCAACCTCTCCACACTTAAACATTAGCATGTCCTCATGCTAAGCTCAAGAGAAGCTATAAAAGAGTGAAGAGGAATGGTAGAATGTATGAAATGCAACCTATCTATATGAATGCAACTACATGCTAAGATGTTTCTACCTACTTGGTTAAAAGTAAATAAGTTCTCCAAGACAAAAATAATTCAAATTCCACTAATTCAATTCATATAATAAAAGACAAGTAAACTTGTAAGAAGATAGCTCATGAAAGCAGGGAACATAGAATCAAGCATTGAACCCTCACTGGTAGTGTGTATCACTCTCATCTCTCAAGTGTCTAGGGTTAATCACTATAGTCTTCTCTAGTCATGCTTTCTAAAACTTTGTTCTTCATCTAACCAATCAACAATTATTTAATGCACCAATGCAAACATCATGAGGTCTTTTTAAGGTTGTAATGGGGCTAAGGTAAGGGTGAGGATATATGTATGGCCAAGTGAGCTATAAATTGAATCTTTGAGTAACCTAAGCTATCACCTAACATACATACACTCTGTATAACTCTGGAATCACGCCTAGCTACCCATAATTTTCCCACTTTTGCATGTTTCACATACTCATGTATCAACTTTTCTCTTAACTTGCATCACATATGCATTGATTTTTCATTAGACTTAACATTAGGGTAATTTTGTCCCTTTATTTATTTACTTATTTATTGAATTTTTTTTTTTGGATTTTTTCTCTTTTTTTTTCTGAAAATAAAAGTAAAAGTAAACATAACTTATCAATGCACATGGATTTTTAATTTTTCTAGTTTCACATGAGTAGGTACCCAAATTCCCAGTATTTTATCAATTGTAGAAACATAACACATTCCCTATTAACCCATGTTCCCATAATTTTTCCACACTTAATTGTTACACAATCCCTATCTTAAGCTAACCAAAGATTCAATTGGGATATTTAATTATTTTTCTGCTTAAGGCTAGTGATGTGGTTATAGAACAGAATAAATGGAGATAAAAAGGTTCAAGGTGGCTAACAAGGGTGATGAAAAAGGTAGGCTTATTTAGGATAAGTGAGCTAATAATAAATAATGGCCTCAATCATATGCAAGCATGTAAATATACTAAATAGTGGACATATAGAATGGAACAAAGCAAAGATTGCAATTATAGAGAAGAAAACACACAAGAATAAAAGATTTATGGTTAAATAATGTAACCATATAAATAAGCTCAAAATCTCACAGGTTGTGTGTTCTTAGCTATAATTCATGTTCCAAATACAACTTCAAACAAGTTTTAACATAAAAATTTTCAATTTAAATTAGTAAAATTTTTCAAAAATAGGGTCTTTAGAAGAAACTTATTATTTTTCAACCAAGTAGAATATGCATAAAATCAAACAAATATGCAATCAAATATGCAAATGCAACAATGAACAAATAAAGAAAATAAAATAATGGTGTTGAAAAGAAGAAAATAGCTGACCCATGGAGACCAGTATCGACCTCCCCACACTTAAAGATTGCACCGTCCTCGGTGCATGCTGAGATGTAAAAGTGGACGGGCTGCTCCAACTGATGCATTTCTCTATAGATTGTACAGATTGACTTGCCTGTCTCCCCATATAGAAGTTCTTCCTTTTTCCTTCCTCGGTGGCCATCCTGAAAGAAGAGGAAAAAGGGAGAAAAGTAACCCATAAATAAAGATAAGAAAATAAATAAAATATGGGTTGGTTAATGCCAAATAATAAAGGTCTCAATTACATGGTAGCTACAACATGTAGTGAGAAAACAGTAGAAGCATACGGCATATCAATAGTGCAAGAATTGCAACAATGGGGAAGAGGGTGTGGGTAATGCAAAATAGTGTAAGTGCATATCAATGCAAAAGGAATATCAGTATTATAAAAATTAGCATTGACTTATGAATAATAATACCCAATTAGAATAAAACAAGTCATGAAGCACCAAAACAATTCAAGAAAAGATGCAATAGTTGAAGAAGAGAATTTTAACACCAATGGAAAAAGAAAAAGAAAGGAAGAAAGGAGGAAGAAAGAAGAAAAGATAGAAGAAATTAGGATTAGAAAAAAAAAAGATAAGATAATTGGCACTGATCTGGATAAGCTGTGCAGCGCAGGCGACGCGGACGCATGAGGGACGCGGTTGTGTGGTGTGCGATAAGGTCAGGTGACGTGGACGCGTGGGTCACGCGATCGCGTGGCCTGATTTGTGAGATTGGCCGAGTGCAACCTCGCGTTCGCGCAACTCTCTGTCTAAAACTCATTTTGCCAATTTTTTAGGGTGACGCGGTCGCGTGGGTGACGCGATCGCGTGAATAGCCTTATTTCCAATATGACGCGAACGCGTGGGTGACGGGTTTGCGTGGTGGGGCTTGTGCTGCTAGCACCATTCCAGCCCCGCTCCATCATAACTCTCTGCCATGCACCCCTTTTACGTCGATTTGTAGGATCACGCGTTCGCGTGCGTGATGCGGACGTGTGGGAGGCTACTTTTCCAAATGACGCGGCCACGTGGGTCACGCGGACGCGTGGGTATGTTTGTGCCTAAAGCGCGCCTCCAGCCACGCTCTCGCGTGACTCTCTGTTCACTTTTCTTTTCTTCCTAATGCACTTGTGACGCGGACGCGTCAGCGACGCCGTCGCGTCGCATGCTTCTTTTTTTTGTATGCAATATGCATATGCAAATGCAGTGCTGATATGGATGTTATGAATAATTCCAGGTTCAATAAAATGGAATAAAATAAAGCTTAAAAACGAATTAAAATTGAAAAGGAACGATCATACCATGGTGGGTTGTCTCCCACCTAGAACTTTTAGTTAAAGTCCTTAAGTTGGACATTTGGTGAGCTCCCCATTATGGTGGCTTGTGCTTGAACTCGTCTTGAAACTTCCACCAATGCTTGGACTTCCAATAAGCTCTATCAATACCAAGTAAATTTCTCAAGCTTTGATGGAGTTCTTCACAAGCTTTGAGCTCCCAAAATTGATCCTCATATATTCCTGGATCCCAAATCTTGTTTCTACACCCGTCTTCAAGTTGATTATCATGATTCCATCCAAGTGATTTTGCCTTAGAATTCTCACTGAAGCGTCCAAACAACTTCCCAGACCAATTCAATTGAGCTCTACACCAACCTTTGCATTTAAACTTAAAGCTTCCAACCATAATGAACCTTGCAGGACAATTCTTACCACTGACCATCTTCCTCTTACTCTTAATGCCACAAAGAACTCTAAGTTGACCATCCGTCTCCAGTAGCCCATATTCAAGTGGGAAGGTAAAGGTCAAGGATAATAATTTTACCCACTTGAACATTGTGTTGGACGGTAATGGCCTTGGGAGAGGTGTTTCTAATGAACTTGCAAGCTCCACTCCCTTGTGCTCTTCTCTAACAACTTCCGCCTCCTTGTAAGCTTCTTCAATTTCAACATCTTCCTCTTGGTAGCTTTCTTCCAATTCAATCTCCTCTTCACTGCCTTCCAAGGGCATGGGAGGTTGTGCTTCTTCTTCTTGAATCTCCATCTCTTGATCGACCTCTTCCAAGTCCTTAACCATGACATGTCTTGGAGGTTTTACACCCTCCTCAACATCAAATGCAACCGTCTTGGAAGGAGGCTCTATGTCTTGACTTTCCCATGGAGGTTCAGCATCTCCCAAGTCTTCAACCACTTCTTCCTCTTCAATAATTACTGCTTTGTCCAGTAGTTTTAATATAAAAAATCGTACTTATCCTTGATGATTTTCTTTCCATGACAACTCCTTTCAACTATTCTTTCATCTTCAAGGGTCTCTCCTATCTCCACATTTTGGGCATCCTCTTGCTCTAAGACAAAATCAGACTTCTCCTTGATGTCTTCCTTCACTAATTCTTCAACCACTCCTTCGACTTCAAGGGTCTTTACTACCTTCATCTTTAGGGCCTCCTCTAGCTCCTTATGAAGTATGGATTCGCGAAGATAATCCCTTCTCTCTTGTTCCATGTCAATAGCATCATTGGGATCATATTGCTCTTGGATTGATGGATGTGGGTGCTCTTCCATGGATGGTGGTGATGGGATGGAGAGATCATTCTGTGGTTGAAAAGAAAGTGCACTAGAGCTTGAGGGTTGATTTTTGAAGGTATTTGGTGGTCCGATTTGGGCGACGAGAGCTTGTATAGTAGAGTTTAGATCGGCAAGTGCTTTCTCCATGGAGGTTTGGGGTGGATAGGAGGGTTCATTTGTTGGGAGAAAGGGTTCATGGTAGGAAGGTGGTTCATCTTGATAATGATAAGGAGATGGTGTATATTAAGGTGGTGGTTCATGAGAGTAGTTGTGTTGGAATGGGGGTGGTTCTGTGTATGGTTCATTTGGCTCATAAGGTGGTTGGTATGGTGGATACAGGTTAGGGTCATATGGAGGTGAATGGTGGAAAGGGACTTGTGAGTATGGTGGTCCAAAGCTATTTTGAGGAGGTGGTTCATTGGTATATGATGGAGCTTGCTGGTAACTACAAGGGGGTCCACCATATCTATTGTCTTGGCATGTATTGTAGGATGGTCGTTGTCCATGGTATCTTGGAAGGTGATGTTGCCGAAAGGATTGATCAGATCCTCGCGGCTCCTTCCATCTCTGATTGTTTTGATATTGATGCATGTTCCTGTTATAATTTCCATTCCTTACAACAGCATTGGACCAAACTCAAAGCGATGGGGGTGAGAACTCATAATAGCAAATAAAAATTAAAAACGAAAATAAAAACAAATTTAAATTAAAAGGTTATTAAAATTTAAATTTTGAATTTGAAAATTAAATTTTGAAATTTGATTTTTGAAATAAGATAAGATAAGATTTTGAAAAAGATATGATTTTTGAAATTTAAAAACTAAGATAAGATAAGATAAAAATTTTAAAATAAAAATCTGAATTTTTTTTTTTTTGCAAATTTCGAAAATTCAATTAAAATAAAGAGAAAAGATATTCTTGAATTAAATGAGGAAAGAGAAAAACAATAAAATGACACCAAACTTAAAATTTTTAGATCAAAAAGAAGAAAACAACTAAGAACAACTTGAAGGTCAAGATGAACACGAAGAACAACTTGAAGATCAAGATGAACACCAAGAAAAATTTTTGAAAAAATTTTTTTAATAACTAAATAAAAACCAATAACCTCTTAATTTACGAAAAAGAAAAAATAAAAACAAATAAACAAGCAAAAAGCAAATATTTACAATAACTAATAATTAGGCACACGTTTGCAATTCCCCGGCAACGGCGCCATTTTGAAGAACTGAGGATTGATGGTTTAGAAGTTATAATAAATTCTCATTGCAAGTATAGTTTCTAAACCAAGCAATCATCCTTTCTTACAAACATTTTGGTTGTCACTTAAGCAAACCCAATAAAATTGATAACCGAGTATTTAAACATCGGGTCGTCTTCTCAAGGAATTGCAGGGAGGTGTTCTTATTATTAGTTATGGAAAACAATGTTTTTGGGTTTTGAAAGGTTTGAACTAGGCAAATAAGTTGCAGGAATCAATAAATTAATAAATTAATATCTAATAAAACTCTTGGCAAGGTATGAAAATTCGGAAGTCCTATCCTAGTTATCCTTACGAGATTGAGTTTAATCACACTTAGTTAACCTTTACGAAAGCAAGAGAAAGTCAAGTGGACTAATTAGTTAGATTCCCAAGTCCTAGCCAACTCCTAAGGAAAGACTAGAGTTAGTGGAATTCAATTCAATTAGCAGACATAACAATCAATCACGATAAGTTTGATAACTCAAGAGCCTCCAGTTAATCAATTAAAGCCAAGAATATAAAAAGCTAAATAAAAATCATAAATCTGAAATATCTCGAATTGCATTGAATAGAAATTATAATCTAACATGAAGAGTTCATAAGCCAATTTGGCTAAAAAGAGAATCAACAAGAAAAATAGAATAAACTAGTAAGCTAGAATAAATAAAAGTAGAATAGAAGTTGAATTAAAGGAACAATGAACCTGGAACTCAGAAGAAATTGTAAAGTTGAAATAATAAGAAATCCTAATTCCTTTAAGAGGAATCCTAATCCTAAATCCTAAGAGAGAGGAGAGAACCTCTCTCTCTAAAAACTACATCTAAATCATGAAAAGTGAATAATAATAAGCCTGTTCATAAATGAATGGATTCTCCCACTTTATAGCCTCTATTCTGTGTTTTCTGGGCCGCAATCTGGGTCGAAAACAGCCCAGAAATCGCTTGAGAAGAAATTTGCCACGCTGATTTTCGTCACTGCGATGCGTCCGCGTGGAGCACGCGTTCGCGTCACTTATTGTCAGGGCAACTATGGCATATTATATATCAAATCGAAGCACCGGACGTTAGCTTTCTAACGCAACTAGAACCGCGTCTTTTGGACCTTTGTAGCTCAAGTTATGACCATTTGAGTGTGAAAAGGTCAGGCTGGACAGCTTTGCAGTTTCTTCAACTTCTTGTATTCCTTCCACTTTTGCATGCTTTCTTTCCATCCTCTGAGCCATTCCTGCCCTATAATCTCTGAAATCACTTAACACACACATCACGGCATCGAATGATAATGAGAGAGGATTAAATTTAGTAATTTAAAGGCTAAAGAATCATGTTTTCAATCATAGCACAAAATCAGGAAGGAAAAACATAAAACATGCGATTTCTATGAATAAGCAGGTAAAGAGTTGATAAAAATCACTCAATTGAGCATAAGATAAACCATAAAATAGTGGTTTATCAGCTGTCTTTTGGTCTGCTCTTACTGTTGCGATTCCTTCTATGGTCGGGAACTTCATGCACAAATGTGGAGTTGAGACTACCGCGCCGAGCTGATTTAGCGTGGTCCAACCTATCAGGGCATTGTAGGCTGTACCTACGTCGACCACTATGTAGTCTATGCTGAGTGTCCTTGACCGATTTCCTTTTCCAAAGGTGGTGTGCAACGAGATGTATCCAAGTGGTTGGATTGGAGTGTCTCCCAGCCCGAATAGGCTGTTTGGATATGCTTTAAGCTCCTTTTAATCTAGGCCGAGCTTGTCGAAGGCCGTTTTGAATAGAATGTCCGCCGAGCTTCCCTGGTCCACCAACGTGCGGTGGAGATTAGCATTGGCCAATATGATAGTGATGACCATGGGGTCGTCATGCCCTGAGATGATGCCAACTGTGTCTTCTATAGTGAATGTGATAGTGGGGAGTTCGGGTGCTCCTTCTCCTCCTTCGACATGATATATCTCTTTTAGATGTCTTTTGCGAGATGATTTGGAGACCCCTCCTCCTACAAATCGTCCATGTATCATGTGGACATGTCTCTCCGGGGTACAAGGTGGCCGTTCAGTTCGTCCGACCTCTTCGTCCCTTCTTCTTTTTCTTGGATCATCTGCTTTGTTGGCTAGGTATCGATCTAGCCTCCCCTCTCTTACCAATTTTTCTATAATGTTCTTCAAATCGAAGTACTCGTTAGTGGGATGTCCATAGATTCGATGGTATTCACAGTATTCTGTCCGATTTCCTCCTCCTTTCTTGCTTTTGAGTGGACGGGGTGGGGGTATCTTTTCAGTGTGGCATACTTCTCTATAGATATCCACAAGAGACACCCGAAGAGAGGTGTAATTGTGGTATTTTTTTATTTTCTCCCCATACTGATCTTCTTTTTTCTTGGTCTCTTTATCTTTATAGGCGAATCCGGATTTTGAGGTCTCTCCTAATCGGGAGTTTTCCTCCATGTTGATGAGGCCCATTGGCTGCTTCTGTTGGTAAATTTTGTATATCCAAACATGCCTTGTTGAATCTTTCCATGTGATTGCGAAGGCTTTCCCGATTTCGTTGCTTGATCCCTAGTAGACTTGGGACATGTTTAGTTTTATCCTTCTGAATGGAGAATCTGGCTAGAAATTTTTTGGCCAGGTCGTCAAAGCTTGAGATGGACCTGGGGGGGCAGGTTGTCGAACCACTTAATTGTCGTCTTTACCAGAGTAGTGGGGAAGGCTTTACACCGAGTTGCGTCTGAGGCGTCGGTGAGATACATTCTGCTTCGGAATTTGCTAAGATGATGGCCGGGGCTTGTCGTGCCATCGTATAGAGTCATGTCAGGAGGTTTGAAGTCTCTTGGGATTTTAGCCTTCATAATCTTCTTGGTGAATGGGTCTTGGTCTGTGCGGGAGCTATCTTCATGGCTGGATCTGGTATCTTTAGCTTTGAGATCGGCTTCGATCTTTAGGATCTTGTCCTCTAGTTTGCGACGTCGCCTAGCTTCCCTTCGTAGGTCTCTCTCGGCTTCCCGTTGATACTCGACCTCTCTTTCGAGTTGTTTTAGGCGATCCTGAAGTGCCTCCATGGCTCCTGCGTTTGGTGAATTCTTGTCTTTGTTAGGTTGAGAAGTATCGTCTAGTGTGACCTCCGCGTTCTTATGTGACGTTCTGTTCTCCAAATCAGAGTTGTGGTCGTTGTCAAGGTTGTCTGCCATGATGATGGGATGACTTCCAAGTTCCCCGGCAACGGCGCCAATGTTTCGAGGGTTACCTGAAACTGTAGGTCGATCTCGGACGAGATCTTCTGTACTAGTCGGAGATGACGTGTCCAGCTGGTGGGCGGCCGCCGGAGCTGCCGTGTCCGGCTTGTTGGACTGGCTATGCTTCTGATCCTTAGTCACCGGAGGGTGGGAGTACCTGCAAGGGACTCCGATGCTTAAGTTAGCAAGGGTATTAAGCAGGTTTTTAGTAGAATCAGAGTATGAGTTATACCTGGGTGCTCCAGTGTATTTATAATGATGAGGAATGACCTTTCTGGAGATAAGATAGTTATCTTATCTTATCTTTGAGTGGAGTCATCTTATCTTCAAGGGAATCACCCTTATCTCTATAGGCTTGGGCTGCCTTTGGATTTGGGTCGTGTTCCTCTGTTTGGGCCCTTTTTGGGCTTTTTCTGGTGATTTAGCCGAGCTCTTTGAGAAGAGGTCGGACAGTCCTGACCTGAAGAGGTCGGTCGGCTTGTCGTCGATCATCCCAGGTCGGACATCTCGACCCAGGGTATGAACAGTTTGAGACCGAGAACTCAAATTTGATTGATTGCTCATAGGTTACTCCTTCTAAGCTTTCTACAATGATCCCAGCTCCTCCGAAAGCCTAGTTGGATGCTCCATCCACATGGAGCTTCCACGGTACACTCGAGTTCTTGGAAAAATCCCCAGTCACGTCCACCAAAAAATCTATCATTGCTTGCACCTTAATTGCATGTCGAGGTTCGTATTGGATGTTGTACTGAGATAGTTCTATTGCCCATGTCATCATACGGCCTGCTACGTTGGGTTTTTGTAAGATTTGTCTGATGGCTTGGTCAGTCCTCAAAGTGATCAGGTGCCCCTGGAAGTATTTCCTTAACCTCCGAGAGGAGATTAGCAAAGCATAAGCTAACTTCTCCAATTTGGTGTACCTTAACTCCACTCCTTGAAGCACATTACTGATGAAGTATACTGGATGCTGGATTTTGTCTTCTTTGCGGACCAAAACGGCCGCCATGGCTTCCTCAATCATAGCTAGATAGAGGTATAAATTCTCTCCTTCTTTCGGTTTCCCGAGCAATGGAGGTTCCGACAAGATCCTCTTGAAGTAATTAAAGGCTTCTTCACAGACCAGAGTCCATTCAAAAGCTATCCCTTTCTTCATTAAGTTAAAGAAGGGAAGGGCCTTTGCTGCCGAAGCACCGAGGAAACGAGACAAAGCCGTAAGCCTCCTTGCTAGTCTTTAGACATCCTTAACACATCCTGGGATTGACATCCGGATGATGACTTCGCATTTGTCTGGGTTGGCCTCCACTGCTCTTTATGTGATCATAAAGCCCAAAAACTTCCCGGCTTCCATGGCGAATGCGCACTTGAGGGGGTTCAGCCTCATATTGTGCTTCCGAAGTGACCCGAACACGACCTCCAAATCGGCAACCAAGCTACTTGGCTCGGCCGTCTTTACCAGTATATCGTCAACATATACCTCCACCGACTTGCCAATATAATCCTTAAAGACTTTGCTCATTAACCTTTGACAGGTTGCCTCCGCGTTCTTTAGCCTAAATGGCAGGACCCTGTGGCATTAAGTTCCTGTTGGCATGATGAACACCATTTTTTTCTCGCTGGGCGGTGCATCGGGATTTGGTTATACCTCGAGCACACATCCATGAAGCTCAAAAATTGGTATCCTACTGCTGCGTCTACCAGCGCATCAATGTTGGAAGGGGAGAAAGAATCTTTTGGACATGCCTTATTGAGATCTGAATAATCAACACACATCCTCCACTTCTCGTTGGCCTTCTTGACAAGGACCACATTTGAGAGCCATGTTGAGTATTCCAACTCCCATATAAAACTGGCTTCTAACAAGCTAGGCGTCTTCCTGGCTACCTCGTTAGCTCTTTCTGGCGACATCTTCCTTTGTCGTTGTGCGACTGGCTTGGCATCTGGTTTCACAGCTAACCGATGCGACAGAAAGTTGGAGTCTACTCCTGGCATGTCTGCCAAGGTCCAGGCAAATAAATCCTTATTTGTCCTGATAGCCTCAATGAGAGGTCCCTTTATCTCGTGTGGGGGGGGGGGGTTTGATTTATGAAGGTAAACTTGTTTTCTGTGTCTCCTACTCGGAACTTCTCCAGGTTTCCCTAAGGCTCTGGCCTCGGCTTGTCATCAACTCTCGCATCCAAATCCGCTAGGAACACCCCAGCTGCTTCCTTTGACTTCTTCCTTAGAGATAGGATGGAATTGTCTCCAAGCAACCGCCGTTTTCAAGTCCCCTCGGATAGATCCTACAGCTCCCCTATCTATCACAAACTTCATCGTGAGGAACTTCGTGCAGATGATCGCCGACAGCTCGTTGATAATTCTCCTTCCTAAGATCACATTGTACGCTGTGGAGTCCCTCAGGACCACGAACTCTACCATTGCTGACTTCTTATTTTCCTCGGCTCCAACACAGATCGGGAGCGTGACCAGCCCGTTGGGTCTTATGTAATTATCTCCCAAGCCTACGACCCCATGCTAATGGATTTTGAGGTCACTCTTTTTGAGCCCAGGGGATCAAACACATTTCGGAACATGATGTTCGAGTCTGTTCCCGTGTCCACTGGGATCCGCTTTACAAGAGCCATTTCGATTCTCACCGTGATCACAATTGGCGGGTCCTCGGGGAGGTCGCAGCACCAACAATCCTTTGGGCCGAAAGATATTTCGGGGAGCTCTCTAGATTGGGCATCGTGGCTTCCCGATGTCACGACTAGGACCTTTGCATCTTTCTTTTCTGCTGATTTTGACTTGGGTGGTGCGTCTCTCCCTACCACAACATTGATGACTATAGTTGGAGCGTTGTTAGCATTTTCGGGGGCCCCTGTCTTGCCTTCACATCTTGGCTTCGATCCTCTTCAGAACGTTCCCGCTCTCTCTTCTTCAGTTCCCGTATAAACTACGAGAACTCTGTCAATTTCCTTTCTCAGATAGCCTGATCCAGAGCGTCCTTCATATCAAAGCAGTCTTGCGTTTTGTGGCCAAATCCTTTATGGTAGTCACAGTACAAACTTTTTTTCCTGCTGTCCTATCTGTGAGCTGCCGAAGTTTCGACAATATGCCTTTATCTGTGATTTGTTGGTAAACTTCCACAATGGGTGCCGTCAAAGGGGTGTAGTTAGTAAACTTGTCCACCCGGGGAAACAGCTTGAACGGTTTCCCGAACATTCCTTCCTTTGGCATCTCTTTTGGTTTTTCTAAGTATCTGGTCTGATGTGCCGGCAGGTTGGGTGGCTGCCGCTTGTTGGCAGCCACCACTGCAGCCACCACTTGGCTAACCTCCTCATCATTAATATACTCCCTAACTACATTTTAGATCTCTTACACGGTCTAGACAGGCTTGGTAGTGAGGTGCTTCTTGAAATCCTCATTTAATAGGTTGTTTGTCAAGCATAGACTCGCCACCGAGTTCGTTAGGCCATCAATCTCTAGACACTCGTCGTTGAACCGGTCAAAGAACTTCCTCGTCGGCTCTCCGGCACGCTGGGTCACCCCCAGCAAGTTGATCAGGTGCTTGGCCTTCACTATTCTAGTGGTGAACTGGGCTATGAATCTCGGCGCGATGTTCGCAAAAGCCGTAATGGACTCTTGCGGGAGCGTGTTGAACTACTGTATCGTCGGACCTGCCAAGGTCACTGGAAATGTACGGGATATGACAGTATCTCCAACACCCTCCAAGTTCATTCTGTCCTTAAAGGCCATTGAATGTTCTTGTGGGTCTTTGGTCCCGTCATACCTCGTTTCTGTTGGCTTGTTGAAGTTCTTTAGCAACCGGATTTTAAGGATGGACGGGTGAAAGGGGGTGGCACCCATTATAATGGGATCTCGACGCTTCTTTCCTCTGTCTTTCTTAGCCTCTCCCCGGCCTTCCGACCTGCCATGGGCGTGGGAGTGAGACCGAGCGTCGGCTCGTTCATGCTCGTCGTCCCGCCTGGGGCTTTTCTTATGGTCCTCCGACCTCTTGGTGGGAGATCGGGTGCGAGATATGCTCGAATGAGAGTCTCTGCTGTTCTCGGGATGATAACGGTCCCTTGCTACCAGCTCTTTCTCCAAGTTTTGCTCCCGGTGTCTGAGCTCTTGCATGATTTTTGAGCTGTCACTACCTGTTCCCCCAAATGGTCATTTCCCGTGAGATCGGGAACGGGAGTCGCACGGGGATCGAGTGTGGGAGTCGCCCTGGCGAGAGAGGGATCTCAGGTTCTCCTGAAAAGACCCCGAGGTCACCCTACTTTGCAGGTGGACTCCTCCTTCCTCTCGTACCTCCCTATCAGGGGAGAGCTCCATAGACGCGTCAGATTCCCACAGACGATGCCAATTTTCAGTTGCTCACTGACTAGGCGGATCTTGTGGTGGATGGGTCATGATCAACGGGTGAATGAGAATGAGATTGGACCTGAACGCGAGCTCATGGAGGAATGGGATGAAGTCATCCCGATCATCGGTAGGTCGGCGGGTGGGGCCACCTGTAAGAACACTCTAATACTAAAGTCAGTGTCCGTACGAAGAAGCGGCTAATTAGAGTAATGAATGACGTACCTCTAGAGAGGGGTATGTCCCTCCTTATTTATACTCCGTACTCGGGTAGGCCCTTTATCTTGGATCCGTCCCTCTAGAAGTTTTTGCCAGCTGTCCAGGTCTTCACTTTAGAGAAAGAGTGATGTGTGGGTTACTTTCGCATACGGGTTGAGGACCCATCGGGTTGAGGACCCATCGGGTTGGTAGTCCATGGAATTGGACCCCTGACTGCTATTGGACTGGGCCGGATCAGAAACATTTATAAAGTTTCATACAAAATTAAACTCGTTCTATTATACGAGTATTACAATGTAAAAAAATCAAAATAAAATAAAATAAAATCACCATTTGACACCAAAAAAAATCCTACTTATGGATACATCTATTATTCCTTCTTAGTTTATATCTTAAAATTCTCTTTAAATATTTTTTTATAAATTTTACAAAAAATAAAAAATAAAAATAAAAATTTTCTGTTTTCACAATTGCCTTCATAGAATTTTCTTTTTCCATTCCTCCAAAATTTTTGTACTGTAAAAAAATTTTGAACTATATTTTTTGATTACGTGAATATTACATTGCAAGTAAAAAAAATTACGTACAGTGTTTAATGCATGAAATATACTTAATATTGAATATGTCTATTTTGTATTTACTTCTAGATCATCTTTCTTCTTTTTCATCTTTGCTTTTTGCATTAACTATCAATATATATTTTTTTTTTCAAAAAATAATTTTTTGTGTCTTTTTTTTTTTTGTTAAAAAAAAAACAAAGAAAACTCCCTTCTGCCTTATGTGCTCTCTCTAATATTTTTTTTTTGGTCCTCCCTTGTGATGCTTTCTTTAGAATTTATAGAACATAAAAGACGTTTGATATTATTGCACTTCCATGCCTTCCAACTCATTTCTTCATTTATTTGAAATCTTTTAACAAGTTAAGGAGGGAGTGTTGATGCTTTGTGGCTTCATTATATAGGGGATATTTCATCAATTGACATTCTTCTTCATTTACCATTACATCTTATTATTTTTCTCTTGTGTTATTCTGATTAATCTTTATCATAATGAATGCTATCGGTAGGTTTAATTTGTACATTTGTTGAAATCTAATAAAAAATCTTGAGCATAGTCTTCAGGAATATTGGGCTATATTAGCCAAACTTCTTCGTCTGCTTCTTTTTTTTCTTCTACTTCCTTTTTTTTTGTTTTCCTTTTTATTCATAGAACTGAATTTTTTTTTTATTTATTTTTTTTGTTTTATAGTATAATAAACACAAACTAAATTATGAATTGATTCATTTTTATTATCATTTTTTTTTTAAAATAGTATAGTTTGATTGGACAAAATACGATATTCACAATTATGATTATATTTTATTTAATAAAGTGTATTACCCATATATATTAAAGTAAAATTGAGAAAAGTAGTGAGAAGACACAAAATCTTAAACTTAGAAAACAAGGATTTTATTTAATAAATGTTCTAAAATATTTGTTAATATTACCTATATATTTTAAGAATTTGAGTTTTTTTTCTTCTAACAATCTTTTTCTAAGAGCATTTTTAGTTATTATTTAGTTTAACTAAAAGTATTCTAAGAAAATCTAAGAAAACAAAAGTATTTTTTTTTTTTTTTGTAACGTATGCATTCTTTTTATATACACGAAAAGCTTAAAACATTTATTTTTCTATATATTCAAATTTTTAATCGAAATATTGTTAAAAGAGAGTTTAAAGTGCTTGCAGCAATAATTAAGCGGACCATGCATTGCATAGTCAAGACCAAATTAAACCCCACATGCCTCCTTTTAGGAGGAATGAACTTGAACCGTTGATCGGTAATCAACCATTTCACAAAATAAAAAAGGAAAAGTATATAGAACCAAAAGGTTACCAGCCAAAAACTAAACGAAACCACATTAATTTATATTAATAATTAATTTTAAATTTTTTAAATTCAAAATTTAAAAAATTAAAAATTAATTTACTAAACCTAATTAAAACCTATAAAAACCTTCATTTTCTCTCTCACATTAATCTACCCACCTCTAACAATCAATCTCTCTCTCACCGGCAGGCCCTCTCCGCCTCCCCACCGCAACCCACTCCTCCGATCGCTTCTGCTTCTAGTCGGAACTGTCTTTACCAGATCGGAAGCTTGTGAACCTTATGTTTGAACTCGTGTTCGAGTCTCGGAGTTTTCACGCGTCAGCGCACGTGACTTCCCCCTCGGAGCCGGCGTCAACAGCGATAGGAACAGGCGCGTCGAGACCGAGTAGCTCCGGCATAAGCCTGAGGCCGATTGTGCTATCTAAGGAGGCGACGGAGGCCATCAATGATGAGCCGATTTGTCCGAGGCCATTCAGTTTTGACTTTGAGCATCCAACATGCACTGAAGAGGATGTCAAGGAGTTCATATGGAGGGAATCTGTCAAGTTCAATCCAGATCCACCTTCTCACTAATTGATTTCTGTTACCACATAAATACCATCATCATCCTATGTAGATGATTTGCTAGGGACAACAAACTTCTCTTCTTTTGTAATCTTAGACTTAAATGTCACCAACCAGGTTATAAACAAAATTTCTCGTGGATGTTACAAGCATTTAAATAAAAATATAAAAAAAACATTCATTTAATATGAAAAAAAATATCCTAATATTTAACAAAAGAAATATCTAATTATATTTTAACAAAAATAATTAAATATTTATAAAATTTAAAAAAAATATGAAATTTTTTAAAAAATAGAGGCATTCACATTTGCAATACAAAAAAATTCGAAAAATATATAAAAGAACATTCATTTAGTATGAAAAAGAAACATTCTGATACTTAGCAGAAGAAACATCCATATATATTAATTCGTAAAAATTTTGGATTCACCAAAAATATTTTGGTTGATTTTTGGCTAATACCCTTTTTAGTTCCCTAGCGTTGCTCAATAAAAAAATATTTCTTAAGAAACACGTTTAATTAACGCCCGTGACAAGATGTAGTACACTATTAGGAGAAATGGTGTTGATGGATTAAATTCAATCTATGAATTTATGTTATTTATCTGAATTTGATTTAAAAATTATGAATATAATCTAATCCACAAGTTAATAAAATTAGATTGTAGATTTCAAGTAGATATCCATAGAATTGATCCGCAGATCTTTATATTCAAAAAATAAATAAATAAATTATATTAAGCATTTAAATATTTTTATTAATAAGTCTAACTAAATTAATTTAATATAATAAAAATTAGTTATTTTAATATTATTCTAAGTCTTATATATATATTTTTTTCTTACTAAAAATAAAAGATTCGAATCCATAACCTCTTAATTAAATATGGGGAGACTATACCGTTTAAACTATAACTTATTGGTTCTAAGTCTTATATATTATTTAATTTAATTAAATTTAATTCATAAAAAAACTTAAATATATAATATTATTCTAAATAAAAATATATAGCTAAGTGTAACCTAACTCATCAGAATCCTAATTCTCCTCCCATCTCATTTGGACATCTCTCTCACTAGGTCTCATCTCACCGTCGGCGTTTCTCATTAGAGCTCCTCCCTTCCTCAGTGGCTTTCTTCATCGTCGCTCACCGCCTAGCGGCTTCCCTGTTCGTCGTTGGTCCTGCTTCTAGTTCTTCGATCTTTGTCGTTCGCCAACTAGTCCTATGCCCCGCTAAAAGAAGACTTATTTTTAAAATGGTTTAGCTTG
This sequence comes from Arachis ipaensis, assembly GCF_059453495.1. Classification (NCBI taxonomy): domain Eukaryota; kingdom Viridiplantae; phylum Streptophyta; class Magnoliopsida; order Fabales; family Fabaceae; genus Arachis; species Arachis ipaensis. Next base: position 141,604,902 of record NC_142444.1, read on the forward strand.
TTCAACATCTATCACGTTAACTAAAATATTTGATAACAAAAAAATATTAATTAAAAACAATTTAAATTTGCAAATTTAATATTTATTAATTTTTATAATAATTAATAAATATTAAATAAAATAATTTTTTTTTGTCAATCTGCTGAAGTGTTTATTGGTTTCAATGCATTTCTGTGCTTCTTTGATAACGTGTCACTTTTGAGATATTGGAATCACAACTTTATATTTTTTTTACTAACGTGGTTGATATTTAATGGGAGTGAATCTTCTTTAATAAAAAAAAATAGGATGGTGTCTATTGTTCAGTGTAAGAACTTATTTTTTATTGTTTTTTCTTTTATTTAATTTTGATCCCACTTATAAAATTAAAGGTGAGAGATTATATTTTATTCTCTCAAATATTAAAAAAATAGTAAAATCCATTCTCGATACTTGATAGTCCAAAAACACGTTTTCAGATATTCTTGTCAATAATATGTTTTGCTTAGGTCTTATATATTTTCATATTGTAATAAAAGGCTTAAGGGAAATTTTTAATGGGAGACGAAAATTATTTTAATGGGAGTTGGAATTAGTAAATTAATTTTATGCGATTTTATATTTAGTGAAATTGATAATTGGAAGAAAAGATAAAGTGGTTTAAAAATTTGATAAAATAGGTATTTATTTTATTAATTTTTTTGTATACGTGTTATAGACAGAAATATTTTTTACGGATATCATAAGTTATAGCTTTATTAATACTATTTGGAGATAAATCGTCCCACCAAAAATTGAGTTGTTTATTTGGTTTGCACTAGTTGGTAGAGTGAATATAAAAAAAAGATCATGTAGATTAAGTGTTATTAGCCAGAATGATAATATGTGTGTATTATGTTATAAGTCTATTGAAATTGCTTTTCACTTGTTTATTGGTTGCATTGTGAGCTCACTTGACAGGTGCGGTGTGCTTAGTTGTTTGCTCTCTTGGAAGGATATGGACTATTCCAGGTACGCTCAAACAACACTATGAAAGTTGAGCGGATATATCAGCAAAAAAGATGGAATAAAAGTGGTGGTTGGTTGACTTTTTTGCGGTCATCTGAACAATTTAGCTAGAAAGAAGTTATAGAATCTTCAGAAAACAAGGTTCAAGTGTGGTGAACATTATTAACAGATCCTTTACAAGTTACGATGACTCACTACTAGAAAACTAGTTATTACAGACGGATATTTTCGACGGATTTTATCCCACGGAAATACAGAGGAAATTTCAGAGGAATTTTTTGTCGGAAAATCAAAAGAATAGATTAGCATAAATTACAGAAGGAAAACAAAATCCGTCGATAATTCCGTCGAAAAAATTAATTTTTTTTTCGTAGAAAATAGTTACAGACGGATTTTCCGTCTGTAAATAAGTAGACAAAATGGTGCGTTTTATTAAATTATTACAGACGGAAAATCCGTCTGTAATTTAAAATTTTCCGTCTAAAATATTGAATTAAAGGTAAATGAAACATGAGCTTCTTGCAAATGAAAGCTTCTTCTCCTCTCCCTAGCACGAGCTACTTCTCTCCGTGGCTGCTACTTCTGCTTCTTCCGCCGCTGCCGCCGTTGTGTCGCACAATCTCTCTCTCATCCCTTGCGTTGCACGAGATCCCTCCAGCGCCGCTCTCGTCGCATCTACTCCCATGGTCGCAGAGCTCTCTCTGCCGCTGCTCTCATCGCATCTGCTCCCTCTAGCTCCTCTTCCATCTAATCTCAACTCACTCTCTCGGTTCTTCTCATAACCATCTCAAATTTCAGGTATATATATCCTAATTTTGTGATTCTGTTCTTCGTGATAAATCTTAGGGCTCAATTTTTCTGTGCGAATTTTAGGTTTATCATACTCTGCTTTTGTGCTTTTTTATCCGACGATATCCCCTCCAAGCCTCTTCGCATTTCGTTATGATTGTTTTCTGTTTGTTCGGTTCTGATTTGGAATCGTTAAATTGGGGAATTTCGTGAAGGTTCAAACATGGAGCAACTTCTTGAGAAGGTAGTTGTAGCTATAATTTACTCAATCCGATTCGAATTGAGTTTGATAGGAATGTGTGTTTTTTCTGGTTGTTGCAGATAATGTCTATGCAGTCAAGGAGTGACAGCGTTAACACTTCTCTTTTTGACAAAAGGGAGCACATAGAGAAGCTGCATCGTACTTGCAATCTTCTCCGTAAAGTTCAGGTATTAGAGCTATTAGATGTGTCCTTTCTGGTTTCACATTGTTCTTCACATATTTTTCATCCTTGTTGAAGAATAGTTCATATATGATCTGCCTGATAGACTTAACAAGTGCATCCTTTTTTTTATTCTGTTTGCTCACTTTGGGTTATCTGTATTTTCTCTTAGAATTGCTTGCAAACATACATTAATTTAATTGCTATACCTTTCTTCGTAGGGCTTTATTAGTTTTTTGTAAAATTTTCTCCATTTTCAGAAAGAAGATAATTTGCTTGGAAATCTAGTGATTTCTGTATTTCCTGCAGTTTTTTTGTTTTAGACTTCCTATCTACTATCCACTTTTAGTTTCCTTCTAAACTTCTTTATTTTAAGAAAAGCTTACTAGTTACTGGTGTTTATGTTTGTGCTTCTTCAATTTTTACATTTTGCTGAGTTGTTTAGCAAACTTAACTCCAGGGAACTAATTTGTATTCATTTTCCCCCTTTTTGAAGAGATGTTTCACTTTTATTGGATCAAGGATTTAAGACACAGACGCACTGCTTCTTTTTTATTTTTTGGTTTCTGTTACTGTTTGGTTGCTAAAAAATCATAGAATTGAATTCTGCATTTTTTTATAAGTCTCACTTTTCAGTTTGATTGGTTAAATTAGCTTGACACTTTTCTTTTAACAATGTTTTCTTTTAACAATGTTGATACTTCTCATTCCTTGATTTTCATTACTTATGGTGCCCTTGCATGAAAGGGTATGTAGTTAGTCTTTATCTTTCCTTTTGTACAATAGGAAGAAATCAAGAAAATAAACTTACATATTTATTGGAATGCTTTTGTGTATTTGTTTTTTATTATTTTGTTATTTTGTACAAAATTGGTAATTGCTGGAACTTTATGCAGTTGACATGCTAAATATTCACTGATATAGAATAATAAACGTAGGTCCCTCCGATGGGGTTATTTCCCAACTGTCTTGTGCAACAACAAGTTCTTTATCCATTCTGGAAGCAGGTGAAGTAACTTTCTTTTCCCTTGTTCATTTTCGTTGTTTTGTCTGTTTAGCTTCTCCAAAATTCAGGTCTTATTCGGAAATGGATCCTCTCCAGTTTTTTCAACACTTGACAAAATACAGTGCAATCTCTCACCTTTGATTTTAATAGTGGGACCAGAAATAAATAAGAGAGAGAATGTGGTGAATGGTTAGATTAAACACTGCACACCATCCAGTTTTTTATTCACTGGAGAGGATCCACTCCCGTCTTATTCTTATTACTGCAGTAGGTTGGTGGAACTATTTTGTCTGCAAAACTTGCAAAAGAGAGAGGATGGGCCATTAACGTAGGAGGAGGATTTCATCACTACTCTGCAGAAAAAGGAGATGGATTTTGTGCTTATGCAGATATTTCTCTTTGCATCCACTTTGCTTTGGTTCGGTTGAATATATCAAGGTAGTATAACTGTCGTTTAGGCTTTATCATTGCAAGTTAGGACATGCTCTTAACACGTGCAAATTAGAATTATCTTCTAACTGTTTGCAAAATCTTTAGGGTGATGATCATTGATCTTGATGCACATCAAGGAAATGGCCATGAAACAGACTTTGCCTATGATAGTATGGCCACCAAAATAACTCCTTATGTTGTATTTTACTTTTTAATTAAAGCACCAAATAATTAAATTGCTGTGATGTCTTTTGAAGTTGGCCAAATTCTTCTTGATCTTTTATGTTTTATAATTAGAATACCAAGGTCCTATGATATGATATGGAAATTATTGATTTCCCACGTGAATCTGAATTAGAGATAAATAATACACTAGTGAATGGAGGCAAAATGTTGACCTTATATTGGAACAATAGATTGAATTTATTGTTAGCTGTGTAAATCATAGTAGACATACATTCTAAGCAGATATTTGATATGTGTGGTGTTTGACTTGTAGTTTGAATGTCACTTGACTCCCATGGCCATATGCATTAACCAATTTTAGACCTTAATTTTAAAATAAATGTTACCTTTTTTTTAGGCCCTAAATGAATCATTGGTTGACCTATTGGGTAATTTTGGAGATTTTAAAGTTTGGATTTTTTTGTTATTGTGAATGTGAATAACAGAAGTGGAGCAAGGGAAAGCAAAAGGAGAAGGTGAACAACCAGGTGCTATTTGATCAGGGTACTTATGACAAGCTCCTCTCTGAAGCTCCCAAATTCAAGCTCATCACTCCTTCTATTCTCTCTGATCGTTTGAGGGTACCCCTCTTTCTCTTACTCTCGCAAGCATTAAATATATTATTCATGTTAATGGTGTGTGTTCTGCTGTTCTGTAGTATAAGCAGTGGTGAAGGTTGCTATCTTGTTTGAAGATTCTTTGAATTTGTGTGTTATTCTATTGACATTCTAAGTTAGTAATGCCTATAGGCTATATGTACCTGCTTGTCCCTACCCTATTTGGGGCTAATCCTAAAAAGCTTTTTGTGTGCAAACAAACCCATCTACCATATGCTTATGTTGCCCAAGAGAGTGGACAGCAAATGGGCCCATAGATAAGAACTAGGAAAAGAAAGCCTTATACAGTTACACCAAATAAAAAAATGTAGCATCATCAACTGAAAAAAAAAAAACGTAGCATGTTTTAGGGTTTTATGGAATAAACAATCTAAAGTCCTGCTGAAGATAGTAGGAGATAATCGAGTGAGGGGAAAAAATGGAGACATCTCTGAGATATGGAGGAGATTCGAAAGCTCTAAGAATCCATGCGAAGGAGAAAGTCCCAATCGACTCAAACACTTTCTTCTAGGTAACAGTGTTTTTTGTCCATCAAATGCTATGCTGTAATTGAAGAAATATTTCTCCTTATAGTTGGGGTTTGTGTACGTGGCACTGTTCTGGCAGGTTCATGGAGAGCTTGATACCAGAGTCGGGCAAGCCAGTTCTCTGAGTGCCCAAATTAGACATTTCTACGCCTCGGTCAGTTCCGTTTTACTCCCAAGTCCTAATCGTATTTTCAAATTAAATTAATTAATTCTTGTTATGTGATACTGTAATGTAGTTATCAGCAACACTTGGTGTTGGATTGCGCTATGATAAGCATGATAAGCTACGCTACACTGTGCGTGAAAAGAAGGCATTTCCTGTCACCGTTGATAAGCTCTTTGACTTTAAAATTAATGGGACTTGATCCGTCTTGTGCTTTCATCATGCATGCATATGAAAGTGTTCATGAAGTTTTCTTAACTGATTGATTTGCTTGTGATGATATTTGATTTTGGCACAGGAGGGTCTTGTGGAGATAAGGGAAGACTATATAGAAGATTCTCACAAAGGGGAAACTAAATCAGGTATGTTCATGGCTTTTTCTGCTTTACAAGGTCTAAGATTATTTTTAGATGAGACAGACTTGCAATACTACCAAAACTCTTAAATTTGGAGCCATGGTGCAAAAGTCAGTAGTTAACATTCGAAGTTTTGGTTGTAAAATCAGCTTCTTGCCAAATTCAAGCTAATAAACTTACCTACTACACATTCATACTGACCCTTCTCTAGAGTCAGATAACATGAAAGCAAAACTTATATTTTGAGTCTCTTTATCTTGATCTGTGGACTGATTTTTGCATCCATTGTTAATTTAAGAAAAGATTCATGAAGTCATCTAACTTAAACCATTCTACCATTGAATAGAGTAGCACAAATAATATGCTTATGTATATTTTTTTTCTAGCATCTTTTATTGATGCATTGGCTCCGGCAGAATTTGAAGGAATTCTCATGAGCCACCCTTCTATTGAAGATGCAGCTGTTGTCCCGTAAGTATACATATATAATTATATGTATCTTTGAAATTAATTAAGCTAGCTATTAGTTAATAATAATTATTGAGTAATAATAAGTAATTAAATGGTTTGTTGCACACATATGCATATATAGGCAAAAAGATGATGTAGCTGGTGAAGTTCCAGTTGCTTTTGTGGTGAGGTCATCAAATGATCCTATTTGATCCTATTACTGAAGATGCTGTCAAGGACTTTATAGCTAAACAGGTAAATGATTTATACTTGATTAATTTAATTGTATTTGATAAGAAATAATTAATTAATAAGACAATGCATGACATTTTTCAATTTAATTGTTGCGAATAGGTAGTATTTTACAAGAGGCTACATAGAGTAATTTTCATTGACGCAATCCCAAAATCTTCAATCGACAAGATATTAAGAAAAGAACTCAAGACAACCCTGCTATCTAATTAGCTATTTGGCTTAGCTTCATTTGTTTCTTATATATAATAATGATGTCAATGTGATAATTCGTATACTTTATTCTTTATAATAGATTCAATACTATATGATTATTTTAAACCAATTTAATTCAATAATCAGTTCGTTTTTTTGTTTAAAGAATATTAAGAATTTAAATTTTAATATAATACAACTTTATTATTGCACATGACTTCTTTAACTATCAAGTAGTTTAATAATAGTGTTTTCTCAGGTACAAGAACTGAAATTGGAACCTTCATGACTCCACCACCAAATTGGAACCTTTAAGGGATGTGAACCTTTTTGGTCCTTGGCTGAATAAACAAAGTGCAACTGCAGGAGTAGCTCCTCTCACAAGTCACAACAACAGCATCATGCTTGAATGAGGAAAATTAACTCTTGATTTGTAATTTGCTTGATCTATTGAAAATTCTGATAAGAACCCCCTCCTAATTGTGGAGTGGAGTTGAATTTTAGCATCCTGAAGTAGCACTTTAGGGATTAATTTAATGATATGATTATATTCATAGGAAAGTAACTATAATGAGGAACTTGTTTATTGGGATGGTCATCTTATTTTTTTGGGGTATCTTTTTATTGAGACAGTGAGATATTGACTAATGGTGTTGAAAAATAACATCCAATTTTATAGGTATCATGTAATGAATATTATGTTTATTTATGTGATTTTTGGCTTTCTATTTTTTCTAATTTATCGTGTGTTTGATGGAGTAAATTTAGAAAAAAAATCTAAAGTATTTATTTTGCAATGAAAGAATTCAAAAAAATTCTATTTTACCTTACTGACGGATTTATAGACGGATTTTCTATCTGTAATCAGAACGTGGGATGATTTTCCAAAATTCAAATTACAGACAGAAAATCTGTCGAAAAATTCGTCTGTCCGTCTGTAATTACAGACGAAAAATCTGTCAGAAAATTCGTCTGTAATTACAGACGAAAAATCCGTCTGAAAATTCGTCTGTAATTACAGACAAAAAATCTGTCTGAAAATCCGTCTGTAATTACAGACGGAAAATCCGTCGGAAAGTTTGTCGCCTTTGGGAAATGGATAGAAAATTTACAGAGGCAAAATCCGTCGGTAACTGGTAAAAATTCGTCTGTAATTTTCCGACGGAAAAAATCTGTCGGTAAATAATTTCCGACATGACTTTTACAGAGGGACAAAATCCGTCGGTAATTTCGTCGGTAACCAAAAATCTGTCTGTAATAAAGACCAAATCCGTCTGTAAATCTGTCTGTATTAATCCATTTTCTAGTTGTGACTACGTGGATTGGTGGTGAACTCTGTAGTTATTAATAACAATACCAGAGATGACTAAAAATTATTATTTTTAGCATTATGAGTTTTTATTGCTTTTTTTTTATTTCACCTTATTGTGTTGAGCTATTTAGAAAGAAGTTATAGAATCTTCAAAAAATAAAGTTTAAGTGTGATGAACATTATTAACAGATCCTTTATAAGTTACAATGACTATGTGGATTGGTGGTGAACTCTATAATTATTAATAACAATACTAAAGATGACTAAAAATTATTATTTTTAGCATTATGAATTTTTATTACTTTTCTTTTGTTCCATCTTATTGTATTGAACTATTTTACTTAAAAAAAAAAGACTTAAGGGACAAATTCTCTAGTACTTTAAAGATTTGGATAAATTCTTAAATAACAATTAATAGATTTTTTAAATTATATTTGTTTTTGTTAAACATTTCAATTTAAAATATATGGAGCTGACATATATATATATATTATAAAATTTATTAATATTAAATTATTATAAAACAAAAATAAAAAATATCAATGCGAAGATTATTTATTTATATTATTTAATTTTAAGAACTAAAATCAACCAGTCAATACAAATTTTTTAGAACTAATTTGATCTACATGATGCAATGATGACATACACGTAGGTAAATCATGTTGCAACGTACATAATATTTATACCAAACTAATTCGTAGACAAATAAAATTGTGATATGTATGTGAAAATCAACATGCCATATGTCCCTAATTGTTATATCATTATTTTATTACACGTTGTTAAATTATATTATAACACGTAAAAGTAACTGATTATGTCAACACGCAAGTTAGACTATGAACTAATTATGTACGTGGATCACATCGGCCAATCTCAAAGATATTTTTTATATAACTATTAAAATCTCTAAAATAATTTTAATACAAAGGACCAATTTCAAATATCATTTTAAGAATTTAGTTGATATAGCTTGTTAAAGTCATTCTACCTTCATGATAACTTATATGTTAAATAAAAATTTGACACTTAGCACTACTTTTCAACTTTTGTTTTTTTTAAAACATTCTCAATTTCGTTCGTTGAAGTTTTCTTTCCTCTCTTTTTTTTTTTTAAAAAAAAAAATTCTTTCTACAAGAAAAGTAAGAGCCCAGCAAAAAATAAAAAAGGAAAATAGTCGATGTTTGAAACTACATATTTATACTATGAATAAAGACAATGGCCCCATACATCTTCGAAAATGTGTTTACTATTTAAAGTAGTTATAAACTTATAATAAACAATGAAAAGAGATATGTGAAATATTATTTTTAAATTTATCATACTTAAATTAAATGCTAACTACAATTATTATTTTTTTATTGTTCAAATTATAATACTTTATCATAAATTATTATTACTCTATTTTTATTTTATGTGAGAATCCATACAAAGACATAAATAAGACAAATACAGGCATATGCATCATAAATTAATAACATAATTTTTTGGAAAATAGAGAATTAATGGAGCACATATAATAAGAAAAATATTTATGGAGAAAATTTTTGTGGATTTTATTGATGCTTTTAAATTCAAGATTTTTATATCAAAATTAACTAAGATTTCTCTTTAAATTAAAATTTTAACGAATTGTAACTTTAATAATTGTCTCATTTAAATTCCCAATCAATTACTTTTATGTCTTAGAAAAAAATTTTATATGAGAATAAATTAATTAGTTTGTCCACTTTAATAAATAGTTATTTGACTAAAATAAAAGAAACTAATTTTTCATATTTTTTTAAAAATTAACTAATATTATATATATATATATATATATATATATATATATATATTGTTACACTACATTTAATTATATAAATTTTATTTATTCTAATGCTTATATTAAAAATGAATAAAAATTTAAATTAGTGAATTTGAATATATCTATAACGTAATAATTATATAGTAATTATTTTATACATCGCACGAATATAAACTCGTTATTTTTTTATTTATAAAAATTTTATGAAGCTTGAACCTTGTTATTGATATAAATCGTATGATAAAATTTACTTTAAATGAAATTATATATTATTTATATATATTTTTATTTTTTATTTTTTATTTTTTGATAACCGTCACATATTTTTTATATAAATAATTTCAGAAAAAAAATCTAATGGTTAATTTATTATATTTTTTTGTTTTAATCCAATTCAACTTTTTTCTATTGTTTTTGAGAAAATGAATATAATCTTTTAAAGGGTTTTGTAATATGTAACGAAAAATATTTAATAAGTCACACAAAAACCAATTAAAATGCAATATAAAAGCATTTTTAGTAAAAACTAAAATAGATATCCGTAACTGATCAGTAATCCTCTTTTAAAATAATATTTGTTTCGGTGGGAAATATTTGTTTACTTATATTTAAGCACATAAATTAAGAAAATAATTAAAAATATACCAATCTTAGATAAATTTAGATGAGGTTATAAAGTTAATACTTTCATTAATTTTTCTATTCTTATTCTCTTTTCTCACTTATATTATGTACTATTTCTTTTTTATTTAATCGGACTATTAATGAAAAAATTAATTAATATTACCGAATTACTTTTAAAAAATTGACAATAATAATAATAATAATAATAATAATAATAATAATAATAATAATAGGATTTGGAATGAAGTTTTATTTTTCAACTAATATACAGTCAACTAACTTTTTCAACGAATATATGTTGTTGGTTGATTATTATTGACCAAAAAAAAAGGAAAGAAATGGCTCCTTAACAAAATCAGAGTATATATTAAAAAAAAAAGAGTATATATTCTCCCTTAACATATATATATATATATATTCCCTTTCTATGTGTAGTGTAATCATCAATTATCAACCAATAACAATCATAATTCATTTTTCTGACTCAATCTCTCTCAACTGTTCTTTCTATTTCACCCCTCCCTATCATTTCAATCGTATTGTATGTCTACCCTAGTTCACTTCCCGTGGTAGTTTATATGTCATTTTAAATTTAGTGTTCACTTATTTCTGTATGTGGCCCCTTTCATTTATGTCGTAGCTACATCGACCATCACTATTTCAACCATAATTATTAATTAAGATGAGTAAAGTATTGATTTTGTTTTTAGAAAAAAGTTTGGTAACAAACAAATTTTAATTATAATTAGTTAAAATTTTTTTATAATTTATTTTATTTATATTATTTAATAACAGTTTTATTTTTTATTCTATTTTTTTATTATTCTATTTAGGGTAAAGTATTAAATTGGTCCTCTATGTTTGAGTGTAATTCTGTTTTGGTCTTTAAGGTTTAAAGTGTTCTATTTGAATCTAAAAAAGTTTCATTTAGCATCAATTTAGTCCCACAGTGAGGTCAAAATTAAATAATTAACAAAATGTCCTACATAACAACAGTACAATAACAAAATTAATAATCTGGAGAACAAGTACAAGCTCTAGAGGCACAAAATCAACCATTGATGCATCAATACATTTATTTATCATTTTCTTTAGTTTTATAGAAAATATTTTATTTATATTATAAAAAATAATAAATAAATGTATTGATGCATCAATGGTTGATTTTATGCCTCTGGAACTTGTACTTGTTCTCCAGATTATCGATTTTGTTCTTGTACTGTTGTTATGTAGAACATTTTGTTAATTATTTAATTTTGACCTCACTGTGGGACTAAATTGATGCTAAATGAAACTTTTTTAGATTCAAATAAAACACTTTAAACTTTAAGGACCAAATCAGAATTACGCCCAAACATAGGGGACCAATTTAGTACTTTACCCTTCTATTTATTATATTCTTATCAACTCCACTTATTAATGATATTAATTATAATATCATATCCCTTACTATTAAACATTCTTGTAATTAATATTTAATATTTTTTTATAATTTAATTTTTATATTTAAAAATACATTAAATATTAATAATAATAATATATTAATTGAGTTAATTGCACGTGATTCTTTGTTTTTCTTAAGGCATTTAATATCAATCAATAGAGATAGAAAAAAAATCATTAATTCTTTGTTTCTGTATGTCAAGGCATTTAATTACACTTAATTCTTTGTAATATATACCTTCCATTAATTTAATTATGATAATTCAAAAATATGACTCTAATACCATTGCAAGTACAATAGTGTATAAGGCAAGAAATTTTATAAGAAGTCGCATTTATCATTGCAAATAGTATGACATTTAAATTCGACCTTAATACGGTATTTATGGTAGAAAGTGCTGATGAAGAATTTGAACAACAAACGGACTCACCCGACGAGATTGTTGTCAGTCAACCAATTTTCGAGAATATGGAAAACCACACTAGCTTTGATGAGGTATGGTAATAAACTAATTTAATTTTTTTTTTGTACTTTTATGTGCATTTATAATTATATTGTACTAACTAAGTTCATACACATAACATTCATACGTTCATATACATAACATCCATAATTATATACAACTAACATCTAAAAATTAAATTCATATTTATTAGATATTACATCCATACACATATCATTTTTTAGTTATTGCATAAGTAACTATAAAGTTAACACAGATGTTTTTAAATTTTATCATAATTGAATTTAAAAAAAATATCAAATTCTTAAATTAATTTATTTAATTAATAAATTTACTCATAACATCCATAAATTCATAAACATAACATCCATAATTTATACTCATAATATTCATAATTTCATACCTATGATGTTTATAATTAATAAATTTTTATAATTAATATTATCACATTTTAAACTATTTGTCTTATTATATTTTTCAAATTATCTCATATGTGCATTAATAGGTCACGATTTTAATTATTTTAATATTTTTATTTAATATTCATATGTATGCTTATTTGTTGATTTTAATATGACGAGTTAATAATTATTTTAAAGAATTTTTTTAATTTTTATTTATATTTTATATTTTATTTTTTATTTTTAATAGTCTATATGTAAAATATAAGTTGTATAGTAAAAGTTGTTAAAAGTTTTAAACTTAATTTCCATAATTTTTACAGAGAATTATTGCATTTTAATGGATAATAATGTGATTGAGAGATGTTAGGGATTTGATTTGGGAGAAACCTGAAATTGATTTTGGAAAGAACATTAATAACTCCAAACATGCAGCAAAATAATAGGTGATAAGGAGGATAAGTAATAAGGAGGTGTATGTCACTTGCTTATCAAGAGAATGAAAATTTTTACATGACATTTCTATATTGTAATTATTCTTTGGTTACCTAGGATCACTCTTGTTTTTAATATTTGGGATAAGTTTTATTTATATTTCTCATATTTAAATTGTTCTATTGTTTCTTTAACGTTTATAAAAGTGATTAAATATTATTCTGCCGTCAATTATACTAAAAAATCTGATTGTATTTTTTAATTATTCTCACTTGAACATATTCATTCTCAATTAGATCTCATTTGGATGGGTTTGATTTTAATATTGAATCTATTATTTGTGTTCAGGTTCAATTATGTTCCTAAAAAAAATGAATTATATAAATGTTGCAGGGATTAATTTTAACTTTTGATGAACTATTATCCAGGGTGGATTATCGGTTCTATGGCAAATATCTGTATTCTAACTTCAAGAATAAATTTTCAAAACTCCAACTAAAACTTATGATATGTAATTGACAGCAGGATAACATTAAATCACTTTTATAAATGTTAGAGATCGATACAAATAGGATGATTTAAATGTTAGAGACATAAATAAAACTTATCCCAAATGTTAAGAATAAAAACGATACTTTACTCAATTAAGATAGAGTTCTAACTAGTTAATAATTTTTTGTCCAACATTTAGATTATAGTCAATACTGATCATAAATTTATTCAAATAATAAGAAGCAGGCGAAGCAGCTAGAAGCGCTCGCTTCTAGCCCTTGAATTCTTATTCACGAATGAATTGGGAAGCCAACACAAAGATTCGATTCTGACTTCGTGGTTCAAGATCAACCACTTCAATTGCTGAGTCGATGAAGCCAACTTGCCCAAATAAGGCTTAGATGCAGCTATACTTGCCAAGTACAATAGCAACGGATTCTGTACCAGCAAACCATATTTAACCGGGTGTTCCCTCTCCGTTCTAGCTTTCTAAATAAGTCAGATCGGTGCCTTTTCTCCGGGAAGACTCCTCAATCAGTTAATCCAGATCCGGAAGTCACTTCGCTACCTGCCGTGTTGAGTTCTGCCTTCTTTAAGGGGAGTGAAAGTCATAAAGGAAATGAAATCCAACTCCCAGTCTCATTTAAAAATAAATGAAAATGATGATTAAAAGAAAATAGACTAAATTATTTTTTTCAAAAATTTAAATCACATACATGATTTTTAATATGTTTTTTTGTATAATTGTTTTTTTAAATCTTATGCTAATTTTTTTTGGGTTATTAACTTTAAATATTTATATTATAGAAGCTTAGAAACTCTGGTACTATATTAAAATATTATTTTTAAAATTTAAGCGAATAAAAAGAGATATATGAATTATTATATTTTTAACAAATTTATGTATGTATTATTCAAACGTAATTGCATGCTTACTTGATAAACATAACTAAAATTGTATAAAAAAATAATACAGTCCTGACAAAAAATAATTGATCTCCTAAAATTTCTGATCGAATTATTAAATGATGTGTTTTTTAACTAATGTAGTAGGACTATTTTAATATTTTTAAAATAGTACGCTTTTACATTTTTAATACATAGTACGATGCATCGAGAGCCTTAAAAGAAGGTTTTTTTAACGAGTAAATTATTAAAATGGTACCCAAAAAATTTTGATATTGACAAAAAAAATTTTTTAAAAGACGTTAAAGACAAAATAGTTTTTGAAAGATTTTAAATTTTAACAAAATCATCTAATCATAAAAAGATGACATCATAGTAAACAGAAAATGCTGATATAACCGCTGCAAGAGAACTCTGATGATGGCAGAGAGCTCTGACGACATTTTCGGCGACCTTCTTTTTCGTGTTCGCTGCTTCTTCTTCAACACGCCGCTGCGTCCCATTCCACCATGGCAGTTGAAGAAGAAGCCCGCCATGGTACACCATTGCATCCCCTTCTGCCATAGCAGCACCTCTCCGTGTTCTTTGTGTTTGTCTCTTCTTCTTCTTCAACACGCCGATGCGTCTCCTTTTGCCAGATCGCCATGGCATGCTGCGGTGTTCCCTTCCGCCATGGCAAGAAGAATAAGAAGAGAGAACGCATCCCCTCCGCCATAGCAGCACCTCGCCGTACTGCGTTCCTTCCGCCGCCATGGCAAGAAGAAGAAGAAGAAGAAGAATCCCGGAAATGTCACTGACGGAAGAAAAATGTCGGTAAAGATTTTTACAAAGATGTCGCATTGCAAGTATAGTTCTAAACCGACAATTAAACCTCAATCAACGTTTAGATTGTTTGTCACAAATACAAACCCAATAAAATTAACTGAAGTATTCAAACTTCGGGTCGTCTCTCAAGGAAGTGTAGTTTATTATTGGTTATGGGAAAGTATATTTTTGGGTTTTATAATAAGAAATAAGAAGGTAAAATGGCGAGAAAATAAACTAATAACCAAGAAAGCGCTTAGCTAGGAAAGAGAATTAGAAGTCATATCCTCATTATCATCGTCAATTGTGATGGTAAATGTAAATTGTTTTCACTTAGTTAACCTCTAACCAATGGAGGAAGGTCAAGTGCATACAATCAACTTGAGTTCACAAGTCCTAGTCACATCATAGTGAGAGACTAGATTTAGTGAAGGTCAAGCTAACTAACAATCGTTAATTACCAATCAACAAGAGAATTTTGATAACTCAAGAGTCTCTAATTAATCCATCCAAGTTAAGAACATAAAAATCTAATTTAAAATCTAACCAAACATTTTATTAAACACTTGGAAAGCACAAAATAAAAATATAGAAAACTAACAAGACATAGCAAAATCTAAGACTAACACTTGCAAGAGGAAATAGTAACAACAAATTAAAGAAAGTAATCATAAACATGAAAACATAAATTGCATTAATGTAGATTAAAGGGAACAAGAAGAATTCAGAAACTAGATTGGCAACATGAAGAAATCAACAAGAGAAGTAGATAAACTAAAGTACTAGAACAAATAATAGTAGAAGAAACCCAAATTAAAATAAGGTAGAAATCTGAATTTGAGAAGGAACAAGACTAAAAACCTTAAAACCTAGAGAGAGGAGTGAGCCTCTCTCTAGAATTCTACATCTAAAACCTAACTTGTGTATGAATGAAAGTTCGTCTCCCTTCCAGCTCCACTCTGCAGTCTCTAATCTGTATTTTCGGACCTGAAACTAGGTCAAAAGCAACCCAGAAATCACCCCAGCGAATTCTGTTTAATGCAGCACGTGATGCTCGTCACACGTACGCGTCAGCCACGCGTACGCGTCGCTGGACTTTTCACTGGCCACGCGTAGGCGTCAGCGACGCGTGCGCGTCATTTGTATGCTGCACCAGTCACGCGTACGCGTCATCCACGCGTGCGCGTCGCTACCAGATTCTGAAATCCTTAATTTCTTGTGTTCCTTCCAGTTTTGTATACTTCTTTTCCATCCTCTAAGCCATTCCTACCCTATAAACCCTGAAAACACTTAATAAATATATCACGGCATCGATGGTAATAAAAGAGGATTAAAAATTAGCAAATTTAAGGCCAAAGAAGCATGTTTTCAATCATAGCATAAAATTAGGAAGGATTTGTAAAACCATGCAATTTATATGAATAAGTGTATGAACAATTGATAAAATCCACTCAATTCAATACAAAATAAACCGTAAAATAGTAGTTTATCAATTTTTCCACACTTAAACATTAGCATGTCCTCATGCTAAGCTCAATAGAAGCTATAAAAGAGGTGAAAAGGAATGATAGCTATTAATGAAATGCAACTTATCTATATGAATGCAACTAAATGCAAAATGCTTTTACCTACTTGGTTAAAAGTAAATCAACCTTCCAAAAACAAATATGAATTGAATTCCACTAATTCGAATTCCAAAATAAAGTACAAGTAGACGTGCAAGAAAAAAGCTCGTGAAAGCCGGGAACAAAGAATCGAGCATCGAACCCTTACCAGAAGTGTATACACTCTAATCACTCAAGTGTTTGAGGTTCGATTCTCTCAATTCTCTACTAATCTTGCTTTCTAAGGCTTGCTCTTCTTCTACCAATCAACAAAAATTTAATGCACGAATACACATATCAAGAGGTCTTTTAAGGGTTGTAATGGGGTTAGGGTCAAGGCAGGATTGTATTTGGTCAAGTGGACTAAAATCTAAATCCTTGATTAACCTAAACTTTCCACCTAACTTAAGACAATCCATGTAATCAGAACATAAAATCTTACTACCCATTAACTATGTTTACCACATATTCATGCATCCGACTTTGAGTACAACTCATATGCATTGCTACCACCATTTACTTTGGGGCAATTTGTCCCCTTTTTATTTTTTTTTCCCTTTTTTTATTTTTATTTTTCTTTTATTTTTGGTTTTTCTTTTTTTCTTTTGTTTTTCTCAATGCATACGATTAAGGTATTGAATGCATGAACATGTCCTCAACATTCTTTTCACATTTTCACAAAAAAAGTCTTACATACTCAATTCCCAAACCATATTTTCCAAACCCAACTTTCTCACACTTAAATCATGAACACTTTCACTAGTCTAAGCTAACCAAGGATTCAAATTAAGGTTATTCATTATTTTTCGCTTAGAGTTAATGATGTGCTAAGGTAAAGAACAAATGGGGTAAAATAGGCTCAACATTAGTTTGCAAAGGATAATGAAAGGGTAAGGCCATATGAGTATGTGAGCTATAGTGAAATAAAGGCCTCAATTACGTAGGTGCATGTATACATCAAACAATGAAAATATAGAATCAAGCAAGACAAAGATCACAATTTTAGAGAGAACAACACACACCAAAATAAAACATTGGTTGATAAGATGCAACCAATCAAATAGGTTCAAAATCTCACTGGTTTTGTGTGTTCGAGCTCTAAACCATGTTCCAAAATAAATTTCTTCAAACAAGTTCAAAAAATTTTTTAATTCAAATTAGTAAAATGCTATAAAATAGTTTCTTGGAAAAGAATTCATCACTTCAACCAAGTAGGACATCAATGCAAGCAATAACTATACATGAAATTTATTATGCAATGTAACAACTAACTAACAAAGATGATTAAACATTGGTGTTGAGATAGGAAGTAGTTACCCACGGAAGTCGGTCTCGACCTCCCTACACTTAAAGATTGCACCTTCCTTGGTGCATGCAAGGATGTGAAAGTGGACGGGTTGCTACAACTGATGCGCTGTCTCAAAAGATTGTGCACAGGAACTTGTTTGTCCACTCCATTTAGAAGTTTTCCATTTTCCTACTTGGTGGCCATCCTGAAAGAAGAGCAAAAAGAAGAAGAATAACCCACAAACAAAGATATGCAAACAAATAAAATATGGGTGGGCTAATGCCAAAGAATAATGAGGTTCTCAACTACATTGTAGCTACAACATGCAAGTGAGAAAACAATATAGGCAATGGCATATCAATAGTGCAAGAATTGCAACATGAGGGAGAGAAAGTTGGTCATGAAAGACAATATAAGTTCATATCAATGCAAAAGGAATACAATCAAGTGTCATAAGAGATTAGCATTGAACTAAAAATAATATCACCCAACAATATAAAACAAGTCACTAAGCACCAAAATAATGGAAGAAATATTCGACAGATGAGTAAGAACATTTAACACCAATGTTAAAATAACAAATATAGAAAAGAAAAGAGGAACAAACAACAAAATTAAAATTCAATGAATGCAAGTATGCAAATGTAATAAACAAAAGAAAAGAAAGATAAAAAAAATGAGAAGTGAAATGTTGAAAAGTTAGAGAAGAGTAAAGTAAGAAAGGAAGAAGAAAAGGAAGAAGAAAGGAAATGGGAAAGAATAAGAAAGGAGATAAGAAAGAAGAAGAAAGGAAAAGAAAAAGCGACGCGTAAACGTCATCCACGCGTATGCGTGGATTGCAAAATGAAGAGGTGACACGTACGCGTCAGTCACGCGTATGCGTGAAATGCAGAAAAGAGAAGGTGATGCGTACGCGTCAGTCACGCATACGCGTGGGTGTGAATTGTGCTCCTCGCACAACACTCATACAGTGCCCGCACAACTCTCGGGTTTTTATACTAGAGGTGGCATCATTAACATATGACGCGTGCGCGTCAGCCACGCTCACGCGTGGGAAGCCAAAATTGCAAATGACGCGTACGCGTCAGCGACTCGCACGCGTGGGTCGGTTGTGCGCCTAGCACCCCATTCGCATGGTTCCAGCATAACTCTCGGGTTTTTGTACCAGAGAGTAAAATTGGCATCGATGCGTACGCATGGCAGCCTTTTTTTTTAAGCTGATTGAGAAGCTAACAAGCTACCAAAGTAATGTCAAAGATTATTAAACAAGCTAAACTATAGCTCAAAATAAATAAATCTAACTAAAATTGAAAATTCAACTTATGACCAATATAAATAAAAGGGAAAATAGGAATAATTTACCATGGTGGGGTGTCTCTCACCTAGCACTTTTAGTTAAAGTCCTTAAGTTGGACATTTAGTGAGCTCCTTGTCATGGTGGCTTGTGCTTGGACTCATCTTGAAATTTCCACCAACGCTTGGACTTCCAATAAGCTCCATCATTTCCAAGTGAATTCACCAAACCTTGATGAAGTTCTTTACAAGCTTTGAGCTCCCAAAGTTGATCCTCTTATATGTCGGGACCCAAATCTTGTTTCTACACCCGTCTTTAAGTTGATCGTCACTGTTCTAACCGGGTGTCAAGCAATCCGAATTCTCAATGAAGTACCAAACTCTTCTCTTAGCTCTAACCAATTGATCACTAGTGTAACCCTTGCATCTAGCTCTTGAAATCTCAACCTTGACGAATCTTGATTTGCAACTCCAATCACTAAACATCCTTCTCTTACGCTTCATTCCACAAAGCCTCCTAAGTTGACCATCCGTTTCAATAATACCACACTCAAGTGGGACAATAAAGCTAATAGAGATAAGTTTTACCCACTCAAATGAAGGAGTAGATGGCAACCTAGGTAGAGAAGTCTCCAACAATCTTGACAAAGCATATTCAACTCCCATCCAACCTTGCCGAAGGACTTCCACCTTTTGAAAAGATTTTTCACTTTCAAGCTCTTTCTCACCGAGTTCATCCAACTCTTCTCCGT
The DNA here is from genome assembly GCF_059453495.1 of Arachis ipaensis. NCBI lineage: Eukaryota > Viridiplantae > Streptophyta > Magnoliopsida > Fabales > Fabaceae > Arachis > Arachis ipaensis. The sequence continues at coordinate 141,624,951 of NC_142444.1, forward strand.
CACTCAAATCATAAATATGAGGTTGAGAGAAATCTACCTCAATGTTGCTTTCAATTTTATCGGGAGAAGGTTCTTTAAACTCAAGGGGTTGACTTGTGGATGCAAATTCATTACTAGGATGGTTGTTTCATGATCACCATCACCAAGGAAACTCATCTCTTGATCTATCCCGTCCAATTCTTCATAGGGAACATGCCTTGGAGGTTGTGCACTATCCTCCTCAACATCAATTTCAAGATTCTTGGAGGAATACTCTACAACTCTAGATTCTCATGGAGGTTCAGCATCTCCTAAGTCTTCGACCACTTCTTCCTCTTCAACGATTACGGCTTCCTCTAATTGTTCCAATATAAATTCACATTCCTCATTTTCCACCGGAGTTTCTAATCTCTCTTTCATGCTACGCTCCTCATTAGATTCTCCACATGTGGCCATGGGAGTTTCTTGAGTGTCCAACCGTTGGGAAGCGAATCGACTTACTAACTCAGTCAAGGCAGCCGCAAATTCTAGTGTCGCCCTTTTCATCTCGTTTTGCCCTTGAAGTAGTGAAGTGAGAGAATCATCTATTGGGGTTTGGGGTGGATAGGAGGGTTAATTATATGGGAGAAAGCTTTCATGATAGGAAGGTGGTTTATCTTGATAAGGGTATGAAGATGGTGTATATTGAGGTGGTATATGTGAGAATGGTGGTTCTTGGGAGTATTTGTGTTGGAATGTGGGTGATTCTATGTATGGTTCATATGGCTCGTAGGGTGGTTGGTATGGTGGATAAGGATTAGGGTCATATGAAGGTGTTTGGTAAAACGGGGCTTGTGAGTATAGTTGAGGGCTATATTGAGGAGGGGGTTGATGAATGGATTCTTGACGGTTTAGAATTTCACAATTGAATTCTCGTTGCAAGTATAGTTTCTAAACCAATAAATAATCCTTTCATACAAAAGATTGTTTGTCACTAAAACAAACCCCTAAATTTATAAACCGAAGTATTAGAACCTCGGGTCGTTCTCCCTAGGAATTGCGATAAAGTGTCTTGTTATTGGTTATGAGTAATGTTTGGGGTTTTGACAAGAGAACATGAAAAGTAAATGGCAAGGAAATTCAAATAACAAAAAGGTCTTGGCAAGGTTTGGTGGTCAAGGATCTCTATCCTTATCACTAACCACAACATGAGAATTGGCAAGGATCAATCCCATTAAATCATCCTCTAACTAGTAAAGGAAAGTCAAATGAGCTATATCAATCCTAGTCCATAAGTCCTAACTCTCCACTAATTCAATTAGTGAGAACTAGAGTCAATGGCTCCCAATCATCAATTACTTGGACATTAGTGGTTCAAGAGTTCCTAAATTACCATCCCAAGCCAAGAGGAACAAAATCTAATCTAACATCCTTCCAAGCATTTCATCAAACACTTGGAAGGCATAAAAGGAAAGCATAGTAAAGTGACAACAACAATGAAATCTAACAACAATTATTGCAAGGAATTAATAACAACAACCAAAAGAAACACAATTATTATGAATTACCTCAAATTGAATTGAAAGAAAATAGAAGGAACAAGAGTAGATCTACAACAAAGCATAGAAACAAAATAGAAGAAATTACAACAAAAGAATAGAAGAATGATGATTGTAACAACAAGAAATTGAGAAGAAGAAGTAGAAAGCATGAATTGAAACCTAGATCTAAGAAGAGATTAACCTAAACCTAAACCTAATCCTAATCTTAGAGAGAAGAGAGAGCTTCTCTCTCTAGAAACTAACTAAAAGCATGTGAAAACTAAACTAAAACTTCACTAACTAACTAGATGCCTCATCCCTCTTCAGTCCTTAGGTTAAATAGCATCAGAAATGAGTTGGATTGGGCCCAAAATGCACCAGAAATCGCTGGCCACGAGTTGCACTTAAGTGAGTCACGTGCAACATCGGCGCGTACGCGTACAGTACGCGTACGCGTCCCTAAACGCGATGCAACTATGGCAAGCTTTATATCATTTGGACCTTTGTAGCTCAAGTTATGATCAATTAAGTGCGAAGAGGTCGGCTTGACAACTTTGCGATTCCTTCATTTCTTCATGAGTTCTCCATTTCTACATGCTTTTTCTTCATTCCCTCAATCCAATCCTTGCCTCCTAAATCTGAAATCACTTAGCAAACACATCAAGGCATCTAATGGAATCAAGGTGAATTAAATTTAGCTATTTTAAGTCCTAAAAAGTATGTTTTCACTCTTAAGCACAATTAAAGGAGAATTTACAAAACCATGCTATTTCATTGGATTCATGGGAGAAAAGTTGACAAAACCCTCTAAATTCAACACAAGATAAACCCTAAAAATGGGGTTTATTAGGGGTTCATAGGGCATATGGTGGTGGTTGTTGGTAGTCACAAGGAGGTCCACTATATCCATTGTCTTGGTATGCATCATGGAATGGCTCTTGCTCATAGTACATTGGAGAGGGTTGTTGCCACGGCGGTTGTCCATAAGCTTGAGGCTCCTCCTACCTTTGATTGTCCCAACCTTGATGAATGTTCTCATTGTAGCTTCCATTCCCTACAACACAATTTGAACCAAACTCATAGCCGAAGGCGTGAGAATTCATAGTAACAAGAGAAAATAAAAACAAAAACTAATAAGAAATAATGAAAATAAACTCCTAAAACTAGCAAAAACTAACAAAGAAACAAAAGCCAAACATATTCACAATATTCACAATAACCAGTAATAAGGCACACATTTGCAATTCCCCGGCAACAGCGCCAAAAATTTGACGGAGAAAAAATGTCGGTAAAGATTTTTACAAAGATGTCGCATTGCAAGTATAATTCTAAACCGACAATTAAACCTCAATCAACGTTTAGATTGTTTGTCACAAATACAAACCCAATAAAATTAACCAAAGTATTCAAACCTCTGGTCGTCTCTCAGAAATATGCAGGGAAGTATAGTTTATTATTGGTTATGGGAAAATATATTTTTGGGTTTTGTAATAAGAAACAAGAAAGTAAAATGGCGAGAAAATAAACTAATAACCAAGAAAGTGCTTAGCTAGGAAAGAGAATTAGAAGAACTATCCTCATTAACATCGTCAATTGTGATGGTAAATGTAAATTGTTTTCACTTAGTTAACCTCTAACCAATGGAGGAAGGTCAAGTGCATACAATCAACTTGAGTTCACAAGTCCTAGTCACATTATAGTGAGAGACTAGATTTAGTGAAGCTCAAGCTAACCAACAATCTTCAATTACCAATTAACAAGAGAATTTTAATAACTCAAGAGTCTCTAATTAATCCATCCAAGTCAAAAACATAAAAATCTAATTTAAAAACTAACCAAGTATTTTATCAAACACTTGGAAGGCACAAAATAAAAACATAGAAAACTAATAAGACATAGCAAAATCTAAGACTAACACTTGTAAGAGGAAACAGTAACAACAAATTAAAGAAAGCAATCATAAACATGAAAACATAAATTGCATTAATATGGATTAAAGGGAACAAGAAGAATTCATAAACTAGATTGGCAACATGAAGAAATCAACAAGAGAAGTAGATAAACTAAAGTACTAGAACAAATAAAAGTAGAAGAAACATAAATTAAAGTAAGGTAGAAATCTGAATTTGAGAAGAAACAAGACTAAAAATTCTAAAACCTAGAGAGAGGAGAGAGTCTCTCTTTCTAGAATTCTACATCTAAAACCTAACTTGTGTATGAATGAAAGTTTGTCTCCCTTCCAGCTCCACTCTGCAGCCTCTAATCTGTATTTTCAGGTCTGAAACTGGGTCAAAAGCAGCCCAGAAATCACCTCTAGCAAATTCTGTTTAATGCAGCATGTGACGCTCGTCACGCGTACGCGTCAGCCACGCATACGCATCGCTGGACTTTTCACTGGCCACGCGTAGGCGTCAGCCATGCGTGCGCATCATTTGTATGCTGCACCAGTCACGCATACGCGTCATCCACGCGTACGCGTCATCCACGCGTGCGTGTCGCTACCAGATTCTGAAATCCTTAATTTCTTGTGTTCCTTCCACTTTTGCATGCTTCTTTTCCATCCTCTAAGCCATTCCTGCCCTATAAATCCTGAAAACAGTTAACAAATATATCACGGCATCGATGGTAATAAAGGAGGATTAAAAATTAGCAAATTTAAGGCCAAAGAAGCATGTTTTCAGTCATAGTATAAAATTAGGAAGGATTTGTAAAACCATGAAATTTATATGAATAAGTATATGAACAATTGATAAAATTCACTCAATTCAATACAAAATAAACCGTAAAATAGTGGTTTAGCAGTCACTGAAATTCTCTGCGATCGAAGGATTTGTAAATCCATGCAATTTATATGAATAAGTATATGAACAATTGATAAAATTCACTCAATTCAATACAAAATAAACCGTAAAATAGTGATCTATCAGTCACTGAAATTCTCTGCCATCTCGGAGCTCTCTTCCAATGGTCACATCAGCATTTTTCATTTATTGTAACGTCATCTTTTCACGGTTTGGTGATTTTGTCAAATTTTAAAATTTTACGTGGGCTATTTTATCTTTTACATCTTTCAAAATCTTTTTTGTCATCGTCAAAGTCTTTCAAGTACTATTTTGATAATTTATTCTTTTTTAATTAATAATAAGTTAATAATTGCCTTGCACTTTATTAAATTTATTTAAAAAAGCATCGCACTGTTATGAGATTGACCCATATAGTCAACCCAACATACACTCTTTTGTGATGGTGAACGTAGCCTTAAAACTTTTCTGGCGCCGATAACATCGAATATTTATTCTAATCTAAAAATGATAATACAAGCAATCTTAAACAAACTAAATAACCTGGGACCTCATAGTGGAGAATTACTCACTCAATCCTCTAAGAAATCTCACTACACAGGTTCTTTCTCTGTATCCTCTCATCACATTGAACCCGCCCCTACAACTGTCACCTTCACAAACAATACATGATGAAACTGGTTGGAAATTCTCTAATTCCTTCTAAATTCCTTTCCATTTCATGTAGTATGCAGTTATCGAAAGATCTCCTTGTCTCATAGTGAATAATTCTTCTTCTAATTCTGCAATTCTAAAAATGTCACTTTGATAGTAGCTATGTTGTAGTTATTTCCACAATTCCTTTGCTGGATCTATCCACATCACACTTCTTGCAATTTCTGGACTCAACAAGAAGTTGATCCAAGAAGTCATGCAAGTGTTACACTGTTCCCATGTTGTATAGAGCGGTTCATCATTTTTTAGTTTCTCGATTGATCTATCAATGAACACGATCTTGTTCTTCGATCTTAGTGCGTGCCACATTGCTTTCTCCCATTCAAGGTAATTGCTTGCTCCAAGAGTAGTTCCAATCAACGAAGTCCCTGGACTTTTTCCAGGATGTAGATAATAATGGCTTGTTGGATCTAGCGCTGGATTTGCTAGAGTTTTGGTTTGATTTATTTGCATCTTGTTGATATGCATCTGATTGATCTGCATTTGGTTGATCTGATTTACCAGATTTACTAACGCTTGAATATCGATGGAAGGAAATGAAGGTGGAGTTTCATCCATGGATTCGAACTCTGAGATAGTTTTGGATTTGTTCAAGGATTAAGAATTTGCTCAAAATATTGGTGATTCCTTCAATTTCTCATCCATGCTCATTGCACCATGCGAAAAATGTGAGTTTTGAGAATGAATAAAGAATCTAATCGAAAGAACATTGAGAAGATTGAAAAAGAGGGGAAAGAAGAAGAGAGGATGAGAGAAGAGATTGTCCAAGCTTTTCTGTATTTTCTGAACTTCCAAGAAATGAGACTTACAAGAACAAACCACACTTTCTACGAGTTAAACCCTATTTTGGTCCCTGAGATTGGCAGGTTGTACTAATTTGTTCCCTGACTTTCCAATTGCTACAATTTGATCCTCGAGATTTAAAAAAGTGCACCAATATAGTCCCTCGTGTATCTTCCGTCGCTGGAATTCAACACTGTTAGTGGCGTAGCTCAAGTCTTGTCACGCTAGATATATTAAAACGACGTGGTATGCGTTTTAGCGCTAAAGAAGGCACTAAATGACGTCGTTTGAGGGTTTGAACAATACTAAAACGTTATATCCCTCTCTTTTGATATTGTTCAAACCCTGAAATGACATCATTTAGTACTCTTTTAGCGTCAAAACGTGTACAACGTCGTTTTAATATGTCTAACATGGTAAGACTTGAGTTATCTCACTAACAGTGTTGAAGAGGAACTACATTGGTGCACTTTTTTTAATCTGGAGGACCAAAGTGTAGCAATTGAGAAGTCAGGGACCAAATCAGTGCAACTCGCCAATCTCAAGGACCAAAATAGGGCTTAACTCCATCTTCTACAATTTTTCCCTTTTCTGTTTATACTACTAACTCTTCTTACAATAAATATCTTCTAACTAAACTTAACTGCATAACAAACTTTTAATCGCAACTAACTAACTTATGTCTAGCTTGTAACCTAACTGACTTATGTGATAATGCAAGAAAACCACATCTATAGATTTGATGTCTTATATTTTTTTCTCTCCAACATTTAAAATACAAAATTCCTCTCCTTAAAATAAGTACATATTTAAATTTATAATAAAATACAATCTAAACAAAAATAATAAATTCTAAATTCTAAATTATAATTTTTAAAATTCAAATTTCTAACTCCAAAGGTTTGTAAATTGCAACTCCATCTAAATTACAAAAACATACCTTAAATATTACTAGCAAAATTCTAATTTAGGGTAATTATGATTTAGGATATAAAAATTGAAATAAAAAATTAAAAAATTAATTGATGTAGTTGAAAAATAATAATTCCCTAGCATATAATTATTACCTTTCAAATATTATATAAAAATTCCAAGAAGCAAGAATCCAACAACAAAAATGGAATGCAATGTAATGCATTGTTCTGCAATTGTTGTTATCCAACAACATTATATAAAAATCCATTTAGGAGGGTTTAGTTAACATGTGTCCTAGGACATCTGTTAAAGTTACTAACAAAAAAATTTATTATAGAAAATTATGCAAAGTTTGATTTTCAATGCAATTGTTGTGTATTCATTAAAATAAAAACATTTAAAACTTTTTAAAAATAGTAATTTTATGTTTGTCTAAGAGTAATATTTAGTCTGGTCTAGAGAATTATCTAGTTATAATTACACATATAAATTAAGAAAACAATTCAAGCTATAATATTTTTTAAAAAATTTAATTGAATTTGTAAAATTAATAGTTTTTATTATTTTTTCTATTCATATACTTATTCTGTTTTCTAACTCTGCCTAAAAATAATATTTATTCCAGTCCAAAAGAATTATTGGTATGCGAAATCGTGATCACTCAGATGTAGGTTTGTAAAATTATTTGTTCGTTCTTTCCCTGGCAATAACACCAAAAACGGATGAACAGAATCATGGTCCAAACATAACTTCACAACTTCGCATAACTAACCAGCAAGTGCACTAGGTCGTCCAAGTAATAAAACTTTACATGAGTAAGGGTCGATCCCACGGAGATTGTCGGTATGAAGCAAGCTATGGTCACCTTGTAAATCTCAGTCAGGCGGATATCAAATAGTTATGGAGTTTTCGAATATTAATAATAAATAGAAAATAAGGATAGAAATACTTATATAATTCATTGGTTAGAATTTCAGATAAGCGTATAGAGATGCATTCGTTCCTCTGAATCTCTGCTTTCCTGCTGTCTTCATCCAATCAGTCTTACTCCTTTCTATAGCTGGCTTTGTGTAAAGACATCACCTTTGTCACTGGCTACTTTTTATCCTCTCTGGAAAATGGTCCGATGCGCTGTCACTGCATGGCTAATCGTCTGGAGGCATCACCGTGATCAATGGTTGCGTCCTATCCTCTCTGTGAAAATGGTCCGATGCGCTGTCACTACATGGCTAATCATCTGGAGGTTCTCGATCATACTGGAATAGGATTTACTATCCTTTTGCGTCTGTCACTACGCCCAGCACTCGCGAGTTTGAAGCTCGTCACAGTCATTCAATCCTTGAGTCCTACTCGGAATACCACAGACAAGGTTTAGACTTTCTGGATTCTCATGAATGCCGCCATCAATCTAGCTTATACCACGAAGATTCTGATTAAGAGATCCAAGAGATACTCATTCAATCTAAGGTGGAACGGAAGTGGTTGTCAGGCACGCGTTCGTGGGGAATGATGATGATTGTCACGTTCATCACATTCAGATTGAAGTACGAATGAATATCTTAGAAGCGGAATAAGTTGAATTGAATAGAAAAATAGTAGTAATTTGTATTAATCTTTGAGGAACAGCAGAGCTCCACACCTTAATCTATGGAGTGTAGAAACTCTACCGTTGAAAATACATAAGTGATGAAGGTTCAGGCATGGCCGAATGGCCAGCCCCCAAACGTGATCTAGGATAGCATACAACTGATCAAAGATGTCTAATACAATAGTAAAAGGTCCTATTTATACTAAACTAGTTACTAGGGTTTACAGAAGTAAGTAATTGATGTATAAATCTACTTCCGGGGCCCACTTGGTGTGTGCTTAGGCTGAGCTTGAATGTTACACGTGCAGAGGTTATTCTTGGAGTTGAACGCCAGTTTGTAACGTATTTCTGGCGTTCAACTCTGGCTTGTAACATGTTTCTGGCGTTTAACGCCCTTTTACGTCGTCTAAACTTGGTCAAAGTATGGACTATTATATATTGCTGGAAATCCCTGGATGTCTACTTTCCAACGCAATTGGAAGCGCGCCAGTTTGAGTTCTGTAGCTCCAGAAAATCCACTTTGAGTGTAGGGAGGTCAGAATCCAACAGCATTAGCAGTCCTTCTTCAACCTCTGAATCTGATTTTTTGCTCAAGTCCCTCAATTTCAGCCAGAAAATACCTGAAATCACAGAAAAACACACAAACTCATAGTAAAGTCTAGAAATGTGAATTTAACATAAAAACCAATAAAAACATCCCTAAAAGTAACTAGATCCTACTAAAAACAATGCCAAAAAACGTATAAATTATCCGCTCATCACAACACCAAACTTAAATTGTTGCTTGTCCCCAAGCAACTGAAAATCAAATAGGATAAAAAGAAGAGAATATACTATAAATTTCAAACTATCAATGAAACATAGCTCCAATCAGATGAGCGGGACTTGTAGCTTTTTGCCTCTTGAATAGTTTTGGCATCTTGCTTTATTCATTGAAGTTCAGAATGATTGGCATCTATAGGAACTCAGAGTTCAGATAGTGTTATTGATTCTCCTAGTTCAGTATGATGATTCTTGAACACAGCTATTTTATGAGTCTTGGCCGTGGCCCTAAGCACTTTGTTTTCCAGTATTACCACCGGATACATAAATGCCACAGACACATAATTGGGTGAACCTTTTCAGATTGTGACTCAGCTTTGCTAAAGTCCCCAATTAGAGGTGTCCAGGGTTCTTAAGCACACTCTTTTTTTGCTTTGGACCTTGACTTTAACCGCTCAGTCTCAAGTTTTCACTTGACACCTACACGCCACAAGCACATGGTTAGGGACAGCTTGGTTTAGCCGCTTAGGCCATGATTTTATTCCTTTAGGCCCTCCTATCCACTGATGCTCAAAGCCTTGAGATCCTTTTTATTACCCTTGCCTTTTGGTTTTAAGGGCTATTGGCTTTTTACTCTTACCTCTTGGTTTTAAGAGCTTTGGCTTTTTCTGCTTGCTTTTTCTTTTTTTTTTCTATTTTTTTCGCTATTTTTTTTCTTTTTTTCTGCAAGCTTTGTTCTTTGCTGCTTTTTCTTGCTTCAAGAATCATTTTTATGATTTTTCAGATTATCAAATAACATGTCTCCTTGTCATCATTCTTTCAAGAGCCAACATATTTAACATTCTTAAACAACAACTTCAAAAGACATATGCACTGTTCAAGCATTCATTCAGAAAAAAAAAGTATTGTCACAACATCAATATAATTAAACTAAGTTCAAGGATAAATTCGAAACTCATGTACTTCTTGTTCTTTTGAATTAAAACATTTTTCATTTAAGAGAGGTGATGGATTCATAGGACATTCATAACTTTAAGACATAGTTACTAAATACTAATGATCATGTAATAAGACACAAACATAGATAAGCACTTAACATAGAGAAAACGAAAACAGAGAATGTAAGAACAAGGAATGAGTCCACCTTAGTGATGGTGGTGTTTCCTTCTTGAGGAACCAATGATGTCCTTGAGCTCTTCTATGTCTCTTCCTTGTTTTTGTTGCTCCTCCCTCATTGCTTTTTGATCTTCTCTTATTTCATGAAGGATGATGGAGTGCTCTTGATGTTCCACCCTTAGTCGTCCCATGTTGGAATTTAATTCTCCTAGGGAGGTGTTGATTTGCTCCCAATAGTTTTGTGGAGGAAAATGCATTTGAGGCATCTCCGGGATCTCATGGTGATGAGCTTCATGCGTCTCTTGAGATCCATGAATGGGCTCTCTTGCTTGCTCCATCCTTTTCTTAGTGATGGGCTTCTCTTCCTCAATGGAAATGTCTCCTTCTATGAAAGCTCCAGCTGAGTAACATAGATGGCAAATAAGATGAGGAAAAGCTAGCCTTGCCCCAGGAGAGGGCTTTTCGGCTATTTTGTAGAGTTCAAGGGAGATGACTTCATGAACTTCTACTTCCTCTCCAGTCATAATGCTATAAATCATGATGGCCCGATCCACAGTGACTTCAGATTGGTTGCTAGTGGGGATGATGGAGCGTTGGATGAACTCCAACCATCCTCTAGCCACAGGCTTGAGGTCCAGTCTTCTTAATTGAACCAGCTTGCCTTTTGAGTTAATCTTCCATTGAGCTCCTTCCACACATATGTCCATGAGGACTTGGTCCAACCTTTGATTAAAGTTGACCCTTCTTGTGTAGGGGCGTGCATCTCCTTGCATCATAGGCAAGTTAAACGCCAACCTCACATTTTCCGGACTAAAATCTAAGTATTTCCCCCGAACCATTGTAACATGATTCTTTGGATTCGGGTTCTTACTTTGATCATGGTTCTTAGTGATCCATGAATTGGCATAGAACTCTTGAACCATTAGGATGCCGACTTGTTGGATGGGGTTTGTTAGAACTTCCCAACCTCTTCTTTGGATTTCATGTCGGATCTCCGGATACTCATTTCTCTTGAGCTTGAAAGGGACCTCGGGGATCACCTTCTTCTTGGCCACAACATCATAGAAGTGGTCTTGATGGGCTTTGGAGATGAACCTTTCCATCTCCCATGACTCGGAGGTGGAAGCTTTTATCTTTCCTTTCCCTTTTCTAGAGGATTATCCGGTCTTGGGTGCCATCAATGGTAATGGAAAAACAAAAAGTTTATGCTTTTACCACACCAAACTTAGAATATTGCTCGCCCTCGAACAAGAGAAGAAAGAGTAGATGAAGAAAAAGAAGAAAATATGGAAGAGAGGAGGGAGAGGTGTATTCGGCCAAGAGGGATATAGAGGGGTGTGTTGTGTGAAAATGAGGAAGAATGGAGGGCTTTATATAGGGAAGGGAGGGGGGTAAGGTTCGGCCATAAGGGTGGGTTTTGGGTGGGAAATTGATTTTGAATTTTGAAGGTAGGTGGAGTTTATGAGGTAGGTTTATGGGGAATAGTGGATGGATATGAGTGGTGAAGTGGTGATAGGGAAGAGAGATTGAGGTGATTGGTGAAGAGTTTTGGGGAAGAGTGTTTATTGGGAAGAGAGGATGAACACTGAGAAGAGGGAAGAGAGTGAGTGGTAGTAGGTGGGGATCCTGTGGGGTCCACAGATCCTGAGGTGTTCAAGGATTTACACCCTTGCATCAAATTAGGCATGCAAAATGCCCTTGCACACAATTCTGGGCGTTCAGCGCCAGATTGGTGCTTGTTCTGGGCGTTGAACGCCCATTTGTGGCCCATTTCTGGCGTTGAACGCCAGAACCATGCTTGTTCTGGGCGTTCAGCGCCAGCTCTTCTCCAGGGTGCATTTCTGGCGTTCAAACGCCCAGATGCTGCCCATTTCTGGCGTTCAGCGCCAGAACCATGATCTGTTCTGGCGTTGAACGCTCAAAAGATGCTTCTTACTGGCGTTTAAACGCCAGTAAGGTCTTCCTCCAGGGTGTGATTTTTTTCTGCTGTTTTTGATTCTGTTTTTAATTTTTCTATTTTTTTCGTGACTCCACATGATCATGAACCTAATAAAACATAAAATAACATTAAAATTAGATAAATAAACATTGGGTTGCCTCCCAACAAGCACTTCTTTAATGTCAATAGCTTGACAGTGGGCTCTCATGGAGCCTCACAGATGTGCAGAGCTTTGTTGAGACCTCCCAACACCAAACTTAGAGTTTGAATATGGGGGTTTGACACCAAACTTAGAGTTTGGTTGTGGCCTCCCAACACCAAACTTAGAGTTTGACTGTGGGGGCTTTGGTTGACTCTGCTTTGAGAGAAGCTTTTTATGCTTCCTCTCCATGGATGCAGAGAGAGATCCTTGAGTTGTAAACACAAGGTTGTCCTCATTTAATTGAAGGATCAATTCTCCTCTGTCCACATCAATCACAGCTCTTGCTGTGGCTAGGAAGGTTCTTCCTAGGATGATGGATTCATCATCTTCCTTTCCAGTATCCAAGATTATGAAATCAGTAGGGATGTAAAGGCCCTCAACCTTTACTAACACGTCCTCTACTTGTCCATAAGCCTGTTTTCTGGAATTGTCTGCCATCTCTAGTGAGATATTAGCAGCTTGTACCTCGAAGATTCCCAGTTTCTCCATTACAGAGAGGGGCATGAGGTTTATTCCTGACCCAAGGTCACATAGAGCCTTCTCAAAGGTCATGGTGCCTATGGTGCAAGGTATTAGAAACTTTCCAGGATCCTGTTTCTTCTGAGGCAATCTCAGTTGATCCAATGCATTTAGTTCATTGGTGAACAGGGGAGGTTCATCTCCCCAAGTCTCATTACCAAATAAATTGGCATTTAGCTTCATGATTGCACCAAGGAACTTGGCAACTTGCTCTTCAGTAACATCCTCATTCTCTTCAGAAGAAGAATACTCATCAGAGCTCATGAAGGGCATAAGGAGGTTCAATGGAATCTCTATGGTCTCTAGATGAGCCTCAGATTCCTTTGGTTCCTCAGAGGGAGACTCCTTTTTGATCACTGGACGTCCCAGGAGGTCTTCCTCCTTGGGATTCACGTCCTTCTCTCTTCTTGTGGGTTCGGCCATGATGGTCAATTCAATGGCCTTGCACTCTCCTTTTGGATTTTCTTCTGTATTGCTTGGGAGGGTACTAGGAGGGATTTCAGTGATCCTTTTACTCAACTGGCCCACTTGTGCTTCCAAATTTCTAATGGAGGACCTTGTTTCATTCATGAAACTCACAGTGGTCTTAGATAGATCAGAGACTAAGTTTGCTAAATTAGAGGTATTTTGTTCAGAGTTCTTTGTCTGTTGCTGAGTAGATGATGGAAAAGGTTTATTATCGTTAAACCTGTTTCTTCCACCATTATTAAAGTCTTGTTGAGGCTTTTGTTGATCCTTCCATGAGAAATTTGGATGATTTATCCATGATGAGTTATAGGTGTTTCCATAAGGTTCACCTAAGTAGTTTACCTCTGCTATTGCAGGGTTCTCAGGATCATAGGCTTCTTCTTCAGAAGGCGCCTCTTGAGTACTGTTGGATGCAGCTTGCATTCCATTCAGACTCTGAGAAATCATATTGACTTGTTGAGTCAATATTTTGTTCTGAGCCAATATGGCATTCAGAGCATCAATTTCAAGAACTCCCTTCCTTTGAGGTGTCCCATTACTCACAGGATTCCTCTCAGAAGTGTACATGAACTGGTTATTAGCAACCATGTCAATGAGTTCCTGAGCTTCTGCAGGTGTTTTCTTTAGGTGAATGGATCCACCTGCAGAAGTATCCAATGACATTTTAGCTAATTCAGACAGACCATCATAGAATATATCCAGGATGGTCCATTCTGAAAGCATGTCAGAATGACACTTTTTGGTCAGTTGTTTATATCTCTCCCAAGCTTCATAGAGGGATTCACCTTCTTTCTGTTTGAAGGTTTGAACATCCACTCTAAGCTTGCTAAGCTTTTGGGGAGGAAAGAACTTGGCTAAGAAAGTCGTGACCAGCTTATCCCAAGAGTTCAGGCTATCTTTAGGTTGAGAATCCAACCATAGTCTAGCTCTGTCTCTTACAGCAAATGGGAAAAGCATGAGCCTGTAGACTTCAGGATTTACTCCATTAGTCTTAACAGTATCACATATCTGCAAGAATTCAGTTAAGAACTGAAAAAGATCTTCAGATGGAAGTCCATGAAACTTGCAGTTTTGTTGCATCAGAGAAACTAGTTGAGGCTTAAGCTCAAAATTGTTTGCTCCAATGGTGGGAATGGAGATGCTTCTTCCATGTAAATTGGAATTAGGTGCAGTAAAATCACCAAGCATCTTCCTTGCATTATTATTATTTTCGGCTGCCATCTCCTCTTCTTGTTCGAAAATTTCTGAAAGGTGCTTGCTGGATTGTTGTAATTTAGCTTCTCTTAGTTTCCTTTTCAGAGTCTTTTCAGGTTCTGGATCTGCTTCAACAAGAATGTTCTTGTCCTTGCTCCGGCTCATATGAAAAAGAAGGAACAGAGAAATAATAATAATAGAGATCCTTTTTGCCCAAGCATAGAGGTTCCCTTATGTGAGTAGAAGAAAAGAAGAAGAGAAAATCTGAACTCAGAGAGAGAGGGTTCAGATTTTTTGTGAGTGAGAGAGAGATGTTAGTAGATGAAAAAATAAATAGAAGGAGATGAGAGAGAAGGATTTTCGAAAATTATTTTTGAAGAAGGGTTAGTGATTTTCGAAAATAGTTTTTGAAAAAGGTTAGTCTTTTTCGAAAATTAAAATCAAAAATTAAAATAATTAGTTAATTAAAAAGAAATTTTTTTTGAAAAAGAGGAAAGATATTTTCGAAAATTAGAGAGAGAGAGTTAGTTAGGTAGTTTTGAAAAAGATAAGAAACAAACAAAAAGTCAATTAGTTAGTTGAAACAAATTTGAAAATCAATTTTGAAAAGATAAGAAGATAAGAAGTTAGAAAAGATATTTTAAAATCACAATTAATGACTTGATTCACAAGAAATCACAATATATGATTCTAAAACTTAAAGTTTGAATCTTTCTTAACAAGCAAGTAACAAACTTGAAATTTTTGAATAAAAACATTAATTGATGATGATATTTTCAAAAATTATGAGATAAAATTAAGAAAAAGATTTTTGAAAAATATTTTTATAATTTTCGAAAATAAATAAGAAAAATGAAAAAGATTTGATTTTTGAAAAAGATTTTGAAAAAGACAAGATTTTTAAATTGAAAATTTGATTTGACTCATAAAAACAACTAGATTTTAAAAATTTTTGAAAAAAATCCAAATTTTCGAAATTTATGAGAGAAAAAGGGAAAGATAATTTTTTTTTATTTTTTGAATTTTTATGATGAGAGAGAAAAATTAAAACATCATTTTCATGTTTTTCTCTTTTCTTTTTGGATCAAAATAAGGAATGCATGCAAGAACACTATGAATATCAAGATGAACACCAAGAACACTTTGAATGTCAAGATGAACATCACGACTTATTTTTGAAAATTTTTATATGCACAGAAAACATGCAAAACACCAAACTTAGAAATCTTTCATGTTCAGACACTATGAATGCAAAAATGCACATGAAAAACAAGAAAAGACACAAAACAAGAAAACATCAAGATCAAACAAGAAGACTTACCAAGAACAACTTGAAGATCATGAAGAACACTATGAATGCATGAATTTTTCGAAAAAAATGCATGATGAACATGCAATTGACATTAAACTTGAAAATTGACTCAAGACTCAAACAAGAAACACAAAAATATTTTTGATTTTTGATTTTTTTTTATTTTCTAATTTTTTTGGATTTTTTTTCGAAGATTATTGGAAAAGGAAAAATAAGGATTCCAAAATTTTTAATATGAATTCCAGGAATCTTGCCATGTTAGTCTAAAGCTTCGGTCCAGGAATTAGACATGGCTCACTAGCCAGCCAAGCTTTCAATGAAAGCTCCAGTCCAAAACACTAGACATGGCCAATGGCCAGCCAAGCTTCAGCAGGATTCAAATCAGGCATATAAGTTTTCTTCTAACAAGTGGAAGCCTCAGTACAAGAGAATTTAGACATGGCTTAACAGCCAGCCAGGCTTCAACATGCTTCATGAAACACTAGAATTCATTCTTAAAAATTCTGAAGGAAAATAAAATTTTGAAAATATTTAAAATTTTTTTTTCGAAAATAAAGGAGAAATTTTTGAAAGATTTTTGAAAACTTTTTGAAAATAAAACAAAAAGAAAATTACCTAATCTGAGCAACAAGATGAACCGTCAGTTGTCCAAACTCGAACAATCCCCGGCAACGGCGCCAAAAATTTGGTATGCGAAATCGTGATCACTCAGATGTAGGTTTGTAAAATTATTTGTTCGTTCTTTCCCTGGCAATGGCACCAAAAACGGATGCACAGAACCATGGTCCAAACATAACTTCACAACTTCGCATAACTAACCAACAAGTGCACTAGGTCGTCCAAGTAATAAAACCTTACGTGAGTAAGGGTCGATCCCACGGAGATTGTCGGTATGAAGCAAGCTATGGTCACCTTGTAAATCTCAGTCAGGCGGATATCAAATAGTTATGGAGTTTTCGAATATTAATAATAAATAGAAAATAAGGATAGAAATACTTATGTAATTCATTGGTTAGAATTTCAGATAAGCGTATAGAGATGCATTCGTTCCTCTGAATCTCTGCTTTCCTACTGTCTTCATCCAATCAGTCTTACTCCTTTCTATGGCTGGCTTTGTGTAAAGACATCACCTTTGTCACTGGCTACTTTTTATCCTCTCTGGAAAATGGTCCGATGCGCTATCACTGCATGGCTAATCGTCTGGAGGCATCACTGTGATCAATGGCTGTGTCCTATCCTCTCTGTGAAAATGGTCCGATGCGCTGTCACTACATGGCTAATCATCTGGAGGTTCTCGATCATACTGGAATAGGATTTACTATCCTTTTGCGTCTGTTACTACGCCCAGCACTCGCGAGTTTGAAGCTCGTCACAGTCATTCAATCCTTGAGTCCTACTCGGAATACCACAGACAAGGTTTAGACTTTCCGGACTCTCATGAATGCCGCCATCAATCTAGCTTATACCACGAAGATTCTGATTAAGAGATCCAAGAGATACTCATTCAATCTAAGGTGGAGCGGAAGTGGTTCTCAGGCACGCGTTCGTGGGGAATGATGATGATTGTCACATTCATCACATTCAGATTAAAGTACGAATGAATATCTTAGAAGCGGAATAAGTTGAATTGAATAGAAAAACAGTAGTACTTTGTATTAATCTTTGAGGAACAGCAGAGCTCCACACCTTAATCTATGGAGTGTAGAAACTCTACCGTTGAAAATACATAAGTGATGAAGGTTCAGGCATGGCCGAATGGCCAGCCCCCAAACGTGATCTAGGATAGCATACAACTGATCAAAGATGTCTAATACAATAGTAAAAGGTCCTATTTATACTAAACTAGTTACTAGAGTTTACAAAAGTAAGTAATTGATGTATAAATCCACTTCCAGGGCCCACTTGGTGTGTGCTTGGGCTGAGCTTGAATGTTACACGTGAAGAGGTCATTCTTGGAGTTGAACGCCAGTTTGTAACGTATTTCTGGCGTTCAACTCTGGCTTGTAACGTGTTTCTGGCGTTTAACTCCAGACTACAGCATAGAACTGGCGTTCAACGCCCTTTTACGTCATCTAAACTTGGCCAAAGTATGGACTATTATATATTTCTGGAAAGCCCTGGATGTCTACTTTCCAACGCAATTGGAAGCGTGCCATTTTGAGTTCTGTAGCTCCAGAAAATCCATTTTGAGTGTAGGGAGGTCAGAATCCAACAGCATTAGCAGTCCTTCTTCAACCTCTGAATCTGATTTTTTGCTCAAGTCCCTCAATTTCAGCCAGAAAATATCTGAAATCACAGAAAAATACACAAACTCATAGTAAAGTCCAGAAATGTAAATTTAACATAAAAACCAATAAAAATATCCCTAAAAGTAACTAGATCCTACTAAAAACATACTAAAAACAATGCCAAAAAGCGTATAAATTATCCGCTCATCAATTATCTAGTTATAATTACACATATAAATTAAGAAAACAATTCAACTTATAATAATTTTTGATAAATTTAATTGAATTTATAAAATTAGTAGTTTTTATTATGTTTCTATTCATATACTTATTCTGTTTTCTAACTCTACCTATGTTACATACTCGGTCCTAAACTCGGATAAAACAGGAGGGTTGCATTAGATCTTCGACAACCAGCAAAAAAACTTAGTCGAATCTTCATGACATGGACCAAACATATTATTGCGCTAAAATTAGGTCATTGTCCGGGAAGCAACACGCTGTAGGGTTCAAGTACAGTATTAAATAAGCAAGAGCCGCTACATTGGTGCCCAGGTGTAGTGCAAAATGAGTAAGAGTTCTCACGCTTTTGTGAACGAACGATGATAAATAAGTTAGCTCACCAAGGAAGAGGTAAAAAAAGGGGTAAAGATAAAGACATAGGCAACAGAAAATTGCGGTTTGGGATATAGAATATAGGAACATTAACAGAAAAAAAAATCTATGGAGGTGGTAGACACCATAACAAGGAGAAAGTCTAATATAATGTGCTTTCAAGAAATAAAATGGGTGATGATGAAGACAAGGAAGTTGGATTCTTCAGGATTTAAACTTTGGTATACAAAAAAGGTGAAAAGTAGAAATAAAGTAGGCATTATTGTGGATAAGTAGTGAAAAAAGGATATGGTAGAAGTCTAAAAGATTGGCGATCGGATCATCACTATAAAACTTGTGGTAGAATGATGTGTTTTTCATGTGATTAGTGCCTATACACCACAAGTAGGTTTGGAAGAAAGAACATAAGAAGAGGTTTTGGGAGGAGTTAGAAAGTGTAATCCAAGACATACCTTTGGTGACAAGATTTTGTTTTAGGAAGAGATTTAAATAGTCATGTTGGAAAGGATGTAAATGGGTATGAGAGAATACATGGAGATCATGGTTTTGGGATTGTGAACATGGAGGGTAAAACCATCTTAGAAATTTTCTCAACTTTTAATCTTCTCATTTCAAATACTTGTTTTAAGAAAAAGATGAACACCTTGTAACCTATAAGAGTGGTGTAATAATCTCTCAAATTAATTTTTTTGTTAAGGAGAGTCGACCAAAAAATTTGCACTAATTATAAAATTATTTCGGGAGAGAGTTTGACAACACAACATAGAGTGCTCGTCATGGATTTTAGCGTTGAATGAAAGGTGAGAAAATGATATCAAGAAAGGAACCAAGAACAAGGTAGAGAAAGATGAAAGGTGAGAAATAAAGAAACTTTCAAAGATAGGTAAAAGAAGAGGAAATGTGGGAAGGGCATGGAAGTGCGGATGAGATGTGGAATGGGATGGCAAACGTTATCAGAAGAGTGACAAAGATAGTTTTGGTGAATCTTGAGGGATTAGAGTAAGTGACAAAGATTTATGGTGGTGGAACACAAGTGTACAAGAGAAGGTAAAGGTAAAGAGAAAATATTTTAAAGAGTGATATTTTAGCCACAATGCTAAAAAATGAAAAAAAAAATAAGATTGCTAAGAAGGAGACAAAAGTGGTAGTGAGCGAAGTAAAGACAAGAGCATATGAGGGTCTTTATCATCTTTGGGTATGAAAGAAGGAAAAATGTATATATAAGATCACAAAGAATCGAGAAAGGAGATCAAGAGGTTTAGACCAAGAATGGTAAAGTTTTGGTTCAAAATAAAGGTATTAGTGAAAAATGGAAGGGTTACTTCTATGATTTATTTAATGAAGCAGAATAGACTCTTTCGTGCTTGGGTCGATTACACACAATGGATGAAGACCAAAACTTTAACTACTATCGAAGGATTAAAAATTTCGAAGTAAAGGAGGCTCTAAAGCAAATGAAGAATGGAAGGGCAGTAGAACCAGATAATATTCCGATTGAAGTGTGGAAAGGCTTAGGAGGGAAGGGCATTAGTTGGTTAACCAAATTTTTTAATGTGATCATAGTGTCCAAGAAGATGCCATATGAGTGGAAGAAAAACACCTTGGTCCTTGTTTACAAGAATAAGGGGATATACAAAATTGTGAAAACTATAGAAGGATCAAAATCATGATCATACTATGAAGCTATAGGAGAGGATAATGAAACAGATGTTGAGATAGGAGACACGGGTCTCAGAGAACCAGTTTGCTTTTATGCAGAATAGATGTACCACTAAAGTTATATACTTGTTAAGGAGAATGATGGAGAAATATCATAGCAATAAAAAGGATCTACACATGGTGTTTACTGATTTTGAAAAAGCATATGATACGATATCAAGAGAGGTTCTATGGAAAGTCTTGGAAAAGAAGAGGGTAAGGAGTGCATATATTTGTGCAATTAAGGATATATACGATGGGGTTATAACTTGTGCGAAGACTCAATGTGGTGTGATAGAAGAGTTTTCTATTGGTGTAGGATTACACCAAGGATTACCTCTAATCCCGTATCTCTTTATATTGGTTTTAAAAGTGCTCACTGAGCATATTCAGGAACAAGTACTATGCATACTCTTTGGCGATGACATCATCCTTATGGGAGAAATAAGAGAGGATTTAAATCAGAAGTTAGAGTTATAGAGAGGAGCTTTAGAGGGGTACAAATTGTACATGAATTGCAATATGTAAGACGGTATATTGGAATGTAAGTTTGGTAAATGAGGGGAAAATAGTAATATAGAAGTGAAAATTGGAAAAACTATCTTACCATATGTAAAGTGTTTTAAGTATGTTAGGTGTAGCATACAGGATAATGGAGAAATTGAGGAGGATGTAAAACTTCAGATACAAGCATGCTGGACAAAGTGCACTACAATATTTTTGGTCTATGACCATGGTTTTTTGGTCACGGCAAAAAACCATGACCCTATCTTTGGTCACGGTTTTCGTCCATGACTTAAAAAAAATTTTGGTCACGATTTTTTAAAAATAGTACCTATGGTCACGGTTTTTTAAAATAGGATTACCTAAAAGGGTCTATGGTCAAGGTTTTGGGGGGTGGCCTAAAGGTATCTATGATCACAGTTTTAAAGAGTGACCTAAAATAGTCTATGGTAACAGTTTTTCAAAAAAAGAGTGACCTAAAAGGGTCTATAGTCACAATTTTTGGGGTAACCTAAAGGGATATATGATCACGACTTTGAGGAGTAAACTAAAAGGGTCTATGGTCACAGTTTTTCAGAGTAACCTAAAAAGGTCTATGGTCACAGTTTTTGAGGTGACCTAAAAGAGTTTATGGTCACGGTTTTGAGGAATGACCTAAAAGAGTTTATGGTCACGGTTTTACAGAGTGACCTAAAAGGGTCTATAGTCATAGTTTTACAAAAGGGTGGCCTAAAAGGGGTCTATGGTCACGGTTTTGGGGGTGATCTAAAGGTATCTATGGTCACAGATTTGTCCAGTGACCTAAAAAGGTCTATGGTCATGGTTTTACAAAAGGGTGACCTAAAAGGGGTCTATGGTCACGATTTTGGAGGGTGACCTAAAGGGGTCTATGGTCACGGTTTTAAAGAGTGACCTAAAAGGATCTATAGTCATGGTTTTTGTGGGTGACTTAAAAGGATCTATGATCATGGTATTGAAGAGTGACCTAAAACTAAGGGTTTATGGTCACGATTTTACAAAAGGTTGACCTAAAAAGAATCTATGGTCACGATTTTGAAGAGTAACTTAAAAGGGTCTATGGTTATAATATTAGAAAAAGGTGACTTAAAAGGGGTCTAAGGTCACGGTTTTAGAGGGTGACCTAAAAGTATCTATGGTTACAATTTTGTAGAGTGACCTAAAAGGTCTATAGTCACATTTTTTAAGTCTTGGACTGATTCAAATTGAAAATAAAGAACCCCAAACGACGTCGTTTAACGTCCCCCAAAAAAAATCCTAGCCTCCTTTCCGTCTTTCCCCTCATTCTCCTTCCCTTCTTCAGAGTTCTGAGATAGACCCTCCTCCTTCACACTCACTACACCTTGGTACGCGGAATCATGATTACACTTTAATTATATAAAATTCATCGCTCTTTCTTTCCCTGGCAATGGCTCCAAAAACGTGGTGCCAGTACCATGGTTCACAACTCCGTGTAACTGACCAGCAAGTGCACTGGGTCGTCCAAGTAATACCTTACGTGAGTAAGGGTCGAATCCCACGGAGATTGTTGGTATGAAGCAAGCTATGGTCACCTTGTAAATCTCAGTCAGGCAGATATAAAGTGATAATGGAGTTTTCGAAATTAATAATAAAATAGGGATAAGAAACACTTATGTAAATCGTTGGTGAGAGTTTCAGATAAGTGTACAGAGATGCTTTTGTCCCTCTGAACCTCTGCTTTCCTGCTGTCTTCATCCAATCAGTCTTACTCCTTTCCATGGCTGGCTTTATGTAATGCATTCCATTGTCAATGGCTACTTTCGGTCATCTCTCGGGAAAATGATCCAATGCCCTGTCACGGCACGGCTAATCGTCTGGAGGCATCACCCTTGTCAATGGTTGCATCCTATCCTCTCAGTGAACAATATGCTAACATGCTCTGTCATAGCACGGCTATTCATCTGTCGGTTCTCGATCATGTCGGAATAGAATCCATTGATTCTTTTGCGTTCTGTCACTACGCCCAACAATCGCGAGTTTGAAGCTTGTCACAGTC
The DNA here is from genome assembly GCF_059453495.1 of Arachis ipaensis. Classification (NCBI taxonomy): domain Eukaryota; kingdom Viridiplantae; phylum Streptophyta; class Magnoliopsida; order Fabales; family Fabaceae; genus Arachis; species Arachis ipaensis. Next base: position 141,647,843 of record NC_142444.1, read on the forward strand.
ATTCAATTATTGAATCCTACTCGGAATACCACAGACAAGGTTTAGACTTTCCGGATTCTCTTGAATGCCGCCATCTTTCTAGCTTACACCACGAAGATTCTGATTAAGAGATCTAAGAGATATTCATTCTAGCTTGTTGCGTGTAGAACGAAAGTGTTTGTCAGACACGTGTTCATAGGGGAGAATGGTGATGAGCGTCACATAATCATCACCTTCATCACGTTCTTGGGTGCGAATGGATATCTTAGAAGCGAAATAAGATGAATTGAATAGAAAACAATAGTACTTAGCATTAATCTTTGAGGAACAGCAGAGCTCCACACCTTAATCTATGGAGTGTAGAAACTCTACCGTATGAAAATACATAAGTGAAGGTCCAGGCATGGCCGAATGGCCAGCCCCCAAAACGTGATCACAGGATCAAAATACAATCCAGAATGTCTAATACAATAGTAAAGAGGTCCTATTTATAATAAACTAGCTACTAGGGTTTACAGGAGTAAGTAATTAATGCATAAATCCACTTCCGGGGCCCACTTGGTGTGTGCTTGGGCTGAGCTTTGAGTGTTACACGTGCAGAGGCCATTTGTGGAGTTAAACGCCAGGTTTTGATCCATTTCTGGCGTTCAACTCTGGTTTTGGATCCTTTTCTGGCGCCGGACGCCAGATTTGGGCAGAGAGCTGGCGTTGAACGCCAGTTTACGTCATCTATTCTTGGCCAAAGTATGAACTATTATATATTGCTGGAAAGCCCTGGATGTCTACTTTCCAAGTCAATTTGAAGCGCGCCATTTTGAGGTCTGTAGCTCCAGAAAATCTATTTTGAGTGCAGGAAGGTCAGAATCCAACAGCATCAGCAGTCCTTCTTCAACCTCTGAATCTGATTTTTGCTCAAGTCCCTCAATTTCAGCCAGAAAATACCTGAAATCATAGAAAAACACACAAACTCATAGTAAAGTCCAGAAATGTGAATTTAACATAGAAACTAATGAAAACATCCCTAAAAGTAACTAGATCCTACTAAAAACATACTAAAAACAATGCCAAAAAGCGTATAAATTATCCGCTCATCACAACACCAAACTTAAATTGTTGCTTGTCCCCAAGCAACTAAAAATCAAATAGGATAAAAAGAAGAGAATATACTATAAATTCCAAACTATCAATGAAACATAGCTCCAATCAGATGAGCGGGACTTGTAGTTTTTTGCCTCTTGAATAGTTTTGGCATCTCACTTCATCCATTGAGGTTCAGAATGATTGGCATCTATAGGAACTCAGAGTTCAGATAGTGTTATTGACTCTCCTAGTTCAGTATGATGATTCTTGAACACAGCTTCTTTATGAGTCTTGGCCGTGGCCCTAAGCACTTTGTTTTCCAGTATTACCACCGGATACATAAATGCCACAGACACATAATTGGGTGAACCTTTTCAGATTGTGACTCAGCTTTGCTAAAGTCCCCAATTAGAGGTGTCCAGGGTTCTTAAGCACACTCTTTTTTTTTTGGCTTTGGACCTTGACTTTAACCGCTCAGTCTCAAGTTTTCACTTGACACCTACACGCCACAAGCACATGGTTAGGGACAGCTTGGTTTAGCCGCTTAGATCAGGATTTTATTCCTTTAGGTCCTCCTATCCACTGATGCTCAAAGCCTTGGGATCCTTTTTATTTACCCTTGCCTTTTGGTTTTAAGGGTTATTGGCTTTTTGCTCTTGCCTCTTGGTTTTAAGAGCTTTTGGCTTTTTCTGCTTGCTTTTTCTTTTTCTTTCTAAATTTTTTTTTCGCCTATTTTTTTTTCTGCAAGCTTTGTTCTTTGCTGCTTTTTCTTGCTTCAAGAATCATTTTTATGATTTTTCAGATTATCAAATAACATGTCTCCTAGTCATCATTCTTTCAAGAGCCAACATATTTAACATTCTTAAACAACAACTTCAAAAGACATATGCGCTGTTCAAGCATTCATTCAGAAAACAAGAAGCATTGTCACCACATCAAAGAGAGGTGATGGATTCATAGGACATTCATAAATTTAAGACAAAGTTACTAACTACTAATGATCATGTAATGAAGACACAAACACAGATAAGCACTTAGCATAGAGAAAACGAAAAACAGAAGAAATAAGAACAAGGAATGAATCCACCTTAGTGATGGTGGCGTTTCCTTCTTGAGGAACCAATGATGTCCTTGAGCTCTTCTATGTCTCTTCCTTGTCTTTGTTGCTCCTCCCTCATTGCTTTTTGATCTTCTCTTATTTCATGAAGCATGATGGAGTGCTCTTGATGTTCCACCCTTAGTTGTCCCATATTGGAACTCAATTCTCCTAGGGAGGTGTCTATTTGCTCCCAATAGTTTTGTGGAGGAAAGTGCATTTGAGGCATCTCCGGGATCTCATGGTAATGAGCTTCATACGCCTCTTGAGCTCCATGAATGGGCTCTCTTGCTTGCTCCATCTTTTTCTTAGTGATGGGCTTGTCCTCTTTGATGAGGATATCTGCCTCTATGTCAATCCCAGCCGAATTGCATAGGTGGCAGATGAGGTGAGGAAAGGCTAACCTTGCCATAGTGGAGGACTTGTCAGCCACCTTGTAGATTTCTTGAGGTATAATCTCATGAACTTCCACCTCTTCTCCAATCATGATGCTATGGATCATGATGGCCCGGTCTATAGTAACTTCAGACCGGTTGCTAGTGGGAATGATTGAGCATTGAATGAACTCCAACCATCCTCTAGCTACAGGCTTAAGGTCCAGTCTTCTTAGTTGAACCGGGTTGCCTTTGGAGTCAATCTTCCATTGAGCTCCTTCCACACATATGTCCATAAGGACTTGGTCCGACCTTTGATCAAAGTTGACCCTTCTTGTGTAGGGGCGTTCATCTCCTTGCATCATAGGCAAGTTAAACACCAACCTCACATTTTCCGGACTAAAATCTAAGTATTTCCCCCGAACCATAGTAACATAGTTCTTTGGATCCGGGTTCTTACTTTGATCATGGTTCTTGGTGATCCATGCATTGGCATAGAACTCTTAAACCATTAAGATGCCGACTTGTTGGATGGGATTTATTAGAACTTCCCAACCTCTTCTTTGAATTTCATGTCGGATCTCCGGATACTCATTTCTTTTGAGTTTGAAAGGGACCTCGGGGATCACCTTCTTCTTGGCCACAACATCATAGAAGTGGTCTTGATGGGCTTTGGAGATGAACTTTTCCATCTCCTATGACTCGGAGGTGGAAGCTTTTATCTTCCCTTTCCCCTTTCTAGAGGATTCTCCGGTCTTAGGTGCCATCAATGGTAATGGAAAAACAAAAAGCTTATGCTTTTACCACACCAAACTTAGAATTTTGCTCGCCCTCGAGCAGGAGAAGAAAGAATAGATGAAGAAGAAGAAGAAATGGAGGAGAGGGAGAGAGGGAAGTGTTTCGGCCAAGAAGGGTGTAGAGGGGTGTTGTTGTGTGAATTTGATGAAGAATGGAGGGCTTTATATAAGGAAGGGAGGGGGGGTATTGGTTCGGCCATATGGGTGGGTTTGGGTGGGAAATTGGTTTTGAATTTTGAAGGTAGGTGGAGTTTATGAGGTAGGTTTATTGGGAAGAGTGGGTGGATGTGAGTGGTGAAGGTTTAATAGGGAAGAGGGATGGAGGTGATAGGTGAAGGGTTTTGGGGAAGAGTGTTTATTGGGAAGAGAAGATGATTGAGAAGAGAGAAGAGAGTGAGTGGAGGTAGGTGGGGATCCTGTGGGGTCCACAGATCTTGAGATGATCCTGTGGGGTCCACAAATCCTGAGGTGTTCAAGGATTTACATCCCTGTACCCATTAGGCATGTAAAAATGCCCTTGCATACAACTCTGGGCGTTCAGCGCCAGGTTGGTGCCCATTTTGGGCGTTCAACGCCCATTTACTAGCCATTTCTGGCGTTGAATGCCAGAACCATGCTTGTTCTGGCGTTCAGCGCCCAGAAGCTGCCCATTTTGGGCGTTCAGCGCCAGAACCATGCTCTGTTCTGGCGTTGAACGCCAGGCATATGCTTCCTCCAGGGTGTGATTTTTCTTCTGCTGTTTTTGATTCCGTTTTCAATTTTTCTCTTTATTTTGTGACTCCACATGATCATGAACCTATAAAGACATATAACTAAGAAAAATATAGTTAGATAAATAAAAATTGGGTTGCCTCCTAACAAGCGCTTCTTTAATGTCAGTAGCTTGACAGTGGGCTCTCATGGAGCCTCACAGATGTTCAGAGCATTGTTGAGACTCTCCAACACCAAACTTAGAGTTTGGATATGGGAGTTCAACACCAAACTTAGAGTTTGGTTGTGGCCTCCCAACACCAAACTTAGAGTTTGACTGTGGGAGCTCTGGTTGACTCTGCTTTGAGAGAAGCTTTTTCTGCTTCCTCTCCATGGATGCAGAGAGAGACCCTTGAGTTGTAAACACAAGGTTGTCCTTATTTAATTGAATGATTGATTCTCCTCTGTCCACATCAATCACAGCTCTTGCTGTGGCTAGGAAAGGTCTTCCTAGGATGATGGATTCATCCTCTTCCTTTCCAGTATCCAGGACTATGAAATTAGTAGGGATGTAAAGGCCTTCAACCTTTACTAACACGTCCTCTACTTGTCCATAAGCCTATTTTCTTGAATTATCTGCCATCTCTAATGAGATTCTAGCAGCTTGTACCCCATAGATTCCCAGTTTCTCTATTACAGAGAGGGGCATGAGGTTTATTCCTGAACCAAGGTCACACAGAGCCTTAAAGATCATGGTGCCTATGGTACAAGGTATTATGAACTTTCCAGGATCCTGTCTCTTCTGAGGCAATGTCAATTGATCCAGATCACTTAGTTCATTGATGAACAAGGGAGGTTCAACTTCCCAAGTATCAATGCCAAATAACTTGGCATTCAGCTTCATGATTGCACCAAGAAACTTGGCAGTTTGCTCTTCAGTAACATCCTCATTCTCTTCAGAAGAGGAATACTCATCAGAGCTCATGAATGGCATAAGGAGGTTCAATGGAATCTCTATGGTCTCTAGATGAGCCTCAGAGTCCTTTGGTTCCTCAGAGGGAAGCTCCTTATTGATCACTGGACGTCCCAGGAGGTCTTCCTCCTTGGGATTCGCGTCTTCCTCTCCCTCTTTGGGTTCGGCCATGGTGCTTATGTCAATGGCCTTGCACTCTCCTTTTGGATTCTCTTCTGTATTGCTTGGGAGAGTACTAGGAGGGATTTCAGTGATCCTTTTACTCAGTTGGCCCACTTGTGCTTCCAAATTTCTAATGGAAGACCTGGTTTCGTTCATGAAACTCACAGTGGCCTTAGATAGATCAGAGACTAAATTTGCTAAATTAGAAGCATTTTGTTTAGAATTCTCTGTCTGTTGCTGAGTGGATGATGGAAAAGGTTTATTATTGTTAAACCTGTTTCTTCCACCATTATTAAAGCCTTGTTGAGGCTTTTGATCCTTCCATGAGAAATTGGGGTGATTTCTCCATGATGAGTTATAGGTATTTCCATAAGGTTCACCTAAGTAATTTACCTCTGCTATTGCAGGGTTCTCAGGATCATAAGCTTCTTCTGCATAAGAAGCCTCTTGAGTACTGTTGGATGCAGCTTGCATTCCATTCAGACTCTGAGAAATCATATTGACTTGCTGAGTCAATAATTTGTTCTGAGCCAATATGGCATTCAGAGTATCAACCTCAAGAACTCCCTTCTTCATAGGCGTCCCATTGTTCACAGGATTCCTTTCAGAAGTGTACATGAACTGGTTATTAGCAACCATGTCAATGAGTTCTTGAGCTTCTGCAGGCATTTTCTTTAGGTGAATGGATCCACCTGCAGAGGTATCCAATGACATCTTGGATAGCTCAGATAAATCATCATAGAATATATCTAGGATGGTCCATTCTGAAAGCATGTCAGAAGGACACTTTTTGGTCAACTGTTTGTATCTTTCCCAAGCTTCATAGAGGGATTCACCTTCTTTCTGTCTGAAGGTTTGAACATCAGTTCTAAGCTTGCTCAGCTTTTGAGGAGAAAAGTACTTGGCTAAGAAAGCCGTGACCAGCTTATCCCAAGAGTTCAGGCTGTCTTTAGGTTGAGAGTCCAACCATAATCTAGCTCTGTCTCTTACAGCAAAAGGGAAAAGCATGAGCCTGTAGACTTCAGGATCTACTCCATTAGTCTTAACAGTATCACATATCTGCAAGAATTCAGTTAAGAACTGAAAAGGATCTTCAGATGGAAGTCCATGAAACTTGCAGTTCTGCTGCATCAGAGAAACTAATTGAGGTTTCAGCTCAAAGTTGTTTGCTCTAATGGCAGGAATGGAAATGCTTCTTCCATGTAAATTAGAATTTGGTGCAGTAAAGTCACCAAGCATCTTCCTTACATTATTATTATTTTCGGCTGCCATCTCCTCTTTCTGTTCGAAAATTTCTGAAAGGTTATCTCTGGATTGTTGTATTTTAGCTTCTCTTAGTTTCCTTTTCAGAGTCCTTTCAGGTTCTGGATCTGCTTCCACAAGAATGTTCTTGTCCTTGCTCCTGCTCATATGACAAAGAAGAGGGCACAGAAAAATAATAATAATAGAAATTCTTTATACCACAGTATAGGGATTCCTTTGTGAGTGAAAGAAAAGAGGTAGATAAAGAATGTAATGTAATGGAAGAAACACAACTGTGACGAGGGTAGAGATGTGAGATGAGATGTTAGTAGATGAATAAATAAATAGAATAAGATGGGAGAGGGAGAATTTTCGAAAATAATTTTTTGAAAAAGGGTTAGTGATTTTTGAAAATAGTTTTTGAAAAAGGTTAGTATTTTTCGAAAAAATTTTAAAATCAAAAGTAAAAATAATTAGTTAATAAAAAAAGAAATTTTTGAAAAAGAGGGAAGATATTTTCGAAAATTAGAGAGAGAGAGTTAGTTAGGTAGTTTTGAAAAAGTTAAGAAACAAACAAAAAGTTAGTTAGTTAGTTAAAACAAATTTTGAAAAGATAAGAAGTTAGGAGGTTAGAAAAGATATTTTGAAATCAAATTTAAAAAAAAAGTAAGATAAGAAGATATTTTAGAAATTAGTTTTGAAAAAGATTTGATTTTTTTAAAACTCAATTAATGACTTGATTCACAAGAAATCACAAGATATGATTCTAGAACTTAAAGTTTGAATCTTTCTTAACAAGCAAGTAACAAACTTGAAATTTTTGAATCAAAACATTAATTGATTATGTTATTTTCGAAAATTTGATATAAAAATAAGGAAAAGATTTTTGAAAAATATTTTTGGAATTTTCGAAAATAACTAAGAATTTTGAAAAAGATTTGATTTTTGAAAAAGATTTTGAAAAAGATAAGATTTTCAAATTGAAAATTTGATAAAACAACTTGATTTTTAAAAATTTTTGAAAAAGTCAACTCAAATTTTCGAATTTGATGAGAGAAAAAGGGAAAGATATTTTTTTTTATTTTTGAATTTTTTTATGATGAGAGAGAAAAACAAGTAAAATAATGCAATGCATGAAATTTTTAGATCAAAACATGAATGCATGCAAGAATGCTATGAATGTCAAGATGAACACCAAGAACATTATGAATGTCAAGATGAACATCAAAGACACAATTTTGAAAAATATTTAATGCAAAGAAAACATGCAAGACACCAAACTTAGAATTCTTTAATGCTTAGACACTAAGAATTCAAGAATGCATATGAAAAACAAGAAAAGATACAAAACATGCAAATGCAAAGATCAAACAAGAAGACTTACCAAGAACAACTTGAAGATCATGAAGAACACTATGAATGCATGAAATTTTCGAAAAATGCAAGATGCATATGCAAAAGACACCAAACTTATAACATGACACATGACTCAAACAAGAAACACAAAAATATTTTTGATTTTTATGATTTTATAATTTTTTTGTATTTATTTTTTTTCAAAAATTATTATGAAAAAAAAAATAAGGATTCCAAAATTTTTAATATGAATTCCAGGAATCTTATGCTCTAAAGCTCCAATCAAAGGGTCAGGCATGGCTTAGTAGCCAGCCAAGCTTTAGTATGTAACTCGGACATGACACGCCTGACATATCCTATCCAGAAGGATTGGGCATGGCTCCACTGAGGTGATTAGTTGAAGACCAATCCCAAAGGAGTTTGGATATGGCTTTACAGCCAGCCAGGCTTTAACATGCTTCATGAAACACTAGAATTCATTCTTAAAAATTCTGAAGAAAAATAGATTTTTGAAAACATTTTTATTTTAAGATTTTTTTTCGAAAACAAAGGAGAAATTTTTTTTGAAAGATTTTTGAAAAATTTTTTGAAAAATATTTTTAAAAAGAAAAGTACCTAATCTGAGCAACAAGATGAACCGTCAGTTGTCCAAACTCGAACAATCCCCGGCAACGGCGCCAAAAACTTGGTACGCGGAATCGTGATTACACTTTAATTATATAAAATTCATCGCTCTTTCTTTCCCTGGCAATGGCTCCAAAAACGTGGTGCCAGTACCATGGTTCACAACTCCGTGTAACTGACCAGCAAGTGCACTGGGTCGTCCAAGTAATACCTTACGTGAGTAAGGGTCGAATCCCACGGAGATTGTTGGTATGAAGCAAGCTATGGTCACCTTGTAAATCTCAGTCAGGCAGATATAAAGTGATAATGGAGTTTTCGAAATTAATAATAAAATAGGGATAAGAAACACTTATGTAAATCGTTGGTGAGAGTTTCAGATAAGTGTACAGAGATGCTTTTGTCCCTCTGAACCTCTGCTTTCCTGCTGTCTTCATCCAATCAGTCTTACTCCTTTCCATGGCTGGCTTTATGTAATGCATTCCATTGTCAATGGCTACTTTCGGTCATCTCTCGGGAAAATGATCCAATGCCCTGTCACGGCACGGCTAATCGTCTGGAGGCATCACCCTTGTCAATGGTTGCATCCTATCCTCTCAGTGAACAATATGCTAACATGCTCTGTCACAGCACGGCTATTCATCTGTCGGTTCTCGATCATGTCGGAATAGAATCCATTGATTCTTTTGCGTTCTGTCACTACGCCCAACAATCACGAGTTTGAAGCTCGTCACAGTCATTCAATCATTGAATCCTACTCGGAATACCACAGACAAGGTTTAGACTTTCCGGATTCTCTTGAATGCCGCCATCTTTCTAGCTTACACCACGAAGATTCTGATTAAGAGATCTAAGAGATATTCATTCTAGCTTGTTGCATGTAGAACGGAAGTGTTTGTCAGACACGTGTTCATAGGGGAGAATGGTGATGAGCGTCACATAATCATCACCTTCATCACGTTCTTGGGTGCGAATGGATATCTTAGAAGCGAAATAAGATGAATTGAATAGAAAATAATAGTACTTAGCATTAATCTTTGAGGAACAGCAGAGCTCCACACCTTAATCTATGGAGTGTAGAAACTCTACCGTATGAAAATACATAAGTGAAGGTCCAGGCATGGCCGAATGGCCAGCCCCCAAAACGTGATCACAGGATCAAAATACAATCCAGGATGTCTAATACAATAGTAAAGAGGTCCTATTTATAATAAACTAGCTACTAGGGTTTACAGGAGTAAGTAATTAATGCATAAATCCACTTTCGGGGCTCACTTGGTGTATGCTTGGGCTGAGCTTTGAGTGTTACACGTACAGAGGCCATTTGTGAAGTTGAACGCCAAGTTTTGATCCATTTCTGGCGTTCAACTCTGGTTTTGGATCCTTTTCTGGCGCCGGACGCCAGATTTGGGCAGAGAGCTGGCGTTGAACGCCAGTTTACGTCGTCTATTCTTAGCCAAAGTATGGACTATTATATATTGCTGGAAAGCCCTGGATGTCTAATTTCCAACGCAATTGGAAGCGCGCTAGTTTGAGTTCTGTAGCTCCAGAAAATCTATTTTGAGTGCAGGGAGGTCAGAATCCAACAGCATCAGCAGTCCTTCTTCAACCTCTGAATCTGATTTTTGCTCAAGTCCCTCAATTTCAGCCAGAAAATACCTGAAATCACAGAAAAACACACAAACTCATAGTAAAGTTCAGAAATGTGAATTTAACATAAAAACTAATGAAAACATCCCTAAAAGTAACTAGATCCTACTAAAAACATACTAAAAACAATGCCAAAAAGCGTATAAATTATCCGCTCATCACACCTTCAAAAATTAAAAACAAAGCTTCGTCATTCTTCCCCCAAAAAAACCCTAGCCTCTTCCATCACTAGCATCGTTCTTCTCATTGTCGCCGTCCATTGCACCTCTCCAGAGCTTCGTATGTTTGTCGTCCCCCTTCTACTTATTCGCCAATCACCAGCTTCCTCGTCATCATCATCATTCGTGGTGCTCGTTCCTCAAAGGTATTGGTTGCTCATCTGTCGTGCTCATCGAAGCTTCTTCGTTTATTTTTTTCACTATTTTAGTTTAGAAATAATATTTTTTGAGAAATTTTGTTCTATTGATTATAAACAACACAACAAATAACACACCACCTTAGTCACAACAACAACAATGTTCTACGGTCCGTGAGCGTAGCAAGAAAACCAAAGAATCCAGCTCTGCAGCTCTTGGATTCAAGGAATCTTGTTCTAAGTGTTATTTGTTTGGCTTGAGTTCTTTGGTAATTGTCTTAAATTTTTATGGGAATACTGCTGTATTTTATGCCACTTTTCTTAAGTTGAAGATTTGTTCATGGACTTAAAGCTCTTCTTCTGGTAGTGTTTGGAATAGGTGATTGATTTCTGATTCTTCAATTTATTTCCAGTTGATACATATATAACATCATATAACATGATAAAGTTAATTGTTAATTGTTATGCAGTGATGGAGCAATTTTGTTTAAGATAGATGACACGGTAAGGTGCAGCAACTTTGTTTACACTCACAAGCTGGACTAGCTGAGACATGTATAATTAGAGAGTAGAATATATGTACATTATTGTAGAAGATACATTTTTTCTCTTATATCTTCACATCATTTTGCTATCATCAGAAGAATATTTGTTTTGGCACACTCTATTTTTGAGTTTATTAAAAGTTTTAGAACTATAGATGCAGTTGTAGCAATACCATTTATGTCATATAGCTAGTAGAGTATCACATTTTTTAATTCTTAGCAATTTTTTATTTTTAGCTAGTAGATGCAGTTGTAGCAATTTTGTTTTGTTTTGTTTTGTATACAGGAGATTTTTTTATTATGGTAAAGACAAAAGGAGTTGATTAGTTGGTGTGGTATGTTCATAACAACTTCATGTCATCTCATAATCAAGGAACTAAGCAGTAAATTAATATCATACTTGTGAACGAAATAATTTTTTCTTCTATTTATTTAGATATTAAGTGGATATATGCTAGCTATATTTTAACTATAATTGAAATATTAGATCATGTTTAGTAAGTTCATATATTTACATTCTTAGGTTTAATCATATTCCATTAAAAGAATGGATGGATTCACCAAGTTTTGAGAACAAGTATATAGAAAGAGTACGTATGTCAAATCTTACCTAAAGTATTTAAGTTCATCTCCTGTTCTCTGAAAACTTTCTAGGTGGTGGTTGCTGCTGAGACTGGTGGAGCATTAGGTGGCATGGTTAGATAACTTTTCATTGATCAGTTTGAAAATGAAGACAGACGGGTTAGTTATAGGACTCCAGAAATTGCAATTACTGCTAGAAAATTATTAGATTGACAGATGTTTATCAACAGTGCCTCAAAGAAGGTATGATGTTTTTATCAATATTACATGTTTTGGTCTAGAGCTGAGACCACACTCCTAAAACCCTACTTTGAATGTTGTTATTTCCCATTCATTTGGCCTTCTTTTTGTTGTCATTGTCTGCCCTCTGTCTCTATCACATGCATTCTGTTCATGAAAAAATTTTGAATGTGTTTCGTTGATTTTAACTACTCAGGTTGCCTTTACCATACCTAATTTGTTGCATCACCAAGCATGTAGCTTTCATATTATGTTTAGATTTTTTTCTGGATGGAGTTTTTTGACATCTTTTGTAGGTCATAGCACATATGTTAAAGCCCCGTGACAGGAAACTACTAGTTCACCGACAGTTTTGCTTAAATTACAATGAACTTGCAGATCTTTGTGATAGAGCGGAGCGTATATTTTCAAGTGAACCAATTGTCTTACAACTTAGGACACCAATTAAAATATTTGGTGATTTACATGGGCAATTTGGGGATCTTATGTGGCTCTTTGATGAGTATGGAGCTCCGTCAACTACTGGTGACATAGCGTAAGTCTTTAGTTCCCATAGATGGTTTTATTGCCTGTTAATAAGTCGTTCATGTGTGCTTCAAATATTGTACTAGGCTAATATTTTCTTCGATAATTTAAATCCCATTGGTATATTCTTTATCACGGTGTTTAAGCATGTTTGTCAATGTCTTAAGATGTCAGATCCACAACCTTCTTTGTGTAATTATTTGTATTGGTTGGCTTGCTACCACATTTGTGAAGTCTAAGTAAGATCAAGTCTTTATTTTTTTTGTACATTTGATACATTGTTGAGACCTTATCTTTGAGCCCAAGTTCTTATGATGGATTTCTCAGCACTTCCAATTTATAGACTTCTTAAATCTTGACCTAAATTATGCTTTTGTACATGTTTTCCCATATTGGAATGACAATAGAATACAAATCCTTTTTTTCAATTCTCATTTAGTTTTAACTTTTTTATAAAACTTTGACTACTATCGAAGAATTTGAGACTTTGAGGCAAAAGAGACCCTAAAGTGGATGAAAAATGGCAGGGGAATAGGACCTATAATATTCCGATTGAAGTTTGGAAAGGCCTTGGAGAGAAATGTATCAGTTGATTAACCAAGCCTTTTAATGAGATTTTAAGGTCAAAGAAGATGCCAGATGAGTGGAGAAAGAGCACCTAGGTACCTATCTACAAGAATAAGGGGGATATAAGAGTTGCGAAAAGTATAGAGAGATCAAGCTCATGAGCCACACCATAAAGTTATGGGAAATGGTGATAGAACAGAGGCTGAGACAAGAGACACAAGTAACAGAGAACCAATTTGGTTTTATGCCAGGCAGATCCACCATCGAAGCTACATACCTGTTACGAAGGTTGATGAAAAAGTATCGTAGTAATAAAAGAGATTTATATATGGTGTTTATTGATTTGAAAACAACATATGATACGGTGCCAAGGGAGGGCTTATGGAAGGTTTTGGAAAGGAAGAGAGTAAGGATCACATATATTCGCGCAATAAAGACATGTATGATGGGGATACAACTAGTGTGAAGACTCAAGGTGGTATGACAGAAAATTTTTTTATTGGTATAGGATTATACCAGGGATCATCCTTAAGTCCATACCTTTTCACATTAGTCTTGGAAGTACTCATAGAGCATATCCAAGAGCCTATGCCATAGTCCATGCTTTTTGCCAATAATATCATCCTTATGGGAGAGTCAAGGGAAGACCTAAATAAGAAGTTGAATTTATGGAGAGAAGCTCTAGAAGTGTATAGTCTGTACATAAGCCGTAGCAAGACAAAATATATTGAATGTAAGTTTGGCCGTGAAGGAAAGACCCTAATACAGAGATGAAGATTAGAGAAAATATCCGACGAACAGGATGTAAATCATAGGATCCAAGTAGGTTGGTCAAAATGGCGGAGTGCGTCTGGTTTTATATGTGACAAAAAAAGTGTCTTTAAAACTTGAAGGTAAATTCTATTGCATTGCTATCAGAACGGCTATACTTTATGGTACAGAGTGTTGGGCATCCAAATGGGAGCACGAATATAAGTTAAGTGTGGCAGAGATAAAGATGTTAAGATGGATGAGTGGTTATATGCGACTGAAAAGAATAAGGAAAAAAGATATAAGAGAGAGAGTTGGAGTAGCACCTATTATGAAAAATATGGTAGAATCGCGTCTCAGGTGGTTTGGACATGTGCAAAGAAGACCGACAGTGCACCCAGTCAGGAGGGTGGATGAGATCGAAGATGAACAAGGGGTGAGAGCCAACTTAACTTATTAGAAATCCAACTTTCAGAGCTTTCCAATAATATATAATAGTCTATGCTTGCTCTATGGCATCACGGCGCTAAACGTCGTGAAAGTGGCGCTAAACACCGGGCCCGTGTCGCACTCACCATTACATGCAGGAGTCTCGGTGCTAAACACCCAGAAAGCGGCGCTAAACGCCAGACGCACAGTAAAGGGTGATAAATCTGCATCAGAAGTGGCGTTTCACGCCAACAAAGTGGCGCCAAACACCGGCATGACCCAAGCCCATAAAAACCTAATTTTAAGCGTTGTTTCTGAGGTTTAGACTCTTTGGGGGTCTTCCGTCTCTCATTCATTAGTTTTAGGTTTTACACATTAGATTAGGATTTCAATTTTTACACTGTGAGGATTTCGATTTTCTATATTATGGGTAATTAAACCTCCATTGTTAAGGTTAGGAAATCTATTTATTTTGATAGATTAATATTATTGTTCTTCTATTTTGATTAATGCATTGATTTTTATTCAAGAATTGAGTTTCATTCTTCATCCTAAGGATTAGAGTGTATTGGAAAATAACTCTTTTCTAGATTGAATTCCTTTGAATCTTGAAACCCTTTTCTCATAATTCTTAAATTATCTGGATTTAATGTGATACGTGACATATAATCAGATTATTTCTGGGTTTTTTAAGAATTGTGCGGCCTGTAAACCAGAATTTGTACTTACCCTCTTAATATAAGTAATTGATCAAGGACTTGACGGTTGATTAGGTTAGGAGAAATTAGATTGCGAAGGAATTAGAATTCAATTACTTAGGGTTTGCCATGAATTATATCTTTGCATGATCAAGGTAGATAGTAATAATTGTTAATCCTGAAATTTAAATATCTCTGACACCTTAACTATCTTTATCATATTTCTTTCTAAACTAATTTTAGTTTGCTCTTGTTTAATTTTCTGTTTTTATGTTATTTGTTATTGAAAACCCTTGATTTTGATTGTCTGACTAGAATAATCAATTGACCATTGCTTGCTTAATCCATTAATCCTCGTGAGATCGACACTCTCTCACTGTGAGTTTATTACTTGTTCTTCTACTCTTTGATTAATGCATTGATTTATATTCAAGAATTAGTTTCGTTCTTCATCCTACGGATTAAGGTATATTGGAAAATAACCCTACTCTAAATTGAATTCCTTTGAATCTTG
This sequence comes from Arachis ipaensis, assembly GCF_059453495.1. Lineage (NCBI taxonomy): Eukaryota > Viridiplantae > Streptophyta > Magnoliopsida > Fabales > Fabaceae > Arachis > Arachis ipaensis. Next base: position 141,663,068 of record NC_142444.1, read on the forward strand.
GAAAGGTTACATCATTGGAATTAAAGCTTGAAACCCTTTTCTCATAATTCTTCAATTATCTAGATTTAATGTGATACGTGATATATAATTGGATTTTTTTGGGTTCTTTAGAATTGTGTGGCCTTTAAACCAGAGTTTGAACTTAACCCTTTTAACACAATTAATTGATCAAGAAATTGATGGTTGATTAGGTTAGAAGAGATTGAATTGCCAAGGAATTGGAATTCAATTACATAGGATTTGCTATGAATTAGCTCTTTGCATGACCAAGGTGGAAGACAATACTTATTAATCTAAAAATCTAAACATCTCCAAAGCCTTAACTCTCTTCTCATACTATTTTCTTCACACATTTACTGTTGCTTTCCTTAATTTACTATTTTATGTTATTTGATATTCAAAACTCTCAATTTCACTTGCATAACTAGAATAACCAATCAACCATTGCTTGCTTAGTCCAATAATCCTCATGGGATCGACACTCACTCACTGTGAATTTATTACTTGGTACGACCCGGTGCACTTGCTTGTAGTTTGTGGTATAAAACCCGTATCAAGTTTTTGGTGCCGTTCCTGGGGATTAACTGTGATTAACAACTACCAGTTTATTGATTACCTAGATTAGACCTTTTATTATTTTTATTTTATTTTCTTTTATTTTATTCCATTTTTTGAAATTTATTTTTAGTTTATTTTCTTCCTTATTTTCGAGGGCTTTATTGGGGATTCTCTTCACTGTGTCATTGAGAACCCCCCAAATTCTTTGTTTTCTTATTGTTTATGTAGGAAAACAACGATAAAGAACCTCTTCTATACGATCCTGAAATTGAAAGAACTTGTAAGAGACACAGAGCACAAGTCAGAGCTCAGAGATCTAAAGAACATCTCAGGGACAAATCTTAAGAGGAGATTGAAGTCAGTATGGCAGACAATACTGAAAATCTTGTTGTCAACAACCCCAACAATGTCCTGCCAATTAGAAGAACTCTAGGGTCGTATACTAACCCCAATCCTGGAAATTGTGTGGGAAGCATTGTGGCACCAGTTGTGTGTAACACCCTATCTTTTAGCACCTTATGATCATACCAAAAGCTCAGGTGTTAATTACCTCTAAACCTTTTTATTATATACTATCTTTATTTAATATTGAGCCTTCACTAATACAAACCAAAACCTTTAATTAAGAAAACGAAAGGAGACTTTATTCTAAATCGCTTACTCACAAAAGTATATATATTCACATAGCTTTGTATACATAGACTTAGTCAAAGAACCTCAAGTACAAATCCTACCCCTCTAAAAACTAAAAACAATAAACGATGAGGGAAAAATAAATTCTAACAACTCGACTCGTGAATATAATCTGTTATGCTCCTATATCTCCGTACTAAACCTTCGCACCTATAGCTGAAAGGGGTGAAAATAGGGGGTAAGAACTGGGGAGTTCTTAGTAGGTTCGGGGTTAGAAGTTAAGTTCATTTTATTATGTTCTCAGTAAATAACAATAGTCAACAAAGTATAATCCAACTCAACAATTACAGAACATAGAATCCAATCACAAGTACACACAATCATAGAAAACACAATCACAAACAAATATGCGCAAAACAAGTATGATGCGTGTCTATTCCTATCGCAGGCCATGAGCTCATATGTCGGTTGCCTAGCCGCTCCCGACATTACCCGGGCACAACTCCCATATATAGCTTTTCAGATGCATACAGTGTGCATATAAGTCTTACGGCCAAGCCGCATACAGTGTGACTTTTAAATGTATTTCAACATGCTTACATCTGGAAAACAGTTCTCAGTGTGTGGGCATCCCACTATACATTTGGCACTAAGGCCCAAACAAGGTCGTATATGCTCTCCTGTGGTAGACAGTCTTTTAAAACTTTCTCTTTATCTTTGCCCTCTGCTCTCCTGTGGCAAAGATCCCTTTAGTTAATACATTCTTTTATTCCTGCTCTCTGCTCTCCTGTGGCAAAGGTTCTTTAATATTTTTCTTTCCTTTTCTTTTCTTTCTTCTTCTTTTCTTTCCTATCATCCCATAATATAATTTATCTTCGCATTATTCCCTTGCCTTTCCCTAAGTGTCTTATGAAAAATAATTATATAGTACTTTAATTAAGTCTGCATTCTCTAAAGCTTTTAAGATCACTCTATTTCCTTTTTTCTGACTTATAATATTATTAATAATATCTCTATTAATTAATATGCATAATAAAATATTAATAATATAAATAGAATAATTTAAATGGTAAATAAATAATATTTATATCTTTTCTTAAAAACCTAGGTTTGTAAAGTTTTTATTCCTAAACTCTTATTATCTATGTTTTAAACTTCAAACTTTTAAATACTTCATTTTTAACCCAATATTTATAAAAGCATCCTTGAATTTTTATAAAATATTCATTTTACTCCCGTACTTTATTTATTACCCAAAATACCCGAAAACGTATATAATTTGCAAATTTGTACCTCGATTTTTCTATACAAATACAATATTAACCTTCAAAAATAAAGTCTAAATACTAATCTTCGTCTTATACCAAAACCGAAATCCATAGCCCTTTTCTTTCAAAATATTACTTGTATTTTAATTCGTTTTCGAGTTTTTCGGTTACCGATTTTTCTCAACTTTTAATTTAATCTTTCAACTACCAAATCTCATCAATTTTCTCAAAATACCATGTCACAATAGTCGCAAAATCATTAAAATAATCACAGCTGAGCTGTTCCTCATAGCCAAACTAACAAATCACAAGTAACAATAATAATTCAACATAAACTCATTCAAATTCAAATAATAATCAACCAAATCAATATTCACTTATTAAATTCACATTTAATTATTATAAAGTTACCAAAACCTACCTCTGTATGAAATAAAAACAACAAAAACTACAGAGAAGCTTTTTGATCGAGCTGCTGAAAAAGAAAATGTCAGAAATCATCTGTGCCTCCTGGAACTCCAATTGGCCGAACTCAAAGGGAAGGGGAGCTACGCCACTGTCAACTTCTACCGAACAAAAGTAACGCCAACGTGTAGAGGAGGAGGATACGATCATTTTTATCGGATTAGATTTTTTATTAGAGTTACAGATCTCAAGAAATCAAGTTCCGAAGTTTACGGTGCCATGGAATTCTTTTTCTTTTTCTCTCATGGTTTTCATGGAAGCTTACTCTCTCTCTCTCTCTCTCTCTCTCTCTCTCTCTCTCTCTCTCTCTCTCTCTCTCTCTCTCTCTCTCTCTCCCTCCCTCCCTCCTAAGCTTTGGCTGAATGAAGAAGAGAATATAATCAAATGGTAATGTGGTGTCTTTAGTGGGACATGTGTCACGTTAATAAGCTGCTGAGTCAGTGATTCAAGTTATAAATATCTTAATCGGATAACTATGAAAGATGGATATATTAAAACACAAGTATATATATATATATATATATATATATATATATATATATATATATAGGGATAAATATGTGTGAGTTACTAATATAAATGACATTTGTAACATAATGATACAAGATATACAATGAAACATTAGCAAAGCTAAGCTCACCGAAGAGTACCGGTATTTACTCATATCGGCAGATTTGGAATTCGATAATAATAATAATGTTAACTAAACTCTATTTTTAAATTAAAAATATCAATTATTCAAATTAAAATATACATATAATTTTTTAGTATTTATAAATTACTAGAATTATAGTTTTAATTATGTAAAATATTTCATCATAAAAAATATATATAAGAATATGAATTTAATTGAATTCAAATAGTTATAAAATTAATTTAATTACTTATGATAAAATAATTTCTAAAAATAAGGAACTTCAATTTATAAAATAAATTATAACTTATTTATATATATATTTTAAAAAATGAGAGTCGTTACATTGTGAATGCCAACAATTTTGAGCTGAAACCTTAACTGATTACCTTGGTTCAGCAAAATTGTCAGTTTAATGGAAGTCCTCAAGAAGACTCCAACTTATTCATCTCTAATTTTCTGAGGATTTGTGACACAGTCAAGACTAATGGGGTTCATCCTGATATTTACCGGTTACTGTTATTCTCCTTTGCTGTGCTAGACCGAGCTAGTTAGTGGCTCGAGACACAACCCAAGGAGAGTATAGCAACCTGGGATGATTTGGTTAGTAAGTTATTAACCAAATTCTTTCCGCCTCAGAGGTTGACTAAGTTGAGGACAGATATTTAGACTTTCAGACAACTTGATAGCGAGTCTCTCTATGAAGCTTGGATGAAGTACAAGGCTATGGTGAGAAAGTGCCGTCCAGACATGTTCGCAAATTGGGTACAATTGCAGATTTTTTTATGATGGAATACTCCGGATTTGAGACTTGCACTGGATATTTTTGTTGGAGGATCCTTGCACATGAAGACCACTGATGAAGCCTTGGACTTAATAGAGATGGTGGCCAATAATCAATATTTATACTCTTCAGAGAGAACCATGAGGAAGGGAGTTATGGAGTTGGATACTTTAGATGCCATTCTTGTTCAAAATCTCAGCAGATGAAAAAGCCTACTTTTTCCAGTGATACAATTCCAAACCCAAAGAAAGAATGTAAGGCCATCAGTCTGAGAAGTAAAAAAATGGTAGGCACAAAAGCCAAGGGTGATGAGGAAGGCGCTAAAGAAGCTATGAAAGAAGCCAGAACCTCTGGGGAACATGACTCTGATCACGCCCCTTCTACCCCCGTTCAAGTTGAGGCAGAGTAAGCCAAAGTGAAGATTCTAGTGCCTGAATATAAGCCTAGGGTTCCATATCTTCAAAGGTTTCAAAAGAAAACCAAAGACAAGTAGTTTTTAAAGTTCCTGGAAGTTTTCAAGAAATTACAGGTTAATATTCATTTTGCTGAGGCTCTGGAGCAAATGCCTCTCTATACTTTTAACAAAGAAGAGGAATTGGAATTTTTCATGAAGGAGCTTTTAACAAAGAAGAGGAATTGGAAGAAAAGTGAGACCGTGGTGCTTACTAAGGAATACAGTGCAATTATCCAACAAAATCTCCCTGAAAAGATGAAGGATCCGGGGAGCTTCTTGATTTCTTGCACCATTGGTGAAGTTACTATTCAGAGAGCATTGCATGATCTTAGAGCAAGTATCAACCTCATGCCACTTTCTTTGATGAGAAAGCTCCATATTGATGAGGTAAAATTCACTAGAATTTCTCTTCAAATTGCTGACCATTCCATTAAATTTTCACTTGGAGTTATTGAGAATTTGCTTGCAAAGGTGGAAACTTTTATATTTTCTGCTGATTTTGTGATCTTGGAAATGGAGAAAGATGTTAATGCTTCCATTATTCTAGAGAGACCCTTTCTAGCAACTGGGAGAGCTTACCTTGAGAGTTCATGATGAGCAAATAGTTCATGTGCTTGAGGCCTTGCAGCATCCCAATGATTCTGAGGGATGCATGAAGATTGATTTGATTGAGCCATTGATTCAATAGGTCTTGGAAGCAGAAAAACTTGACAGTTTCTTGTAACCCCTTGTAGAGGAAAGTTTGACTGAGATTGATGACTCTCTACTACTTAGGGAAGAGCTACACATGCTTAGTAAGGAGGAAGAAGGGCCACCAAAGCTTGATTTAAATCCCCTGTCCCCTTTTTGGAAATATGCTTTCCTTGGAGAAAAGGATTCTTATCCGGTGATTATAAGCTCCTCTCTTAGCAGTTGTGAAGAGGAAGCATTGATCTATGTACTGAGAAACCATAAAACAGCTCTTGGATGGAACACTAGTGATTTAAAAGGGGATAAGCCCAGCTATGTGTATGCACAAGATCCTACTTGAAGAAGATTCTAAACCCGTAGTGCAACCACAGAGGCAGCTTAATCCAACTATGAAAGAGGTGGTCCAGAAAGAGGTTATAAAGTTATGAAAAGCAGGGATCATTTACCCAATTTCTGATAGCCCTTGGGTAAGCACTATGCAAGTTATTCCCAATAAAGGAGGCATTACAGTGGTCACAAATGAAAAGAATGAGCTTATTCCTACAAGAACCGTCACCGGCTGAAGAATGTGCATTGACTATAGGAGGCTCAACACTACGACTAGGAAGGACCACTTTCCCCTACCCTTCATTGATTAGATGCTTGAGAGGTTCGCTGGATATGCCTTTTATTATTTTTTGGATGGCTATTCAAGATATAATTAGATTACAGTGGATCCACAAGATCAGGAGAAGACAACATTTACTTGTCGGTTTAGAGTGTTTGTTTACCGCCGGATGCTATTCGGATTGTGCAATGCCCCAACAACTTTTCAAAGGTGCATGCTTTTCATATTCTTTGACATGGTTGAAAAGTTTATTGAGGTATTTATGGACGAATTTTTTGTGTTTAGTAATTTTTTTGATACTTTCTTGCACCATTTATCCTTAGTTTTGAAAAGGTTCCAAGAAACAAACCTTGTTTTAAACTAGGAAAAATGTCATTTTATGGTGACTGAAGGTATTGTTCTTAGGCACCGAATTTCAAGCAAATGAATAGAGGTTAATAAAGCCAAGGTGGAGGTAATTGAGAAATTACCGCCACCTACTAATGTGAAAGAAATCCAAAATTTTCTAGGCCATGTAGGATTTTATAGAAGTTTTATTAAGAAATTTTCTAAACTTTTAAGTAACCTCTTGGTTGCTGATGTTCCTTTCTATTTTTCTGATGAGTGCCTGCATGCCTTTAAGACTCTGAAAGCTAAGCTTATCTCTGCATCCATCATAGCTCCTCCTAACTGGGATTTGCCATTTGAGTTTATGTGTGATGCCAATGATTATGCCATAGGAACTGTTTTGGGACAAAGACAAATCAAGCTAGTGCATGTCATATGCTATGCAAGTCATGTCTTAAATGATGCACAAAAGAATTGCACCACTACAGAAAAAGAATTATTAGTTGTGGTGTATGCCTTTGATAAGTTTAAGTCCTATCTTATTGGTTCAAAAGTCATTATTTACACTGATCATGCTTCTTTGAACTATCTTTTGACCAAACAGGATGCTAAGCCCATGTTAATTAGGTGGGTCCTCCTTTTTCAGGAATTTGATATTGAGGTCAGAGACAAGAAAGGTACAGAGAATCAAGTCACTGATCATTTCTCCAGAATTAAGCCTGAAGAAGCAGTGAACTATCCCACTCCCATGAATGAAGCCTTTCCTGATGAACAGCTCTTTGTGATACATGGAGCCCCCTAGTTTGCAGATATAGAAAACTACAAGGCCAACATGATCATTCCCTAAGACTTCACTAAGAAACAAGTTAAGAAGTTGCTCCATGATGCCAAGTATTTCTTGTGGAAAGAACCTTACTTATTCAAGAGATGCTCAGATGGATTCATCTGACGGTGCATCCCGGATGAAGAAACAAAAGGCGTGACATTGTCATGGCTTCGAATATGGTGGCCATTTTGGTCAAGAGAGGACTGCAACAAAGGTCCTCCAGTGTGGTATCTATTAGCCTACTCTCTTTAGTGATGCTATAAAGTTTGTGAGGAACTGTAACTAGTGCCAGAGAGTTGGAAATTTGCCCAAGCACAATGAAAAAAATGCCACAGCAAGATATTTTGGAAATAGAGTTGTTTGATGTATAGAGAATTGATTTCATGGGACCATTTCCTCCCTCTTACTCCAACAACTACATCTTGGTGGCCGTAAATTATGTGGCCAAGTGGGTGGAGGTTGTTATTTGACCCATCAATGATGCAAAAGTTGTGATGAGCTTTCTTCAGAGGTATATCTTCAGCAGGTTTGGTATCCCAAAGACCTTAATCAGTGATGGAAAAAGTCACTTCTACAATAAACAGCTGGATTCTTTTCTTCAAAGATAGAGGTCTCTAACAAAGATCTCAAACAGATTCTAGAGAAGATCGTCAAGGCTTCAAGGAATGACTAGACTAGGAAGATTGATGATACTCTCTGGGCTTATCGGATAGCTTTCAAGACTCTTATCGGCATGTTCCCTTATTAGTTTGTCTATGGCAAGGCTTGTCACTTGCCAGTAGAGTTGGAGCATAGAGCTTACTGGGCTACTAAGTTCCTGAACCTTGATTCCAAGGCAGCAAGAGAAAAGCGGCTTCTCCAACTCAATGAGCTTGATGAATTCCGCAGCACAGCATATGAAAATGCCAAGCTCTACAAGGAAAAATAAAGGCGTGGCATGATAAGAAGATAGCCACCAGAATATTTGATTCATGACAAAAATTCCTCTTCTTTAACTCAAGACTCAAGATATTTTTCGGAAAGCTGAAATCCCGGTGTTCAGGACCTTTTCTGGTAACTAAAGTTTCTCCTTATGGTCATATTGAAATCATGGAAGAAAACTCTGACAGGAGGTTCACTGTTAATGGCCAGAGGTTGAAGCACTATCTTGGTGGCGACGTGGATCGCCAGAAGACTACTCATCTGCTTACGCAGCAGAGATGAACTGTCAAGCTAGTGACGTTAAAGAAGCACTTTTGGGAGGCAACCCAACGCTTTGTATCCTTGAATTAATTTCCTAATTTTATTATGTTTTTATTTATTAGTTTTCTTTACTTTTGGTTCTATTGGAGTCATGCAGATTGATTGAAATAGATAACAGGTACACTTGGAAACGACAGGAGAATGTTTTAAAGTTGGAGCTGCATTCTGGTGCCCCGGTGTTTAGTGCCAGGTGCACGCAAACCAAGGGAGGAGCCACTGCCACCTTGGCATTTAGCGCTGGCTGTTAGTGTTTAGCGCCAAGGTGGTCAAAAAAAAAAACCATAAGCTGGCATTTAGTGCCGAGATGGAAATAGCCAAGTTTGGTGTTCGAGTAGGGTGGCGCTAAACGCCACCTCATCAGCGTTTAATGCCAAGCATGTTGAAAAGCCCCCTTTCTTTTTGAATTCAAAATTTTTAAATCCAATCTCTTGATTCTCTCCTCAAATCCCCAAATCCTCTCCCTTTTTCCATATCCTGACATTCCCTACTCCCCCCTCTAATCCCGTCAAACCCTCTTCCCCAAATCCCTCTTCCCTATAAACCCCAACTTACCCCTATAACTCCCCCCTTATTCGTATCCCCCCCCCCCTTTCTTCCTTTAATTTTACCCCCTCCCCATATATCCCAGTGCATCCCACCATTCTCTCCACTCATTATCCCCTTCCTTATCCACTACACTCCTCCCCTTTCAATGTTCCTTCTCCTTTCTTGCTCCCTCTAAACTTTCTGTTCTTTTCTCTTTGTTCTATTTTCTTTTTGATTGAGGACAAGAAAACTTCTAAGTTTGGTATTGTCGAACAAGCTCTTATTTTCCCTTCATCAATGGCACCAAAGAGTCAAGAAGCATCTCGGAAGAGAAAGGGCAAGGAACCGGTGACTGGCTCCTATGATTCAAGAAGGTTCCGCTCCAAGCTATATGAGGAGCACTTCTTTGAGCTCACGAGCAAGAAGAAAGTTATTCCGGAAGTTAAGTTTGATCTCAACTCGGATAAGTATCCGGAAATCCCGCAACAAATTGAGAGAAGAGACTGGGGCGTGATTTTCAAGCTGCACATCGAGGTGGGTCAATTGAAGGTCCAAGAATTCGATGGGAATGCTTGGATTACATACCGGGATGTCCGCGAGGTGAATAAAAAGGACAACCGCACTTTAATTTTATGAGAGAAAAAGTCCTTGATTTTAGTCTAAGGAGCGTCAGGGAGATCCTCCAACTACTACCCCCAAGTCACACTTTGAACACTTACAGTGAAAGGATGAGACGAGATTGAAGATATGATCTAGTACTTGCTGACATTTGTCTCCCGGGTGCCCAGTGGAGACTGGGTGCAAACGGGTAGCCGAAAAAATTAGGATAAACTGACCTCAAACTAGTAGCAAGAGGGTGGTTGGAGTTTATCCAAAGATCCATTATTCCAACAAGAAACCGCTTTGAGTGCATTGTGAACAGAGCATCATGATCCATTGTATCATGATAGGGTATGAGGTAGAGGTGGAGGATACAATTTTTCACTACAAATATACAACATTGCCTCCAACCCTTCCTCACATGCCAAGTTAGCTTTTTCGCATCTCATTCACCGCCTATGTGAAACCTCTAGAGTGAGTGTGCAGAAAACTTTCTCATCCCCATTGAGAGGCCAATTTCCAAGAAAACAATGGAGTATGCAAGGGAATATGCAAGAGTTCAAAAGAGAGATCAAGCCGAAGAAGCACAAGAAGCTCCACCATAACAAGAGCAACCCCTCATGCCTCAAGGACACTATTTTCTGCCACAAGAGTATTGGCAACAACTCACTGTATCTCTTGAGCAAATGAGGGTGAATCAAGATAGTCATAGCATCCTTCTCCATCAGATTGGGACTGACTAAGAAAGTCAGTGCCTCGAGCTCACCCAAGTGAGACAAGAGATAGGGAGGCTACGAGGACCACAAGGAGCACAACCGGATGAGGGGAATGACCACCATGATCATTTAGGTGGTTGAGTTCTCTTCTTTCTTGTTTATGTTTTGGTTTTTTGTTTATTTCTTTTCATTTGCATGATTTCTATTTTTCTATTTTCTTTAGTTTTTAGTTATTTTTTAGTTTAATATTTTTCTTAATGATACCTCACCCCATTGTTAAGGTTAGGAGCTTTGTTTATTTTGATAGATTAATACTGTTTGTTCTTATACTCTTTGATTAATGAATTGATTTATATTCAAGAATTGGCTTCGTTCTTCATCCTACGGATTAGGGTATATTTGAAAATAACCTACTCTAAATTGAATTCCTTTGAATCTTGAAAAAATTGGAATTAAAGCTTGAAACCCTTTTCTCATAATTCTTCAATTATATGGATTTAATGTAATACGTTACATATAATCGGATTATTTTTGGGTTCTTAAGAATTGTGTGGCCTTTAAACAAGAGTTTGAACTTAACCCTTTTAACACAATTAATTAATCAAGGAATTGACGATTGATTAGGCTAGAAGAGATTGAATTGCCAAGGAATTGGAATTCAATCACCTAGGATTTTCTATGAATAAGCTCTTTGCATGATCAAGGTAGAAGAAAATACTTGTTAATCCAAAAATCTAAACATCTTCAAAACCCTAACTCTTTTCTCATACTTATTTCTTCACACATTTACTGTTGCTTTCCTTAATTCACTGTTTTATGTTATTTGATATTCAAAACTCTCAATTTCACTTGTCTAACTAGAATAACCAATCAACCATTGTTTGCTTAGTCAATTAATCCTCGTGGGATTGACATTCACTCACCGTAAATTTATTACTTGGTACGACCCAATGTACTTGCCAGTAGTTTGTAGTGTAAAACCCGCATCAACCGCCATATAAACTGGAAATCAATAAATATGACGACAATTAGTTAAATTATTAAACATAATAAACTTCTTAACATAAATTATTAAAATGTACGTCATTGACTCCCATATCATCTAGTTGTTTCCTAAAGTGTGCCATAGACCTTCGCGGATATCTCGGTAGTTAGTGCTAATGACTCTACCTAAATTAGTTTAGAATGGTTATAATCAACATAATAACAATAATAATAATAATGATAATATTAATAATAGTAAAAATAATAAGGGCCATAAAAATAATATTATCATTGCTCAATTGGAACACCAACTACTGAAAGCTCATTGCGAGGAACAGGTGCTATAAACGGCATACGCTCCCATGCCCAAACAAAAAGCAGAAAAAGGGAGTCGTCTATCTCTTTACAGTTGTATTGCAAGCGATGCACAATACAACGACTAGTACAGATGTGCCAAACAAGCTGCCCCCAACTGTAAAGTCGAATGCGGTGAAAATCTCGAAAAAGAGGTAAAAACTTCGAGTTTACAGAATTTGTTAATTTATTTGGAAACACAACCGTTCTAAGCACGCATAATATGTGCGCCCGGACATATCACTCGACCGACTCCTGTGTGTCTAACGGTTTGGTGTCTCTGCATCGTCCAACCCATGCCAGGTTTACCTTCCCCAATGTGTAATCGTCTGGACCGGCGACGACCTAACAAAATTGCTAAGTAGTTCTCCACCAACAGCTCGTGATTGTTGTCCGTTCTGTCTATCACGAGCTCCCCATTAACCGATAGACCAAGTATATATGTGACGTCTTTTAGTGTGATAGTCACCTCACCAACTGAAAGGTGAAATGTGTGTGTTTCAGACCTTCATCGCTCCACCAAAACATTAAACAGTGAAAGATATCCTCTCGTTTCGCCTATTCGCAAAATGTGACGAAAACCAGTTGATACTAGGGCTGCTTCAACTATCTCATTATAAGTTCTAACGACAGATCAACTTTTTTGGACAACAAATTTCTAATAGCCTACAAAAATAAAAATAATAATACTAATATTATATTAATACTAATACTATTATATTAGAACTATTAAACTACTATTAACAATAATAATAATAATAATAATATACTAATAATATTATCATAATTAATAATATATTAATAATAATTAATTATAATTACCATAATAATAATAACAGTTACAGTGATAATAATAATTAATAATAATAACAATAAAAATAATAATAACAACAGAAACAGTATAATAATAATTACAATTAATCATATATAATAATAATTAATAATAATAATATATTATTCATAATAATAATATATTAATAATAATAATAATTTATAATCATAATAATAACAGTAACAGTAGTAATAATAATAATAATAATAAAATAATAATTAATAATAATAGTGACCATATTAATAATAATTATTATAAAAATAATAACAATCGTACAAATATTAAACTATTAATATATAATAATAATTAGTATTATTATTAATAATAATAATAATAATAATAATAATAATAATAATAATAATAATAATAATAATAATAATAATAATACGAACATTATATAGTAAAGGATTAACTATTAATTTGGTGTTCGAAAAATTTAGTGTTAATAAAAAGATTTTTAAAAGATGTTATCAATAAAATTATTTTTGAATGATTTAAAAATATGACAAAAATAATTAATAAATATTATATTTTTTGTACATAACAAACGAACTTTTATCTTTAGCAATCAATTTATCTATTAGGTCTAAATTTTTGTGGCAACATTGAATAAATATTTAGAAAATGCACAAAAAAATTCGATGCAAAATATAATTTTTTTTTTAAATATAGTCATTCACAATAAAAAAAAATTTTTTTAAATTCACTTAACAAAATATTACCAAATTTTAAAGATGAAAATATCTTATTTTTTTAATAAGATTGCAAAAAATTACATCAAAATTTGATCTCTAAAATTATTATTTAAAATATATATATTTAATATTTAGTTCTTTTTGTCGTGTTTTTAAATATTTCAGGAGGTTATTTGTCCTTAGCATCTTTTGAGATTTGTTTTGTCAGTTTTGTAAACTTTTGAATATTATTTTAGTAGTTTATTCTATAATAGTAAAAAATCTACTAATAACTCTAATAATAACACTAATAAATAAAAATTATTTATTCATTTAAGAATGATTCAAATATTTAATAATAATGTGTTCTTGAAATAATGTAAAATTAAGAACCGTTTCTTCTCTCTAATTTTACTCCTGATTCAAGCTTTTTCCTCTTCCGGAAGAACGATTTTACTACTTCCTTCCTTCGCTCACACAAAACGCAGAAACAAACACTTTCTCTCCTTCCTTCACGCAAAACCCAAAACACAGATATAAAGATCTCCTCATATACATGTGTCGAACATGCAAACTTGCTTCCTGCAAAACGCACCTTGCACTATGCTCTAAGAACATGCAAAACCCAAGTCGCGTTTCACGCCTGTTAAGGCAAAAAAGCGGTCAAAATTATAAGTCTTGTATGTATACACGAGACACATTTTACAATGTGGTTACACCTTCCTGCAAAATACAGATTGCATTTTTGCAGCAATCAATTAGTTTACTTTTTTTTTTTTTGTCAAACGTGACTTGTATTTTGCAAAACTGCTAATTTACAGGTTTACATTTTTGCATAATACACTATGTACTAATATATTTAAATTATACTATTTTTTATTCTATTATTAAATTAATTTCTGACATTAGTTAATAAAATTAATTATTAATATAAAATATATATAATATAAAATATATATTAAAAATAAATTTAATAATATTTTTAATATAAAAATAATATTTTTATTAATCAAATTATACGGCCCGTGACAAATCATTCGTACAATAATCGGTGTCGGTGCCACGTTTTCCACGCAGCAAGATGCATGTTAATGAGGAGAGCCCACTCCTCAGTCTACGTACATAGAAGTTATGTAAATTTTAATGATTACAAATTACTAAATATATTAATTTAGAATAAATAATTAATTTTTATCATAAAAAATTTAAATATTGACAAAATGAATCGTAACAAATTAAAATTAATTTAATATTCACAAAAAAATATTATATATTTGACAAAACTAACAGTATATTAACTTTGAGTTAACACGATTAATAAATTTTATTAATGTCTATTTTAATTTCTATTTTTTGTTATTTTTTTTTTTTAATTTTACTATTATTGTAATTACTACTATCACCACCATCTCTTTTCACCTTCTTCGTAATCTCCTTTAGAAAAAAAATTTCTACTTAAATAATAGGAGTGGCAAAGCGGGTCGGTCCGCCCCAACCTGTCCCGCATAGACCCGTACTATAAACAGGGTGGACCAGTCCGCCCCGCTAACTAAAATGGGTTCAAAATGCTAGTCCGCCCTGCTTTATGGCAGATTGACGGGCCGACAGGCTAGCCTACTTGACTCTTTTTTTAAAAAAATAAAATTCATTAAAATTAATAAAAAAATAATAATTAAAAAATTAATACAAATAAAAAGTAGTCAAATTATAATATAAATTTTTTTGCTATCTTTTTTTTAACTTTTAACTTCAATAAAATTGTTCAAAATAATATTTATCAATAGAACCATTTTTATTTTAAAAAATAAGTCACATAATTTAAGCATATATACGAAATTGTAAAATAAAATAAATAAAGTTAATAATTAAAAGAAGAATAAAACTAAAAATGAAAAAAAAAGTGTTTGAAAATTATATAATTATTAATTTTGTAGTAGTAATCACTCTTTTATTTAATAAAAAAAAGACAAAATAAAAATCCTTTGCCTGACGGGGCGAGGCCCGCAAATTTAGCGGTGCAAATTTGGCGAATTTTTTTAATTTGGCGGGTTCCAAAATCTAGCTCGACCCGTCTTTTTAGCGGATCGGCCCGACAGATTCGACCCATTTTACCACCCCTATTAAATAATCATCTTCAATTTATTAGCATTTTAATCAAATTTTACTCACATTAAAAAATATAAAAAGAAGTCAAATCACCCATAAATGCTAATTAAGGATGACTATGGATTTGAGTTGTGTGGTGGACGAGGACAATGACAGTGGAGTTACTGTTGTGGTTGTCGCTGAGGTGTAAAAGAGAGAAATTGAGGGCATGTGCACTACAAGAACAAAGGTTTATGGTCATATTTTTTTTTTGCCATACTTTAAAAGCATGGTTAAAAGTGGTCAATGACTATACTTTTGTGAGGGTGGCGATTGAATAGAGATTTGGCCACGTTTTTTTTGCTATTCTTTAAAAGCGTGGTGAAAGGAGTCAACGGCCACGCTTTTTTGAGGGTAGCAACTGATCCGATATTTGGCCACGCTTTTTTTGTCACGCTTAAAAAAACGTAACCATAGAGAAAAATAGGCACGCTTTCAAAGCGTGGCGATAGGGTTTTGTTATAAGGACGTTTTAAAAGCGTGGTCATTTCCTACTACTCTTTTGGCACGCTTCAAAAGCGTGGCCAAAAGGTTCCGGAAAAAAAATTCAATGAAGTCCCTTCAAAATTCTAAGTTACAATTTGCACAACACCATCTATCTACTCTTCCAAACTTTATCTTTCTCTTTCTTACAATTACCCTAACTAGTTCAGATAACCCTAAGCGCTCCATGAAGCGACGATTAACCCTAACCCTAACTCTGTCTTCATTATACAGGGATTCGCCATGAAAGAACTACCTACCAGACATCCTCTCTTCACTGTCCCTCACGAAAAACCCCTAACCGCGACGAAGAACCCCTAAAAGCACTCCGGGAAGAACGTCGCTGGCGCTCGCAATGCCTTCGTTGGCAATCCCTCTTCTGGCACCCCTAACCCTCCTTTGAGTTTCTTCTCACTTCTCTCACCACTCTCCCACAAGCTCACTTAATCTCGCCGTCGACCTCTCTCTCTGGTATATCGCTTTTCTCGCGGCCATTTTAGACTCAAGCTCGTCGCGCTCTGTCACCGTCGTAAGCTCTGTCGCGCTCTGTCACCGTCGCAAGCTCATCTTCTTACTTCGGCTATCAACGATTCCGTCGCCGTGAGTTGGTCCCTGGATAGGTGACTTTCATCTTCCTTCGGCCATATTATTTCTTTTTTAATTTCATTGCTATAAATCATCATTATATCTTGAATTTGTTGCAGAAAGTTGAGGTTGTTGCTGAAATATTTATTTAGCTAATTTTGTTTTGCTAGAAATCATATTTGGAGAATTGGAGTTTAAGTTTTTGTTTCTGAAAGTTATTATACTTGAATTTGTTGTTAAAAATTATCAATGAGCTGAATTTGTTGCTAGAAGTAAAATTTGCTGCTATATATAGAATTTGATGCTGAACATATCACAGAGTAAATTTTTTTGTTGCTGGAAGTAGAATTTGTTGGCGCAATGTTCCTGCCAGGGTTCCCTAAGATGTTGTAGCCACTGGAGGGAAATGCATGCTCTTAAGATGGGTTAGAGGTTAGTATTGTAACTTATGTTGCTTTTCCATTTTTTGTGTAGTAGCTTCTAGAACTAGTATTCAACCTTTGTATAGATGTTACTATTGCCTAACATTTCTCTTGTTTTACTTTGCTTAGAGGATGCCTTGAAGGCATTGCAGGAAAAGGAAAAAGAACCGGTTGTACCTGAACCAAAACCAGAGCCAACTACTGAAGTGTTTTTTCTTTGCAGCTATGAAGGATGTGGAAAGACGTTCATTGATGTTGGTGCATTGAGGAAACATTCTCACAGTCATGGAGAGAGACAATTTGTTTGTAACTATGAGGGGTGCGAAAGGGTAATGATTTTGTTACTTGGAACACACACATGCATCTCTTGTATCTATATATTGTTCTATTGATAAGTTGTTTGTGTTTTAGAAATTTCTTGATAGCTCAAAGTTGAAAAGGCATTTTCTCATTCACATAGGGGAGAGGGATTTTGTATGTCCTCATGAAGGTTGTGGTAAGGTAATAATCTATCCATTGAAATGGCTTGTTCCTTTTTTTTTAGGACTTTTTTTTCCATGGTTGTTGTTACATATACTGTTTTTAGTATAACAATTGTTGATGGATGACAAAACTTCTTCAAAGTTTACATTACTCTTCAGAATGGGTAAAATTGTGTTTGTGTATGTGTCTTGATTAGTCATTTACTATTTTGTTTTGTCTTTTGTAATTTTGTTAGAATCTTAAAAATCATGTTGTATGTGATTTTTTAGTATTGTCGAAGCTGAATACTAGGGATTTGGAATGGTATTTCTTCATTGTGTATGGTATTCAGCTTACAGATTTTCATTGTGCAAATTTTCAACTTTAATCATATTATAGATTTTGATTGCATATGAATCTAGCATGCTAAAAAGATTTTCATAGCAACTCTGCATAATAAGTTAGCTTACAGATTCAGATTGAAGTTGAATTGGAAGCTATTGTTGCAAACTGAGAAATTGGATAGACATCTTAGCAATTTCTAAGATGGCAGCATCTCTGATTGAAGGTACATCACTCACCAAATGTTCGTAGGAAGCATGAATGCATTTGACCAAAATTGCAGAACCTTTGCAGTGGTGCTGTGGGTGTAAACCTCCCACATCCGTCGCACCACTTTCTCCCTCTCCTCTACTTCCTATGTAATTCACTTCAAGTTAGTTCTATCAAAATTTTGTTGAATAATTTGATCAGTCTAAAAATTGACATAATTTAGTATAAAAAGGACTAAATTTATGTCAACAATCCTTAAAGTACTAATTTTAGCATTTTTGCATAAGAAAGAAAGAAGAACATCTAAGTTAGTCTTTCAAAGATATATACATATCTTTCAAAGTTGATGCTTTCAAAATTGACATAGTTTAGTTATTTATCTAATGTTCTTTGTTGATATCAATTTAATTCTTATTTCTTAAAATAAATAATCATTTTTTGTCCAAAATCTTTAAAAGGCTAGCTTGATATTCTGCATATAAAAACATACCATCTAATTACTAATTTTAGCACATCTCATAATAATTGTTACACCCTTTTACTTAATTAGAGAATAAAACAAAAATTCAATGAGTATCATAACTTGTGTCTTAAAAATCATGTTGTATGACTGCATCTCACTAATTTCTTTTTCTTTTAAGTATATAATTGCAATGGTGTTCCTAATTTCTATAGCTTCATAAAAGTCTCAATTGGAATTGAAATATAAATTTTGTTGTTTGATGAATTGATTGAGATGTGTTAATTGTGAAAACTCATATGTGATCTATGTTGGAATGTCAGGTTTGAAAGAGAGGGTGAACCATCTCAGCTTGTTGCTGTGGATTTCTTTGTCAGTACAGTGGATCCATTGAAGGAACATCCGCTTATCACAGTTAACACAGTGCTTTCTATTCTTGTTGTGGACTACCTTGTGGATAAAGTATCATGTTATGTATTTGATGATGGTGCTGCAATGCTTACATTTGAATCCCATGTGGAGACAACTGATTTTGCAAGAAAGTGGGTTCCATTTTGCAAGCAGTACTCGATTTAGCCGCGAGCGCCTGAGTTCTACTTCTCTCAGAAGATTGGCAACCTCAAAGACAAAATTCAACCTTTTTTGTGAAGGAACGTAGAGCTATGAAGGTATTCATTACATTACATTACATTGTTCTTTTTCCAAATCCAAATGGAGTATCTCATGAATCATGATTATCTTCCAGAGAGACTATGATGAGTATAAAGTAAGAATCAATGCTTTGGTAGCCAAGGCACAGAAAACACCAGAAGAAGGATGGATCGGACTATGCAAGATGGAACCCCTTGGCTCGGGAATAACTCGCACGATCACCCTGGCATGATTCAGGTATATCCATTCACCATTTGTTGAATCAAATCTATTGGCAGAGTTAAATGCCTAACTTCAAGGACTAAATTATTTTTGCCAATTTAAAGTGTCCTATATTCAAATGATTTTTTCTCTTATTTGCTATTTGTAGGTTTTCCTTGGACACATTGGTGCACATGACATAGAAGGGAATGAACTTCCTAGGCTAGTGTATGTTTCCAGAAAGAAAAGGCCAGGTTACCATCATCACAAAAAGGCTGGTGCTAAAAATGCATTGGTAAGAATGCTTAAAACTTTATCTGGATTAGTGTTTCATATCCTTATTAAGATCATTGAAATTTTATTAGGCCTGTTAATTCTTGTTTGGATTTATATGGGTGAGGGTCTCAGTAGTTCTCACAAATGCTCCCTTCATTCTCAATCTTGATTGTGATTATTATGTTAACAATAGCAAGGCTGTCCGGAAAGCAATATGTTTTCTTATGGATTCAAAAGTTGGTAGAGATGTCTGTTATGTGCAGTTCCCCCAGAGATTCAACGGTATTGATCGCAGTGATCGATATGCAAATCGCAACACAATTTTCTTCGATGTGAGTTTAAATCAAAACAAACTGTTTCAACAGAAATTTTGTATTGTGTGTGGTAGAATTATATAACAATGAAATAAGTATTCACAGCACTTTTTAACCTTGATCCATTTCAGGTTAACATGAAAGGACTTGATGGAATTTAATGACCTATGTATATGAGAACTGGATGTGTTTTCAATAGACAAGCTCTTTATGGTTGTAGTTTGCCTTCCATACCCAACTTACCAACATCTCCTTCATCATGCTGCTGTTGCTTCTCCTCAAAGAAGGCCAAAAAAGATGTCTCTGAGATTTATAAAGATGCAAAGAGGGAAGAACTTAATGTTGCTATTTTTTATATGAGGGAGATTGGGGGAAGAGTGAAGAACTTGATGTTGCCATTTCCTTAAAAAATTAATTAATTGACTTTAATTATTTAATATAGTGTAGTGGCTCTGTTACTCTGACTCATTAAATACCTTGTTTTACTGAAACCTGAAAGCATAGAATTGAATTGAATTGAGAGAGGGAGAGAGAGAGAGAGAGATTTATTTTGTATTTGAGTATTAGTTTTTTAATGTATAAAACAATTATAGCAAAAATTATATATGTCACTAATTATTGTTTGATTTGTCTTATAATAACAATTGCGTACTATATTTATAGGTTTGGTAATGAAAAAAGGACTAAAAATTTATATTATGCAGCAATAAAGTTAAAGTCAGAAAAAGTTTTTCTTTTTTAAATTTGATAAGGCTATTGCCACGGTTTAAAAGCGTGGTCGTATCTCGCTATTGCCACTGTTTAAAAGCGTGGCCGTATCTCTCGCTATTGCCACACTTTAAAAGCGTGGTCATTTCTCTCTTTATTGCCACATTTTGAAAGGGTGGCCATATCTCACATACTACGCTATAAAGCGTGGTAATCTGTAAAAAATGTGGCAAAAAAAAGCATGGCGATAGGTCACTAAAAGCGTGGCGATAGAGCAACCGTCACGCTTGCAAATGTGACCCTTTTAAAAGTGTGGCGGTAGCTCAAAAAGCATGGCAAAATCTATCACCACACTTTTTTTCGCTTTTCGTCACGTTTTAAAAGCGTGGCAATAAAGGTGTTTTCTTGTAGTGGCAGGCGAGAGAGAGGTGGAAAGGCATATATATATATATATATATAGAGAGAGAGAGAGAGAGAGAGAGAGAGAGAGAGGGAGAGAGGGAGAGGAAGGAAGAAGAAGAAGAAAAAAGTGTGAAGATGGAGACGATAAAAGAGAATGTTGTCGCTGTTTCTACGGCAAGCAACGACAGATAGGGATAGAGAGATAAAATAAAGAGAGGATGTCATTACTATTGTTGATATTTGCTTTTTTCCTTCCCCTTTTTGCTCCGTATTTGTCGTGATTTGTTGGTAAAAAAGAGAGGGTAATAATAGTATTTTAAAATAAAATTGACATGTAGTTAACATTTTGTTAGTTTTGTCGAACAGATGATATCTTTTGTGGGTATTAAATGATTTTTAATTTATTATAGTTAATTTTATCAGCATTTAAATCTTTGATGATAAAAAATGACTATTTATTCTATTAATTTATTAAAAAATATTTTTTAAATACTTAAATTAATAAACAAAATATACAAATAATTACATCTCTAATATATATTCTTTAACATAAGAGTATTTTTTATGAATTTTGTATAAATTTTTTATCTTATGTTTTTTCTAATTTTTTAGAATTAAACAAAAATCCAATACTAAATTTTTAATAATAAAAAATTTAATATTATGTTATAAAATTATTTTTTAAATTTAAATTAAGAAAAAATATATTTAAAAAAATTATTTAACAATTTTTAAGTAAATACATTTTCTGTGGCTGTCTTCGGTCAATCGCTAATAAGGTGATTAGGTGACCATGTTACAGCGACAAATAGAAAATTGACGTGTAACATGTTTTGAAGTAAGAAGAAGCAAGATTTGACTCAAGATTTTCCCGAATTCGCTCTGGTTAGGAGCAAGGTTGTCGTCGCCACCGGAAATGTTCCAGTCAGTGACGTCGAAGGTCTCCAACGGTGTCGGATGGTGCGATCCTGAGACGTCTGTCTCGAACGAGTTCCATTTCTGAGTAAGCTCCGTTTTTGTATATTTGTTGTTTAGTGCATTTGTGATCCCTGTTTATAAATTGGAACTTCGGTAGCTTCGGTAGCTTCGGGGGCAGGACACGAAAACATGGACAACACTTGTTTGGAAGCAGAGACATGGATAGTGGACATATTGTCTCCGAGATACTTTTTTATACTTTTGTGTCCACTCTTTCACGAAGGACAATGATGGACACGGGATTTAGAAGAGTGGACACGGACAATTTTATAAATTTTGTTTTCCTTTTTTTTTCACTATTACCCCTTCTTATTTTTCCTATTGCTTTGTTCAGAGATACTTTTTTTCTTCCTGTTCTTCCTCTATCTCTTTCTTTTCCAGGTACTCTCTCCTTTTTGTAGAATTTTTTATTGGGGGTAGATAATTCTTTTCTTTTTATCGTTTTACTTCAATACCATTTTAACCTTATATTATATTATTTGATTTGTAATAAAAATAATAACAAAAATAATTAATCTTAAAATTTTTGAAAGATAAATATTAGCAAAAGTAAAATTAATCTTTTAAAATGCTAAAAAATAATTTATAAATTGTAATTGATTTTATATAATTTAAAGAAAAAACAGTTTTTTATAAAGAAAAATCAGTTTTTAAATAAAAAAAAATTAGTTTTTTTTAAATAAAAAATATTTTTATATGCAAAAACTAATTGTTTTTTCATGTAAAAATGGATTTTTTTAAAATTAATTTTTATTTAAAATTAATTTGGCTTATTAACTTAAACAAATTTTTTTATTAATCAAACTCAAATTTATTTTTTTTTGTTAATCTTAACCATATGTATTCCTACATATTAATAATAAATTTTAAAATAAAATAATTATATTTGTAAATTTTATTTTAATATAAATACTAATATATTTTTTTATTAAAATTTTTTGCCTCTTCAAATATTTTTTTCAAGTTCCATCTGTACTCCTACGTACTCTCATTTTTTATTAAATTAATTTGTATTGATGTAGAAAATTTGGAATCACAGGGCTATTTTAGTCATTTCATATAATATTTTAGTCTTGTCCATGTGTATCCAAACATAATATAGACATTACATTTGTGTCTTGTCCATCGTATCCAAACACAATACACAAAAGATAATTTTTAATATTTCCATCCTATTGTCTCCATTTCAGTGTCATGTTCTGTCCTGTCTCTAAAAATAAACGCAACCTATCTCAATATGGGCACGGGAGCCAGGGCCAATAGTCAATGAGCAGGAAGAGGTTTAGGAAGTAAATTCAAGCACTCGAACACCGGGAGATGAGCTAGCCCCTGACCCTTACCTTTTTCGGGCTTCCATGTGAGCCAGTTTTCAAGACTCTTCGATCTTGTTTCCCAGTATTTGATTTGAGGCCTACGCCCCATAGAAACTGTCTACCTGAGACTGTCTTATTATATTCCTTCCTATGAAAGAACTCCTAGGTAATTTATTTGTTGTCTCGGACAGAGAGTCACCGTCTTACGAGGGCTCATTACCAGCTCAGTCTCACCTCTTGGGCCTGTCCGGTCTCTTTGGGACAGTCTTCATGTTGCTAATGTCTTCCTCAATGCTAGTTGCTATGCGTACGTGATAATTATGATACAGTTCTCTTAATGATCCATTCGTCCCCGTAAATAATTTATTGATAATGTTAGAAGATAAAATAAATAATTTAAATTTATTTTATTTAATATTTATTAATTACAGAATTTATTTTTGGCTACTTGTTTTTGTTAACAGATATTTTTAAAAGAGATTTTTATTTTGGTGTGGACGCCAAAAACATCTTGTAGTAAAGATAATGATATTCTTTCAATAATTATCAAACGCGTGTCTTAAATTCCAATTAAGCAAGTATCATTGTATTAAACTAATTGGTTCAAGCCTCATTAATTTATAAAATGATTAGTTTAGCGATTCATTATGCTCATTAATTTTATATTGTTATTCAATTTTTTATTTTATTTTTTAAAGTTCAATAAAAAATATTTTTTATATAACCAAAATATTATAAAATTTTAAAATATATTTTTTGAAATTATATTTTGTATTAAAATTAATATAAAAAATATTTTTTATTGAAATAAAATTATAAAATTTTAAAACATGCTCACCACTCTTTTGAAATTATATTTTTTATTAAATTTTACAAAAAAAAAAATTGTCAAAGCACACAAATTATAAAAAAAAATTGTCAAAGTAGAATTTTATAAATTAAAAAAATTTACTAATTATTCTTCTGAAATTATATTTTGTACCAAATAAATTTTTTAAATATTCATTATTCTCTTAAGATTATATTTTGTCTAAATTTTACAAAAAATATTTTTTTGTCAAAGTAAAACGTTGTAAATTTTTAAAGTATACTCATCACTTTTTTAAAATTAAATTTTGCATAAATTATACTAAAAATAATGTGTATGTGATCACATTCAATCTGTTATAAAATTTAAAAGGATGAAAAATACTATCTTTCGTTCAAAATAAGTATTTAGTTTTAAAATTTTATTTGATTCTAACAAGAAGAGACTAACTAAAAGAGTTAAGTATATAATATTAATTATGAGTTTTGCTATATATACAAGTCTTTTTGACTTAAAAGTTTTACAAATTGGGTTAAATCTAACAAAAACTACATTCATCCACTGGAGCGTGATAACACGCGCATCACTCAACTATTTCCAAAGCACGCTCTCACTCACCATTATGGAAGACATTTCTTCTTGTTCCTCTTTCTCCTCTTCCTCTTCCTCCTCCTTCTTCTTCTCTTTTTTCTTTACGTTTCTCCTCCTTTTTTTTTTTGCGTGTTTCATCTTCATTGTTGTTTTTTTATTACCGTTGTTGTTGCTGCATTTTTTTCCTCCTCCTCTTTCTATTGATTTTGTAATATTATTTTTTTTTGTTTATTTTTTCTCCCAAGAAAAATTATAAGAAAACAAAATAAGAAGATGAGGAAGAAGAAGCAGTAGAAGATGAAGAGGCAATAGAAGATAAAGAGGAGGATGAGGAAGAGTTTTGAATTATGTAAAACTTATCAGAATAAAAATACACCCAAAAATTCTTAAAATACACCCAAATATCTTTGTATTACACCTAAATATCTTCGTGTTACACTCAAATTTGCTGCAAATACAGAAAAATATTTTCTCTAATGCTGCGTTTTTTTCTTCTTCTTTTTTTCCTTATTTATTTCTTTCTTTTAGTTAAATGAATGTAAGTTCATCCTCTTTCAAGTAATTTTGCAGCATTATGTGTTTCTTCTTCTTCTTTGTTTGATTTTTTTGTTTTTATTCTTATTAAGAGAGTAAAACAAGAAGAAACTTGAGAAGGTAAAATAAAAAAGAAAAGATAAATAAGAAAAAAAAAGAAGAAAAAGATTGTGATGATGATAAAAAAAAAGAAGAAACAGTAGAAGATGAGAAGGAGGAAGAGGAAGAGTTTTGAATTATGCAGAATTTATCAGAATAAAAATACACCAAAAAATTCTTAAAATATACCCAAATATCTTCGTATTACACCCAAATATCTTCGTGCTACACCCAAAGTTGTTGCAAATACAGAAAAATATTTTCTCTAATGCTGCAATTTTTTTTCTTTTTTCCTTATTTCTTTCTTTTTTTTTAGTTAAATGAAAATGTAAGTTCACCACTTTCAAGTAACTTTGCAGCATTGTGTTTCTTCTTCTTCTTTGTTTGATTTTTTGTTTTTATTCTTGTTAAGAGAGTAAAATAAGAAGAAACTTGAGAAGGTAATATAAAAAAATGAATAAGAAAAAAGAAGAAGAAGAAGATGGTGATAATGATGATAAAAAAAAAAAAGAAGAAACAGTAGAAGATGAGAAGGAGAAAGAGGAAGAGTTTTGAACTATACAAAACCTATCAGAATAAAAATACACCAAAAAATTTTTAAAATACACCCAAATATCTTCGTGTTATACCCAAATATCTTCGTACTACACCCAAATTTGCTGCAGAAAAATCTTTCCTCTAATGCTATATTTTTTCTTCTAAATTGAACTACACCTTATCCTTAGATTCAAAATGATAATCAATTTCGTTCTGGTTCAATTGACAATCTGAACCTGAATTATTTGTTATTTTCAACAAACGAGATAACTGATGATGAAGGAAAAAGAGAAAACGAAAAGAGAAAAAGAAATTTCAATGAAAAAAGAAGGAGAAAGAAAAAGAGGAGGAAGAGGTGGTGTTGATGACGACGATAACAAGAGAGAAAAATTACGAAAAAGAAGAAGAAGGAGAAGAAAAGGAGGAAGCACGGAGAAAGAAGAAGAAGAAAAAAAGGCACAGAGAAAAACATGAAAAATGCGTGAATATAAATGACTTATATAACTTATATGAAAAAATGCTTGTATGTGAAGAATAATTCATTAATTATTGTTTTCATTACATGGAATAGGAATAAAACGGTTCACAATGTTCGTTGGTCTTCTTCTTTTTTTCTTTTTAAAATTAGATGTAAAATAAAAAAAATGCCATTTATATTAATTAATTTTGACCTAAAATATATTTTTAGAAAAAGTGATGGTTATATTTTAGAAATTTATAAATTTTTACTTTTACAATTATTTTGTAGACTGATACAAAATATAATTTTAATAGAATAATAGTATTTTTAGAAATATATAACTTTATTTTAATAAAAAAAATATTTTTAGTATTGATTGTAGTGTAAAATATAATTTTAGAAAAGTGATGAATGTATTTTAAAAATCCGTAACTTTTTACTTTGACAAAAAAAAATATTTTTTGTAGACTTAGGACAAAATATAATCTTATGTGTATTTTTAGAAATTTATTTAATACAAAATATAATTTCAGGAGTATAATTAATATATTTTTAAAATTTATAATATTTTACTTTAAAATTTTTTTGATAGAATTTACCACAATATAATTTTAGAGGAGTGAAAAGAATGTTTTAGAAATTTATCATTTTTGTGCTGTAAAATTTAGTACAAAATATAATTTTGAAAAAATAGTGAGTATGTTTTAAGAATTTATCATTTTATTTTAATAAAAGAATATTTTTTATATTAATTTTAATACAAAATATAATTTCAAAAAATAATGAATATATTTTAAAATTTTATAATATTTTGATTTTATAAAAAATTATTTTTTATTCAATTTACAAAAATAAAATAAAAAACTGAATAACAATATAAAATTAATGAGATAATAAATTGTTAAACTAATATTTTTATAAATTAATGAGGTTTAAACCTATTAATTCAATACAGTGATACTTGCTAAATTAAAATTTAGAACACACATTTGATAATTATTGAAAAAATATTATCTTTATCACAAAATATTTTTTGGCGTTCGTATGTCAGCGGCGGCTAAAAAATTTGTATATGAAAGTAGAATGTGTGTTATACCTTAACGTAGTAATTTTTGGTATTTTTAAAATTATGGGAGGTACACAAATCGGATCGGGTCCGATTTGTGTTTAAAAAATTTTAAAAGTTTGAAGTACACAAATCGGACCCACCGATTTGTGTTGAAAAAATTAAAAAAATTTGGAGTACACAAATCGGACAGTCCGATTTTTTCAACACAAATCGCACTGTTCGAGTACAGAAATCGGACGGTCCGATTTGTACTCCGTACATTAAATCATCTCACATTTTAAAAAAATATCACAGTAGATCACAATTTAAAAAAATACCATTGTTAATCCAATATTAAAAATAAAAAAGTGGTCAGCAGCGCCCCTTTTATTTTTATTTTTTTTAAGAAAAATATAGAAAGATAATAAAAATATTAAATAATAATGTGAATAATAGATATGTCGAATATTCAATTCAATAGGTATGCAGATGATTATTGTACTGGATGTCTCCGGTACGGGTTGAGAGATGGATCAGGAACTTGCGGATCGAGGCGGATGCCGGATTATCTGACTGGAGCAATAGGGGTGGGTACTTGCAAAGACACTCCGACGCTCAAGTCAGAATGGATTTAAGAGGTATAAGGTGTGAGGAATGAATGAATACCTGGAGGGACTTGGGTCCTCTATTTATAGGTGATAGTAGATATCTTATCTTATCTTGTTTGGCTAAGATAAGGGAGACGTTTGAATTCAAAAGTTGATTAGGAGCTCTAAAGGGCCGGTTCCGGGCCTTCTAGAAGGGCGAAGCGGGTCGGACCCGGGTAACCGGGTTCGGGGACCATTCTGGGCGTAATATCCGTGGGTCGGATCCGTAACAGTTGTCCCCGGAGCGAGAGAGTGAGTGTGCTCGATCTCATCGCTAGAGGAACCTTTTCCTCGCCGTTTCATGGTCAAGCGAGGAGCACGTTGTTTGGGCGTCTCATCACATGCCGGGTTTGATGACCATTCCGAAGAAGGGTCGTAGATCAGGTCTGGAACAGTTGCCCCTGGAGCATGAGAGTATGCTTTCTTGGTCTCAATGCTAAGTCATTGGAGAGTCTGATTCTCTGTAGTTTGGGAGACTGTGAGGGGCCTGGAAAGGGCGTGACATCATCCTGCATTTATTGGTAGGATGTTAGTCAGTTTGGCTTTCCGCAAGTTGGAAGACCGTCAGCTCATGCTTATTTTGTGTGGCCTTTTTTGGGCCGTTATTGTGAACTTATTTTAGGCCTCTTGGTGGGCCGATTTCAAGACTTTGTTTATTTAGCTTATTTGGATTTCCGTTTTGTTGGCTTTGCGGGTGATCGATTCACGAGTCACTATTTTTGTTATATGGATATCCGTTTTGTTATTCGGATATCCGTTTTATTGGCTTCGGGGTGATCGATTCCCGAGTAGCCGTTCACTTATTTGGATATCCGTTTCGTTGGCCTCGGGGTAATCGATTCTCGTGTAGCCGTTTACTTATTTGGATATCCATTTTGTTATTCGGATATCCGTTCTGTTGGCTTCTGGGTGATCGATTCCCGAGTAGCTGTTCACTTATTTGGATATCCGTTTTATTATTTGGGTATCCGTTTTGTTGGCCTCGGGGTAATCGATTCCCGTGTAGCCATTTACTTATTTGGATATCCGTTTTGTTATTCGGATATCCGTTCTGTTGGCTTCTGGGTGATCGATTCCCGGGTAGCCGTTCACTTATTTGGATATCCGTTTTATTATTTGGGTATCCATTTTGTTGGCCTCGGGGTAATCGATTCCCGTGTAGCCGTTTGCTTATTTGGATATCCGTTCTGTTGGCTTCTGGGTGATCGATTCCCGGGTAGCCTTTTCACTTATTTGGATATCCGTTTTATTATTTGGATATCCGTTTTATTGGCCTCGGGGTAATCGATTCCCGTGTAGCCGTTTCCGTTTTATTATTTGGATATCCGTTTTGTTGGCCTCGGGATAATTGATTCCCGTGTAGCCGTTTACTTATTTGGATATCCGTTTTGTTGGCCTCGGGGTAATCGATTCCCGTGTAGTCGCTTACTTATTTGGATATCCGTTTTATTATTTGGATATCCATTTTGTTGGCCTCGGGGTAATCGATTCCCGTGTAGCCGTTTACTTATTTGGATATCCGTTTTATTATTCGGATATTCGTTCTGTTGGCTTCTGGGTGATCGATTCCCAGGTAGCCATTCACTTATTTGGATATCCGTTTTATTATTTGGGTATTCGTTTTGTTGGCCTCGGGGTAATCGATTCCCGTGTAGCCGTTTACTTATTTGGATATCCGTTTTATTATTTGGATATCCGTTTTGTTGGCCTTGGGGTAATCGATTCCCGTGTAGCCGTTTACTTATTTGGATATCCGTTTTGTTATTCGGATATCCGTTCTGTTGGCTTTTGGGTGATCGATTCCCAGGTAGCCTTTTCACTTATTTGGATATCCGTTTTATTATTTGGATATCCGTTTTGTTGGCCTCGGGATAATTGATTCCCATGTATCCATTTACTTATTTGGATATCCGTTTTGTTATTTGAATATCCGTTTTATTGGCCTCAGGGTGATCGATTCCAGTGTAGCCGTTTACTTATTTGGATATCCATTTTGTTATTTGGATATCCGTTTTATTGACTTCGAGGTGATCGATTCCCGGGTAGTCGTGTTTGGTTCAAGCCGTCGAACGGGGCAATGCTTTTGAAAAAACGAATTCCATTTATGGTTTGGGCCTCGTTAAAACCTCTCAATGTGGGTAGGAAAGAGTGCCCAGTAAGAAAATATACGATTAAATGACTTAAGCAATAAATGCAAGTAAAAAAGGCAAAATATAAAGGGTAAAGAGATAGTCTTAAACGACCTCGATCTTGTTGCTTTGGAAGGATGTTTCTACATATAGTAGCACCGTAAGTTGGTGGAATTTCAGGATCTTGGAAGCTTGGTACCGTCTAGTCTTTCGAGCCTGTAGGCTCTTTTTTCGATTACCGTCTTGATTTGGTAGGGACCCTCCCAGTTGGGCGTGAGCATCCCTTCTCCGGGAGTGTGTGGACCGATATCATTTTTTCGTAAGACGAGGTCTCCTGGTCCAAAGTCTCATCGTACCGTACTACCATTGTACCTAAGACTTATTCTTTGTTTTAGGGCTAGCTCCCGTAGGTGTGCTATGCTCCTGACCTTGTCTGCAAGGTCCCACTCTGCTTCTTTGTCGTTTCCTCGCACGGTTCTGCGCAGACTTTGGTCTTGGCGTGCATCAAGGTCGGCGAGGAAGATGCCTGCCGCATCTCGGGATCTCTTGCGGAGGGTCGAGCTGGTGTTCTCACACTCTACCGCGACTTCCCAGTCTCCGTGTATTGTGCCGATAGTGCCGTCATCGACTTCGAACTTCATGAGTAAGAATTTGGTGAAGATGACCGCCGAGAGGTTGTTAATGGTCTTTTTCCCGAGGATGATGTTTGTAGGTGGTGGAGTTCTTGAGGATGACAAATTCGGAGAGGATGGTCTTTCTTTGGTTCCCGGCTCCGATGGTGAGGGGAAGAGTGATGGTGCTGTCCGGGTGAAGGAAGTTATCCCCGAGCCCGGTTACCCCATTATGGTGGGTTTGTAGGTTTTCGTTTTGGAGCCCGAGTTTGTCGAAAGCTCCTTTGAAGAGGATGTTGGAATCTGCTCCTGTGTCGAGCAGTATTCTTCTGACCAGCCCGATTCCTATCTTTGCAGAGATAACGAAGGGGGCATCTTTCGTCGAGGTGCCGTATTGGCAGTCCTCGGGGGAGAATGTTATCGCATTATTGGTGATGATTGTCGGGGTTTGGTTTCTGACTGCCAGGACCTTGAGGTCCCTTTTTAATGCCGATTTCGACTTTTCCGGCTTATCCTTGCTTGTTATGACGTTGACGACTATGGTCGGGTCTGTTTCCGGACTTTCCCAGGGGGCTTGTCTTTGTGTCCTTGGGTTGCGTCCTTCCCTCTTTGGTGATCTGTCTCTTTTTGTGTGCTTCGACTCCCTAATGATCTTGGCGAACTCGGAGAGCTTGCCGTCTCGTATGGCTTGCTCCAGAGCGTCTTTTAAGTCGATGCAGTGCTGTGTTCTGTGCCCGTATCCTCGGTGGTAGTCGCAATATAAACTCTTGTTGCCGCCCGTTCTTTCTTTAAGTGGCCGGGCCTTCGGAAGGACGCCTCGGTCAGCTATTTGGTGGTAGATCTCGGTGATGGGAGCTAACAAGAGGGTGTAATTTGAGAATTTGTCGGTTTGGAATGTTCCTTTTGGTTTTCTCTTGGTGGGGGGTTTTGGCGAGGTGCCGTACTGCCTTTCTGCCGTTTATTGGCCGCCACGACTTGGCTCACTTCTTCGTCGTTTATGTAATTCTTAGCGACACTCTGAATCTCGTGCATAGTCCAGACTGGCTTCGCGGTGAGATACTTTCAGAAGTCCTCATTCATAAGCCCATTGGTCAGGCAGAGGCTCGCGACTGAGTCCTTAAGTCCGTCGACTGTCATTCATTCGTCGTTGAATCTGTCTAGGTATTTTTTCGTAGATTCATCTTGCCTTTGGGTGATTCTGGGCTATGAACTTTCTGGTGATATCGTGGAAGCTGACTATGGACCCGTTTGGGAGGGCGTTGAACCATTTGATCGCAGGGCCGGCTAAAGTTATCGAGAAGGCCTTACACCGGATCATGTCGGCGGCTCCTTCCAGGTTCATCCTGGCCTTGAAGGCCGTTAGGTGTTCCCGGGGATCGTTAGTCCCGTCGTATTTCATGTCAGTAGGCTTGTTGAAGTCCTTCAGGAGTTTGGCTTTCAAGGATTTTTCTGTGAACGGGATGGCTTTCATTATCACGTGAAAGTTTTCTGCTCGTTTGGCCTCCCGATGGTGTCGTCGGTCGTCTTCTCCGCGTCGGTGTTTCGGGTCTAGGGAAACGCTGCGATCGTTCTATTTGCAGTGTCGTTGCTCAGGGGGCCTGGTGTTCCTGGTATCGCGATGAGATCAGGTCCTGGAGGTCGCTTGGCTTGTATGCTCCGGGTGGTACCGTTCTTTGGGTGTAACTCGGCCTTTGAGGTTTTGCACCTTGAGGCACAGCTCTTGGATTATCTGGACCGCCTTCTCTCCCAGGCCGTCGGATGGCCGGGCTTCAGTGGGAGGACGGTTGTCCTCTCTTGGTTGTTGCTGGGTTGGGGATGGTTGGCGATGTGCCGCGCTTATTATCCTCCCGTGGGTGGGAAGAGTGTTATCTTGGAGTTTGGGAGTTGGGCTTTGTGGGTTTGAGTTGGGGTGTTGGGTGGAGGATTGCTCCTCGAGGTTCTCCGTCATGCCGCCACGATTTGGCTGTCCTCCGCATCTGTGCAAGAATCTTGAGAACTTTCTTAATCTTTTGGCTCCTGAGATGTCTGAGCTTGGCCACGGTGGTAGCATTTAAAGAGGTCGTTCATGATGAGCTTCCTTATGAATTTTCAGTAAGGTTCGAAGGGGGATCATGGCGACAGAGTTGTCATAGGTGAGGCGGCGGATGGCAGAGGTTTGGAACCTAGTGTTGAAGGAGGTGACCTCGTAGGTTTGGAGGAAGAGCTTGAAGAGTTCAAAAGAAGAAGCAACCTCGGTGGGCATGGAGCCGAAGTAGAGGGAGAAGATGGGGCCATGGAGAGACGGATGAGGGAGTGGTGAATGATAGGGTCCATGAGGTGGAGGTGTCCCACTAAAGGGAGGCGAGACTTTGGGCTCGGAAGATTTGAAATTTCACCGTTGGAGTAGGGCAAAGGTGCATAAAGAGTGTTATCACTAAGAAGGTGATTGCAAGTCGAAGAAACATTGTTCCTTTGGGATTTCGCCGTTGGAGTAGGGCGAAGGTGTGTTATCACTGCAAAGGTGATGCAAGTTAAGAAAACATTATTCCTTTTTGCTCTCAGTTACAACAAGAAATCAAGTGAGTAAGTTTGAGGATTGCTCTTTTGGGTTATCCGCCATGCCACCACAACGTTACAAAGTCCCCACAGACGGCGCCAATTTACTGGATGTCTCCGGTAGGGGTTGAGAGATAGATCGGGAACTTGCGGGTCGAGGCGGATGCCAGATTATCTGACTGGAGCAATGGGGTGGGTACCTGCAAAGACACTCCGACGCTCAAGTCAGAATGGATCTAAGAGGTATAAGGTGTGAGGAATGAATGAATACTTGGAGGGACCTGGGTCCTCTATTTATAGGTGATGGTAGCTATCTTATCTTATCTTGTTTGGCTAAGATAAGTGAGACGTTTGAATTCGAAAGTTGATTAGGAGCTCTAGAGGGCCTATTCCGGGCCTTCTAGAAGGACGAAGCGGGTCGGACCTGGGTAACCGGGTTCGGAGACCATTCCAGGCGTAAGATCCGTGGGTCGGATCCGTAACAATTATATTGATTATTCTTAATTGGATGATTATTCTTTTTTATTTGATTTACTTATGCATAGTTAATTATAGTTATATGTTCAATTCATTATGTGTGCGGATAATTATCCTAATGTTAGGATTTAGAAAGTAATTTGAGAATGAAGTATTTTTTTATTTTATTGAGATAATTCTAGAATCTATTGTTTACAAAATGGAAAAGTATAGGTAACTAACAAGATTTTTGAACAATGTGTAAACAATGTGAATTAATAAGGTTAAAAGAGTAAATTTGATTATTAGCATTAAATTAAGGTGTAATATATTTTCATTTGATTGGTGGTTATTCATGTTGTTCAAAAATTTCATTGTTCCCCTAGCACTCCCCTTACAAAATTCATTGTGTCTAGCAAAATCATTTTTTTTTTTTGAAAATATTAGGTAACCAATAACTTTCTTGAACAATATAAACAACCACGAATCAAATCAAAACACACTACATCTCCAAATTATACACCTAAATCTTAATATTAGAATAACTATCTGCACACCTAGTAAAATGAACATCCGATATATCCATTGTTCACATTATTTAGTATTTTTATTGTCTGCCTATATTTTTTTTTTGAACTAACAACAACTTTGATTAGTGTCGGTTCTCTTGCCTAATCAAGAAGATACTGGTTGGTCAAGTGACCCTTAGTCACCGAAAGAGCAAGCCACCAGAGAACTGGCGTTTTTAGTATTAGGTTCCGCCTATATAAACCCCTAAGATGGTAGTAGATATACACCATAGCATCATAAGTTGATAACAATAATATCACTCGGTCACTTATCAACACCATCGCCATGGGTATCCCAAACAAACCCATTCCACTTCTTGCTATCTTAACCATACCACTCATCATCATCATCATCATGATCCAAACCGTTAACTCAACAAACGAGATCGCCGTCACCTTCGAGAATTTCGAGAATGATTACGAGATCGAGCTCGAAGGTGATGCCAGCCTCTCAAGCAACAAAGAGGTCCAACTCACCAAGATCAACCCCGCTAACGGCAACCCCCTTCCTCAAAGCGTCGGCCGCCTCTCCTACGCCACCCCCATCCGCCTCTGGGACAAAACCACCGGCGAGGTTGCCAACCTCACCACCGTTTTCAAGTTCCTAATCAAAGCCCCCTACAACACACCTCCGGCCGACGGCCTCGCCTTCTTCATTGCTCCTCATGACGCTACCCTCCCTCCCGACTCCCACGGCTCCCTCCTCGGCCTCTTCCCCGGCCCCCCCGGCGAGATCCGCACTAACAACATCGTTGCCGTTGAATTCGACACCTTCACCAACCACGGCTACCAGGATCCAGATTACAAACACATCGGAATCGACGTTAACTCCATTGTTTCGGAGGCAACGACGGAGTGGAAATACTGGAGAAACGGAGTGACGGAGAAGGTGAGGGTTGAGTATAATCCTTACACCAAGAAACTGACGGTTTCTGCTTACTATACTTCTGGAGAGATCATTAAATTGTCTCATTCAATTGACTTGACCACTGTTCTTCCGGAATGGGTTAAGGTTGGCTTCTCAGGCGCCACCGGAGACTATACGCAAACAAACAGCATCCAGTCTTGGTTCTTGCACGCGAAATTGGTAACCGTTGACAGTGGTGTGAGTGCCAGGGAAGGGTATATTGCAAGCGTCGTGTAGTTTTGACCTTGATCCGTGTTTGCCACGTACGCATGCATAGATCGATATACGTACGGTGAAACTTTCCATGAAGATGGCCAGAATTGCATTCGCCTTAAAATAACTCTGGCTATATCTTCACGTGAATTTTTACTATTGTGCGTTTATGTTGTCTCCGGACTTGCCTTATATTATTACGACGGAAATGTTTGGTAACCAAAGAAAATTAGCCAAAAACAGCGATAACTTACCTTATTTAGCATTTATTAATTGTTGCGACAATTAATGAATGCTAAATAAGACAAATTCTGGCTGTATTTTTTTGTCTACCTAGCATTACCCTTATTATGATATGTGAATCTGAACTTTAATCAATATCGTTTCTGGAAATTTTAGCACTTTTTTATTTATTTATTTTACATACTAAAATGCTAATAAATCTCCCGGTGATGAGGTCGTGAATTGAAGAAACGAAATAACAAACCCCGCACTGCGAGAGGAGTGAGTCACTAGTGAATATAATATTTTTACCTGCTCCGCTAAGTAGAAACAAGTAAACGGGTTGAAATTTTGGTTCAATAAAATAAAAAAAAAATACTTCACTCAAATTACTTAACCAAAAAATTTTATTTAATAATTCAAAAAATTTAATTATTCATTATATCCTAATTTATTAAAGCATCAGATTTTTTCCAAATCTTCTGTAACTTCATCAACCAGCAACTCCTTTTTGTTAGTATCACTCTCTCCCTCACCGGACATCATTGTCGTCTCCTAACTTCTTCACGCTCCTTTCGTCAGCATCACTCTCTCTCTCTTTCACCGGACATCATCGTCGCCTTCTTGCTTCTTCACATTGTCGCTTGGTCGCCAACCAGTCCCATCGTCGCCATCGGATCCTCTTCACTACCGCTGGTTCGTCAACAAGGACCCTCATTATTACTTAAGGATAAAAATAATCATCCGCATAC
Organism: Arachis ipaensis; assembly: GCF_059453495.1. NCBI lineage: Eukaryota > Viridiplantae > Streptophyta > Magnoliopsida > Fabales > Fabaceae > Arachis > Arachis ipaensis. The sequence goes on from NC_142444.1 coordinate 141,699,311, forward strand.
ATAATAAATTGAACATCCAATATATTTTAATTACATCTAACTAAATACATTCCAATCAAATAATCATCCACATAAGAATTAAAATAATCATTCACGTACCTACTAAAATGATCACCTGACTCATAGGAATTAAAATAATTATTTACATACCTACTAAAATAACCTAAAGAGGCAACATACAAGATAATAAACAACGAGCTCATGTTGGACGAAAATCCCAGACTGAACATTCAGTGAACACAAAGGAAAAAAAGAGAAAAGATAACGAGAGAAAAAAGAAGATTCGAATTTGCTAAAATAACCTAAGGAGACAGTGTACAAGATAATAAATGGCAAACTCATGTTAGACGGAAATCTCAGGCTGAACATCCAGTGAGCACAAAGAAAAAAAAGAGAAAAGATAACAAGTAAAAAAAAAAAGAAGATTTAAATTTGTGATTTCTTAAGTGGATATAGAAAGATTATGTCATTTGAATTATAACTCGTTGATTTATCATTAATTAGTTTGCAAATAATAATAATAATAATAATAATAATAATAATTTAGACATACAATGAACACTAATTGTATAGTTTTATGATCAGAATGTCTGTAGCATAAAGAAAAGGGCAGTGCTAAGGTGCGGATACTTAATCATGTAGCCACGTCTCTTCAGCACGTGCTAAAAAAAAATAAGCATAGGTACTGCCCTAAAATAAAATGTAGTAATGTACTACGAATATTAATATAGCCAGCTGTTCGTCCTTTCTTTCAACTTTATTTATTTCTTATTAACACATGCTTTCTTTCATTGCACCATTCAATTATTTTTGCACCAAAACATCAACTCAAAACAAAATTCAGAACCCCACAATGCCACTCCCCAGTTACTGTATAACAATGTGATAGCTAGTGTTATTATCATCATTCATTGAAAGTATTTAATAAGGAAAAAAAAAATCTCCTAGGCCATGGCTATCTCTTGCTCAAATCATCCAAACCCAAAACCATTTTGTGTTGTTCTAGTAATTTGCTTTCTCTTCCTTTGCAAGTAATAACAAGGTGAACGCAGCAAAAGTAATTTCCTTCAACTTCACCAAGTTCTCCAAAAACAGCCCTAGCATAACTCTCCAAGGCAATTCCAAGATTCTAGGAGACGGGGTTTTGGCTTTAACAAGTAGTGAAAACCCTGTTTCAAACACCGGTCGTGTTTTGTATGCTACGCCGGTGACTATTTGGGAGAAAGCCATTGGCAACAATGCTAGTTTTGTCACTTCTTTTTCCTTTGTTGTTGAAGATGCCGAAGGTGATTACAACCCGGCTGATGAGATCATCTTCTTTGTTAGAAAGGGTAAGAGAGCGGTAGAGAAAAAGATTATGTATATTTAAGTTGTGTAAAATAATATAATATAAAATGGTATTTATAGGGAATAAAAGAATCGAAATAATAAAGACATAATATATTATCTTATAATAATAAATATTCAGATATGCTAAATAATTCTAATGAATGTTAATTGATCTTAATATATTCTAACATCTTTCTCAAACTCAAGTGATAATTTAAGTTTGAAACTTATTTAAAACAACGAAATAAAGAGAGAAAGAAAACTGCATAAACTGACGGAACAGGTGCAAACGGAACTGTCGAAAAGAAGCACAAACAGAACTACTGGAAGGAAGCGTAGACAGAACTGCCACAAAAAAATACAGACAGAACTGCCACAAGGAAATGTAAACAGAACTGCCACAAAAAACGTAGACGAAACGCAAACGAAACTGCCACGATGGAACGCAGATGGAACTGCCACGAAGAAACACAGACGGAATTGCCGAAAGAGAGCAAAAACTATATGATTTCTCCACGAGAATAGATAAGTAGCGGATGACAATAATATTTGATCATTCGACTCGGAAAGACACAAGACGAAGAGAATAAGCTAGTTGGTAAAGTGAAAAAGTATCAAAGAAATGACAAAATACAAGGAAAATGGAATAGAGAAAAAGTGAAAAAAATACGGTGATTTCACCAAAAGAAAAACAACATATCCTTTTCAAGAAGAATATCATGGCTCTGATACTATCTTAGAAAGGGTAAAAGAGCAGTAGAGAAAATGATTGTGTATATTCAAGTTGTGTAAATTGATACAATATAAAAGAGTATTTATAGATGTTAAAGGAATCGAAAAAATAAAAATGTAATATCCTATAATAAATATCCAGATATGCTAAATAAGTCTAATAAATATCAATTGGTCCTAATATATTCCAACGTTCTTTCTTGCGCCACGAGACACCGAACTTCCCAACAACTCGAGACTCGAGTGGTAGATTCCTCGGTGTTGTTAATGGCAGCAACGCTTTTAACCAATTCGTTGGTGTAGAGTTTGACACTTACACCAACGAATGGGATCCAGATTCAGCACATGTTGGAATTGATGATGTCAACTCTTTGATTTCGTTGAAGACTGTCAAATGGAATCGCGTTAGTGGATCGTTAGTTAGAGTGAGTATAATATATGATTCTTTGTTTAAGACCTTGAGTATTTTCGTTACTAACAAAAACGGTAGGATTACTACTGTTTCCCAAGTGGTTGATTTGAAAGCTGTGCTGCCGGAGAAGGTTAGGGTTGGGTTATCCGCCACCACAACAGGCGGTGGTGTAGAGGCGCATGATATTTACTTATGGTCTTTCACTTCCAATTTGGAGACAACTACAAGCAGCACAATGAATATTGCAAGATATGCATGATTTGGTCCAATTAATCCTAGTCCTAGCTAGTATATGTTTTCAAATAATTAAAGATCATGTCATATTATGGCGTGTGGATCTTGATGGATATAAATGTCATATATAAGTATTTTTATCACTATGAACAACTTATATAGATGGCTATGATGGTTGAAAATTTAAATAAAATGAGCTTATGTTGATATAGACGAGAAAATATTAGGTAATTATTTTTTTTAGGTAATTATTTTTTTTTACATTTATTTTATATTTGTGTTCTGACTAGTCAATTTTTCATTTTTTCACTAAAAATTTGGTTCTAACATTTTTCATATAGCACTATATATAGTAATAAGGTTCACCGAACTCGTATAATTAGATCTTCAAAAATTTATAGGTTTAATAGGATTTTAACAAGGGTTAGATTGAATATGATAATAAAATAATATATTTATGTTTAGTGTTTGCTTCGGTACGACGATAAATTTATACGTACTAATACAATAAAAATATAAACAAATTAAAACATGACATATGGATATGTTTTCCGCGTCAATAACTATTTTTTTTATTAAATACATATCATATCAATTATTTTACTAAATCACCCTTATACCTTAATAAAAATAAATTTTATTTAATTTTTACAAAAAAACTTAAATATCTTTTTTTGTATTGAACAAAAATAACCCTAATTCTTTAATTTAATTAAAATTCAATTAATTTTACTTTTATAATTTTAAATCTAAATCAATTTAAAAATTAAAACCAAAATACATTTCATTATTCATATACACTAAAAAATTACTTTGTTTATCATGAACCCTAAAATCCTAAATCCCCAATGCAGTCCAATCCCACTCCTGACTCCTCTCCTCTCGAAAACTAAAAAGTGAAAAGAGAACAAAGAAATCTAGCACCCCAGCCCCCCGCAGCCACCGCAACTACCGGAGCCCCCGCAGTCACCGCAGCTCCCGCAGCCCCACTTCGTTGTCATCACGGAACTCTCTTCCGCTGGGAAGCTCCGTAGCTAAGGTAATTAATTTGTCATCAATTCTAACATGCATCTTTACCGTTATATAATGTTATTGTTGGTTAATTGATGATTATATGATGAAGCAACTATACGATGCCGGAACAAGAAAAGTGTGGGTTCTGAGTATCTTGCAATTGGGGGTGCTTTACCAGGAGGTAAAGGCCACCATGCATTCCTCAGGCTGTTTTGGAAGCTAAAGCGAAAGAAGCAGCTGAAAAGGAAAAGAGAAAAACCGAGAAGGATCTGGGGAATGCGAATGGTGGAGCAGGTGTATACTCAATGAACTTGAGGAAGCATTACATTTTGGCTAATGATGAATGGAAAGAAGATATACTGCCAGAAATTTTGGATGGTCACAATGTGTATGACTTCATTGATCCTGATATTCTCCAAAGGGTTGAAGAGTTAGAAAGAGAAAGGGCATAAGACAGGCAGAAGAGGAAAAGGCAAGTTTGAGACTGATGGAGCTGAGTTGACTCCAGAACAGCAAGCAGCTTTAGCTGAGATTAGAAAAAAGAAAAGCTTGCTCATCCAACAGCATAGGATTAAGAAGAGCAATGCAGAGAGCCGGCCAACTGTTCCTAGGAAATTTGACAAAGACAAGAAATTCACATTTGAGAGAATGGGAAGGCAGTTGTCTTCTCTGGGGCTTGATCCCAGTCTGGCAATCCAGAGAATGCGAAGTAGGTCTGTCTCTAGGAGAGGTTGGAAGAGGGACAGATCACCTGATGGTAGAGAGAGTATAGATGTTGATGGTGATACACCCGGCAAGAAGCAGCATCTGAGTAGGTCACGTTCACGATCCAGGTCTGTACCTCGCCCACCACATGAAGTTGTGCCTGGAGAGGGCTTAAAGGACTCTGCACAAAAGATCAAGGCGATTAAACTTGCAACGAAATCTGTCAAGAAGAGAAACAAGCAAGCTCGATGAGGAGAAGTTGATAGAGTCATACCAACTCTTAAGCCAAAGCACTTGTTTTCTGGAAAGCGCTCCACTGGAAAAACCGATAGGCGCTGAAAAAGGTAATGTTTTTTGCCTTTACGTCTTATTCTTTATGCATCTTGCTTTACTAAGTCTACTAAGTCTCCACAAACCTTAGATTTCATTGCATGCTTCTGTAGCTGTTGACTGTTGTCATGCCAAAGTTACTTCTGTAGTTAATTTTATTTTATACATACATTAGATTTCATTACATGCAAGCTCTTGTAGCTGTTGAATGCTGACAAGCCAAAATTTCATCACTAGTTAGTTTTCCCTTGCACATACATTTATTCTGATCCTATAAGTTGGTTCTTCATTTTTTCTTAGCAGGGGAAATTGTTTTATGCTGGTTGTTAGAGAAGTTTCTCGGCATTACTCGAGGCTGCCAAAAGTTTTGTTTCTCTATATTAGTGATACGGTGTTAGATTTAAGTATGGTAATGTTGCCAAAATTTTATTATATACCTCTGCTCTAATTTTATTTTAGAATTTTCACTGTGTCTGTTGCATAGCTTACATTATTCATAGTTGTATGTTTTGTCAAATTTTGTGGACCCTATAATATAATTATTTGAACGAATGAAGATGGTTGAGCTTTTTTAAATGTTTCATCATGTAACTCGAAAGTAAATAAGTATTGTTTCAGCATTCTGCATCGTTTGGTTTGAACTTGTTCCAAGCTTTTGTGTAGTTATTAGAAGTTTAGCATTATAAGTTTAGTGCGCATCAAAGGGTAATTTATCACAAGTATTTCGCATTATTGCAGGATTGGGAAAAAAGGCCGTACTTAGAGTATAATATAGGTAGTCTAACATGAGAATTATATCACTAATTCCGTAATTTGAATCCGTAGTTTTGGGTGATACGGAATCAACTCTAGTTATTCAAACATTGTTCTAAGATTCCCTCACATAAGTTTAATGCCTAGTAAGTAAACAAATTGAAGTTCTTACAACTACAAGTGTATGAAAATATAGTAGTTACCGATTATAAAGAGGAAGAAGTGCTTGGATACATTAGAAAATCATACTATACTTAATGCTTATGGTAGTGTTCATACCCTGTATCGAGCTAGGTGACCCGGGCAGACTAAAGACACAAGTGACCGACCTCTTCAAGTTGGGTCGACACCAACGTCTTCTCAAAGAGTTTGGCCAAATCACCATAGGAGCCCAAAGCAAGCCCAAACGAAGGAACACAACCCAATCTAAAGGCAATCAAAGCCTAGAAAGATAAAGGCGGTTCCCCTTAAAGATAAGATGACTTCACCCAAAGATAAGATAAGATAACTAACTTATCTCATAAAAAGGTCACACCCTGCTACTATAAATACACTGGAGCACTCAGGTATAACTCATACTCTGATTCTACACAAGATACCTGCTAAAAACCTATGCTAACTTAAGCATCGGAGTCTCTTGCAGGTACCACCACCCTCCGGTGAACAAGAATCAGTAGCACCACCAGGCTCAACAAGTCGGACGCGACCGCTCCGACCACCACAGCATATCTCATCCGAAATCGACCTTCAGTTTCAGGTAACCCTCGGAACATTGGCGCCGTTGCCGGGGAACCTGGAAGTCATTCCATCATCATGGCGGATAACCTTGACAACGACCACAACTCTGATTTGGAAAACAGAACGCCGCATAAGAACGCGGACTTCACACCGAAAGATACATCTCAACCAAACGAAGATAAGCATTCGCCAAATACAAAAATCCTGGATGCACATCGGATCCAAGCCATCATCTCAGTAATTTCAGAAGCAGGATGTACCTCACAGATGCCTCAGATGCAATCCGCTGTAAAGCTTTTCCGACCACTTTAACTAAGATAGCAATAAAGTGGTTCGACAGCTTGCCACCGAGATCCATCATAAGTTTTGATGACTTAGCCAAAAAATTCCTTGCCAGATTCTCCATCCAGAAGGACAAAGCCAAACACGTCCCGAGCCTATTAGGGATCAAGCAAGGAGATCGGGAGAGTCTTCGCAACTACATGGAAAGATTTAACAAAGCGTGTCTGGACATACAAACTCTGCCCACAGAAGCAGCTATCATGGGTCTCATCAATGGCCTGCGAGAGGGACCTTTTAGCCACTCCATATCAAAAAAGCATCCAATATCTCTGAACGAGGTACAAGAATGGGTAGAAAAGTATATTAACACGGAGGAGAATTCTCGATTAGGAGAAACTTCAAAACCTAGATTCACCTACCCCTCTCGAGACAAGGATAAAGAGTCCAAGAAAAAAGAAGATCAACCTGGAGAGAAGCCTAAAAAATACCACAATTACACCCCTCTTCGGGTGTCTCTGGTGGATGTTTACCGAGAAATATGCAACACTGAGAAGATCCCACCACCCGTCCAATCAAAAGCAAAAGAGGAGGGAGAAGTCGGACAGAGTACTGTGAATACCACCGAATTTACGGACATCCTACTAACGAATGCTTCGACTTAAAAAATGTCATAGAGAAATTGGCAAGAGAAGGGCGACTAGATCGATACTTAGCCAACAAAGCAGGTGAACCAAGAAAGAGAAGAAGGGACGAAGAGGTCGGATGGGCTGAACGACCACCCCACACTCCTGAGAGACATGTTCATATGATAAATGGAGGATTCGCAGGAGGATGGATCTCTAAATCATCTCGCAAAAGACACCTTAAAGAGGTATATCATGTAGGGGAAGGAGAGAGGTCATCCGACCTCCCCACTATTACCTTTACCCAAGAAGATGTGACGGGCATTATCCCGGGACATGATGATCCCATGGTCATTACCATCATATTGGCCAATGCTAATCTCCATAGAACACTAGTAGACTAAGGAAGCTCCGCGGATATCTTGTTCAAATCCGCCTTCGACAAACTCGGTTTGCAAGATAAAGAGCTCAGAGCATATCCGAATAGCTTGTTCGGACTGGGAGATACTCCAATCCAACCACTTGGACTACATCGTAAACATAGACTACATCGTAGTCGACGTGAGCTCAGCTTACAATGCCCTAATAGGTCGGACAACACTGAACTAGCTCACCGCAGTGGTCTCGACTCCACATCTGTGCATGAAGTTCCCAACTTTGGAAGGGATCGCCACGATAAAAGGAGACCAAAAAATTGCGCAATGCTGTTACAATGAAAGTCGGAACCTTAAAGGCAACCCTAAAAGAGAGAAAATCAACACTATCGAACTCGGGAGAGTTCGAGCTCGCGAGGAACTTCATCCACAACCTCAAGGCGAGACTGGGAAGTCCAAATCAGCGATGTCCAGGATAAGACAACAAATGTCGGGGCAACCTTAAAGGGAGACTTAAAGGGGTCTTTGATACAGTTCCTAAAGGATAATGTCGACCTCTTTGCATGGAAGGCCGCAGACATGCCGGGCATAGATCCTAAACTAATGTGCCACAAACTGGCGGTATACCCAGGATCTCGACCAATACAGCAGAAGCGTAGGAAGCTCAGACTGGAAAAGTCCCAAGCTGTAGAAGAGCAGGTACAAGCCTTACTGAAGGCAGGATTCATAAGGGAGGTCAAATACCCACGATGGCTAGCCAACGTTGTCTTGGTAAAAAAGTCAAATGGAAAATGGCGGATGTGCACTGACTACACTGATCTCAATAAAGCCTGCCCAAAAGATCCCTACCCACTCCCAAGTATAGACACTCTAGTGGATGCATCTTCTGGATACAAGTACCTCTCCTTCATGGACGCTTATTCAGGATACAATCAAATGCCGATGTATCCACCCGACCAAGAAAAGGCCTCGTTCCTAACCCCAAAAGTAAATTACTGCTATATCATCATGCCATTTGGGCTCAAAAATGCGGGAGCTACCTACCAAAGATTGATGAACAAAGTCTTTATAGACCACATTGGAAAATTAATGGAGGTTTACGTAGACGATATGCTGGTAAAAATACAAAGTGAGAAATCCTTGTTGCCCGACCTCTCCAAAGTATTCGACACCATCAGAAAGCATGGTATGCGACTTAATCCCGCAAAATGCACCTTTGCGGTGGAAGCTGGCAAATTCTTGGGCTTCATGCTAACGCAAAGAGAAATTGAGGCGAACCCAGATAAATGTCGGGCCATACTCGACATGAAAAGTCCGACCTGTGTTAAAGAGGTACAACAGCTCAACGGAAGACTGGCAGCCCTATCCAGATTTCTAGCCAGGTCAGCCATAAGATCTCTCCATTTTAACGCCACATTAAGAAAAGGAAGGAGGTTTGAATGGACCGTAGAGTGCGAGTAAGCCTTCCAAGATTTCAAAAAATTCTTGGGGCAACCACCCATTCTTACCCGACCACGGGAGGGAGAAGCACTCATATTATACCTCGCAGTAGAAAATCGGACAATAGCCTCAGCACTAGTCAGAGAAAATGAAAGTGGGCAATAACCCATTTACTTCATCAGCAAAGCTTTACAAGGGGCTGAACTGAACTATCAAAAGATAGAAAAATTTGCCTACGCCCTCATACTCACTTCTCGACAACTCCGTCCGTACTTTCAAGCTCACACTATCAAGGTTTGGACCAACCAGCCCATAAAAGGCGTCTTACAGAAGACAGACTTAGCTGGAAGAATCCTGCAGTGGGCAGTCGAGTTGTCTGAATTCGATCTTCAATACGAAGCTCAGACAGCCATCAAATCACAGTATCTGGCCGACTTCATTACCGAGTACACTAATACCCCAGGAACCCCCACAAAATGGAATCTCTACGTGGACAACTCTTTAAACAAAACCGGGAGTGGCGCAGGTGTGATAATAGAAAGCGATTAGGGAACCCAAATCGAACTCTCACTAAAGTTCGAATTCCCTGCTTCAAATAATCAAGCTGAATACGAGGCATTATTGGCTGGTTTAAGGCTGGCTAATGAGGTAGGAGTTCAAAAGCTCACCATCTTCAGCGATTCACAAGTAATTACCTCACAAATAGAAGGAAGCTACCAAGCTAAGGATCCTACCATGAAGAAATATCTGGACAGAACCAGAGAATAGCTCGGACAATTCGGGGAATATGAGGTCCAACATATACCTCAGGAGCAGAATGCTCGGGCGGATGCACTCTCAAAACTAGCCAGCACCAAACCAGGGGCAATAACAGAAGCCTCATCCAGGAAACACTACAAAGCCCATCGATCTCTGAGGAAGAAAAGGTCCTAACAATATCAGATCAAGATCAAGGATGGATGGCTCCCATAATCAATTACCTCAAGTCAGGGACACTCCCCACGGATAAGAAGGAGGCTAAGAGGCTAATACGAGAAGCACAATATTACACTATAGTGGGCAACATCTTATATATGAGAGGGATCTCAACACCCCTCCTAAAATGCGTACCGACTTCCAATACAAGGGAAGTCCTGGAAGAAGTGCACAGTGGTGTATGTGGCAACCACTTGGGGGCACAAGCTCTTTCCAAAAAGATACTTCGAGCAGGGTCTTCTGGCCAACTTTTCAAAAAGAAGCAACCAAGTTCGTTAAAACGTGCCCACCATATCAGAAACATGCCAATTTCCATATCGTTCCACCAGAGGAGCTCATCAGTATTACATCACCTTGGCCGTTTGCAAAGTGGGGGCTCAACCTCCTCGGACCCTTTCCCCAGGGGTCGGGACAAGTCAAGTTCCTCATTGTAGGGGTAGACTATTTCACAAAATAGATTGAGACAGAGCCCCTAGCTAATGCCACCGCTCAAAGAAGTCAGAAATTTTTATACAGGAATATTATTACAAGGTTCGGGGTCCCGTACTCTATCATCACAGATAATGGCACTCAATTCACTGATACAGGTTTCAAGAACTTGGTAGCTAACTTGAAAATAAAACACCAATATTCACATTCGTAGAACACCCACAAGCTGACAGACAGGCAGAAGCTGCCAACAAAGTCATACTAGCTGGGTTAAAACGGAGACTACAGGACGCAAAGAGAGCTTGGGCCGAAGAGTTCCCACAAGTCCTATGGGCATTTCGGACAACTTCGCACTCCACCACAGGAGAATCACCCTTCCGACTTGCTTACGGAATGGAGGCAATGATCCCTGTGGAGATAGAGGAAGGATCCCCCAGAATGATCCTCTACAATGAAGAGGCCAACTCCCAAAATCAAAGGGAAGAGCTCGACCTACTTTCAGATGTCCGAGAAAGAGCTCGGATTAGAGAGGAAGCGTTAAAGCGTCAAATGAATTGAAGGTATAATCAGAGGGTAGTTCAGCGAAGCTTCGCCAACAACGATCTCATCCTAATCCGAAATGACATTGAAGCAGGTCGATCAGGAGAAGGAAAGCTAGCAGCTAACTGGAAAGGACCTTACCGAGTTGTAGAGGTACTGGAAAAAGGCTACTACAAGGTGTCCGACCTCGAGGGACGAGAGCTACCAAGGTCATGGCATGCCTGTAACCTAAGAAGGTATTATAGTTAGAAAGTAATAAAGATTTTAGGTCAAGGTGCACTCTTTTTCCTGAAAAGGTTTTTTAATGAGGCGCCAGGCCAAGATCTACAAAATTGCCCGATTTAGAAGGGTAAGCACTTATATGTATATATTCTTGTCTATATGCCTATTTTCTACTTGAATAAAGTTTTTCAGATTCCCTAAAAAGTTTTCTACCAAGACGCATTAATCTGAGGGCAAAAATTCATCGCCCGATTACAACAAGGCCGGCAAGGTGAAAACCAAATTCATCGCCCGATTATAAAGAGGTCGGCAAGGTAAAAGCGATAAAAATAGATTAATGCAAGAAGTTATAAAAAGTAATCCATAAAAAGTGGCCTGACGAGGTCTGACTAAAAATAGACTACTAAAAATAACTTAGCTTGGACCGATAAGAGAAGTCGGACCAACGAAAGCTAAAGAAGGACCGACAGGAGAAGTCAGACCAACGAAAGCTAAAGAAGGACCGACAAGAGAAGTCGGACCAACGAAAGCTAAAGAAGGACCGACAAGAGAAGTCGGACCAACGAAAGCTAAAGAAGGACTGACAAGAGAAGTCAGACCAACGAAAACTTAAGGAGGACCGACAAGAGAAGTGAGACCAACAAAAAGCGTGCGCTAAAAGGGACACAGCTTTTCCCAAAAAGCCACGACTCCACGACAAGGCTATCAAAATTGTTCGGACTAACTAAAAAGGTTCTACGAGAACACTAAAAAGTTGTCGGACAAGATGGCCCCAAGGATCACCTCGCCCAAACAGAAGATAGATAAAACAAATGATCAAAAAGAGGTCGGAGAGCAAAGTACCAACACTCTATAAAGATGCACAAAGGTTGCAAAAGGCATGAACAACATATCAGAAAAATATATCCATCAAAATAAAAATATTAAAAGACTCAAAAGGCCACCTAAGTGGCAGCCTCAAGAGTTTAGAAGTGTTTTGTTTTCAAAATAAAGTTGCATAAAAGCAACTGAAAGTCAAGGAAGCCAGCCATACAGAGAGTTACAAGAAACTAAAAATTTCAAAAGCCCACAAACCGAGCTATACAAATACACAAGAAATCATAAGGGGTCCAAAGTCTCCCCAGTAGTAGCATCCGTGGCTGAAGGAGGAGGAACGGTCTTCAAGGGGGGTGGCGTTCACAGTCCCATCCTCCCGATTGAGAATTTGAGCATCAGGATTAGATTCGGGATGGTCGACCTCAGCCGAAGGAGTTGAAGAAGTTGTGGCGGCAGAAGTTTTGGCTGGCGGCGCAGGGGGAGGTCCGTCATCTTCATCGTCCAGGGAAGGCACTATCTTGCCGTCCTCCACCACATTATCCAAACTGAAGAGAGTTAGGTCAAGCTCAAGGGCAAGAACTCGGACCTGTGCCTTTAAATTTTCATAAGCACCCGTCACAGTATCTACCAGATGACCCTGGAGATCGGCGTAATCCGCTTGGGCAGAATCAAGCCTCTCCCTAAACTCCAACAGCTCGGCATAAGTGCGGGTGTAGCTCTCCTTATAGTTTTTCGCTGTCTCTCCAGCCATATTTGCAGCAGCCTCAGCAGCAGTAGCCCGCGACTTCTCCTTCTCCAAATCCAGCTCTAGCTTAGCCACCCTGGCATCCAGTTCGTCCTTTAAGCCCTTAATTCTATTAAACTCTGACTTGGCATCCTCCATGAAAGCTTTAGTTGCATGGACCAGAGAACTCTGGACCGTACGAAATAAAGCTGCACCCATATGAGCCATCCAGACACTATTACTAGCGATGAAATCCAAGCGATGAAGGATGGATACATCGTCCATAGAAAGATGGCCATAAGGAGCAATTTGATTGTCAACAAACCCACAACATCAAAATCAGGGGCATTCAAGTCATAGGGACTAACAGTTTTTTGCTTTTTTGGAGGAGGACCAGTAGTAGGAGAGGAGGCAGCACCAGAAGTCGACTGGGGAAGGTTGGAAGGAACTACACGAACCTGGGGAGTCGGAATAATCTTCTTCGGCCCAGAAGTGTCTGAGGTTGGCTTCTTCGGAGGAACTTGAGTAGATCCTTCTCCAGAAGCCTTCGCCGAGATGTTTTGAGCAGTTGTTGCTTTCTTAGCCATACGGAAATATTTCATGGAGTCCGTAGATTTCAACATCTCTACAAAATAGACACCAAGAAAAGAAGTCACAAACAGAAAAAGGCAAAATTCAACCACAAAGTAAAACTATAAGAAAAGAAGTCGGTCACTACCTAATTCAGCACAAAGAAGGGAAGGATCTCCTAGAAACTTCTTCGTGTCAAGATGAGGGGGCTCGCTCCAGTTCTCCTCTAATACATTCACAAAGGCCTGTCCGACCTCATCCAGACTCTCCCAAGAGTACTTAGTCACTACTACATTTTCTTGCCAACATAAGGGGAAGGCGGGCTCATTGTTTTCATCCAAGAAAAAAGAGTGAACACCCTCAACAGCTCGAATTTTGAAATAGTAATTCTTAAAGTCCCAAAAGGACTCATCGTACATAGAAAAAACTTTCTTTCCTTGAGTAGCTCGGAAAGAAACCCAAGAAGCTTTCTTCTTAGCTACCCCAGGCTTTGCCAACATAAAGAGATGCAGAAAGAGATTTACGGTGGGATGGATACCCAATTCCTGACACAGCAGTTGGAAGATCTTTATGAAATCCCATGAGTTCGGATGGAGCTGAGAAGGGGCTACATTGCAAGACCACAACAGCTCGGTTTTGAAAGCAATAAAAGGGATGGTGATATTCAATTGACTAAAAAAGTAGTCATAAACATAGAAAAAAGGACGTTCCCCTTGAGTCAAAGAAGGAAAACAAACCCTCTCCTCAGAGTCAGGGAACACTAACTCATACTTCTTCTCCTCGTCCCTATCGCTACAAATCCTATGGAATCTCCTAAGTTTTGCACAATATTCGGGGTCAGCTACAGTCACACACATGAGAACTATTGAATCCAACCAATCGGCCATACCAGCAGAAACTCTCGAAGACATCTTGACGATATTCTTTCGTGAAGACATAGGCCAACTATCCCTACAGTAAGAAAAAGAAAAAAGAGGGGTCATTACCAAGCAACTCGGGCAATTAGGAAACAACTCGAACAATAACAAAAGCAAGAAAACAAGTGTCAGATGTGGCAGCAAAAAGGGAAACCCCAGGACTTACACTAAAATCCAGGAGTACCCTTTAGAGGCAACAACGGGACTAAGAACTCAGAAAAAGGGGACAACACAAAGCCCTAAAACCACTCAAAAATGCAACCTAAGCACTAGGGATGGCAACGGGTCCCCATGGGGCGGGGACATGCCCCCCGCCCCCCGCCTCCATTATCTATCCCCGTCCCCGCCCCCGTCCCCGTCACGGGTAATGGGGACCCCGTATCCGCCGGAGATTTGGATATCCGCGGATATCCGCGGATTTTTAAAATAAAATAAAAAAATTGAAAAAAATAAAAAAAATCTTAATTGTCATTACAAACATGATTTTCAGTCTTCAAAAGACTTAGATAACAATTAGCAACAAACATGGTCTCCATTCAAGTAACTAAACATTCATAACATAACTAAACATATCCAAATACTAAACATATTTATCACATTCTAAGAGAAGTATTTCATCATGCATGGTAGATTCCAATTTGTGTAACCCCTGCATCAGAAAAAAAAAACAATTAAAAGTTAAAATCATGTAATAAATCAACAATAATATCCTAAGAATTATATAAAATTTCAAGAATCACAAAAATAAAATCTCAGCAATCACAGAAAATCTCAAGAATCACATAAATAAAATTGCAGCAATCACAGGAAATCCCAGGAATCAAGAAATAAAATCCCAGAAATCAGAATCACAAATCACATAAATAGAATCACATAAATAAAAAAATCACAGAAAATACAGAAATAGAATAGCAGAAATGACAAAAATCACATAAATTAGTTAAATAGAAACTCAGAAATCACAGAATATTCCAAGAATCACATAAATAAATTAGCAGAATCATAGAAAATCCCAAGAATCAAGAAATAAAACGACAGAAATCAGAAATCACATAAATAGAATAATAGAAATCAGAAAATCACAAGAATCACATAATTCAGAGAAATAAAATCTCAAAAATCACATAACATTCTAAAAATCACATAAATAAAAGAAGCGTAAATCACAAAAAGTCCAAGAAATCAATAAATCGGAGACTGACTTACCGGCGAAGAGGCTCTAACGCGGCGGAGATGGCGACGCCTCTGGCTTGGTTGGGTCTGGCGGCGGCGACGATTTCTCTTCGGTTGGGTGGGGGCAGCGGCGGCGACTTCTCCTCGGCTAGGTGAGGGGGCAGCGACGAGGACTTCTCTTCGGTTGGTTGAGTGCCAGGCGGCGAGGACGTCGCTCTCTTTGACTGAGAACAGGCATGCTGAACGGTGAGGAGAGGAGGTTGCGGAAGGCAGTGGTGGAGAGGTAGGAGATGGCGACGGCAGTGGTGACTGGTGGGAGGAGAGGCTTTGAGTTTCAGAGAAGGAAGAAGAGAGAACAGTGAGAGAGAAGGAGAACGGCGAAAGTTAGGGATTAGGGTTTTAAAATTCTGAAACTCATATATATATATCACAGGGTATTTAAATAATTTCATATATATGGGGATTAAACGGGTCTCCACGGGGCGGGGACCTCTATCCCTGCCTCCGCCCCGTATAATAAACGGGTCCCGCACCCCGTCCCCGCGGGTATAAAATTGCCCCCATATCTGCTCTCCAGTGGGTAAATCCCCGCGGATACCCGCTCTGCTGGAGATTTTTGCCATCCCTACTAAGCACCAGCATCTCTTCAATCCAAACAGTAAAAACCATCATCATCATAGACCACACCAAAAACATTAAAAAGCTACAACCTTTTTTCACCAACAGTTCATCATCGAAGCTATAGCCTTTTATACCAAACATTTCAACAAAAACTATGTATAAAAAGATAGGGGAGCAGCGGCAAAGCAAAAACCCTACAGAAAGCAAGATTACCAAAAAGAACGCATTTTTCTCAAACAGGAGCAAGTAGAGGGAATCGCAGCATTGATAAAAAATAAAAGATGCAATCTTTGGCAAAAAGGATCAAGCTTTTCACAACAGACTTGGTGAAAACCAAAATTTCGCAGACAAACAAATACAAAGGAAATCATCGAAATAAAAAAGGGAGGAAGAGTTACCAACCTGTAAAGAAAGAGGAAGCAAGCACGAAAGAAGAAGCAACGATCGAAATTTGCTTTGCCAAACAAACACTCCCAAGCAGAGAAGACGGAAAGCTTTGAGGCATGAGAAAACAGACGAAGGAAGCACGTCAGCAGATGACGAAGCAAAGAGCAAAGGAAAGGAAGAAAAGAAACTTAAAGATGACACTTTGAAATTCAAAATGAAAAGTAAAAGAGGGAAAGAAGGAAATGGCAAAGAGGAGTTAATGGGCTCTAAAAACCCTTGCACCTTTCCAAGAAAAACGCAACGCGCGCTACAATTAAAGGGAAAAGAAAACGCTTCGCATTCAAGGAGTCTCAACAGGAGATCGACTCAAAGCAAAATGCTTGAGCACGACTTCCTCAAAGGGGTCGAGGTCCAAAGACACAACCTCAAGGGTAAGATCGAGCTCGAGCAGGGGTACTGTTCATACTCTGGGTCGAGCTAGGTGACCCGGGCAGACTAAAGACACAAGTGACCGACCTCTTCAAGTTGGGTCGACACCGACCTCTTCTCAAAGAGTTCGGCTAAATCACCATAGGAGCCCAAAGTAGGCCCAAACGAAGGAACACAACCCAATCTAAAGAAAGATAAAGGCGGTTCCCCTTAAAGATAAGATGACTTCACTCAAAGATAAGATAAGATAACTAACTTATCTCAAAGAAAGGTCACACCCTGCTACTATAAATACACTGGAGCACCCAGGTATAACTCATACTCTGATTTTACACAAGATACCTGCTAAAAACCCATGCTAACTTAAGCATCGGAGTCTCTTACAGGTACCACCACCCTCTGGTGAACAAGGATCAGCAGCACCACCAGGCTCAACAAGTCGGACGCGACCGTTCCGACCACCACAGTAGATCTCATCCGAGATCGACCTTCAGTTTCAGGCATAGTTGTCAGAATCGAACCGGTAATCGAACTGGTGAGGTTACTGGGTCACTGGATTACTGGTTCAATCGGTGGGTCACTGGTCGAACTGGTTAACCCGGTATAATTAAATAATTATGTAAAATTTAATTATTTTTTCTTTATTATAAGTATTTTTATTTTATTTTTATAAAAATAATTATCATTTTCAAATTTTAATACTTTATTAATTAATTTATATTTATTGTATTATTATATTATTATAAGTAAAAACTTACATACAGTTAATTTTCATGTGAAGTTGATATTTAAAAACAGTTAGATAATTTGACAAGTTTAACTAAATATCATCTAACGATTTTTAACTATCAACTTCATATAAAGACAACTGCATGTGAGTCTTTACCTATTATTATATACTACAAGTATTTATTGAAAAAATAATATTAATAGATATCATATAATCATAAAAAGATAAAATAAATTATGATTAATAATTTTTTTTATCTTTTTAATATATATATATATATATATATATATATATATATATATATTAATAAAATTTATAGTTAAATAAAATATAATTGATTTAAAAATTAGTGACTTTAAAATTAAAATTAATTGAATATAAGTAAATAGAAAATTACTATATGTATTATAATTTGGATATGTATTAGTAAGAAGCAATGTAGCCTGGTGGTTAAATTGTCTTTCTTGCAACCCTGGAGTGAGCAGTTCGAACCCTATGACAGCCACACAGCTTTAACACTTGCCTTCAGTTGGGACCGAACGATTTGGTTCGGTCCGGTTTTCACCGGATTTGGCCGATTTTAGCCGGTTCGTTCCAATTCTCTGTAGGGATGTCAATGGGGCAGGGCGGGGGCGGGGGATGCCTCCCTGCTCCCCATCCCCGCCCTCAGATTTGCTCCCTATCCCCGCCCCCATTCCCCGCCGTGGGGGAATATTGCTCCCCATCCCCATTCCCCACGGAGCCCCATTCCCCGCGGAGACCCCATTCCCCATCTACATAATAGTTCTAACTAATTATTAATTTCCATATGAATAGAGCTGCAAGTATCTATCTTATACAAAAACTGCAAGATTTTATACAAAAAGTCTAAATGATACGATGGTGACTTCTTTCGAAATAACGCAATGGGGGACGCAACGACGAGCCAAAGGATAAAACAGTGGACGAGGTGGGAGACGCGGCAAGAGAGAGGAGAATGGACACGACGGCAGAGTTACGAAAAGGAACGCCGCAAATAGAAATTACGACGCAGTAAAGGTGATGGCACGGTGAGGTGTGACGATGCGGTGAGAAGGGTGACGAGGGGGTGGCTGCAGAGAGGTTGGATGGAGTATGGACAGCTTTAGTGATCTTTGAATTGAAGAAGGGTTATGCAAATAAAGATTAGGAGTTTTGGGTTTCTCTATATATGTGTGTGTGAGAAATGACTAAAAAATATATATGAGAAATAAACTATTAAGGATAATTCAAGGAATTCATAAATTTCGGGGAATAGCGGGGACGGGGCGGGGATCTCCGCTCGGGTCCCCGCGCTTGCTTCGGGGGAATTTTGTCCCCCATCCCCATCCCCACGGGGAAAATTCCCCATAATCGGATCCCCATTCGGGGCAGTCCCTGCAGGGATCTCCGCGTCTCAGAAAATTTTGCCATCCTTAGTTCTCTGCCTTGAACGGTCCTAACCTCGGACCGGACCGATGTAAGATCCGATTTATCGGTTTTTCGGTTGAACCGACTGGTCCGGTCCGATTTTTATAACTATGATTTCAGGTAACCCTCGGAACAGGTAGTTTATTAATTAATTTGTTAGCTCCAAATGGATATTGTCAAATATTTTGGGTTTAGGTTTCGGTTTGTTGTATTGAATCAAGTTTTATTCTTGGTATGTTGGGTAACAAATGTGTTTGAGGCCCGCAGATTATAAAAAACAAAATAATGAAAATATCATTTCTCCAAATAAAAAGAACTTAGTATATCATGACGAAAAAAACCGACTTAGTATATCATAACCAAGATGTCAATGAAATCCTCATATCATACCTACTTTCCTTAGACAGTTAATGTGGTCAGAATTGTAAGTTTTGATGTTTCCTGTGTTGTTCTTGCTGATGGTGATTGGCCAAGTCACTTGGCTGTGTTGCACTCCCAAGTGCCAAAGTAAGATGTAGCCTAGCTTATTATATGGCATAAAGGTAACAATTACTTGGTAACAATTTGCTTAACCATCACTGATTGCATGTTCAGCATTAAAAAGATTGAATACTTAGTAATTGAATAACATATATTTGATGTAACAACTTCTATACATAAATTTACAATGTATTTGTTGACGATTGAATATGCTTAAGGATTACAGAAACATCCTAATCACTGTAAATACTAAATAATAAGTTAATATCATCCACATTTCAGGCGCATTTCCCATCATTTTGGAGCTTTCAATAGTCTTGATAGATTTCAGCTTGCACGTATTGGGTAATCTTGGTATTGCTGATTCTAAGACCCCTTCTTTTTTACCAACACAAACAGAACCAGAACCACTTTTTCCATGATAAAATGTCTGATCTTTATAGTGTAATTGATGCCAAATTTTAATCAATTGATGAAAGATTCATTTGGATTCTTGTGCTTTGCCTGTGAGAAAATCAATTAGCAAGTTCATATATTCATGTCCATAGCATTCTTAACGTCAACCATTTTAGGGGATGGGACAAAAGAAAATTAGAAAATGATCGAAAGCAGGAAAACAGAAAACAAATTAGAAGAAAATATATAATTGATAGATATCACAAGCACCTCAAACACTGACCTTCATCTTTTCCCACTCTCCTGCTACGCCACAAAAGCCGAATGGGTGTACCAGAAAAACCAGCATCAGCACGCAGTTGCCTCTCCATATAGCGGCAGTAAGCCTGAGGAAAAAGTTTTGCATCATTGACAAAGAACACAAATGTAGGGGGCCGTATAGCAGCCTGCAAGGGAACAACACCCAGCAAGAGTGTATTTGATAACAAGTAATTAAATTGCATGACTTGTGAGTATGTCAAGCAGAAACAACCCACCTCATGATTGATCCAGTTGGCATTAATCATATCATTCATGTTCTCATTGGTAAAAGTTTTCACCAGTAAAATATATTATTCATTTTAACATCTTAACAAATGCAAGCAATACTCCGGCATTAAAAATAAAGGCAACAGGACAGCAAACAGGGATTCATACAAACATCTAAGCTAAAGGCATACAATAGCAACTATTACAAGCATCGTTACATGGACATACCTGTGTACAATAGTAAACACGCCCTCTTTCACCAGCTCGTGTCCTAGGACGAGGCTTAAAAGCCACTGCTTTCAGCACTACTTGATTTAGTATAGAAGTTCCGAGTCTTCTTGATCTCTCCTTTTCAACTTCACTAGCAGCATCAATAATCCTTTGTTCAAAAAAGCAATATAGAATCAGCAATTCTCTCAGAGGATCAACTCCAATAAAAGATTTCAATCCTGAGTAAGTCATAATATCATGACAAATATGGCACTAAATTATTGTCTACCTCCAAGAAACCTATCCACCATTATAATTGATCTAAAGCATTAATTACACTATAGTAAGGGGGAGAAGAAAGCCTGTAAAGCTGTAACTGAAATAGAGAATTTGCTTAAAATAGCAGAGTCCATTTCCATGAGCATAACTCAAGCCCTATAAATAATTTATGAAATCGTTTTGGTAGCACTAGTCTAGTATAGACAAGTTATGCAATGGAGATGATGTAACTACCACCATCCCTATATAGCAAACCCTAAATTTCAACAAAATATAAAAAGTTGGGCTCATTCACAATGTCAATTTCAAGCTGATATTTATTTATAAAGATGAACTCCGCAAAAGGGTGAACCTGTTTTTAAGGAAAAGATGGAGTAAGTCACAGAATGAAGACAGCTGCTCTTTTCCTGATTCCGGCAGTATCAATAAGCTGAAATTTCTACAAAAAGAATACCAGAAGTCAATTATCATGTTGACCCAAAATTCAAAAAGCTCATACAAATATAATTATGGTCCAAGTAAATTAGCCATATGAACCAAGTGGAAAAACCTTATAACTAACAAATCCTTCCTAGTTTTCATTCTCACAGCATAAATTCATAAAACATGTTATTGAGTAGTCATTAACTTCACAAAAATTGAATTACTGAATAGTCACCAAAAGAATCAAACCTGGCCATCTAGTCTGGTAAATTCAGTATCAATGGCATCACGTGTAGTGTCACTGACAGGGCTTACTATTGTTCTGTCCTCACCAACTAGTGCATTCAAAATGCTACTTTTGCCAACATTTGGTCTGCCAACAATTGAGATTGCAGGAACATAATCTTCTTCTTCATCAATATTGTTTGGCTCCTATTGTTTTGCAAAAATAAATCATAAATTAAACAAGCTCGGGATTCAAATAAGATTAAAACAAGGTGATCTATGATGATAATTATAATATTTTCAATGAAGTGCCCATGATTTGTTACTGTTTTGGAGAAAGCATGATTTAGTCAAACCAACTTTCTTGTGACATAAAGAAAGATAGGACCCAAAGTTAGCTATTATCAATGATATATACAGAAGAAAATTCAATCTTCATAGAAACCAACCTCAACTGGTTTAATTAAATATAAAATAAAATTATTAAAAATTTAATATATAACTTTAATTATTTAAATTTAATGATTTTTAAGTTGATAAAATTTAAAAATTTACAATTTTACTTAATAAATTATTTATAATTTATCATTAAAAATTCACAAACATCTTTAAACATCAAAATTTATAACTAATAAAAATCAAAATACTCATAAATGACAAATAAGAATAAGAAATATCAGCATAAATAACTCAATCAAAAAAATCAAAATAAACAAAAAAAAAATTCCAACATAGCTCTGCATTACAGTATCTTCAACAACTCAGATCAGACAAATAAACAACCAAAATCAACAAATCAGAAAAATCAGCATAAATAATTCAAAATCAGAATCATAGCATAAACAACTCAATTGATTCCAGCATAGAAATCAATGAATTGAAAGGGCTAAGTTATATGTCTCTGCAATCCCTACCAGTCCAGTCCCACAACATCCGTTTGCAACATTTATAGACCCTGAAATGATTAATTAACTTAAAACATACATGATATGGTGATTATCAATTGCCACCAAATTAAATAGCACATAAGAGCCACACTAACCTGAACTAAAAGGATTTTGTATGATCTTGAGCAGTGCAGCATAGAAATCAATGAATTGAAAGGTAGAACCAGAAAGTGTGGCTTGCAAAGAACTAACAGTCGATGCTAATTGACCATTGAATAATTGAGCTTCTCCATTGACAATATCAGAACACAATCTTAAAGGCCTGCTGCAGTTCTACCTCCTGGTAAAGCACCCCAATGGCAATGTACTCAGAACCCACACTTTTCTTGCTCCGACATCTTATAGTTGTTTCATCATATAATCATCACTTAACCAACAATAACATTATATAATGGTAAGCATGCATGTTGGAATTGGTGACAAATTAATTACCTTGGCGACAGAGCTTCCCAGCGGAGGAGAGTTCCGTCATGATAACGAAGTGGGGCTGCAGGAGCTGCGGTGACTGCGGGGGATCCAGTGGCTGCGGTGGCTGCGGGGGGTTGGAGGTGCTAGAGTTCTTTGTTCCCATTTCACTTTTCAGTTTCGGAGAGGAGAGGAGTCAGGAGTGGGATTGGACTGCATTGGGGGATTTAGGATTTTAGGGTTCATGATAATCAAAGTAATTTTTTAGTGTATATGAATAATGAAATGTATTTTGGTTTTGATTTTTAAATTGATTTAGGTTAAAACTATAAAATTAAATAAAATTTATTTTTATTTTTATTAAAGTATAAGAGTGATTTAGTAAAATCATTGATATGATATGTATTTAAAAAAAGAAAAATTAATTATTGACGTGTAAAATATAATCCATATATTGTGTTTTAATTTGTCCATATTTTTATTATACTGATACATATAAATTTATCGTCATATCGAAACAAACACCTTTATATTTTATTATTTTAAATCGATTAACCACTAAATAACAATATGTATGATTCTATTGATTTACCAATTTCTAATTAGTTTGCCTCTACAACTGCTTGTCATTTTAAATCGAGATCAATCTAAAATCAGTTCTTAATTTATCCGGTCAAAGCAGCTAATTTAATATGATTCTTCTTAGAACAATCCTTACTTGTGTTATTATTGAAGTTGTCTATTATAAGTACCACTGTACCAGATCTTCCATTTTGTGACAACTATATATTACGTCTCCATAAAGGATCAACTATTATATCGAAATACAAAATAAATATCAAAAATTAATTAAATAACACATATATTTTTGTATACATAAATTGATAAATATACAATAATTATTTTAGTAATTATTTTTTTATATACAGATAACAATTTTTATTTTGTGATCACACTATTCTTGGGAGGCATTCGAGGTTCTCGTGGCCATATCATCAAGGAAGAGTAGTTTAATCTCTTAGGTTGTATTTGTAGTTAAAATAGGATTAGATAGTGTTTGAAGTTATTTTCGAGATATAAATGTAGAGATAGTAATATATTAACAATTAAAATAAAGACAAATACAGAAGAAAATCGAAGCATATTTGATATAAGAATAAATGATTATTTGTACCTATAAAAGATAAAAACGCTGATATATGTATTCACACTAGATTGAAACTAAACTTGTATCTATGCAAGATGCTCTCCGTGTGACAAAAGTACCCTACGTAGCACTCCAACCTTCTAAAGACAGGGTACTTTTGTCACACGGAGAGCATCTTGCGTGGGTACAAATTTAGTTTCGATCTAATGTGGGTACATATGTCAACATTTTCATTTTTTATGGGTACAAATGGTAATTTATTCTTTGATATAATTTTAATGTTTAAAGACTAAATAATATATAAAGATTAAAATTATATTTATGAGAAAATGACACTTAGCTTTCTTCTTAAAATAATTTTTAATAGTTATTGCAATTATATATATATATATATATATATATATATATATATATATATAATAGTGATAATTGTTTGGTTAACAATAATAATATATTTATTATTAATGTAATTAATTTTATTTATTTTAAATATTTTATTATTAAATATATAAAAAAATAAATGAAATATTTTTGTAAAAGTTAAAATATTATTATTAGTCAAATAACTATCACTAATTTATATATAATTATAATAATTATTGAAAGATATTTTAGTTAAATGAATTAAAAAATAAGTTATTTTAATCGTGTAGTGAATGAAAGTATATATTTTATAAATAAAAAAAAATCATTTGAATATTTGACGAAGAAGAGAAAATAAAAAAAGAGGATTATTTTTGTTGTTCCCACTCATCAAATTGTACACCATTTACAAACAAAAATCCAATCATAGATGATGATGAATTGATGATGCACGGAAGGCCATTCAATTAAGAGTAAAAGGTTTAGTCTTTTTTTTCCTTTTTCGGGGGAGGGGGTGGGTGTGTTGGTTTGTTTGGGGTTCAACACCATGTATGTTATCTTAAAACAAGGTTTTTGTTTTGTTTTGTTGTCATGATCTTAATTTATTGTCCTCACCTATTATGGGAAGTTTCTTTTGTCCAAATGATCCTCCTGCATTACCTCTTTAATTCATTGTCCTCACCTATTATGGAAAGTTTCTTTTGTCCAAATGATCCTCCTGCATTACCTCTTTAATTCATTGTCCTCACCTATTATGTCATTACAATCATAAATTTGCCAAAAAACGATTATCGATCTCCTATATCACAAACACCTCATCGTTACTCGTAAAAAATGAAAATGACACCAATACTAAATTTAGTGTAGCTACAAACATCTAATTCAAAACTCTCCTAAACTAACTAATTGTAAATTTGAAGCTGATTTCCCAAAACTAGTGATAACATCCTCAAATTTCATATATAACTCAATGGTTCTTCTCATCTTTAAAATTTTTTTCGACAATGAAACAGAATTTGTAAATCTTTATTGCATCCTATCACAAAAAAATTATACTTCACAAAAATTGATACCACAAAAATTAAAATATTGTAAAATAATTTTTTCACCCTCTTGATTCCATATGTTCCAAATTTTTGTAATATACTGGCTTACAGATAAATAAAATTATATGATTGACAGATAAAAATACTCACTAGATCTTTGTTAATAAATTGTATTTTTTCTCGTTTGCTTTTTTTAATATTCACTTTGTGGTATACAAAAATTAAGTTGGGTGCCACTCAGTCATCCTCCACTGATATTTTTTGTGAAAACTAAAGTACTATTCAAATTACCACTACAAGAAAATGGAACATTTGTAACAAAAAATTTGTATCAAATTTAAAATTGTTACAAAAAATAATATTTTGTAATAATAATTTGTGATTGTTATAAAAATATAATATTTATTTTGTAACAACCTGTTTTATTTTGTTACAAATTATGTTAATTTTTGTAACGAGATGGTATTTTGTTACAAAATATTGTAATATTTTATAATAAAAAAAAGTCGTTGCAAAAATTTAAAATATTTTATAACAAAAAATTAATTTGTCACAAAATTCAACATTGTTTGTAACAAGTTACTTAATTTGTTACAAAATATAAGTATATTTTATAACAAAAGAATTATTTCAAAATGTTAAACACTTTGAGAGTAAAAAAATTGTTTATATAATTTTTTTTAGAATAATTTTATTTTGTTTCAAAAATTAAAATATTTTACATATTGTTTATATTTATTAATTTTTAAATATTGTAAATATTAATTTTATATTCTTTTAAAAAATTAATAATCAAATTTTTAATGTTAACTAAAAATTAATTTGTGAAAGTTTAAAAAATTTAATTAAACTATAAATATAAAATTAATAATTAAATATAAAAGAAAATAAAACTAAATATAATTTAAGTAATTAAGATTCTTGTGTAATTTTTTATAATTAATTATTTCATATGATTTGAAATTAAAATTTAGTAATGGAAGCATTATATAATTTAATCTAAATAATTTTTATTATGAATAAATTATAGTTTATTTTATTAAATTGAGCTCTAAGAGATTAATTTATTTGGAATGATTAAATTGATTTTTATAAATTCTTTAATTTTAAGTTAATTAATGTTTAGGTATAATTTTTATTATAATTAGTTGTTTT
This sequence comes from Arachis ipaensis, assembly GCF_059453495.1. Lineage (NCBI taxonomy): Eukaryota > Viridiplantae > Streptophyta > Magnoliopsida > Fabales > Fabaceae > Arachis > Arachis ipaensis. Next base: position 141,725,842 of record NC_142444.1, read on the forward strand.
ATATAAATTGAAATTGAAATTTTAGTAATAAAAAATAATAAAAAATTATATCAATAATCTGAATAATTGATATTTTCGAATTTAAAATTATATTTTATAAAATGTGATTGATACGTTTATTTTATAATTTAAATTAAAAATAATTATTTAAACCCATTGATATATTGATGAATAAAATTTTAAATTATTATTTTATTTTAAATATTTTATAAAATTATTATACTATTTATATATATTTTATCCAAAACTTAAAATTTCTAAATTAAAACCTAAATTCTAACCTAATTTCATAAAACATAAACGCATATCAGAAAGGAAAGAAAGAAAGGGGGTGGTGAGGGCGCTTCGGGGAGGGGGAAGAGCCGAATCAGAAAATAAGAGGGGGGGACCGAATCAGAAAATGAGGGGAGCCGCGATGGAAGAAGGAGGGGGAAGAGGGAGACGGCACGGTGGGCGTCACTGCCACCAGAGCCGCCGTCGAATCACCACGGGGGAGAAGGAGAGAGAAGCAGAACCGCGAAGAGAGAGAGATCGACGGAGACGTTCACGCCGTTTGTCCTCGTCGCTACCATGCGTTGTCGCCGCCGCCGCTAGTTTCGTTACCGTTGAGCTCGAAGGAGAAAGGGAGAGCGACGCTGACAGAGAGATTGATGGAAGCCAGTGAAGCGCGTCAGACAAGGAAAGCCGATTCTGTTACCGCCTCCACACCCAGTTGCCGTCGGTCGAGCTCGCCGTCGCTGGAGATGAACCAGTGTCGCGTCCTTGCGGCCAGAGCCACTAGCGCCACTACTACTACTCAAATTTCGCTTCTCTTCCATTAGGGTTTGCTATCTCAGCAGCCCTTTTGAAGCTAGACTTAGTTAGAGATAAGGTCATTCTGGCATATTTTCAGAAGTTTTGATCGCATGTGGGGCTTCTTCATTTTGTGCTTACAGGTAATAAATATTGCGTTATGTATTTATGTTGTCACTCTCCCTCTACGTTAATTGTTTTTCTCTGAATACCTAATATTTGATTAGGCAATGATTATTGTTGCATGGAATGGATCTGGGAATCCAAGTGTAATTTTTAATAGTGATGTCTTCAAGAAGGTACTAAGTGTGTTTATAACAGCAGCCATATTGAAACTTGGACAAGGTAGGGGATAGAAAATTTTACCTGAAGATATATGATGAGCGGATATTTTATACGCTTTTTGGGGTTAATTTCATATAGTTTTTAGTATATTCTAGTTAGTTTTTAGTTTATTCCAATTAGTTTTTAGGAAAAATTTATATTTCTAGACTTTACTATGAGTTGTGTGTTTTTCTGTAATTTCAGATATTTTTCTGGCTGAAATTGAGGGAGCTGAGCAAAAATCTGATTCAGGCTGAAAAAGGACTGCTGATGCTGTTGGATTCTGACCTCCCTGCACTCAAAGTGGATTTTCTGGAGCTACAGAACTCGAAATGGCGCGCTTCTAATTGCATTGGAAAGTAGACATCCAGGGCTTTCCAGAAATATATAATAGTCTATATTTTGCTCAAGAAAAGATGACGTAAACTGGCGTTCAACGCCAGTTCTCTGCCCAATTCTGGCGTCCAGCGCCAGAAAAGGATTACAAGTTGGAGTTCAACGCCAGAAATGGATCCAAACCTGGCGTTGAACGCCCAAAACAGCCTTATGCACGTGAATTGCTTAAGTCTCAGCCCCAGCATACACCAAGTGGGCCCCAGAAGTGGATCTTTGCACCATCTATCATAGTTTACTCATTTTCTGTAAACCTAGGCTACTAGTTTAGTATTTAAACAACTTTTAGAGACTTATTTTGTATCTCATGACATTTTAGGTCTGAACTTTGTACTCTTTGACGGCATGAGTCTCTAAACTTCATTGTTGGGGGTGAGGAGCTCTGCTGTGTCTCGATGAATTAATGCAAGTATTTCTGTTTTCTATTCAAACATGCATGTTCCTATCTAAGATATCCATTCGCGCTTAACTATGGAGAAGGTGATGATCAGTGACACTCATCACCTTCCTCAATCCATGAACGTGTGTCTGATAATCACCTCCGTTCTACATCAGATTGAATGAACATCTCTTAGATTCCTTAATCAGAATCTCCGTGGTATAAGCTAAATTGATGGCGGCATTCATGAGAATCCGGAAAGTCTAAAGCTTGTCTGTGGTATTCCGAGTAGGATTCTGGGATTGGATGGCTGTGACGAACTTCAAACTCGCGAGTGCTGGGCGTAGTGACAGACGTAAAAGGATAGTAAATTCTATTCCGGTACGACTGAGAACCTGCAGATGATTAGCCGTGCGGTGACAGCGCACCTGGACCCTTTTCACTGGAAGGATGGATGGTAGCCATTGACAATGGTGATCCACCTACACACAGCTTGCCATAGGAGGACATGCGTGCATGAATCAGAAGACAGAGGAAAGCAGAGATTCAGAAGACAAAGCATCTCCAAAACCCCAACATATTCTCCATTACTGCATAACAAGTAACCTTTAATTCATGCTCTCTTGTTTATTCGCAATTCAACTGATAAATATAATTGACTTCCTGACTAAGAACTACAAGATAACCATAGATTGCTTCAAACCAACAATCTCCGTGGGATTCGACCCTTACTCACGTGAGGTATTACTTGGACGACCCAGTGCACTTGCTGGTTAGTGGCACGAGTTGTGAAAAGTGTGATTCACAATTTATGCACCAAGTTTTTGGCGCCGTTGCCGGGGATTGTTCGAGTTTGAACAACTGACGGTGAATCTTGTTGCTTAGATTAGGAAATTTTTGTCTTTTGAGTCAGAGTCTTTTATTTTCTTTTCAAAAATTTTTCAAAAATAATAATTTCTCTATTAAATTTTGTGCCAAACTTTAAGTTTGGTGTTTTCTTGTTGATTTCCCTTTGGTTTTCGAAAATTTTAGTTTGGTTTTCTAAAAAATTTTAAGTTTAGTGTTCTTGTGAGTCTTCAAAGTGTTCTTGAGTTTTCCTTGTGTCTTGATCTTAAAATTTTTAAGTTTGGTGTTCCTTGGTGTTTTCCCTCAAAATTTTCAAAAACAAGGAGCATTAGATCTAAAAATTTTAAATCTTGTGCTATCTTATTATTTTTCTCTCTCCTCTTTAAATTCAAAAATATATTTTCTCTCTACTTTAAGGCAAATTTTCGAAAATTACCTTTAAAATTCAGATTTTTATTTCAAAATTTAAAACCTTTTTCAAAAATCATCATATCCTTTTTAAAACTTCCTAACCACCTTCTCTCTCTCCTCATTTTTTCGAAAATTTTTAACCATTTTTATTTATTTTATTTTAATTTATTTCATTTTTGAAATAAATAAATAAATAAATAAAAATAGATTTTATTTTTTTACATCATCTCCCTTTCTCCATCATGGATCTAAGTGGAAATGAACAGTCCAGGAGGACTCTGGGGTCATATGCTAACCCCTCTACTGCTTCATATGCGAGCAGTATCTGCATACCCTCCATTGGAGTCAGTAGCTTTGAGTTGAATCCTCAGCTCATTATCATGGTGCAGCAAAGCTGCCAGTATTCCGGTCTTCCACAGGAAGAACCTACAGAGTTTCTGGCACAGTTTTTACAGATTGCTGACACAGTACATGATAAGGAAGTAGATCAGGATGTCTACAGATTATTACTATTTCCATTTGCTGTAAAAGACCAAGCCAAGAGGTGGTTAAATAACCAACCTAAGGCTAGCATAAGGACATGGAAACAGCTGACAGAAAAATTTCTGAATCAATACTTTCCTCCAAAACGGATGACACAGCTAAGGCTGGACATCCAAGGCTTTAAACAAGGAGATAATGAATCTCTTTATGATGCCTGGGAGAGATACAGAGAGATGCTACGAAAATATCCCTTTGAAATGTTTTCAGAGTGGGTTCAGTTAGACATCTTCTATTATGGGCTTACAGAAAGAGCTCAGATCTCTTTAGATTGCTCAGCCGGTGGATCTATCCACATGAGAAAGACAATTGAAGAGGCTCAAGAGCTCATTGATACAGTTGCCAGGAATCAGCATCTGTACCTAAGCAGTAACCCTTCCATGAAAGAAGAGGTTAAAACAGTAACTGCTGAACTCAGCCCTGTAAAACAAGCTGCTGAATTCAATCAGCAATTGGACTTTCTAACAAAGCAGTTAGCCAAATTCAAGGATAAACTACAAGAGACAAGGATGGCTAATATAAATATGGAAGAACAATTGAAGCAAACAAAGCAGCAGCTGTCAAGACAAATAATAGAAGAATGCCAAGCAGTTCAATTAAGAAGTGGGAAAATATTAAATACCTCACCTCAAGGCAGCAAAGAGCTAAGGAATGAGCAAACCACCAAAATTTCACCTGAGGACAGTAAGAGCCTAGGGAAAAGTAATTCTGGCGCTAAAACGCCAGAAATCTAGTGGAAGGCTGGCGCTGAACGCCCAGACCATGCCCAAGACTGGCGTTTAACGCCAGTAACAAACAGGGACTGGCGTTCAACACCAGAAACAGGCAAGGATCTGGCGTTGAACGCCCAAAATGGGCAGGATCTGGCATTGAACGCCCAAAATGGGCACAGTTCTGGCGTTCAGACGCCAGGAACAGACAAGGAGTTGGCGTCTAACGTCACTCCAGTTTCTAACTCTGGCACTCAATTGCCAGTGAGGGATCAGACACACACAAATGCTGATAACAACCCCTCTAAAAAGGCTCCTTCAACCACTTCTGTAGGCAATAAACCTACAGCAACTAAGGTTGAGGAATATAAAGCCAAGATACCTTATCCTCAAAAACTCCGGAAAGAGGAGCAGGATAAGCAATTTGCTCGCTTTGCAGATTATCTCAGGACTCTTGAAATAAAGATTCCATTTGCAGAAGCACTTGAGCAAATACCTTCTTATGCCAAGTTCATGAAAGAGATCTTGAGTCATAAAAAGGATTGGAGAGAAACAGAAAGAGTTCTCCTCACTGAAGAATGCAGTGCAGTCATTCTGAAGAGCTTTCCTGAAAAGCTTAAAGACCCTGGGAGTTTTCTGATACCATGCATATTGGAAGGTAATTGCACCAAGACAGCTTTATGCGATCTTGGGCCAAGCATCAACCTAATACCTGCATCCACTATCAGAAAGCTTGGTTTAACTGAATAAGTTAAACCAACCCGGATATGTCTCCAACTTGTTGATGGCTCCACTAAATACCCATCAGGCGTGATTGAAGACATGATTGTCAGGGTTGGGCCATTCGCCTTTCCCACTGACTTTGTTGTGCTGGAAATGGAGGAGCACAAGAGTGCTACTCGCATTCTAGGAAGACCCTTCCTAGCAACTGGACGATCCCTCATTGACGTCCAACAGGGGGAAATAACCCTGAGAGTCAATGATGATGAGTTTAAGTTGAACGCTGTCAAAGCCATGCAGCATCCAGACACATCAGCAGACTGCATGAAAGTTGATCTTATTGACTCCTTGGTAGAAGAGATCAACATGGCTGAGAGTCTCGAATCAGAGTTGGAAAATATCTTTAAAGATGTTCAGTCTGATTTAGAGGATTCAGAGGACATGAAAGAGCCTCTGAAATTTCTTTTGGAAGAGGACAAACTTCCTAAACCCGAGCTCAAGCTATTACCACCATCCTTGAAATATGCATTTCTGGGAGAAGGTGACACTTTTCCAGTGACCATAAGCTCTGCTTTAAATTCACAAGAAGAGGAAGCACTTATTCAAGTGCTAAGGACACACAAGACAGCTCTTGGGTGGTCTATAGGTGACCTTAAGGGCATAAGCCCAGCTAGATGTATGCACAAAATCTTATTGGAGGATAATGCTAAACCAGTGGTTCAACTACAGAGGCGGCTAAATCCAGCCATGAAAGAAGTGGTGCAGAAAGAGGTCACCAAACTACTAGAGGCTGGGATTATTTATCCTATTTTTGATAGCCCCTGGGTGAGCCCTGTCCAAGTCGTCCCAAAAAAGGGAGGCATGACAGTGATTCATAATGAAAAAAATGAACTGGTTCCTACAAGAACAGTTACAGGGTGGCGCATGTGTATTGACTACAGAAGACTCAATACAGCCACCAGAAAGGATCATTTTCCTTTACCATTCATAGACCAGATGCTAGAAAGACTAGCAGGTCATGATTATTACTGCTTTTTGGATGACTATTTAGGCTATAACCAGATTGCAGTAGATCCTCAGGATCAAGAGAAAACAGCATTCACATGTCCATCTGGAGTGTTTGCTTATAGAAGGATGCCATTTGGGCTGTGTAATGCGCCTGCAACCTTCCAGAGATGCATGCTCTCTATTTTCTCTGATATGGTGGAAAAATTTCTAGAAGTCTTCATGGATGACTTCTCAGTATATGGAGACTCATTCAGCTCCTGTCTTGATCACCTGAAACTTGTTCTGAAAAGATGCCAAGAGACCAACCTAGTTTTAAACTGGGAAAAATGTCATTTCATGGTGACTGAAGGGATTGTTCTTGGGCATAAAATCTCAAACAATGGAATAGAGGTGGATCAAGCAAAAATAGAAGTAATTGAAAAATTACCACCACCTGCCAATGTTAAGGCAATCAGAAGCTTTCTGGGGCATGCAGGATTCTATAGAAGGTTTATAAAGGATTTTTCAAAAATCGCAAAACCTCTAAGCAATCTGCTAGCTGCTGACACGCCATTTGTGTTTGACACAGAGTGCATGCAGGCATTTGAAATGCTGAAAGCTAAGCTGGTCACAGCACCAGTTATTTCTGTACCAGACTGGACATTACCATTTGAGCTAATGTGTGATGCCAGTGATCACGCCATTGGTGCAGTGTTGGGACAGAGGCATGACAAGCTTCTGCACGTCATTTATTACGCTAGTCGCGTTCTAAATGATGCCCAGAAAAATTACACAACCACAGAAAAAGAATTACTTGCAGTGGTTTATGCCATTGACAAATTCAGATCATACTTAGTAGGATCAAAGGTGATTGTGTATACTGACCATGCTGCTCTTAAATATCTACTCACAAAGCAGGATTCAAAACCCAGGCTCATCAGATGGGTGTTGCTTCTGCATGAGTTTGATATAGAAATAAGAGATAGAAAAGGGACAGAGAACCAAGTGGCTGATCATCTGTCCCGGATAGAGCCAGTAAAAGGGACGCCCCTCCCCTCTCTTAAGATCTTTGAGACTTTTTCGGATGAGCATTTATTTGCCATTCAGGAAACACCATGGTTTGCCGATATTGCAAACTATAAAGCTGCAAGGTTCATACCCAAAGAGTACAACAGGCAACAAAAGAAAAAAGTTAATCACTAATGCAAAGTACTACTTGTGGGATGAACCCTATCTCTTTAAGAGATGTGCAGACGGAATAATCCGTAGGTGTGTGCCTAGAGAAGAAGCACAGAGGATCCTATGGCATTGCCATGGATCACAATATGGAGGCCATTTCAGAGGTGAGCGAACAGCCACCAAGGTCCTCCAATGTGGCTTCTATTGGCCCACACTCTATAGAGATTCCCGAGAATTTGTACGTAACTGTGACAGTTGCCAAAGAGCTGGTAATCTGCCTCATGGTTACGCCATGCCTCAACAAAGAATCTTGGAGATTGAGTTATTTGATGTATGGGGAATCGACTTCATGGGACCTTTCCCACCATCATACTCAAACACTTATATTCTGGTGGCAGTTGACTATGTATCAAAATGGGTTGAGGCCATTGCCATACCCACTAATGATACTAAAATAGTGCTGAAGTTCCTCCAGAAACATATCTTTAGCAGGTTTGGTGTCCCTAGAGTACTAATCAGTGATGGGGGTACTCACTTCTGCAACAAACAGCTTTACTCTGCCATGGTTCGGTATGGGATTCGCCACAAGGTGGCTACTCCATATCATCCATATCAGTGAATCCTGGAACGGACAGTAAGTACCCGTAGAAAGGATTGGGCACGGAGCTTGGATGATGCTCTGTGGGCTTACAGAACAGCATTCAAGACCCCTATAGGGACCTCTCCATACCAACTTGTGTATGGTAAGGCATGTCACTTGCCCGTAGAACTGGAACATAAAGCCTACTGGGCAACCAGATTCCTAAACTTTGATTCCAAATTAGCAGGAGAAAAAAGATTGCTCCAGCTAAATGAGCTAGAGGAATTCAGATTCACAGCTTTCGAAAATGCCAAGCTTTATAAAGAGAAATAAAAAAGTGGCATGACAGAAAGCTGTCATCTAGAATCTTTGAACCAGGATAGAAGGTTCTGCTGTTTAACTCTAGACTCAAGATATTCCCCGGGAAACTGAAATCCCGGTGGAGGGGACCATACATGATTACAAGTGTATCAACATATGGTTATGTGGAGCTTCAAGATATTGATTCTGATAAGAGGTTCATTATCAATGGACAGAGAATCAAGCACTATCTTGAAGGCAACATTGAGCAAGAGTGCTCAAGGCTGAAGCTAGACTAAAAGCTCAGCAAAGTCCAGCTAAAGACAATAAAGAAGCGCTTGCTGGGAGGCAACCCAGCCATGGGGCATCAATCCTCTAAGCATTTTGCCCTATTTTTATTTTTATTTATTTATATAAAGTTCATTGATACTAAGGTAAAGGATCAATTTTATAAATTCACAGGGTCACAGAAGGAATTTGCACTCAAAACAGAGAAAAAGAGCTCACTGGCAAGAAAACGCCAGTAAGAGGCCATTTTGGGTGTTCAGCGCCCAAAAGGGGCATCCAGTGGGCGCTGAACGCTAGTAAGGATAGCTATCTGGCGTTCAACGCCAGAAAAGGGCAGCAACTGGGCGTTGAACGCCCAGGAGAGCAGCATTTGGGCGTTGAACGCCCAAAACAGGCAGTGTTTGGGCGTTCAAACGCCAGGATGATGGGGAGGAGGTTTTTTTCTTCATATTTTTCACTCTGATTTTAACTTTCATGTTTCAATTCATGATTTCTTACATAAACATGTCAAGAACCCTGGTTTCTAAAATTCCTAATTTCAAAAAAAAAAATCCTACTTTAAAATATCAAATGTATCTTAATCCATAAGCACAAACCCTTTTTTTCAATCCAATTCAACTCTTTTCCAAAAATCTTTTCAACTCATCAATATCTTTTTCAAATCACCCCAGTATTTTTTTTCAAAATCTAGATTTATCTTTTTCAAAAAAAATTTTCATATCTTTTCAATTTTAAACTATATCCTCTCTTATCATATCTTCTATCTTATCTTTTCCAAATCAATCTTTTTTTTATCATATCTTTTCAAAATTTTCGAACCCACCCCCCTCCCTTTAAATATGGGTTCAGCCTCACTCCCCCTCCCATCAACAATTGCACCTAGCTCTCCTTCTATCCCTCTCCTTTCTTTTCTTTTGCTTGAGGACAAGCAAACCTCTAAGTTTGGTGTGTTTATCCGTGATCACTAAGATCATGGCTCCTAAGGGAAAACAACCCACTTCAAGAGGCAAGAAAGAGAGCGTTCTAAAACCACTTTGGAATCAAGGGAAGTTCTTATCTAAAGAATATTCAGACCATTATTACAAAATAATGGGTCTGAGATCAGTGATCCCGGAAGTTAGATTCGATCTGAAAGAAGATGAATATCCGGAGATCCAGGAGCAAATTCGAATCAGGAACTGGGAAGTCCTAGCTAATCCTGAAACGAAAGTGGGGAGGAACATGGTCCAGGAGTTCTATGCTAATATGTGGCAAACAGACAAGCAGAAACTATCTGGGACTGCTTTCTATGACTATCGGACCGTGGTCAGAGGAAAGATTGTTCATACCCACCCTGACAGGATTAGGGAGATCTTAAAGCGACCTCAGCTGAAAGATGATCCAGACTCCTTTAACAGAAGAATGATGAGAACAGACAAGGGCCTGGACAAGATTCTAGAGGATATATGTATCCCTGGAGCCAGGTGGACCACCAACACAAAGGGTGTCCCGAATCAACTCAAAAGAGAAGATCTCACACCAGTCGCCAGAGGATGGCTGGACTTCATTGGGCATTCTCTGTTGCCCACTAGCAACCGTTCTGAAGTCACTGTTAAAAGAGCAGTGATGATCCATTGCATCATGATGGGAAAAGAAGTGGAAGTTCATCAGCTGATCTCAGCTGAACTCTACAAAATTGCTAACAAAAATTCTAAAGAGGCCAGGTTGGCTTATCCAAGCGTGATTTCTCTGCTTTGCAAGGACGCTGGAGTAAGGATGGGAATAACTGAGTATATCTCAGTTGAGAAACCAATCACCAAAGCATCAATGGAAAAACAACAAGCACAAGATGATCCCATCAAGAAGAAAACACAGGAATTTCTCCCAGAAATCCCTCAATCTGAATACTGGGAGTATCTTGAGACGTCTGTTACCAAGATACGGAAAGCTATGGAACAAATAATAAAAGAACAGAAGGAACACAGTCAAATTCTTACCTATTTTTTTAAAGAACAAGAGGAGCAAGGGCGTGACTTAAGGGAATTGAAGCGCCAGAAGTTATCTCTTGAAGGACCAAGCACCCCATAGATCAGAGGAACATCCACTTCCCAGAACAAAGGTTGTTAAATTCCAATTTCTGCTTTAACTCTGTGATAGTGTCATTATAGAAGTTCACCTTAGGAGTCATATAGTAGTAATTAGTATCCATTTTGATTTTATCTCCAATTAAGCCATAGTTTATTTTTCTCATCATCAGCAAACATGAATAAAATAGTAGATCTTTTGAATAAGAGGCAATAAAATTTCGAGTTTTTAATAAGAGAAATTCTAATCAGTTACATGTGGTAGCAATACTTTCTGTCTTCTGAATGAATGCTTGAACAGTGCATATGTCTTTTGAATTTGTTGTTTAAGACTGTTAAATATGTTGGCTCTTGAAAGAATGATGAACATGAGACATGTTATTGATAATCTGAAAAATCATAAAAATGATTCTTGAAGCAAGAAAAAGCAGCAAAGAACAAAGCTTGCAAAAAAAAAAAAGCCAATAGCCCTTAAAACCAAAAGGCAAGGGTAATAAAAAGGATCCCAAGGCTTTGAGCATCAGTGGATAGGAGGGCCTAAGGGAATAAAATCCTGGCCTAAGCGGCTAAACCAAGCTGTCCCTAACCATGTGCTTGTGGCGTGAAGGTGTCAAGTGAAAACTTGAGACTGAGCGGTTAAAGTCAAGGTCCAAAGCAGAAAGAAGAGTGTCCTTAAGAACTCTGGACACCTCTAATTAGGGACTTTAGCAAAGCTGAGTCACAATCTAAAAGGTTCACCCAATTATGTGTCTGTGGCATTTATGTATCCGGTGGTAATACTGGAAAACAAAGTGCTTAGGGCCACGGCCAAGACTCATGAAATAGCTGTGTTCAAGAATCATCATACTGAAATAGAAGAACCAATAACACTATCTGAATTCTAAGTTTCTATAGATGCCAATCACTCTGAGCTTCAATGGATAAAGTGAGATGCCAAAACTGTTCGGAAGCAAAAAAGCTACTAGTCCCGCTCATCTAATTAGAATATGAGCTTCACTCAAAAACTCTGAGATATTATTGCTTCTCAACCTATTAGTCTTCTATTTTATTTGTCTAGTTGCTTGAGGACAAGCAACAGTTTAAGTTTGGTGTTGTGATGAGCGGATATTTTATACGCTTTTTGGGGTTAATTTCATATAGTTTTTAGTATATTCTAGTTAGTTTTTAGTTTATTCCCATTAGTTTTTAGGAAAAATTCATATTTATGGACTTTACTATGAGTTGTGTGTTTTTCTGTAATTTCAGGTATTTTTCTAGCTGAAATTGAGGGAGCTGAGCAAAAATCTGATTCAGGCTGAAAAAGGACTGCTGATGTTGTTGGATTCTGACCTCCCTGCACTCAAAGTGGATTTTCTGGAGCTACAAAACTCTAAATGGCGCGATTCCAATTGCATTGGAAAGTAGACATCCAGGGCTTTCCAGCAATATATAATAGTCTATACTTTGCTCAAGGAAAGATGACGTAAACTGGCATTCAACGCCAGTTCTCTGCCCAATTCTGGCATCCAGCGCCAGAAAAGGATTACAAGTTGGAGTTCAACGCCAGAAATGGATCCAAACCTGGCGTTGAACGCCCAAAACAGCCTTATGCACGTGAATTGCTTAAGTCTCAGTCCCAGCACACACCAAGTGGGCCCCAGAAGTGGATCTCTGCACCATCTATCATAGTTTACTCATTTTCTGTAAACCTAGGCTACTAGTTTAGTATTTAAACAACTTTTAGAGACTTATTTTGTATCTCATGACATTTTAGATCTGAACTTTGTACTCTTTGACGGCATGAGTCTCTAAACTCCATTGTTGGGGGTGAGGAGCTCTGCTGTGTCTCGATGAATTAATGCAAGTATTTCTGTTTTCCATTCAAACATGCATGTTCCTATCTAAGATATCCATTCGCGCTTAACTATGGAGAAGGTGATGATCAGTGACACTCATCACCTTCCTCAATCCATGAACGTGTGTCTGACAATCACCTCCGTTCTACATCAGATTGAATGAACATCTCTTAGATTCCTTAATCAGAATCTCCGTGGTATAAGCTAGATTGATGGCGGCATTCATGAGAATCCGGAAAGTCTAAACCTTGTCTGTGGTATTCCGAGTAGGATTCTGGGATTGGATGGCTGTGACGAACTTCAAACTCGCGAGTGCTGGGCGTAGTGACAGACGTAAAAGGATAGTAAATTCTATTCCGGTACGATTGAGAACCTGCAGATGATTAGCCGTGCGGTGACAGCGCACCTGGACCCTTTTCACTGGAAGGATGGATGGTAGCCATTGACAACGGTGATCCACCTACACACAGCTTGCCATAGGAGGACATGCGTGCATGAATCAGAAGACAGAGGAAAGCAGAGATTCAGAAGACAAAGCATCTCCAAAACCCCAACATATTCTCCATTACTGCATAACAAGTAACCTTTAATTCATGCTCTCTTGTTTATTCGCAATTCAACTGATAAATATAATTGACTTCCTGACTAAGAACTACAAGATAACCATAGATTGCTTCAAACCAACAATCTCCGTGGGATTCGACCCTTACTCACGTGAGGTATTACTTGGACGACCCAGTGCACTTGCTGGTTAGTGGCACGAGTTGTGAAAAGTGTGATTCACAATTTGTGCACCAATATACTACTGTCTAGTGTAATTCAATAGCTAATTCTATCATTGTTGCATGTGTTTTTGTAAAAATTGCAATCTACCTTGCTACTTTAACCGCCGTTTTGGAACCATTTCTTCTGCCACTATTAATGTCTAACATGCAAGAGTATCAATGGCCAGAGTCTTTCTAAACTTGTTTACTTTCAAGCTTTTTACATTATGAGGAGGTTGCTTATGGTTTTTTCTTTTTCTTTATCCTGGTTCTGTTTTTCACTTGGGCTGCTACTCTGGATGTGATTCTCAGTTGGAAAGAGAGAGAGGGAGAACTTAAAAAGAGAGAGCTCAGAGAGGGAGAACTTGAAAAGAGAGAGCTTACCACCATTTCTTCCTGTCCCCTTTTTCCTGTTCTGCTTCTATATTCCCAGGTCATTTACTACATTTTTCTTTCAATTCTGTTAAGTTCATTTAATTCTGTTAATTTTGCTTAGTTAGACTTAGTTAGATATGCATGTTGTAGTGGATTATAGGTTGTTAGGTAGGCTAAACATAGTTTGTAGAAGAATTAGGTCTAGAAAATTTTGTTGTTTTGAATGTGTTTGAAATAAATTTTTGTTAATTGTTTGTTGAATGATCATGAATGTTGTTTGAATTTTTGTGAATCTGTGATTAGATGATAATGATTTTCTTCTTTTCTGAATCGAATTGTGAACTGCTACTGTTATGTGAATTTAGTTTGTGCAATGATGATGATGAATTTAGATTGTGCACTCAAGTTGTTTGTTACTTATTTCATATGGATGAATATGTGAATTTTGTTTAATTGTTATTGTATTCATATGGATATTGGTTATTTGATTGAGTGAATTTGAAAAATATGCTAAATTGCTGCTGAAATGCTGCCGGAATTTGTTTAAATTTGTTTCACTATTAGTTTTTCATTTAAGTTAAATCTCCTCATCTTTCTATGTAATTCAATTACACTAAAATTGAGAATTGAGACTTGTGAGTCCTCTGATTAGGCATGACTAGTAAACAAATTATGCAAAACTGCTGTGTTAAGGAAAATGGAGAAAAACTCCATCAATAGAGACAATACAGACCTTCTTTCATTTCAGCTAGAAGCTTAGAATATTGCTGTTTACACAACTAATTGTGATGTAATTTAACACATGCATTATGCTTTTATTTTCAGTTTTTTTCGCTATGTCACCTTGATCATCATATCAGTCCTCTGGTTTTCAAACCACACCATGGTTCTCTAGGCCACTTTTTTCTCTTGTTCGTATGTATTTATTTACATATTTCTTTCTTCTTTTTGCATAATTAACGATCCTTATTTTGTGTTATTCAGTGCATGACGAACCCTTTTTGGGAGTTATCAGAGTATGCTACAATATTGCACTAAATATGTATTACTCATTTCTATGTTGTCTTTGATGCTTATAGTTAATTAGTTATTAATCTATAGTACTCAGATTCATTCTTTGTCTTTGTAGCAAGAGTCCTATAAACCAAGCAACATCAAAGGCTATGCTGATACAGATGATCAGCATCATCTTTAAGAGAATGGAAACTAATCCGGTGGGGGCTTATTTTTATTCTTTATTATTAACTGTATGAGTTTATCAAGGACTAAAAATATGACTTTTTTCTGTTATGAATTTTTTTTAATTTGTTATTTTGTTAATTGTTACTTTCCTTTTGTGACTACATAATCTTCTTGTCTATCACTTGTTTGGCAGAATATTTCAGCTCAGGCAGATGGTGAAGAGCAAGAAATTGTAAGTACTTATTCTAGTCCAGGGCCATCTAGTCATGGAACTAATGGAAGAGCTGTATCAATTTAGTTTATTACTCTATATATACACCCATATGCAGAAAGGTATTCCTAACTATTAATTTATTATGCAACTAGTTTTGGAGTGATTTATTAAGTAGTAATATAGAGCATATTATTATTCTAATGCTGGACAAAATGAGTTACTAGATATATATTATATAAATGTTGACTTGCTAAGTAAATTAGTTAATATATTAATTAATTAAAAAACTAATATAATTTGACAAATTATGTGTAATTTGTATTTAAAAAAATTATTACAAAATAAGTAGTATTTTGTAACTAAAGAAAAAAATGTTACAAAATCAAGTTACATTTTGTAACAAAATTTTATGATAGGAAAAAAGATATTGTCACAAAAAATATTTTGAAGATCAAAATTTGTTATCACTTTTGTAACGAGTTTTGATTTTTTGTATCAGAAAAATTTGTTACAAAATATCACTTTGAATTGTAACAGTTCTGTTTTTTGTTACAAAAACTTTTTGTAACGGGACATACTGCAACGATCCCTTTTTTTGTTATAAAATTCTTTTGTTTCAAAATTTCGATTTTTGTAACAATTTTTTTTGTTACAAATATTGTTTTTTCTTGTAGTGTACCCATAATAATATCTTTCATGAACGTACCAAACACATTGAGATTGATTGTTACTTCATTCGGCAACCTCTCCTTATTGGTATTGTTCGTCTCATAACTGTTGGGACTCTGATCAGGTTGCTGATATTTTTACGAAGGCCCATCATAATCCTACTCATTTTTGGACTTTAGTGTCCAAATTCAAGATGATATCCTTAACTCCCACTTGAATTTGAGGAGGGATATTAGAATATAATTAGGATCAATTAGTTATAATTAGGTCAATTAACATCAATTAGTATATCTTTATATTTATTATAAGATATTATATTTTTATTAATTTGATCCTTTTAACATCTATATATACCCTTGTATACTTATTATTTCATCGACTCAATAATATACTATACTATATTTAATTTAGTCTCTTATTTTTAACTCCTAATTATACTCTAACAGATTGAAAGTTGCCCTGCTGCCCCTACCGGCAGCTGACAATACTCTAACAGATCGAAAGTTGCACCCCTACCGGCAGCTGGCAAGGAACAGAGAAAACTGGATTCTGAGAAAGAGAGATTACCTACAAGTTAATACCACACACAACACTTTAAACATTTTAGGGTGTGTGTGGTTGGAGGAATTATAAATAATTCCTAGAAATTTTCAGATGAGAATATCATATTCTCATATTTGGTTCAAAGTTTGAAAAACTATTCCTAAACAAGTTTGATTCTAGGGAATCAAAATACCATCATTTCAATTCCCACCTTTCCCTTGGATATCTTAAATTCCCATAGAAATGAAATCTTTATAACAATATAATACTTGAACCACACATGCCCTTAGCGTCAATAGCTTACCTACTTGTTTAACCACACTGAGCACTCCCTTCTCATTTCTCACCATTTTCAGCTGCCCATTACCGTAATTTGATATCTATATCAAGACCTATTTTAGTCATTTGAAGCCTCACTCTACGGCAATTAGAAACCTAGAACCTATACGTACATAGAACGCTCAAGTTTCAGCTACTTACAGCGGCACACGTGAAGCGTTTCACATATTTTATATGTATATATCATAAGTCTATTTAATTTATAAACTAAAATCATTTATTAAAGTTAACTATTAATATAAAATACATAATAAAATATAAAATATATATTTAAAATAAATTAAATAATATATTTATATATAAATATATAATAATAATTAAATTTAATAACAGATTTTAATTTAAACATAAAATAATTGATATATATATAAGCATTTTAAAATTTTAATTATTATATATAATTAGTTAAAAGTTCAATACGGCTTCTTTCCCCCACGTTTTCTAAATGTATTTCTAATTTTTAACTTTAGAGAATAAAATACTATTTTCGGTATTTTGTTTTTGATCCGTTCTAATCAAGCAGCACCCTTTACTTGACTAAAGTATATTAATAAATTATATATGAGAATAATGGTTAATAAAATTATAATTCAATTGTTTAAATTAAATATAAACAAAAATATTTAATCATTGGTAACTTGAAGCGTAAACAAATACGTATTAGGAAATTTGATTAAGTTTTATCTTTTCAGTTTTAGCTTCACTCAAAGTAAGAATAACAAAATTATAAGTAATTATTAATACAATGAGTCCTCCTATATATATGAACAATTTTTTTTATAACTAAGTTTAATTAAATTATTTAAATAATTTATTGGCCAAACAAAAATTATTCACATAAATTTGCGAATGAATTACACACTTCAATTTCATGTTTTTTAATTTTTTTTCTTTAGTGCTTTTTTTTCCGTGCAATTACACAAAACTAACTCTATCAGCTGCCTAACTCTAACAATAATGTCTAACTTGTTGTATTTACTAACAGCACTAACTAACTTTATTTTGCTGACTTAACTCTATCATGACCCCTGCTAATTGGCCTCTCTACTATTGCTTTAGGCTTGTTGACTGATTTGCTAGCATTCTATCATGACCCTTGCTAATTGGCCGCTTTACTACTGCTTCGGGCTTGCTGACCAAGTTTGCTAACATTCTATCATGAACCCTCCTATCCAACCTGTCTAGTTTTGCTTCTGACCCTCCTTTATAACCACCATTCCTTTCTGAATTTCCAGGGTGCTCCCTGAATGCCCTCTCCCTTGACTCTTCTTGATTGAGCCCAGTAATATTAAGCTTCTTCAAGTCTTCCACCATAATCTTAGACCTGAATTCCAGAAATGCAGCACTTAGCAAAGGTTTTGTCAACACATCAGCTAGTTGTACTGTACCAGGGACATGACTGACTTGAACTATCTTTTTAGACACATAATCTCGGACAAAATGCAAGTCAAATTCAAAGTGCTTAGACTTTGAGTGCAGAATCGGATTTACAGCAAGCAATACAACACTTAGATTATCACAGAACATTGAAAGAGGTGTTGAGAGTTTGGCACGAAGCTCAATCATGAGATTCTTGATCCAGATCAGTTCAGCAATAAGATCAGCCATAGCTCTGTGCTCAGCTTCGGTGTTGGATCTTGCAACAGCACCTTACTTCTTTGAACTCCACGAGATCAAATTGTCTCCAAGAAAAACACAGAAGCCTCCAGTGGATTTTCTGTCATCCGGATCTCCTCCCCAATCAGAGTCAATGTAGGCTCTAATGTTGTGGACAGTGGTTTTGTGCAAGTGTAGACCAAAGCTTGCTGTACCACTTACATACATGAGCATCCTTTTCACTAGCTTCCAGTGCTCATCTAAGGGTGTTTGCATGAATTGAGACACCTTGCCAACATCATAGGCTAATTCTGGTCGAGTGATAGTTAGGTACTGCAGGCTGCCCACTACTGAAAAAGGTAAAGGTGTTTGACATGGTTTGCAATTTTCTATTTCAGCCTTCTTGAGTATGTTTTTGACATACTTCTCTTGTGATAGTATTAGACCACCCGCAACTGTTTTAGTGACTTGAATACTAAGAAAGTAATGTAGTTCACCCATGTCCTTCAGTGCAAACTGATTGTTAAGCTGCTGAATTACTTGAGAAACTACTTTGTCAAAGTTTCCTGTGATGAGTATATCATCTACATATACCAATACAAACACCACTGAGTTATGCCTAAATCTAATGAAGACAGAAACATAAGACTTTGTGGCATGAAATCCCAAGTGTTGCAAGGCTGTGGAGAGCTTGTGATACCAGGCCCTTAGTGCCTACTTTAAGCCATAGAGAGCCTTTGTGAGTTTGCATACTAAGCTTCCATCACCAACTTCATAACCTCTTGGCTGTTTCATATAGACATACTCAGCCACGTCACCATGCTGGAAAGCATTATTTACATCAAGTTGCTTGATTTTTCAGCTCTTGGACAGGGCCAGCGTGAGCACAATTCTAATTGAGGTAGGTTTTATCACAAGGATGTAAGTCTCAGTGAAGTCAAAGCCAGGCCTTTGTGAAAAGTCCTGGGCTACCAATCGAGCTTTATATTTTTGTAGGGAGCCATCTGCATTGTACTTGGCTCGAAACACCCATCTACTCTCAATAGCTTCTCTTCCTTCAGGTAAAGGAACTAACTTCCATGTATGATTCTGCATTAGAGCACTATATTCTGCATCCATATCAGCCTTCCAGGTTGGGTGAGATAAGGCATCTTTCACTGTTTGGGTTCAATACCAGCTGAGAAAACTTTGAGTTTGAACACCCCATTCTTGCTTCTTGTGATCATTGGGTGAGTATTTAGAGCAATGGTTTGAGGATCTGGCTGATTGTCCATAAGTGGAAGGACAAATTCTAGGTCGGAAATAGGAATTAGAATTGGTATGTTAGAGGGGGCTGAGGGTGTAGGGAAGTTAGAGGCAGAGTTACTGAGAGCAAGAACATTGGCTAAGGTGTGATTGATGAGAGAGTCTAAGTGAGGTGAGCTAGAGATAGAGGGTGTTACTAATGAAACTTATGTCGGTGAAGAATGTGAGGATGGTTGAGGCTACACAGATGCTGGTGTTTGTGATTGATCAAGTTGGTTTGAGGTGTTTATCAGGGAAGGTTATTGTGGGAGTTGGGTTGGATGTCTCCTGAGAAGTGGAATGGTTGGAGATAGGTGACATGAGATTGAGTTGTGTCTGGGGAAGGTGAGGCTATGAAGGTTCCTGTAACACCCTACCACACTAAGCTTTACGCTTAAGCCGTAAAACAGAGGTGGTGTGGTATTACGACCTCTAAAATAGAATGAGTACATATAATAGCAGAAGATTTATAATATGCTAGGAGCCTTGAAGAAAAGAGGAAACAAAAATCGCGAAATAAAAGCGCAACGCTCAAGGTATGAGTTAACTTACGTGATAAGAAAATCATAATTATTAAACATAAGATAACAGAAGTAGGAATAGAGTGCCAAAGAAACAAAATAACAATCTCCTAACTCAGCCTGCGAAGTCAAGACTGGCCGGAGAATATTTACATATATATACATACATATCCAAAACCCAAAAATACATATACACAATCCTGCCTCTCTATAAACCTCTAAGAGGATAAAAAAGAACAAGTTATGCGGAGAGAAAGCCAAGTACATATATATATATATATATATATATATATATATATATATATATATTTATATACATCATAGCATAACAAAATAACCCAATAACCACTCCGCTTTAAGAGTCCAGACGCCTAACGAGATGCCTCTCGACCTGCATCTGAAAAATAACAACATAGTATGAAATGAGAACCGGGGGTTCTCAGTTTGGTAAAGGTGCCACACACATAATATATAAGGTCCTGGGAATGCCAGAGGCAATCCTAGAACGCCGACACTCAGATTATAGAGCTTAAAGTATTAAACAGAAGCCATAAAAGGTTGTTTCCTAAAAATATTTAATCCTAACTTAACTTAACCTTAAATCTAAGTCCTATACTGTCATTCCTCCATACCTCCAACTCCATCATGCATTTTCACAGATAAATAGACAGATAAAGGCAAACACAAGAAGGTTACAACTACTGTAGGTAACAAATACACATTTAGCATGGCAAATACAGATAGGCACACCCAATTAGAGCACAAGCAAGTAATTCAAGTAATATGCATATGATGCATGCCTGTCCTATGGCTGATGAGGCTCATCTGTCGGTTATCCAGCCAACCCGACAAGTCTGAATTGTCCTTAGACTGTCCCCCGACGTGCATCCCCAAGAGTCTATGCATAGCTTTTTCTCATATAGTCAATATTGCTCAATGGGGGTAACATTCCCGGGAATTTATATAGTGCCCGGTCACACTTACGTCGTAGGGTCAACAGAGTATCGAGTTTTCAACCTGGTACACGTGGTGGCAAGCCACGACACTTAATCCAGGGAATCTCGTATCTCAGATTATTCAAATTCATAAGCCATATAAATAATTCAATTATAATTCATCAACATCCACATCATTCTCAATTGCATCTCATTCATCATCATACATTAAACATATTCAATCCTTATCCTTCATTATCACACCTCCCATTCCGTCCATCAATAGTTCCAATTCAAAACATAATTCATTCTTTTCTAAGAATCAAACTTCAAACTTAAAACATACTCATTTTCTTAATAACTCAAAATCAAACCATATAACCTTTAAATCTAAATCTCTTTTAAATAATCATCTAAATAAAATCTCTAATTTTTATAAAATTTCGGCAGCATCTCCTCTAAAACTCGGACTTTGCCACCCTTTTCGGGTCCAAACCTGCATTCTTTTCAATTCAACATACCCTTCCTCATCATCATAACAATCACCACAATAAATCTACCTCAGATCAACAATTAAACTCATGCAATATTCAAATCCAACAACCAAAATTCAACTAAGGATCATAGTTCACTAATCCTAGGCTTTTAACACAAAATACCTCATTATCACAACAACCTCCACAATAATTATACCTCAAATCAATAATTCACCAAATCATTAGTTAATCAACAAGCACCAAACTAACCATGTTCATCAACAATAACATTCAACCATAATTCTCTCCAAATTAACATAACAACATTCACCATCCAAAATTAAAAACTAATTATCCAATAAACTTCAACCAAATATATTCATCAACAAATTACTAAACATTAAAGATACACCTGCATTCCAACTTATCCAATGGTCATCTAGCCTAAGTTTTCACAGAACATTATATATTAAATGCAAGAAACATAAACCATACCTTGGCCGATTTCCACGTAACGACCAAAGCTATTTATTCAAAACCAAGGCAGCCCCTCAAAACTCAACTAATCCGCT
The DNA here is from genome assembly GCF_059453495.1 of Arachis ipaensis. Lineage (NCBI taxonomy): Eukaryota > Viridiplantae > Streptophyta > Magnoliopsida > Fabales > Fabaceae > Arachis > Arachis ipaensis. The sequence goes on from NC_142444.1 coordinate 141,747,659, forward strand.
TCCTCCAAGTTCTAGTATTTACAATTCCAAGCTCCAATTATTTATTCACAACCTAATACACATTCATAACACATATATATCCAATTTAATACTCAAAGCTCAAATTCAATGAAAATAAAATAGAATTATCGTATCCTCACCTTACCCAAGCTTCACATAAGTAAGAGTGAACATTTCTCTCAAGCTAATTGGATCCTAAAACATCAGAAATCAAAGAAATTCAACATTCCCACTTAAAATTCGAAAATTGGGGGAAAAGAAGGCTAAGAGTGATTAAACAAGTTACCAGTGAAATTGTTCCGGTAGAAATGTAGAGCTCGACACGGTGGACGCGTGGCCGCAAACGGTGTGGCGATTGGAGCTCGGACGGAGAAGTTATGGGGATCGGAAATTTACGTGAGGGTTACGGGAATGTTTCATTCTTCTTTTCCCCTGGGAAGCTTTCAGCTTCGTTTACGTTAAAATGAGGGGGACGAAGGCTTGGGTTAACTTAAAAGGGCTAGTCCGGTTGGACCGACAGCCCGGTCTGGATCCGATTCAATCGGTTCAGTCCGTTCGGTCCAGTTTTGGACCATTTTCTTCGAAATTGGTGTCAAAATTCTCGTTTCGATGAGCTCTATCCTAATTTAATATAATATTTACGTTTCTAATCCTCCTTATTAAAAACTAATTTATTGACTAATCATCTACTAATTTAACCGGGGTTTACATCCTACCCACCTAATAAAGAATTTTGCCCTCAAAATTCAAATCTAGTTACCTGAAAAGAGATGTGGATAGTCCTTTCGCATATCTGATTCGAGCTCCCAGGTATGTTCCTCGATACCACCTCGACTCCAAGCTACTTTTACCAATGATACTTCCTTTCCGCATAATCGTTTAATATTAGTATCATCAATTCTCACTGGAATTACTGGAAGTGTTAGATCTTCTCTTACTTGGATTGGTTCTGATTCCAGAACATGACTTGCATCAGGAGTATACTTTCGAAGCTGGGACACATGGAACACATCGTGCAAATTCGAAAGATACGGCGGTAAGGCAATTCTATAAGCCACTGGCCCAATTCTCTTCAGGATCTCAAACGGTCCAATATAACGGGGATTTAGTTTCTTAGTCTTAATAGCTCTTTCCACTCCAGTGGTTGGTGTAACTTTCAGAAAAACATGTTCCCCTTCCTCAAATTCTAAAGGCTTTCGCCTCTGATCAGCATAACTCTTCTGGCGGCTCTGGGCTATAAGCATTCGACTACGAATCTTCTTTATCTGTTCAGTCGTTTCAGCTATCATCTCAGGCCCTAATAAACTCCTTTCTCCAGTTTCATACCAACACAATGGAGATTGACATTTCCTGCCATACAGAGCCTCATATGGAGCCATTCCGATGCTCTCATGATAGCTATTATTATAAGCAAACTCTACTAATGGCATATACCGATCCCAACTCGCTGGCTGGTCCAAAACACAAGCCCTTAGCATATCCTCCAAGGTCTGAATAGTTTTTTCTGACTGACCATCTGTCTGAGGGTGATACGCAGTACTCAAGCTTAACTGAGTCCCAAATGCACGCTGAAAAGCTCCCCAGAACCTTGATGTAAAACGGGGATCTCTATCAGATATAATAGTATAAGGTACACCATGTAACCTGACAATATCTTTGATATACATTCGAGCCAATTCTTCCATTGTACAACTTATTCGGATAGGAAGAAAGTGAGCTGATTTTGTCAGTCGATCCACAACCACCCAAATAGCGTCACAACCAGACCGGGTTCTAGGCAACCCTATCACAAAATCCATTGCAATACTCTCCCATTTCCATTGTGGAATTTTCAAAGGCTGAAGGGTCCCTGATGGTCTCTGATGCTCAATTTTAACCTTCTGACACGTTAAACATTTAGATACATGCAATGTCACATCATTCTTCATACCTAGCCACCAGAACATCGCTTTCAGATCTTGGTACATTTTAGTACTCCCTGGATGAATTGAGAACCCGCTCTTATGAGCTTCCTTCAAGATTCTCTGTCGCAGGTCTCCAATATCTGGCACGACAATCCGGTTCTTGAACCTTCACAAACCATCCTATCCTTCTGACACTCTCCACTGTTTTTCCTGTTCGACTGCTGTAATACCTTACGTAACGCTTTACTGTCTCGATGAGCCCTCAGAAGTTCTGATTTAAAATCACTTGAAATCTGCAACTGACTCAAACACAGGATTCCAGATTCTTCTCTAATTCCCAAATTCAAACCTTGGAATGCCTTCAGTAAATTTTCTTCCCGTAGCATCATCCAAGCTGCATATAAAGACTTCTGACTCAAAGCGTCCGCCACAACGTTCGCTTTTCCTGGGTGATAATTCAATTCAAAATCATAATCTTTCAGAAGCTCCATCCACCTCCTTTGACGCATATTCAACTCTTTCTGCTCAAAAAGATACTTCAAACTCTTATGGTATGAGAAAACAAGAAACTTAACGCCATAGAGGTAGTGCCTCCAAATCTTTAAAGCAAACACAACAACAGCAAGTTATAAATCATGTGTCGGGTAGTTCATCTCATGCGGCTTTAACTGCCGTGAGGCGTATGCTACAACATTCTGGTGCTGCATCAGAACGCACTCTAAACCCTTCAGTGATGCATCACAATACACTTCAAACGGTTCACTTTATTCGGGCAATACCAATACGGGTGCAGTAGTCAATCTGTGCTTCAATGCTTGGAAACTCTCTTCACACTCCGGATTTCAGATAAAAGGCGTATTCTTCCTAGTCAACTTAGTTAAAGGTAAGGCGAGCTGTGAAAATCCTTTAATGAATCTGCAATAATACCCCGCCAAACCTAGGAAAATCCTGATCTCTGTTACGGAAGTTGGTCGCTCCCAATTCATCACTGCTTCCACCTTAGCAGGATCCACAGCTATCCCCTGCTTACTCACCACATGGCCGAGAAACTTCACTTCACTCTTCCAGAACTCACATTTAGATAACTTAGCATAAAACTTCCTGTCTCTCAGAATTTGCAGCACAGTTCGCAAGTGTTCAGCATGTTCCTCTTCAGACTTAGAGTAAACAAGAATGTCATCAATGAAGACAATAACAAACTTGTCCAGATATGGTCGGAAAATCCTGTTCATATAATCCATAAATACTGCCGGGGCATTAGTTAACCCAAAAGACATCACTGTATACTCATAATGACCATAACGCGTCCTGAAAGCAGTTTTCGAAATATCCTCGTGTCTAACCCTTATCTGATGATACCCGGATCGTAGATCAATCTTAGAAAACACGCCGGCACCTTGTAACTGATCCATTAGATCATCGATTCTAGGCAATGGATATTTATTCTTCACAGTGATCTTATTCAATTTCCGATAATCGACACACAGCCGTATACTCTCGTCCTTCTTCTTTACCAGTAACACTGGCGCTCCCCACGGAGAAACACTTGGTCGAATAAAATGCTAACCCAACAGATCTTCCAGCTGAGCTTTTAGTTCAGCCATTTCTAAAGGTGACATCCTGTAAGGAGTAATTGAAATCGGATTGGCTCCAGGCACCAACTCAATTGCAAATTCCACTTCCCGGTTAGGTGGAAATTCATTAATATCATCCGGAAACACATCTGGAAATTCACATACAACGAGAATCTGCTCTAAACTCTGATCATCACCTGATACTCCTGCAGTTAATAACATAATACCCTGACATTTAGTTCCAGAACAGTTTACTATCATAGAATTCAAATAGTAACTATTCGCCACAACCGGTGCTTCCGACCCTTTCGGCATAAACTGTACTGACTTCTCAGAACAATCAAGCAAAACATGATTCTTGGATAACCAATCCAATCCCAAGATGAGATCAAGACCAGTCATAGGCAAACAAATCAAATCATGCATAAATTCACGCTGTTGTACTCGAAAGGGAACTTGTGGACATCCTATCCTAGTCACCATAGCTTCATGAGTAGCATTATATACTTTTAAATCATAACCTAAGACCACCATTCTCAATCCTAATTCATGGGCCTTTTCAAATGCAATAAATGAATGACTTTCTCCTGAATCAAATAAAGCATTTAAGATTTTACCAGCCATTTCACAATTACCTCTAATAAGTGTCTTAGATCCCTCAACGCCTATGGTAGAAGTGGTGTATACTCTTCCCGGCTACTGTACCCTACCAGTCTCATAGTTCTTCTTCTCTGGGCAATTATTGGCTATATGGCCAGGCTGTCCACAGGAATAGCATACTCCAAGTCCTAATCTGCACGGAACTCCAAGATGATACTTTCCGCACTTCTGACAATTCAGATCCTGCTGTGGCTGCTTCCCAAACCTTTTTCCTTGATTAGTAGTAATATTCGGCCTTCTGTAATTACCTTGACTCTGAGTCTGCTGTGGAACAAAACCTCCACGCTTGAAATTCCTACCTCTCGGAGCAAAGTTTCTCCCTGAAGGCCTCTAAAAAGGCACCCTCAAACTTCCTTTCTCTGCTGCCGCCTTCCTCACACAATCCTCAGCCACCCTACTCTTATTCACCAATTCAGAAAATACCCTGATCTCCATTGGGGCAATGAAGCTCAGAATATCGCTCCGAAAACCTCCCTCATATTTAATACACTTCCATTCAGCAAAATCTTCAGACGCACCTTGACAGATACGAGAAAAGTGACATAACTCCTCAAATTTGCTACTATACTCAGCAACAGTCATTTGTCCCTGCTTTAACTGCATTAATTCAAGTTCCTTGGCATTTCTGGCTGAATTAGGAAAGTATTTCTTATAAAATTCTGTTCGGAAAATCTCCCAAGGAATCGCAGCACCATCAGGCTGCAGGATACGTCGGGTTCCCTGCCACCAATATTGAGCTTCACCTTGCAACTGATAAGTTCCAAATTCAACCCATTGCTCTTTGGGAACCTGTTGTGCCTGTAACACCCTTTCCATAGCCTGAATCCAATTATCTGCATCAGTGGGATTTGAGGCTCCCCTAAAGGTCGGAGGGCGAACTTTCAGAAATGTAGCAAGTGTCATAGGACCGTCCTCATCATTATTGTTCCCATGATTACCCTGGTTTATCTGATTACCCAGTGCCTCAGCTGTCGCCTGCATAGCTGTAGCCATATTTCCCAGGGCAGCCATAAAGTCTACTGGATCAGTCCCTATGGGGGCAGGAGTAACGGTGTTTGTCCTACCTCTACCTCGCCCGCGACCGCATCCTCGAGTCGACATCTGGTCCCTATACACACCAAACAAGTGATATTAAGTTGATCAATCTCAATATCGCAGGTCTAATGCTTTAAGTTCCAAATGCATGCTCACAAAAGTTTATGCCATATATATCAGTCAGATATCCTAATAGCACATACACACATATACAGAGAATGCACAGAAGTACAATCAGTTCGTCTTTCAGGCTCTATAGGAACGAACTGCTCTGATACCATAATGTAACACCCTACCACACTAAGCTTTATGCTTAAGCCGTAAAACAGAGGTGGTGTGGTATTACGACCTCTAAAATAGAATGAGTACATATAATAGCAGAAGAATTATAATATGCTAGGAGCCTTGAAGAAAAGAGGAAACAAAAATCGCAAAATAAAAGAGCAATGCTCAAGGTATGAGTTAACTTACGTGCTAAGAAAATCATAATTATTAAACATAAGATAACAGAAGTAGGAATAGAGTGCCAAAGAAACAAAACAACAAGCTCCTAACTCAACCTACGAAGTTAAGACTGGCCGGAGAATATTTACATATATATACATACATATCCAAAACCCAAAAGTACATATACACAATCCTGCCTCTCCATAAACCTCTAAGAGGATCAAAAAGAACAAGTTATGCAGAGAGAAAGCCAAGTACATATATATATATATATATATATATATATATATATATATATATATATATATACACACATCATAGCATAACAAAATAACCCAATAACCACTCCGCTTTAAGAGTACAGACGCCTAACGAGATGCCTCTCGACCTGCATCTGAAAAACAACAACATAGTATGGAATGAGAACCCCCCCCCCAGTTTGGTAAAGGTGCCACACACATAATATATAAGGTCCTGGGAATAACAGAGGCAATTCTAGAACGCCGACACTCAGATTATAGAGCTTAAAGTATTAAACAGAAGCCATAAAAGGTGGTTTCCTAAAAATATTTAATCCTAACTTAACTTAACCTTAAATCTAAGTCCTATACTGCCATTCCTCCATACCTCCAACTCCATCATGCATTTTCACAGATAAATAGACAGATAAAGGCAAACACAAGAAGGTTACAACTACTGTAGGTAACAAATACACATTTAGCATGACAAATACAGATAGGCACACCTAATTAGAGCACAAGCAAGTAATTCAAGTAATATGCGTATGATGCATGCCTGTCCTATGGCTGATGGGGCTCATCTGTCGGTTATCCAGCCAACCCGACAAGTCTGAATTGTCCTTAGACTGTCCCCCGACGTGCATCCCCAAGAGTCTATGCATAACTTTTTCTCATATAGTCAATATTGCTCAATGGGGGTAACATTCCCGGGAATTTATATAGTGCCCGGTCACACTTACGTCGTAGGGTCAACAGAGTATCGAGTTTTCAACCTGGTACACGTGGTGGCAAGCCACGGCACTTAATCCAGGGAATCTCGTATCTCAGATTATTCAAATTCATAAGCCATATAAATAATTCAATTATAATTCATCAACATCCACATCATTCTCAATTGCATCTCATTCATCATCATACATTAAACATATTCAATCCTTATCCTTCATTATCACACCTCTCATTCCGTCCATCAATAGTTCCAATTCAAAACATAATTCATTCTTTTCTAAGAATCAAACTTCAAACTTAAAACATACTCATTTTCTTAATAACTCAAAATCAAACCATATAACCTTTAAATATAAATCTCTTTTAAATAATCATCTAAATAAAATCTCTAATTTTTATAAAATTTTGGCAGCATCTCCTCTAAAACTCGGACTTTGCCACCCTTTTCGGGTCCAAACCTGCATTCTTTTCAATTCAACATACCCTTCCTCATCATCATAACAATCACCACAATAAATCTACCTCAGATCAACAATTAAACTCATGCAATATTCAAATCCAACAACCAAAATTCAACTAAGGATCATAGTTCACTAATCCTAGGCTTTTAACACAAAATACCTCATTATCACAACAACCTCCACAATAATTATACCTCAAATCAATAATTCACCAAATCATTAGTTAATCAACAAGCACCAAACTAACCATGTTCATCAACAATAACATTCAACCATAATTCTCTCCAAATTAACATAACAACATTCACCATCCAAAATTAAAAACTAATTATCCAATAAACTTCAACCAAATATATTCATCGACAAATTACTAAACATTAAACATACACCTGCATTCCAACTTATCCAATGGTCATCTAGCCTAAGTTTTCACAGAACATTATATATTAAATGCAAGAAACATAAACCATACCTTGGCCGATTTCTACGTAACGACCAAAGCTATTTATTCAAAACCAAGGCAGCCCCTCAAAACTCAACTAATCCGCTTTCTCCAAGTTCCAGTATTCACAATTCCAAGCTCCAATTATCTATTCACAACCTAATACACATTCATAACACATATATATCCAATTTAATACTCAAAGCTCAAATTCAATGAAAATAAAATAGAATTATCGTATCCTCACCTTACCCAAACTTCACATAAGCAAGAGTGGACATTTCTCTCAAGCTAATTGGATCCTAAAACATCAGAAATCAAAGAAATTCAACATTCCCATTTAAAATTCAAAAATTGGGGGAAAAGAGGGCTGAGAGTGATTAAACAAGTTACCAGTGAAATTGTTCCGGTAGAAATGTAGAGCTCGACGCGGTGGATGCGTGGCTGCAAACGGTGCGGCGATTGGAGCTCGGACGGAGAAGTTACGGGGATCGAAAATTTACGTGAGGGTTACGGGAATGTTTCATTCTTCTTTTCCCCTGGGAAGCTTTCAGCTTCGTTTACGTTGAAATGAGGGGGACGAAGGCTTGGGTTCACTTAAAAGGGCTGGTCTGGTTGGACCGACAGCCCGGTTCGGGTCCGGTTCAACCGGTTCAGTCCGTTCGGTCCAATTTTGGACCATTTTCTTCGAAATTGGTGTCAAAATTCTTGTTTCGATGAGCTCTATCCTAATTTAATATAATATTTACGTTTCTAATCCTCTTTATTAAAAACTAATTTATTGACTAATTATCTACTAATTTAACCGAGGTTTACAGTTCCAATTTTGAAAGAGAACTGAGACTCATAAAAAATTACATTGCTGGACATGACTACTTTGCCTTATAGAGTGAGACACTTGTAGCCTTTGTGAATTGTGTTGTAGCCTAAGAACATACAAGATGCTGATCTAAATTCTAGTTTGTGTCTATTGTAAGGTCGCAAATAAGGAAAACACAGGCAGCCAAAGGTTTTCAGACTGGTGTAATCACACTTCCTTCCAAACAGCTTCTCAAAAGGGGGCTGATCTTTCAAAAATGGAGTAGGCAACTTGTTTATCAGGTGTATTGCTGTGGCAAAGGCCTTCCCCCAAAACTTGATTGGTATACCAGCTCCAGCCAGCATAGCTAAACCTTTCTCTACGACATGCCTATGTTTCCTTTCTGTACTACCATTCTATTGATGTTCGTGTGGGCAGGAGAATCTGTGCACAATTTCTTGCACATGTAAATTTTTAGCTAGGCTCACATATTCAGCAGCATTGTCAGATTGAAGCATTTTGATTTTAGAGTTCAATTGCAGCTCAACCATTTGTTGGAAACACATGAAAACTGATTTGAGTTGAGAGTGAGTTAAAATGAGGTATAACCATGTAAATTTGCTATAAGCATCAACAAAATTGACAAAATAAAAATTTTCCTTCAAGTCAGAGATGGGGATAGGAGCCCAAATATCTGAGTAAACTAGCTGCAAAGGATGTTTGAGGGAGGATAAAGAAGAGCATGAAACTTTCCAATGCAATAAGAATCACACAGGTTTTTATTATTTGAAGGGGCAGCAATATTACAAGATTTCAAGACAGAAGAGACAATATTATTTGAAGCATGGCCAAATCTATTATGCCCTAGAAGAAAAGGATTAGTGGTGGACACAGCTGGGATAAAAGCAGTTGTCTTATTTGATGGAGTGAAGTTTAGAAATTTATACATCCCTCTTTCAACCTTTCCATGTATGGCAACCTCTCTAGTTCCCTGAGATTTCACACAACATCCATTAGTGTAGAACTAAAAAAAACATTGTTATCGCGGCAGAATTTGTACACATTGAGTAAGTTCTTGGTAATGTCAGGAACATGAAGTAACTTGTGTAACAAAAACTCTTTATTACTCAAATAAGTTTTAAAATAAGACTTTTCAATAGGGTTAATGTGCAAACCTGATCCGTTTCCTATAACCATCTAATATGTGCCTTCATAAGTCTCCTTTTCCATCAAGTTTTGTTGATCTGTAGTCATGTGATGTGTTGCACCTGAGTCTGGATACCAGCTTTGGTCTTATAGTATTGCTGGTGTGTTCAGTACATTACTCAGATTTGCTTGTGGTTCTTAGAGTGGTTGGGAGCTCAACCTGTCACCTTGACCTCTCAAGCTATCATTTCTTTCATACCTATACTAGCATGTTTTGCAGTATGTCCAAGTTTGTCACAAACTTGACAAACAAGTCTATCTCTTCAGTTGTTGTATTGCTGCTGCCTTTCATTGGTCACAAATCTTGATTCTTTAGCATTAGTGAACCTGGGATCATAACCATTCCCAAATCTTGAGCCATTACCAAACCTTGCATCATCATGGAATTGAGCTTCAGGTCTGTAATTGTTGGCACTCCCATCAGACCTGTAGTTGTGATTGTTGGAACCAAATTGTCTTTGTTTGTTGTAATATCCCCTATCATATCTGAAGTTATAGTTGTTTCCACCAAAGTGCCTGTTATCATTGAAAGAGCCATGAGTTCCTCTTGCTGATCTGCCACCTCTACCTCTATAGTCATTTTTGAATCCTCCTGTTGTGTTGTAACATTGAGAATATCATCCACCTTCCGCCATATTTGCTTGTATGAATGAATTTGATTTCTTGAACCTTTCTAGCATACTTTCATAAGTCAATAGAAGTGCTTCTAGTTCTCCAACTATGATACTTACTAGTCTTGCAACTACTGAAGTGATTACTGTACTGTATTCCTCAGTTAAACCATTCAAGATAGCATTGACTAGGGGTGCACAAGACCCGGTCCGATCCGAAGATCCGGACCGGACCCGATGACTTCGGGACTAATTTGGCTCGGCTTCGTTATGGCCCGGTCAGACCCGAGATTTCAATAGATGGCCCCGGTTATTTATTAAATCGGGTTCGGGTCAAGTTTCGGGTCACCCGGTCCCGGTCCGTTGGACCCTGTAGTTGTTTGCTACTTAATATTTTGTTGTTATTAGTTGGTGTGACACTATAAATTATTATTATTATGTTAATCTTGTGTTGATTGTTAACTTTGTTTTAATTGTCTTTTGAACTTTGAATGTTTAATGTGTAATTGATATAATTATTATTATGAAACTTTAAATTATTATTATGTGAATGTTGCAATATTATGGAATAATTATTTTCCAAAATTTAGAGGTTCAAAAGATGTAGAATCTAATTTTTGGTGATATCATGATAAAGTTGATCAAGACCCGGGCTTCACCCGGTCTAGACCCGGCTTAAGTGTGGCCCGAAAGTAACACGATTTCATTGGGTCTAGGATCAGGTAAGGGTCTCATAAATAGACCCGGTCACTATTTAGGGTCGGTTTCGGGTCACGGCGAACCCGACTTCACCTGGCCCCATGTGCACCCCTAGCATTGACATAATCACTTTCCCGCATCAGTTTCCCTACTGAGGCCAGGGTGTCATCCCTTTAATCGCTAACACATACTTATTAACCAAACTACCTATCTTAATTGTACTCAACTTGTTTTTCAACTGCATTATCCTTGCTCTAATTTGAGAGGAGAAGTGATCATCTAACCTTTTTCAGATTTCATATGAGTATACACATCCTACCATGCGAGTTGTAAATGACTTGGTCATCGAAGCAAGAAGTCAGAATTTCAATAGAGCATCTTGCATCTTCCAAACTGCAAATTCTTGAGTTACTCGTCCAGATCCATCAAAACTTGTTGGTATTCTTTCTCCTGTGATGTGATGAAGCAAATCGTTGCCTTCAATTGTGGACTCTACCTAATCTTTTCACCGTAAGAAGTTATCATCATCAAGTTTCATGAAGATTGGTGACGAAGTGAAATTCGGAGCTGCATGTGACTGATTCGTTGAATGCTCAGCTAACAAGTTTTTCTCTGCCATTGCGATGAGTAGATCTGAGCTCTGATACCATGTAAAGGTACCAGACTCAATCAAGAAGAATAGAAAGGGAGAGTGGAGATTGAGAGTGAAGATGCAGAGAAAGCAGAGAGAAGAAGAGAAATGGAATCTGAACTGAATTGTATTGTGTGAATTGTAAATCATCAAAGCTGAGAATTTAGCTTGATTCGTAGCTATATATACAAGAAGTAAGTCCAGCGGTCATAACTAATTCCTAACACGTGCAATTACACAAACTAACTCTAACAATAATGCCTAATTCTATTAGCAATGCCTAACTAATTGTATTTACTAACAACATTAACTAACTTTATTTTACTGACTTAACTCTATCATGACCCCTGCTAATAATTAGACTCTCTGCTATTGTTTCAGGCTTGTTGACTGAGTTTGCTAACATTTTATCACTTTCCATATTTCTTTTAAAGATTTACATTTTTTTTTATAAAATTTATATATTTAACATAAAAAAATTTATATATTTATTGTCAAAAAACTCTAATATCATCTTTCCATGATGCTTTTTTAAAATTTATGTATTTATTGTAAACAAAATATACTTTTTTATTGAGTTTTTCCTAAGAATAATTGCTTATCTTAATTTTTTTGTATTTTTTTTATTATTAAAAAAATTATGCGTTTGCTTCCTTTGTTTTCTTAAAAAATTTATGTATTTACTACTATAAAAAAAATTCTGTATTTATCGTCAAAATTTTGTATGTTAACCTTGAAAAATTTTCTGTGTTTATTGTCAAGAAATTTTTTGTTTATTGTAAAAAACATTTGTGCTTACTTCCTGTATATATATGGTTGTCTTTAAAAATTTATATGTTTACTTCATATGTTTTTAATGATAAATACATAAAATTTTCGAAAGTAAACACTACAATTGAGATAGTTGTCATACTTACGAAAAAATCATTACGAAAGAAATGGTATTTTTGAAAGAAAAAATATAATTTTGACTAGATGACTAAAATAGAACGAAATAAAATATTTGAGATAAAAATAGAATATTTTATTTAAATTTTATAGATAAAATTAAAATTTAATTCAAATATTAAAGACTAAAACAGTATTTTATTTAAAATATTTTTTTGTTTTTGATATTTTTTATTTTGGAAAAAAGGAAAAAAGCCCAAAAGAAAAAAAATTAAAGAAGGAAAAAAATAAGACTTAAAAGAACAATAAGGAGAAGGACAAAAACGTGCAGAACAATTGGAGAAGAAGATGCAGAAGACCCAACAAGTAAGTCAGAAAATATACAATTAAAAATATTTCATTAGACTTAATTACATATCAGCAATTGTCACTCTTTTGATTTAAATTAAAAAAGTAAATATTTTATGATTAATAAAAATATTTTTGTTTATTTTTTATAAATGTTTAATAAAATTTAATGCTTGTTTTAATAATTTTATACAATTAAAAAGCAATTAATTTAAAAAATAATGAATATAAAATAAAAATAAAATTAAATAAATATAAAAAAATATTTAATTGAATATTTTAAATTATATATATTAATTAGAAAGTATAATGTATCGTTACGTAATATATTAAAAATAAAAGCTTAATATATAATAAGAAGTAATCTGATCTATTGTCAATAGGTCAGGTCTAGGCTTTTGAAATAGCTTGTTGGCCTGTCAGACCGGCCTAAGCCTGTAAATATATATAAAGAGTTTTATTATACTAGTAAAAATGCTATTGGAAAGATCTGAACTTGGGTCTTCTATCTTATAAAAACACTTTTATCCACTCAATTATTTATCTCTTTAATTATATATGTGTATTTTATAATTTTAAAAATTAAATTATATCTTAAATTTAATTATTATTAAAAAAACAGGCCTAGTGACAGACTTTAGGTCAGGCCAGATTTAACAACAGGCCAAATTCAATACTCATTAAAAAATCTATACCAGACTATAGGTCAGGCTAAGACCAATATACTCTATTACAGGTCTAGCCTGTTAAGAATAAAGTCTGGCCTGACCTGACCTGTTTCCATCATTACCTATTGGTAGCTAAATTGTTTTCCATCTTTCAAATTCTCAATTCGAATCTCACCCCATGTAGAATTTTAAAATGGGCACAAATACAGCGCGTGGCGAATCCTAGTCAGAATAATAATTTGATAAATAATTTTTAAAACAGTAATATTTCAGTAAAAAAGTCTACATATCAATTGCTTGCATAATATTTTTGTAATTTAAAATAAAAATAAAATATGTTTTTTGTTTGTAATATTTATGTTTTATTTTTTAAAATAATGTTAATATTTAATTTAATTTAATTTTATCTTAATATTTATATTTATGTCAAAATTATTTTTAAACATTAATTCTATTTAAAAAAGAAACAAAATAAAAAATGTTCAGAAGTAGTTTTAATAAAATAAAAATAATTAAGAATAAAATTAAATAAATTAAAAATATTAATGACTTTCACGTGCGATAAAATCATATTAGTATTTAATTAATAAAATACATTATCCATCATATCATTGAATTACTGGAAAACCATAGACGTGTATATGTCAACTAACAAAAGTACACAAGGACCGACTACTTAGTAATTACCCCTTAATAGATAGAAAATTTACTTGTGATACAATTTATGAAGGTATCTCAATACATTTGAATATTTGATAGATAGAAAAAATCAATATATATATATATATATATATATATATATGTTAAATTATTTGGAAGTTTTTATTTCTGTATGTAGGGTAAATTGAAAATATAGTTGCATATAGTACCAAAGTAAATGAAAACTTCATGCATATAAATATTATGGATAAAGTATATTCTTTTTCTCTAATATTTTCGAAATTTTTTAAAATTATTTGGCATAGAAATTTACTTGTCACTGAAATGAAAACGACACAGATTTCTAAATTGTAACACATTTAATGACTATGCTCACTGGGCTTATTATATCAAATGAAAAGTTAGTTATTTAATATGTTTAGAAAGAGAATTTTTGTCTCCAGCCATTCATGAAATAATAGTGGAGATTACTAACTTATTTCAATCCTCACGAAATAAAAAAGAGAATGAATAATAATGTGTGTATATATTATTCATTAATTTAACATGAGATAAGAAGATAAAACACGCCATGGCAAAAAAAAAAAAAAAACATTAAGATCGTCCATGGCCGGCGTTATTTGTGTCTAAGCAATAATATGTACGTGGCAGCAATTATTGATAACTATTGTATGCTCTAAACCCTAATTATATTATTCTAAAAATGATATGATGATTATCCTTATCAATCGCCTTCTTCTAGTCGATTGTGGTAGTATGTATGTATATAATTTTGGATGATGATAGGCTTTAAGTTTTATTGAAGAATATATAAATTTAAAGCGAGTTGATACATGTGGGAAAAGTTCATCAAAATATATCTTAAGAATATTTGAATTCAGATTTTTTTTTTAAATGTTTATTGAGTGTGAAAACATATTTTGACTTTAGTGAATTAATAGATGCGAATTCACCTAAACTTTATTCAATTAATAGTCAAGTTGTTGTTTTCATCATCCTTATAACCTTGTTATGTATCAACTGAACATCCACCATGTATAGGGATTAAACACGGGTAAATACTAAAGTTTATCGAAAACAAAAATCAACACCATTATATTCAAAACCACACCTACCCCTAATACAAGGATTATTTATTTCAGACGTGCTTATGCAACCGTTTTACTTTTTATACTTAGAAACATAATTTATTAATTTTTCAATTCAAATATATAAACAATTAAAATATATAATAAATACATGCACATGAAATTTTGAAACGGCCATATGTTAACTACGTTTTATGAAGTGAGGACGGTCGTTGTGTAGATAGTGAGAAGAAGCAATTTATGCTTTTTTTTTTTAATTTTTGAAAATCAATACTTTTTATTAATATTAATTAATATTTTAGATTAATATTTTTTTTATATTATTAGAATTTCAATTTTAAAATTTAGTATTTCAAATTGAGTGATAGTCGTGGCCAAATATTGGATACAAAAATAATAAATAATTTAGTTGATCATGTAAAATTATTCTTAAGCTTTTTCTCTTGTTAGAAGTTAATTAGAACAGTTTAAAAAATGACCGTTTAGAAGAGTGAGAGAAATATATGCTTAATGACATGGTAAAAATAACTTGAGAGTGACCAAAATGATTGCGAAAAAGATTCTGAATTTTGTTTAGGGCAAAAAACAGAAATAAGTCAAGGGAAAAAATAATTTACGTGAATAAGCCAAAACGAAAACTGTTTTATGAATCCACCAATGCACGTTTATATGTAGTTTGAACCAGTTTGGTTCGAACTTCATTTCTACATCATTCTTTGGTTCGAATTACACACAAACACACGCACACACTAATTCGAACCAGCTTGGTTCGAATTACACACAGTAATTCGAATTATGCTGTTAAAAAATTAATAATTTATTAAAAAAATTTTATTAAAAAATTTATTAAAAAATTAATAATTTAAAAATTAAAAAAAAATATATTTTATTTCATACGTCAAAAAAAAGCTAACAAAATATTTAATTACGAGACTTCTTTAAAATATTAATGAGCTATCAATTCGCTCATGAATATTTTTTAATAATTTTTTTAATAATTTTTTTTAAATTATACTACAAAAAATATTTTATCCTATGTAAAACAATTTTAAAAAAATGGCTTAAAAAATGTTAGGAGTACTATAAAAATTTGTAATGTTATAATAACTTAGGTAAATACATGCATGTACTCAAATTTTAAATAAAATATTTTACATAGTCAATTATAATTTAGAAATGAAAGAAAATATTTTATTCCATACAAAATAATTAAAAAATATATTGTATTCTATACAAAATAATTTTAAAAAATGGCTTAAAAGATGTTATGAGTACTAAAAAAGTTTGTAATATTCTAGTGATTTAGGTAAATACATGATAAAAATATTTTTTCTTTAATTTCTAAATTATTAGTGACTATGTGGAGTATTTCTTTAATGTCCTAAGTCATTAGGACATTACAAATTTTTATAGTACTTCTAACATTTTTTAAGCTATTTTTTAAATTATTTTGCATAGAATAAAATATTTTTTTGTGGTATAATTTAAATAAATTTATTAAAAAAATATTCATGATAATTTTTTAATAAAATTATTTAAATTATATGGTGAGATATTACATGATTCGAATTACGCATAGGGAAGTTCGAATCACTCTGATTCAAATTATATGTTGAGCAATTCGAATTCTATACAATACTCTTCTGCCCATTCTTGATAGCTCATGAATATTTTTTAATAAATTTATTTAAATTATACCACAAAAAAATATTTTATTCTATGCAAAATAATTTAAAAAATGGCTTAAAAGATGTTAGAAGTACTATAAAAATTTATAATGTCCTAATGACTGAGGACATTAAAGAAATACTCCACATAGTCACTAATAATTTAGAAATTAAAGAAAAAATATTTTTATCATATATTTACCTAAATCACTAGAATATTACAAACTTTTATAGTACTCATAACATCTTTTAAGCCATTTTTTAAAATTATTTTGTATAGAATAAAATATATTTTTAATTATTTTGTATGGAATAAAATATTTTCTTTCATTTCTAAATTATTATTGACTATGTAGAATATTTTATTTAAAATTTGAGTACATACATGTATTTACCTAAGTTATTATAACATTACAAATTTTTATAGTACTCCTAACATTTTTTAAGCCATTTTTTAAAAATTATTTTGCATAGGATAAAATATTTTTTGTAGTATAATTTAAAAAAAATTATTAAAAAAATTTATTAAAAATATTCATGAGCTATTAAAAATGGACAGAAAAGTATTGTATGGAATTCGAATTGATAACTCATTAATATTTTAAAGAAGTCTCGTAATTAAATATTTTGTTAGCTTTTTTTTAACGTATGAAATAAAATATATATTTTTTAATTTTTAAATTATTAATTTTTTAATAATTTTTTAATAAATTATTAATTTTTTAACAGTATAATTCGAATTATACCATGAATTACTCTGTGTGTAATTCGAACTAAGCTGGTTTCGAATTAGTGTGTACGTGTGTTTGTGTGTAATTCGAACCAAGTTGGTTCGAACTACATATAAATATGCATTGATAGATTCATGAAGCAATTTTTATTTTAACTTATTCACGTAAATTATTTTTTTCTTTGGCTTATTTCTGTTTTTTATCCTTTTCTTTATGATATATATAAATAATATATTTGAGGTTAGCTAAGATAATAAGTATGTTATGTTGAAATTAAAAGGTTATAGATGCAACTGTTTCAGTTAATAAAATATTTTTTTATAAATTATATATGATAAAAGTATTTTATAAAAAGAAAAAATTTATGTATCAACTCTTTAATTTTCCATAATAATATAGTAGATCCTAGTGTTTCAATAAGTACCTTTTAAATTTTAAATATTATAATTTATATTTTAATTATTTAATGTTTACCGAAATTAGTAGGACGAGTTGATTTGTATAAGAGAATTAAATATTAAGTTATTGAGAGTAAGCCGGTGAGTGATTAAAAAGTGTCGAGGAAATTACACTAGTTTGTATCCATGTGGGTTTTTGAGTTAAATATTGAAAAAGATAATAACAATAGAAGAAAAAAATTCATATTTTGTAATAAAAAATGTTATTTACACATTAAAATTAGTCACTAAAATTAATTATTAATATATTTGTGTATAAATATATGTAATTTAATTTATTTTTAAGAAAAAATCTAGAGGTCAACAATTTTATTAAAATTTAGTCGATATTTAATCAGTAAAAAAAATAAATAATTCTATACCATTAAATATAATCTCACACTATTAAAAATATTAATAATAATTAATTAATAGTTACAAATCACAAAATTTACTAGTCTTTTAACACTCCTATATTTTTAATATATATTTATATTTCAAGATGTATTTTATCCTGATAATTGACTGTGGTGATTGATTTTAGAGAAAGTATGGGAAGCCAATAGAATATTTATACAATACATATAATGAAGGTTTAGAGAGTATTAGAGATATAAATATTAGTGTTACTTTTTCCATGAGCGTAGACTTCTGGAATGAATAGTATCATGACATGATACCATAACTCTAAATTTAAAGGTCAAGAATTATAATTTATTGTACATATTGTATAAATAAGTCATTAGCTACCTAACAAAACTCTTGATTTTAATATACAAATTTGTTAATTAAAAAAGTCCAGAAGAGTTTAGCATGCAATATGCATGGTGATTAAGGTGGGCCCCTTCCCGTCATCCAACCACTATATAAAGAGACAAAGAGGTGAGCAAAAAATTGCATCCTCAAACAGAAACACAAAGTAGTATTATCACTCATCATCAATCATAACGCACGTAACGACCATAAACCGCCATGGCAATTCTTGCACTTGTTGTTGCCTTGATAGCCATCCACACACACAGCGTGAACTCAAAAGAAGAGGTCACTTTCAACTTCGAAAAATTCGATAAACCTACCCCCGGTGATTATTGCAGTCTCCTCACCTTCGAAGGTGATGCCACCGTAATCGATAACGAAATACAACTGACCAAGTTGGAAAAAAACAGGGTAGGCAGAGTCTCATATTCCCACCCTATACGCCTCTACGACAGCAAAACCGGAGAGGTCGCAAAAATCACCACCAAATTCAAGTTCTTCAACAAAGAACCTGATTACAGCAAGCCTCCAGCTGAGGGCATGACCTTCTTCATTGCTCCCTACAAATCAGTCCTCCCTTCTAATTCCTACGGCGCACACTTCGGACTCCAAACCGGTCCACCGGCCGGACCCGCCGACCAACCCCCGGCGTCCCATGATAATTTTGTGGCCGTTGAGTTTGATACCCGCACCCAACGTAACTATGGGGATCCAGAAGGGAAGCACTTCGGAATTGATGTCAACCAGTAGCGGAGCTTGAACCAAAATTTTGGGGGGCCAGAAACTTAACATAAAAATTTAATAATAATATTTATATCAAAATAAAATTTATAAATATAATTATTCTTTAAGTTTGTTACTAATAAGATAATAAATAAATAATTCTACAGATAAAAAATATAAAATAGTTTATAACGGTACTCTTCGAGTTTTTAATGACTTAAAATCTTCAATAATTGAGTCAGAACTAAACTTTTCAGCAATTTCTTTCTCAATGTAAATAACCAAACTATCCGCAAGAAAGTCGTCCTCCATCTTGTTTCTTAACCTTGTCTTTATTATTTTCATTGCTGAAAATGATCGCTCTGTAGTAGCTGTAGATACTGGAAGAGTTAATATCAGACGAATCAATCTATCAATCAAGTAATACACTTTTGACTTTTTTGTTTCTGCTAAACATCTACACAGTTCATGAATAGTTGACAAATTCTTCATTTCTGGATGCTGACGAACATCAAGAATAAAATGCTGAAGCTGAAAAGGCAAATTAATCTTCTCTTGTTCAGTAAAGTCTTCGGGATAGTAGCTATCAACAAGAGTAGAAATCTTAGCAATGTCAAAATTTTTGTAAGCATCCTTAGGCATGAGAGTAGAGCTCAGACTTAGTAGATCCATTGCTTGATCATTGAATCTGCTATTTAACTCTTGTAATTGCTTATCAATTGTGACTAAAAATATCTCCACTCTAAAATAATGCTCAACTGTAATATGATCTTTTTGGTGACGCGAGCGTCCTTGCCTTGCAACATAAGAAGCAGTTAAATCAGGAATTAGAATATCATGTTGCTCACAAAATGATTTCACATTTTTTAATAATTCCTCCCATCTGTCATCTCTCATGCTTTGGATAAGTGTTTTTGTAGAATGAACTAGTTGCACAGCATTAACTATATCTTGAGACTGCTTTTGTAAAGCTTGACAAAGAATATCAGTTATTCCCATCATATCTTTCATCAAATGCAAGATCAATACAAACTCAAATGAGGTCAGGGTATTGTAAGCACTATCTGCATCACCACGCTGAGAATAAGTTGATCCATCAACAATAATCTTTTGTAAAACAGTCAACGTTGCACCATACATATTTATCAAACTGCAAACAGAAGAGAAATGAGAACTCCATCGAGTATCACCTGCTCGTTTCAAAGTACCAATTTGATTTGCCCCTTTACCAGTTTCAAGTTCATCAATCTCTAATAAATGGATAATTTCATCTGTCTTGGCAGCATGTAACTCATCATGTCGCTTACTAGAAGAACAAATGATATTGACGATGAAAGTCAATTTTGAAAAAAACTGATGCACAGGAATAACTTCTCTTGATGCAGCAACTAATGCAAGTTGTAATCGGTGAGCAAAACAGTGGATATAGTAAGCATAAGGACAATCTTTTAAGAATAATGCTTGTAACCCATTCCATTCTCCTCTCATGTTGCTGGCGCCATCATATCCTTGACCACGAATATTAGAGACATCAAGACCATGTCGAGAAAGAATGCCGCACAATTCTTGTTTTAGAGTTAATGATGTAGTATCTTTGACATGTACAAGATCAAGAAAACGCTCTTGAATAAAACCATGTATATCAACAAATCTCAAAACAAGTGCCATTTGTTCTCTTTTGGATTCATCACGAGCTTCATCTACTACAATGCAAAACTTGGAATCTCCAATTTCTTCACAAATATGCTTTCTCACCTTGTTTGAGAGTATATGCAAGATTTCTTTTTGAATTTGATGTGAAGTATATTTAGCATTATATGGAGCATTTTCTAACACAGTTCTTGCAACTTCATCATTGTAAGATGCTATGAGTTTTATCATTTCAAGAAAATTACCTCGATTTTTTGATTCTGGAGTCTCATCATGGCCTCTGAAAGCACAAGCTTGAAATGTAAGCCAACGAGTTGCATCAATGGAGGATTTTAGACGCAATCGATTCTTTTGAATTTCCTCAGAAGTATGATCCTCAATTACATTTTGGATGTGACTTGCCTGATTCAATAAATCTAGACATGCTCCAACTGCATTATTGTGTGGTGAGCAAGGATCTCCAATATGTTTAAGAAAAGCACAATTCTTTCCATCATTAACTTTTTTTCAATTTCTAAACCCTTTACTAATAAAAATATCTGACCCATTACGTCCACTAGGTTTTTTGCTAACCAAATAACAAAATAAACAATATGCAGCATCTTCAGAAGGTGAATACTCTAACCATGAAGGAAAAATACCAAACCAAGCATATTGAAATCGTCTTGGATGCTTCGTACCAGATAAAGGATAATTGTCAAGATGCTTTTGATATGGACCCCATTTAAGATAAGCTCGTCTAACCTCATCTCTCTGGTTTGGGTGATATTGCCAAATTTGAAGCCGTTTTCCAGGGTCTCGTTCCAAAGAATTAAGATCAAACTCATCAGATGCAACTCTTTGAACTTTTGGAGGTTGTATCTCACTTTCTTCGTGATTCATTATAGTAGAAGAACTATCTACAAGTGTTGATATTGTAGAAGTTATATGTTCCCCTTCTTGAATATTAGCCTTCCTCTTAAAAAATGCATCAATTCTTTGATTTTTCATCATTATTTTGTATAAAAATTTGAATATATATTCTGTAAAATATGTAAAAAAAAAAAGTTAGAAGGATAAATATTAAAATTTATAATATTTATTAAATTTTTTTATAAATTTATCAAAATACAATAATATCAATACTTATTAAATATTATAATATTTTTATCATATAAAAAATTAAATTAAATAAATAATAAAATATAAAATAATATTAAATTAAATAAATAAAAAATACCTAATTTTTTGAGAAGCAAAGCAAAGCAGTAGCGTGCGTGTTTCACTGTTTTGAGAAGAGAAGCAAAGTAGCGTGTTTCACTGTTTTGAGAAGAGAAGCCAAGGCATTAGCATAGCGTGTGTTTTGAGAAGCAAAGGTTATCTTTTGTGTTTTTATAGTTATTTTTTTTATTTGATTTGATTATTAGATATCTTTTATTTTATTAGATGATCTTTTTTTATTTGATTTGATTATTAGATGATTTTTGTTATTCTTATTTTTTTTTGTTAGATAATTTTTTTGATTTGATTTGATTTTATCTTTTAATTTTAATGTGTTGTGAAGTTAACAAAATCCCACTCACTAAGCAAAGGTTATCTTTTGTGTTTTTATAGTTATTTTTTTATTTGATTTGATTATTAGATATCTTTTATTTTATTAGATGATCTTTTTTTATTTGATTTGATTATTAGATGATTTTTGTTATTCTTATTTTTTTTGTTAGATAATTTTTTTGATTTGATTTGATTTTATCTTTTAATTTTAATGTGTTGTGAAGTTAACAAAGGCCCACTCACTAAAAATTATTATACAATAAATGTATGAGATGGGAATTGAACTTGGATACTTCAAGTTATAATAAAGTATTTAAACCAATTGAACAATTTTTCATTTTTGATGAAGTACTATTAATTTTTTTATAAAAAGTTTGGGGGGGCCATGCCCCCCTTGTCTGAATGAAGCTCCGCCATTGATGTCAACTCCGTTATCTCAAAGCCAGATGGTACTACGCCGTGGACGTATTGGCAGAATGGAGGAACGGAATTCGTGACAATTACCTTCGATCCTTCCACTAAGGTTCTCAAGGTTTCTGCCGAGTACGACGGTGTTGACGATGACATCGAATTGTCGTCTTCGGTTGACTTGAAAGAAGTTCTGCCGGAGTGGGTCACGGTAGGGTTCTCCGCCTCCACCGGAGACGACTCGGAAATAATGAACATAAAATCTTGGTCATTCTCCTCAGTCTTGGAGAAGGTGACCGATAATAATGAAGCCCATATTGCAAGCGTCGTGTGATATCATATCCAAATGGAAAAGACTCGTATGCAAATGTTTTTTTGTAAAGATGATAACAGTTTTTCACTGTTAACTTCACACCAAGACAGCTATATATGCGAGTATTCTTCATCCAATATCCATCATATATATTGATAAATTAAATAAGGACAAGAGCTACTCTTAAACTCTGATCCTCTCTAGTCCATTATTGATGTTGTTATTGATCTATCGCATGTGTGTTTGTATTTTCCTTTTGTTATTCCACTAATATATGAATAAAGGCTTCTTTTTAATACATATATATATCATTGCGAATAACTTAATTTCATGCAGTGTGACTCTAAAAGAGTAGTTTTACTCGGACAATAAAATAAATTATATGTTAAATATCACATTAGCAAAATTAATTAATTTTTAAATTTACTGCTATTAAAGAATATTTAAACAAATAATTTAATTAGATAAACATATAGTCACCAAAAATTAGATAAACATATAAATTTTTTGAGTATATACTTAAATAGATTTTTAAAAAATTTTGTATTGGATATTTTGGTCTCCAAATTTTTTTTTATTACAATCACTACAAGAAAAGAGAGTTATTTTAACATCTTTTTTTGACAGTCATAGTTAAGTGTAAATATATATGACAAATATTACGAAAATTCTCTTTTTTTTTGATAAATATTTGACCGTAAAAAATTACTGTTCACTTTTGACGGTCTTTTAATTTGTTTTCAGCTTACTCCACTATTCTTCTTCTTTCCTTGACGACTCTGCTCCTTTTCTTCTCTTGGCTCCGTCAATTTTGGGAGTTCCTCTTCTTCCCTTGGCTTCGGCTCTCAATTGGAGATCACACTACTCATTCTTCATATTCAAAATCTCAGTTTATTCTTCAGTTTCAAGATCTCATCTCATTCTTCAGCTCCAAAATTAACTTCATTTTATTAGGTATTTCCTCTCTCAAAATTTTTTATTCTTTCATAAATCTAATTTAATTTTTGTTTTGATGCTTCAAATTTCAAAATTTTTTCATTCAAACTTTTTATTACTAATACGTATTAAGTTAAATTCATATTTTCAGATCTATTCCCTAATTTATATTTTCTGATTTGGCTTCTTATTGAGCTGTTCTATAATTTGTACTTTTTTTTGTTCGTCATATCTAATTGCTCTTGAATTTGTTCCTCATATCTGATTTGTGTAAATTGATCGGTAATTTTGGTAAAATTTTTGCTCATTCTCATTTGAATTTTTTTATTTTTTTATTCACAATAAAAAAATGCGAGAAAGATAAGTGTGAGTTGGTGCAATGCTATTGTTTGTTCTGTTTCAAAGTTCTATTCATTTTATGTTTTATCTAATTTGACTTCTAATCCTTTATTTTTTTTTCTTTCTAATTTTTGCACACCACGTGTTTGTTCTTTTTCCTAAACCACAGGTTCATATCAAATAGGAGTATCTAGCTTTACTTCGGGTAAGATGAAAGGGTTAATTTTTGTCGCCGCTTGCTCCGGGTTGAGAACTGTAACACCACCTGGGTAAGAGGCAAGGGTGAGGTGGTTCCCTTGCTCTAGGTACGCGGGTAAGATGCAAGGGTTGCGGCGATGTCCCACTTGCTCCGTGTTTGGTGTTCTGTCCAGGGTTAGCTACCAGGACATGTCGGGTTGGCTATATAACTGACAGATGAGACTCATCAGCCATATGGCAGGCATACATCATATGCATATTTGTGTTTTGTTTGATCGTGCATTAATTGGGCTTGCCTATGTGATCATTATGCTTACCTGCTATAATTGCTACCTGCTGTATCTGTATGCTACTTGTGTTTGCTTCATTAATTTATACTCATCAGAATCATAATCCAACTCATACAAATTCATTCATCCTTTATACACACATCATATACTACCATATATACAGTCCATCAATAATTCATTCAGTTCATTCCTATCTTAAGGCCTTCTACCCTAAGTTTTCACGTGACATTAAACATTAACTACAAGAAACCAAAACCATATCTTGGCCGATTCCTCCCTAAGCTCGGAACACCTCTGTTGAGTTTGAAAAACTTGAAATAGTAATTAGAAAATCATTAATTTGTTAATTGCTTTAAATTAGTTGTATGATGAATTTGGTTTAGTGTGCAGATGAAAAATAAAATTGTTTCATGGCTCAAGTGATAAAAGCCCAGTTTGATTACTAAACATGTTTCAGCCCAGTAGTAACTAATCTTAAGTGGCTGAATGAAATATTAAAATCCAAGAGTTAGACCAAGAATTTGCTAAGCCCAAGAAAACCCCACTGAAAGAGTTGAGGATTGATGGTTTAAAGGTTATAATAAACTCTCGTTGTAAGTATAGTTACTAAACCAAGCAATCAACCTTTCTTACAAACGTTTTGGTTGTCACAAGTAACAAACCCCTTTAAAAATTGTTAACCGAGTATTTAAACCTCGGGTCATCTTCTCAAGGAACTGCAAGGAAGTATGTTCTTATTATTGGCTATAAAGGTTGTAATCGGGGTTTAGAAGGTGAAAAGCAAGTGATTTAAATGACAGGTGAAGTAGATGGCAATTAAAGTAAATAAATACTCTAAAGTAAACTTCTGGCAAGATAAGAGAAATTGGAAGTCCAACTTAGTTATCTCCCTCAACAATAATGAAAGTTGAATCTAAATCCCACTTAGTTAACCTTTACTAAAGTAAAGGAAAGTCAAGGGACTAATTAGTTTGACCTTCGAATCCTATTTATTTCCTAAGAAAAAGTTAGGATTATTGAAGTTCAGTTCAATTAGCAAGATAACGATTATCAATTATACTTAGTTTAATAATGTTGAGTTACTAATTTCTTAACCAAGACCAAAAGGGAAAAAAGTAAAATTGTTGGAATAAAAATTTCCTTTAAATGGAAAGCAATGGTAACACAAATTAAGGAGAAAGCAATCAATAACTGAAATACCTCAAATAATCATTAATTCAAATCATAACATGGAAAAGGTTTCATAAGTCAAGTTGGCAATATTTATAAGTACGAATAAAAGCATTAAAGTAAATATTAAACCTGGATCGAGAGTCACTCTTACAAACTAAGAGAAGTCCTAAATCCTAATCCTAATCCTAAGAGAGAAAGGAGAGAACCTCTCTCAAACTAAATCTAAATCATGGAAAGTGAAAATTGGCGAGCCCTCCCTGAATGGATGCATTCCCCCACTTCATAACCTCTGGTCTATGCCTTCTGGACTTGGATTTGGGCCAAAAAGGGCTTCGGAATTCGCTATGAGCGTTTTCTGCAATTTCTGGTGCGTGGCCTCTGTCACGCGTCCGCGTGGGTCACGCGGTCGCGTCATTCGGAGCATTTCCTTGCCACGCGGTCGCGTCAGTCATGCGGCCGCGTCGCTGTTGATTCGCGCTTGGCACGCGATCGCTTCGTCCATGCGATCGCGTGGATGCCAGTTTCTTCAGAAGCTCCATTTTGTGCTTTCCTTCCATTTTTGTATGTTTTCTTTTCCATCCTTTAAGTCATTCTGCCTTAGAAAATCTGAAACTACTCAACACACTAATCACGGCATCGAATGGAAATAAAGGTAATTAAAATAATTAATATTAAAGCTTAGGAAACATATTTTTCACATACATCACATAATAAGGAAGGGAAAGTAAAACCATGCAATTAATATGAATAAGTGGTTGAAGGATTGAATAAATCACTCAAACTAAGCACAAAATAACTCATGAAATATGGGTTTATCAACCTCCCCACACTTAAACAATAGCATGTCCTCATGCTAAATCCAAGGTAAAGAATAAGGTAAGGTTAAAGTGGTGGAATGTTATGTAATGCAACCTATTCTAAATGCATCTACCTAAATGAGTCATGCAATTCCAATTTATCCACTCATATATAAAGCTTACATGTAGTCAAATTAATCCACATTCTCAAGGAGTCATATATATATATATATATATATATATATATATATATATATATATATATATATAGCCAACCCTTAAATAATAAAGCATTTTAGCAAATGAGATGGGAAATATTGTACAAACTTGCAAAACAATTAGTAATTTAAGCACAGATATATGCTGATGAGCTATTGAACCCTCACTGGATTTTGTGTTTACCCTCTAGTCACTCAGTGTTTATTGGGTTTATTCACTCTATTTTTCTTTTTATTCTTACTTTCTATCACTTTGTTCTTCATCTAACCAATCAACAATTATAGAGTACAGTCATACCAAAAGTCATGAGGTCTTTAATTAAGGTTGTAATGGGGCCAAGGTGAAGGTAAGGATATATGTATAAGGCTAAGTGAGCTAATAAGTGAATCCTTAATTAGACTAAGATCTCACCTAACATACATATTTAGTAGAACAAAACTTTCTTTACCAATTTTCCCACATTATCCCACTTGTTGTTACATGCTCATGTTTTAATTTTATTTTTATCCTATGTGCATTACTTTTATTTTGCATTGGGAAATTTTTTTTGTATCCCCTTTTATTGAATGCTGAAAAAAATAACTTTTTTTTTATGCACATGGTAATTGAATCACTTTGATTTCTCATGAGCATGCTTCCCAAATTTTATTTTATTTCTTTTAACTTTTCTACCCTTTTGTTTCTATCATCCATGTTCCCAATAGGTTTCCCACATTTTAATCTATTTATAATTTTCTATCTTAAGCTAACCAAGGATTCAACTTGGGATTTTTTTTTTGTTTTTCTGCTTAAGGCTAGTAGTGTGGCTAAATAGAATAAAAGGAATTTTAAAGGCTCAAGGGGGCTAACAAGGGTG
Source organism: Arachis ipaensis (assembly GCF_059453495.1). NCBI lineage: Eukaryota > Viridiplantae > Streptophyta > Magnoliopsida > Fabales > Fabaceae > Arachis > Arachis ipaensis. Next base: position 141,775,774 of record NC_142444.1, read on the forward strand.
ATGTGAAAGGTAGGTTATTTTGGGGTAAGTGAGCTAAAATCAAATGATGGCCTTAATCATTCTTTTGGCATGTATCTATATTCTATAATTGGACATATAGATTAAAGCAAAGTAAAGAACATCAGAATAAAAAGAAACGAAACACACAGGAATGAAATTATGGTTTGAATGCAACCATACAATTAAGCTCAATACTCACAGGCTGTGTGTTCTCTAACTCAAGCATCATATATTATTCATATATGTTATGCAGGTTTAGTTAAAAATTTCCATTATTCTCATAAAAAAATATTTAGGGTAGCCTTTAAAGTTTTAATGTTCCTCCTTGATGAAATATTGTCAACTTAACTATATGATGTAATGCTATATATACAAGGTTTATGGATTTAAATCTGTTATGTTCAATTTCCTAGCTTACTTCCTTTTTATATTTTTTTTTAATTTAAACTATGCTATCTTATGCTAAAAAGGGTAAACTATACTAATTAATTCACTAATAAGTCAGAATTGCAAACTAAACTAAATAACTAAAAATATGAACTAAAAATGCAAAATGCAAAAATAGAGTAAAAATACATAAAAGCAGCAATGTATAAGTACTCAGAAAAAAATACAGAAAAATATCCAAAATAAAAGAAAAAGAGATGTAGTGGTTCACCAAAATAAAAACGCCAGAGATGGCGACCTCCCCACACTTAAAGCATCGTCCCTGATGCTCAGTCAAGTCGGGTGTGAATGGGTGTCATCACTGGTAGAGATGGTAACTGGAGGCTCTGTGGTGGTGGTGGGCTGAGGGTCTGGCTGCTGTAGAGGTGGTGCTGACTGGATCGGGATCTCCGGATCTGCAGCCTCAATCTGATGTGTAACCTCCTGATGCGGGGCGGCCTGCTCTGTGGCTGCCTGCTGATGGGTCTCCTCCTAGAAATGAGTCTCCTCCTCGGGCTCATCCTCCTCCTCCTCTGATGGCTCAGATGGTGTGTCGGGCTCAGAGGGGATGTCACCACCCTGTCGGATCATCAGCTTCAGATGCGAATAGCGTCACTGGCTGCGACGCTCCAATCTCTCATACCGGCGCCGGTTACGGCGCTCCATCTGATCAAGCTATCGGAATAGGCGGTGCACGAGGCAGTATACGGGCTCAGAGGCAGGTAGAGGTGCAGTGGTAGCAGCAGGAGCAGCAGTGGCAGCTGTGGATAAAGAGGGTCCAGCAGATGATGAGGCTGTCTCATCTGTAGCAGTGAAGGGTGGTGGTCTGTAGCCCAAGGCTAGGAAGTTTCTGCTGTGAGGAATGATCTTCCTTAAGTCCGCCGCTGGTGGTCTCTCATCGGCATCCTCCCATGGCACGTCAACTTGACGGCCCAGCTGTGTAACCAGGTACGGAAAAGGGAGGGTGCCTCGGACGTGGACCCTGGCCATATAATGCCGGATAAAGCGTGGTAGATAAAGGTCCTTACCCTCCAGCACACACCATAGGAGGGTGATCATAGCAGCTGGGATCTCCGTCTTATGAGTACTCGGCATGACATAATTGCTCAAGATTTGGTGCCATAACCGAGCCTCATCATTTAAGTATGCCCCCTTGATCCCTCTAGGCATGGTGGTGTCCTGACCCATCTCCCAAGGAACAGTCGGGTCGAGAGCTATCCGTGCCTTTACAGCATCCCAATCAAACTGCATCAGGCGCATGTCCTCCTCAGCCTTTGAATAACCATCAGGCTGATCGGACTTGGCTGGGAGCTGGAGAATGTCCTCTATGGCCTCCTCAGTGACCAGAATTTGTTTTCCTCTCAGGTTTACGGCATCTAGGGTGGTGAGGTAGTAGTTGCAGTAGAATTCTCGGACCCAAGATGCATTGACCTCTGTCAGTGTTCTCTCCAGAAAGAACCAGCCCCTTTGCTTGATTTGCTCAGTGGTGTACTGCTGGAGTGCTTCTGGAATCTTTAGAGTTCTCTCCAGGTATAGATTCCTGGAGTTTGCAAAAGCCGGGTACTTCAGCTCACAGTACCAGTTTGCAAATTTTATTGGATCAGTTGCAGGGAGCAGCTGGTCAGCTTTTTCCTGCTGTGTAAAGTTCTTCTCCCGCCATGAGGAATCATGCATGAGGGCGATGATGGACTGGGAGGAATCTCCTCTCTTGCGCTTGCCAGTAGCCTTGCCTTTTCCTTTCCTCTGTGAGGCAAACATCCTGAAAAATGGGAAACCAGGAGATGGATAAAAATAGGGAAGCAAATAGGCAATTTAAACAAAGAAAACTCAAAGCGGCAAAGGAGAATTAGAATGAGGTAAATGAGTCAAGTAAATGTGCATTAAGAATTATTTAGTAGGTTAAAATTTGGAAAGGAAGAATTGACAATCCAAAATATATCAGAATTCAAGTTAAATAGAAAAATTGTCATTATGCCATGGTTAGAAAGTTAGAGGAAAGTAAAAAAAAATCAAAAAAGAGATTTTGAAAAGGTTAGTATGGTTAGAATTTGAAAAAGAAGTTATTAAATTAAAATTAGTGAGTCAGTAAAATGTGGGTTAAGGTAAGTGGCATAAAGAAAATATTCCATATAACAAGGATTCACAATTATGACTAAAAATAACTCAAAACCTAATAAGGAAAATAGGGTGATGTTGATTCACAGAGATATAAAGAAAGCAAGAATTGGAATTAGAATATCACAGATGCAGTTTATAAACCAGGGAATCAAAGAGGATAAAAAAGTCTGCCATAGCATTCATGAAGTGGTTTGGATGAGGCAGAGGACAACAGAGTTTAGATTGCCAAACCAAAACATAAATGAAAATAATTCACAAAAAATTTGGGCAGCATTCCGGCTAAAATTGGATTGTCCCGGAAAATAAACAGCAAACAAGGCAGTTCATATGAATTAAAAGCTTGCTGCAGTTATCTATAATTAATAGAAACATGAAAATTCAGAGTAACAAGCAGCAAATGCAGGAAATAACAGCATATGAACAAAGTCACAGGAACAGCAGAATTGCAGTGTTGATAAAACAGAAGCATGAACAGTGCAAGTAAACAGACCTAGATCCACTAACCACAGCCTAAGCTACCTAACAACCTAAAAATCCACTACAGCATGCATATCTATCTATCCTAATTATGAACAGAAACAGAAAAAATTGTAAAATAACTGCGAAGGATAGGAAGGCGGCGTTCATCGGAACCTGGTAGGCGTGAGGAGTTGAACGGGGTAAGAAAGCGGCTGGGTGGTGGCTGTGGCGGCGTCCGGCGCAGTGGAGGGGTACGGCGGCGCGGTGGCGGCTGAGGGGGCAGTGGCGAAGGGGGTAATGAGGATATGGTTTAGGGTAATTGATTGAGGAAGGGAGGGGGGTAGCTTGTGGGTGGCGGAGGGGGTGCGGCTGAGTTGGGGTGCGGCGGTGTGAGGTGGGCAGCGACGGAGGGCAGTGGCGGAGAAGGAGGGAGAAAGAGGAAGAAGGAGAAAGAAAGAAGGGGAGGGAGGAAGGGGGTCGGTGGCGGCGGCATCTGGGCGGCGGCGGCGACTGGGTGGTGGTCGGGGCGGCGGCAATAGTGGCTGGGTGGTGGTTGAGAGAAGAGGAGGAAGAGAGGGAGAAGAGGGTTGGGGGGGCTGCACGACTGATAGGGTTTGTGTGGTTGGGGGGTTATATTTTCAAATCCACGCGATCGCGTGGGGGACGCGGTCGCGTGGTGGGGGTGAAAATGGGGGTGACGCGATCGCGTAGGTTGCGCGATCGCGTGAGAGGGGTAGGAGAGGGGATGACGCGATCGCGTGGGTCGCGCGATCACGTTGCTGGACATTGTGCTAAACGCACGACTCCAGCACCGTTTCAGCGCAACTCTCTGTCTCGTCCTAGGGTGTTGTACAATCCATGCGACGCGATCGCGTCGCTCACGCGGTCGCGTGGGATTGGTTTTGTGCAAGTGACGCGATCGCATGGGGCATGCGATCGCGTGGGCAAATTTGTGCAAAACGCACAAGGGCCGCACGATTCCAGCCTAACTCTCTGGACGTTGGATTTTTGACGCCGATCTCTAAGGCACGCGGCCGCGTGGATGACGCGGTCGCGTGGATAGTGTATTCGCAGTATGACGCGATCGCATGGGGTATGCGGTCGCGTCATGCATCCTTTTTTTTTTTTTTTAAATGCAGGATGCAATGCTTAATTTGAATGCTATGCATGATTCCAGGTTTAATAAAATAAAAATAAAATTCAAAAACAAACAAAACGAAGTAAAATTAAAATTGTAAAAGGAACGATCATACCATGGTGGGTTGTCTCCCACCTAGCACTTTTAGTTAAAGTCCTTAAGTTGGACATTGGAAGGGCTTCCTGTTATGGTGGCTTGTGTTTAAATTCATCCAGAAATTTCCACCAGTGCTTGGAATGCCAATAGCCTTCGGGGTCCCAAACTAGGCATGTAAAGCTTCTGAGCAGCTTCAACAAATTTTCAGGCTCCCGGGGTGACAAATGTCAGAATAGATTCCAGGATCCCAAGCTTTGCTATTAAATCCGCCTCCATCTTGATCTATATGTTTCCATCCGGGCAGTTTAAAAAGTAGAATCTCACCATGGTGACCAAACGTTCTCCGTGATCCATGCAATTGAGGATGATACCAATCCATGTACTTCGAGGTGAAGCGTGGAACCTTATTGAACCTTGTGCACCAACTCTGAGTATGAGCCATTTTCCTCTTACTCTTAAAGCTGCAAAGAGCTCTAAGCTGGCCATCTGTTTCAAGCAAACCATATTCAAGTGAATAAGTAAAGTCATAGGTTAAGGATTGTACCCACTTGAAGCTTGTATTAGGTGGTAATAGCCTTGGGATAGGTGTTTCTGGTGGTTCTGTAAGTTCTACTCCCTTGTGCTCTTTTTGTGAATTTCTCCACTTCCTTGCAAGGTTCTACAATTGTATCTGTGTCCTGGTCAAAGTCTTCTATGTCTTCCTCATCACTTGAGTCGTAGATTGGAGGTTGAGAGAAATCTACCTCCGCATCATCTTCATATTCACTTGGGGAAGATTCTTCGATCTCAGAGAATTCACTTGCGGATGCAAGTTCATTACTAAGAAAAATTGACTTGTGACTATCATCATCAAGGGAATTTGTGTCCTGGGTTATTCCATCTGATTCGTCATAAACAACTTGCCTTGGAGGTTGTACAATATCCTCCTTAGCATCAACTGTAGCGTCCCTGACGGAGTTCTCCGCAGTTCTAGATTCCCATGGAGGTTCAGCATCTCCTAGATCTTCAACCAACTCTTCTTCTTGAACAATGACAGCTTCTTCTACTTGTTCTAGTACGAATTCGTTCTCTGTCTTATCCACTGGAGTTTCTGGTATTTCCTTCATGCTATGCTCTTTGTTAGACTGTTCACATGGGGCTGTGGCTGATCCTTGTGTATGTGAGCGTCTAGAAACCCATTGAATTACTACTTGCTCCAGTTGTTGAATGGTTGTTTGAAATTTATTTATTGTTTCCTTTAGGCGAACCTCTGCTTCTCGGGTTGCCGGACTTGGGCATGATACATAGGAAAGTGGTGGTGATTGGGAGTGATTGGATTGGTACTGGGGTAAGGAAGGATCATATGGTGGCGAATGGTGAAGAGAAGCTCGTGAGTGTGGTGGTTCGAGGTTATGTTGAAAGGATGGTTTATATGCACGGGGTGGGGCTTGTTGGTAGTTACAAGGTTGTCCACCATATCCTTCAGCTGGGTATGCACTGTAGAATGGTCTTTGTCCAGGATATCTTGGAGGGTATTGCTGCCTAAAGGGTTGATTAGATCCTCTTGGCTCCATCCATCCTTGATTGGTCTGACCTTGATGCACATTCCTGATGTAACTTCTATTTCCTTCAACAAAGTTAGAACCAAACTCAAAGCGAGAGGGGTGAGAGTTCATGGTAGCAAATAAAGACGAAAAGGAAGAACAAAAATAGAGAAACAAGCAAAAGAAAAATATTTACAATAACCAATAATAAGGCACACGTTAGCAGTTCCCCGGCAACGGCGCCATTTTGAAAGAGCTGAGGATTGATGGTTTAGAGGTTATAATAAACTCTCGTTGTAAGTATAGTTACTAAACCAAGCAATCAACCTTTCTTACAAACGTTTTGGTTGTCACAAGTAACAAACCCCTTTAAAAATTGTTAACCGAGTATTTAAACCTCGGGTCGTCTTCTCAAGGAACTGCAAGGAAGTATGTTCTTATTATTGGCTATAAAGGTTGTAATCGGGGTTTAGAAGGTGAGAAGCAAGTGATTTAAATGACAGGTGAAGTAGATGGCAATTAAAGTAAATAAATACTCTAAAGTAAACTTCTGGCAAGATAAGAGAAATTGGAAGTCCAACTTAGTTATAATAAACTCTCGTTGTAAGTATAGTTACTAAACCAAGCAATCAACCTTTCTTACAAACATTTTGGTTGTCACAAGTAACAAACCCCTTTAAAAATTGTTAACCGAGTATTTAAACCTCGGGTCGTCTTCTCAAGAAACTGCAAGGAAGTATGTTCTTATTATTGGCTATAAAGGTTGTAATCGGGGTTTAGAAGGTGAGAAGCAAGTGATTTAAATGACAGGTGAAGTAGATGGCAATTAAAGTAAATAAATACTCTAAAGTAAACTTCTGGCAAGATAAGAGAAATTGGAAGTCCAACTTAGTTATCTCTCTCAACAATAATGAAAGTTGAATCTAAATCCCACTTAGTTAACCTTTACTAAAGTAAAGGAAAGTCAAGGGACTAATTAGTTTGACCTTCGAATCCTATTTATTTCCTAAGAAAAAGTTAGGATTATTGAAGTTCAGTTCAATTAGCAAGATAACGATTATCAATTATGCTGAGTTTAATAATGTTGAGTTACTGATTTCTTAACCAAGACCAAAAAGGAAAAAAGTAAAATTGTTAGAATAAAAATGTCCTTTAAATGGAAATCAATGGTAACACAAATTAAGGAGAAAGCAATCAATAACTGAAATACCTCAAATAATCATTAATTCAAATCATAACATGGAAAAGGTTTCATAAGTCAAGTTGGCAATATTTATAAGTACGAATAAAAGCATTAAAGTAAATATTAAACCTGGATCGAGAGTCACTCTTACAAACTAAGAGAAGTCCTAAATCTTAATCCTAATCCTAAGAGAGAGAGGAGAGAACCTCTCTCAAACTAAATCTAAATCATGGAAAGTGAAAATTGGCGAGCCCTCCCTGAATGGATGTATTTTCCCACTTCATAACCTCTGGTCTATGCCTTCTGGACTTGGATTTGGGCCAAAAAGGGCTTCAGAATTCGCTATGAGTGTTTTCTGCAATTTCTGGTGCGTGGCCTCTGTCACGCGTCCGCGTGGGTCACGCGGTCGCGTCATTCAGAGCATTTCCTTGCCACGCGGTCGCGTCAGTCATGCGCCCGGTCGCTGCTGATTCGCGCTTGGCACGCGATCGCTTCGTCCATATGATCGCGTGGATGCCAGTTTCTTCAGAAGCTCCGTTTTGTGCTTTCCTTCCATTTTTGTATGTTTCCTTTTCCATCCTTTAAGTCATTCTGCCTTAGAAAATCTGAAACTACTCAACACACTAATCACGGCATCGAATGGAAATAAAGGTAATTAAAATAATTAATATTAAAGCTTAGGAAACATGTTTTTCACATACATCACATAATAAGGAAGGGAAAGTAAAACCATGCAATTAATATGAATAAGTGGTTGAAGGATTGAATAAATCACTCAAACTAAGCACAAAATAACTCATGAAATATGGGTTTATCACCCATCCCTTGGCCCAACATCATCATATATCCAAAATTGAAGAAGGAAAGAATGGATCAAGGGGTTGGTTCGGTTACCTACTCCCCATTGTGGAATAGAATTCAAAATTAAATTTGCTTTATTGCATGCATAGGTAACCAAAACTCAAAATTAAATTGAGTTTAATTTTGCATTGAAAGCTTTGTATCTTCTCTCTCCTCTCTCTCTTTGTTTTTGGTCATATCATGTCAATCAGAAAAGAAGAGTGAAGAAGCTATTAGAAAAGTGAAGTCACAAAAGAAGCCTAATGAAAGAAAAGGCTAGGAGGAAGAAATTCTATGAGGTGAAGATCTGAAGAAAAATAAAAGCAAGATCTTTGCTATTGAAGGCAAGATTTAAAGAAGAGCTTCAAGATCTTCCATACCAAGAAAAGAAAAGATTTGCCTCGGTCAGAGAGGAAGATCTTTGTTGCAAAAGTTCATTTCCATTTTTGTTCATCAAAGAAAGAAGATAGCATCTAGAGCTACAAGAAGGAAGAAGCAAAAATGGATACTCTGAAGCACTCCTGGGTCAGAAGATCATCAAGGGTCATAATTCTTTCTTGGAGCCAAAGTCAAGACAAGGGTCAGAGTGAAGGAACTTGATGAAAAGGGATGAGAAAGGTACATGCATGTTGGTTTGATTTCGGATTTCCCTCTCTATTCTCTCTGTCCGAACTGCTGCTGTCTCTCGGTTGGAGAAGAAGTTGCTTGGTTGAACTGATTTCAACCTTGGAAGCTTCCCCTTCTATATTAATGGTGAACGGCCAAGGATTGAGTCAAGGAAAGAAAGTGAAAGCACAGAGTTCTCATAGCTTCCCAAGCTGTCTTAAGTTCTTCTCCTTCATGAGTTTTATTTTGTTTTCTCTTTCTTAGTATTGTCCGTCTGAGTCTTATGGTAAAAGGCAAACATGGTGAGGTTCGTAAGAAAAAGCCAATGAGGGAAAAAAGACAGTGATCAATATTAGAGAAAAATCCATAGATGTCTCAGAGTTTCTTTGTATATCTGTATGTTGTATGTCATGATTCTGTGGGAATACCCTTACAAGTTGGGTTAGCACTTTGCAGTTGAAAGCTTGGTGTGAGTCCAAGTCAAGTTCAGATTGGGTTAGAATCTAGATTTGTCCCAGATAGGATTGGGTAGATCCTAGGGAAGAATTGGTGTCTGTAATCTGATGATTATAGTGAAATTCCGTCACTGTTGTGATGGAGACTGGATGTAGGCTGCATTGCACTTAGCAACTGAACCAGGATACATCTAGGTGTGATTCTCTCTTTCTCTTCTACTCCTATTCTGTTTCTGTTATCCTGGAGACAAAAATGAAAAATATCTCCTAACTCGTTACAAGACAAAAAGAAAATGTCTCTTGACTCGTTATGAGACAAAAGTAAAAATATATCCTGAAGTTCATTTGAAGAGGCATAATAATATTCAGTAAAAAAGGGGCTAAGATTCAACCCCCCATTCTCTTAGCCATTGATTACCATTAATTGGTTTCAGAGCTTGGTCTCAAAGAGATCAAGCTTTGCAGCTTGGAGAAAAGATCCTGATGGCAGACCACAGTGGCTCAAATCTGGTGGCCTATACTCTGACAGAAGACCAATCAAGCAACAGATCACCATTCTTCAATGGGAAAAACTACAGCTACTGGAAAGAAAGAATGAAGATCTTTGCTCAGTCTGTAGATTACAGGCTTTGGAAGATAATCTTGGAAGGTCCATAATTTCCAACCACAACAGGAGCTGATGGTGTGGTTGCTCTCAAAGCAAAGGCTGATTGGAATGAAGATGACAGAAAGAAAATAGAACTCAATGCTAAAGTTGTCAACTTGCTCAACTGTGCTGTCAGCTTCAAGGAGTACCGACGGGTATCAAGATGCACAACAACAAAAAAAATCTGGGACAAGCTCCAAGTTACCCATGAAGGTACAACCCAAGTCAAGAGATCCATAATAGACATGCTTAACAGAGAATATAAAATGTTCTCAATGAAGGAAGGAGAATCAATCAATGAATGTTTGAAAGATTCAATATTATCATCGTTGGATGCTATGGGGATCAAACATCCAGAATCTGTGCTTGTGAGAAAAATACTGAGATGTCTCACTAAATAGTGGGAAACCAAAGCAATAGTGATAGCTGAGAGTGGTGGCATTGATAGTATGACCTATGATGATTTGAGAAGAAACTTACTTGCTTTTGAAAATTCATATTTGAAAAAGAAAACAAAAAAGAAAGGAATTGCTCTTAAATCAGCTAATGAACCTCTGGATGATGAATCTAGTGATAATTCATCTGATAATGATATTGTTTTGTTTGCTAAGAAATTCAGAAAAATGATGAAGCTAAAGGAACGAAGCAAAGGAGGGAGTTCAAGGAAGCCGAAAAGGGACTTAAGTAAGATGATCTGCTACAACTGCAAAGAAGGTGGACACTTCAAGTCTGATTGTCCTAAACTGAAGAAGGAGGACAAGCCGAAAAGGAAAAAGAAGAAAGGTTTGATGGCTTCATGGGAAGACTTGGAAAATGACTCTGATGAAGACGAAGAATCAGAAACCAAGTCTCAAACTTGTCTCATGGCCGATCACATAAAACAGGTAGTATTTCTTGACCCTTCCACTGACGACCTTCATCTTATGATTGATCATCTTTTTGAAAAGATTAAATGTTTCTTAAATGAAAACCAAGATCTTGAATCTCAAATAAAATACTAAAAGCTGAAAATGGTTTTTTTAAAGAAAAATTGAGAGAGGCTGAAGCCGCTGTTGATCTTGTTGAGGAAAACAAGCGGTTGAAAGCTGAAATCGAAGGTTGTGAAAAATAGCATTCAGTGATTGCATATCTTGACTGTTTTGAGAAAAATGAGAAGCTGCTCAAAGAGGTAAAAAGACTTAAAGAGGACTTAGCCAGTTTTGCTCAAAGTTCTAAAAATTTAAATCAACTCTTCACTAGTCAAAAACCTCTTTATGATAAAACTGGTTTGGGTTTTCACAAATCTGAAAAATTTATTGAAAAATCTTCTTTTACCAACATGGCATCCTTTTCGGATGACATAAGGTTTCAAAACCCAACAAGCTTTAGAAAACAGCAGCACAAAAAATTTTGTAGATTATGCCATCGGAATAGACATTTTCCTATTCAATGTTTCATAAGTGAAAGGATGATTGGAGATAAAGTTTATAAGATTGTTTGTGATTATAATGGCTTAGATCGGGACAAAGGAGATGGTTTGACATTAAAGAATCCAAAAAGATTTAGATATCTAAGGTCACTTAAGTGTTTTTGTAGGTTTGCCTAGCATCCAAAAGAAATGACAACATGTGGTATATAGATAGTGGGTGCTCTAGGCATATGACCGGGAAGTCAACATTCTTCATCAAGCTTGATGAGTATGATGGAGGTTTTGTTACTTTCGATGACGATGGAAAAGGAAAAATAGTGGTCATAGGTAAAGTGGGTAAGAACTTCTCTTCTTTCATTAATGATGTTTTGCTTGTTGATGGATTGAAGCACAATCTACTAAGCGTTAGCCAATTGTGTGATCTTGGATATGTGGTTACCTTTAGAAAATTGGATTGCTTGGTTATTTGTGAAAAATCCAGTGAAATTTTGTTTGAAGCAAAAAGATGTAATAATGTGTATGGATTAACTCTAGAAGATTTAAAAGATCAAAAAGTAACATGTTTTACTTCTCTTGAATCTGAAAAATGGCTTTGGTATAAGAAATTGGGACATGCAAGCATGTACCAAATTTCTAAGCTTGTTAAAAAGAATTTGGTTAGAGGAATTCAAAATATTAAATTTGATAAGGATATTACTTGTGATGTGATGAGCGGATAATTTATATGCTTTTTGGCATTGTTTTTAAGTAGTTTTCAGCATGTTTTAATTACTTTTTAGTATATTTTTATTAGTTTTTATTCAAAATTTACATTTCTGGACTTTACTATGAGTTTGTGTGTTTTTCTGTGATTTCAGGTATTTTCTGACTGAAATTGAGGGACCTGAGCAAAAATCTGATTCAGAGGCTGAAAAAGGACTGCAAATGCTGTTGGATTCTGACCTCCCTGCACTCGAAATGGATTTTCTGGAGCTACAGAAGATCAATTGGCGCACTCTCAATTGCGTTTGAAAGTAGTCATCTAGGGCTTTCCAGCAATATATAATAGTTCATACTTTGCCCAAGTTTTGACGACGCAAATTGGCGTTTAACACCAAGTCTTTACCCTATTCTGGAGTTAAACGCCAGAAACAGGTTGCAAACCAGAGTTAAACGCCAGAAACAGGCTACAACCTGGCATTTAACTCCAAGAGAAGCCTCTACACATGTAAAGCTCAATGCTCAGCCCAAGCACACACCAAGTGAGCCCCTGAAGTGGATTTCTGCACCATCTGCACTTAGTTACTTATTTTCTGTAACTCTAGCTACTAGTTTAGTATAAAAACAACTTTTAGAGACTTACTATGTATGGGATGACATTTTACACATGTCATATTGTATTTCTGAAGGCATGAGTCTCTAAACCCCATGGTTGGGGGTGAGAAGCTTTATTGTGTCTCGATGAATTAATGCAATTACTTCTGTTTTCTATTCAATCACGCTTGTTTCTATTCTAAGATACTCGCTTGTACTTAACCGTGATGAATATGATGATCCGTGACACTCATCATCATTCTCAACCTATGAACGCGTGCCTGACAACCACTTCCGTTCTACCTTAGATATAGTGTGTATCTCTTAGCCTCTTGGTTCATGATCAGAGTCTTCGTGGTATAGGCTAGGATTATTGGCGGCCATTCCTGAGATCCGAAAAGTCTAAACCTTGTCTGTGGTATTCCGAGTAGGATCTGGGATAGGATGACTATGACGAGCTTCAAACTCACAAGTGCTGGGCATAGTGACAGACGCAAAAGGATCAATGGATCCTATTCCAACATGAGTGAGAACCGACAGATGATTAGCCGTGTGGTGACAGCGCATTTGGACCATTTTCACTGAGAAGATGGATGGTAGCCATTGACAACGGTGATCTACCAACATACAGCTTGCCATGGAAGGAGACCTGCGTGCGTGAAGAAGAAGACAGTAGGAAAGCAGAGATTCAGAAGACAGAGCATCTCCAAAACCTCAATATGTTCTCCATTACTGCATAACAAGTACTATTTAATTTATGCTTTTTACTCTTCGTAAATATAATCACTCTTATCATTGATTTCCTGACTAAGAATTACAAAATAACCATAGCTTGCTTCAAGCCGAAAATCTCCGTGGGATCGACCCTTACTCACGTAAGGTATTACTTGGATGACCCAGTGCACTTGCTGGTTAGTGGTACGAGTTGTGAAAAGTGTGATTTACAATTCGTGCACCAAGTTTTTAACACCGTTGCCGGGGATTGTTCGAGTTTGGACAACTGACGGTTTATTTTGTTACTTAGATTAGGAAAAATTTATCTTTTTGATTTAGAGTCATTAAATTAGAGTCTTTTATTTTCTCTTCAAAAATCTTTCAAAAAATTTTTATTTTTCTTTATTAATTTTTAATTTTTCTTTGAGTCTTCTGTTTGAGTTTAGATTCATATTTTAAGTTTGGTGTCAATTGCATGTTTTTATTTTCCTTTAAATTTTCGAATTTGTGTTCATAGTTCTTTCTTGATCTTCAAGTTGTTCTTGCTATTTTTCTTGTTTGATCTTTAGTTTTTCCTGTTCTGTGTCTTTTCTTGTTTTTCTTGTGCGTTTTCAATTGATCAGTATTCCAAAAATTTATATCCATTAAATACCTTTTTTTTAAAAAAAAAAACATGTTAAATTTATAGCTCAGTTGGCTAGAGCGTTGTGCTTATGTTCTTGGTAATTGGGTATCTTCCTTTTAAAAATTTTTCAAAAATAATTTTTCTTTGATTAAATCTTGTGTCAAACTTTTAAGTTTGGTGTTCTCTTGTTATTTTTTTTTAATTTTTGAAAATTTATTTTTAGTTTTCTAAAAGTTTTAAGTTTGGTGTTCTTTTTATGTTCTTGAGTCTTTGAATTTTATTCTTGTTGTTCTTGTGAGTCTTCAAGGTGTTCTTGAGTCTTCTTTGTATTTTGATCTTAAAATTTTTAAGTTTGGTGTTCCTTGGTGTTTTCCCTCCAAAATTTTCGAAAAACAAGGAGCATTAGATCTAAAAATTTTAAGTCTTGTGTCTTTTGTGTGTTCTTCTCTTTCCTCATAAAATTTAAAAAAAAATATCCTTTCCTTTAATTGCTCATAATTTTCGAATTCATTAGATTGATTTGGTCAATTTTTAAAATTATATCTTTTTCAAAATCTTATCTTATCTTTTCCAATCTCAAATTTTAAAATCATACATTTTTCAAATCTTTTTAATTAATTACTTATTTTAATTTTCAATTTCCTTTTTATCTATTTTTCTAATTTTCAAAATTATAGTTAATTTTTTTATTATTTTATTTTATTTTATTTTCCTTTTAATTTTCGGTATTAAAAAAAATTAAAAAAAATAAAATAATTTTTTTATTTTACAATCCACATCATCTCCCTTTCTCCATCATGGATCCAAGTGGAAATGAACAGTCCAGAAGGACTCTGGGGTCATATGCTAATCCCACTACTGCTGCATATGGGAGTAGTATCTGTATACCTTCCATCAAAGCAGGCAGTTTTGAGCTAAATCCTCAGCTCATTGTCATGGTGCAGCAAAACTGCCAGTATTCCGGTCTTCCACAGGAAGAACCTACTGAGTTTCTGGCACAGTTCTTGCAAATTGCTAACACAGTACGTGACAAGGAAGTAGATCAGGATGTCTACAGATTGTTACTGTTTCCATTTGCTGTAAAAGACCAAGCTAAGAAGTGGTTAAATAACCAACCTACAGCAAGCATAAGAACATGAAAACAGTTATCAGACAAATTCCTGAATCAATATCTCCCTCCAAAAAGGATGACACAGTTAAGGCTGGACATCCAAGGCTTTAAACAAGAGGGTGGTGAATCCCTTTATAACGCCTGGGAGAGGTACAGAGGGATGCTAAGGAAATGCCCCTCTGAAATATTTTCAGAGTGGGTAAAGTTAGACATCTTCTACTACGGGCTTACAGAAAAAGCTCAGATATCTCTAGACCACTCAGCTGGTGGATCTATACACATGAGAAAGACTATTGAAGAGGCTCAAGAGCTTATCAATATAGTTGCTAGAAATAAGCATCTGTACATAAGTAATGAGTCCTCCATGAAAGAAGAAGCCAAGGCAGTATCAACTGATTTTAGTCCTCAGGAACAAGTTGCTGAACTCAATCAGCAACTATCTTCTATAACAAGGCAATTAGCAGAAGTTAAGGAGATGCTACAAGAAACCAAAAATGCTAACAAGGATATGGAATCACAATTGAATAAGACAAAATAGCAGTTATCAAAATAGATAACAGAGGAGTGCCAAGCAGTTCAATTAAGAAGTGGAAAAATATTAAATACCTCAACTCAAAGCAGCAGAAAGCCAAGAAAAGAACAGCTGATAGAGGATGAGCAACCTGCTACCCAAAATCCCTCTGAAGACAGTAAGAGTCCAGAGAGGAATAAGTCTGGCGTTCAAACGCCAGAAAAGGGTGAAAAACTGGCGTTAAACGCCCAATCCATGTTCAGTTCTGGCGTTCAAATGCCAGTGAGGGATCAGACACCTGCAAGTGCTGATAATAACTCCCTCAAGAAGGCTTCTCAACCTGCCTCTGTAGGAAATAAACCTGTAGCAACTAAGGTTGAAGAATATAAAGCCAAACTTCCTTATCCTCAGAAACTCCGCCAAGCAAAACAGGATAAATAATTTGCCCGCTTTGCAGACTATCTCAGGACTCTTGAAATAAATATTCCGTTTGCAGAGGCACTTGAGCAAATACCCTCTTATGCTAAGTTCATGAAAGAGATCTTAAGTCATAAGAAGGATTGGAGAGAAACAGAAAAAGTTTTTCTCACTGAAGAATGCAGTGCAGTCATTCTAACAAGCTTACCAGAAAAGCTTAAGGATCCCGGAAGCTTTATGATACCATGCACATTAGAGGGTGCTTGTACCAAGACAACTCTATGTGATCTTAGGGCAAGCATCAATCTAATCCCTGCATCCACTATCAGAAAGCTTGGCTTGACTGAAGAGGTCAAACCAACCCGGATCTGTCTTCAACTTGCTGATGGTTCCATTAAATACCCATCAAGGTTGGGCCATTTGCCTTCCCTACTGACTTTGTAGTGCTGGAAATGGAGGAGCACAAGAGTGCAACTCTCATTCTAGGAAGACCATTCCTAGCAACTGGACGAACCCTCATTGACGTCCAAAAAGGGGAGATTACCCTGAGAGTCAATGAGGATGAGTTTAAGTTGAATGTTGTCAAAGCTATGCAGCATCCAGACACATCAGAAGACTGCCTGAGCATTGATATTATTGAATCCCTGGTGGAAGAGGTCAATATGACTGAGAGTCTCGAATCAGAGCTAGAGGACATTTTTAAAGATGTTCAGCCTGATCTGGAGGAACCAGAGGAAATCAAAGAACCTCTAAAAACTCCTCAGGAAGAGGAGAAACCTCTTAAACTCGAGCTCAAACCACTACCACCATCCCTAAAATATGCATTTCTGGGAGAAGGTGACACTTTTCCTGTAATCATAAGCTCTGCTTTAGAGCCACAGGAAGAGAAATCACTAATTCAGGTGCTAAGGACACACAAGACAGCTCTTGGGTGGTCCATAAGTGATCTTAAGGGCATTAGCCCAGCCAGATACATGCACAAGATCCTATTGGAGGATGATGCTAAGCCAGTGGTTCAACCACAGAGGCGACTAAATCCCGCCATGAAGGAGGTGGTAAAGAAAGAGGTCACTAAGTTACTAGAGGCTGGGATTATTTATCCTATTTCTGATAGCCCCTTGGTGAGCCCTGTCCATGTTATCCCTAAGAAGGGAGGTATGATAGTGGTTCATAATGAAAAAAATGAACTGGTTCCTACAAGAACAGTTACAGGTTGGCGTATGTGTATTAACTACAAAAGGCTCAATACAGCCACCAGGAAGGATCACTTCCCTTTACCATTCATAGACCAGATGCTAGAAAGACTAGCAGGTTATGAATACTACTATTTTTTGGATGGCTATTCAGGTTACAACCAAATTGTAGTAGATCCTCAGGACCAAGAGAAAACAGCATTCGCATGTCCATCTGGAGTATTTGCATACAGAAGAATGTCTTTTGGTCTGTGCAATGCACTTGCAACCTTTCAGAGGTGCATGCTCTCTATCTTCTCTGATATGGTAGAGAAATTTCTGAAAGTCTTCATGGATGACTTCTCAGTATTTGAAGACTCATTTAGCTCCTGTCTCAACCATCTAGCACTTGTTCTGAAAAGATGCCAAGAGACTAACCTGGTTTTAAATTGGGAAAAATGTCACTTTACGGTGACTGAAGGAATTGTCCTTGGGCATAAAATTTCGAACAAGGGAATAGAGGTGGATCAAGCTAAGGTAGAGGTAATTGAAAAATTACCACCACCCACCAATGTTAAGGCAATCAGAAGCTTTCTGGAGCATGCATGATTCTATAGGAGGTTTATAAAAGATTTTTCAAAAATTGCAAAACCTCTGAGCAATCTGCTAGCTGCTGACACACCATTTGTGTTTGACACAGAGTGTCTGCAGGCGTTTGAACTAATGTGTGATGCCAGTGACCATGCCATTGGTGCAGTATTGGAACAGAGGCATAACAAGCTTCTGCATGTCATTTATTATGCTAGCCGTGTTTTAAATGATGCACAGAAAAATTACACAACCACAAAAAAAGAGTTGCTTGCAGTGGTTTATGCCATTGACAAGTTTAGATCATACTTAGTAGGATCAAAAGTGATTGTGTACACTGACCATGCTGCTCTTAAATATCTACTCACAAAGCAGGATTCAAAGCCCAGGCTCATAAGATGGGTGTTGCTTCTGCAAGAGTTTGATATAGAAATAAGAGATAGAAAAGGGACAGAGAATCAAGTAGATGATCACCTGTCCCGGATAGAACCAGTAGCAGGAGCATCCCTCCCTCCTACTGAGATCTTTGAAACCTTTCCGGATGAGCAATTGTTTGCTATTCAGGAAGCTCCGTGGTTTGCAGACATTGCAAACTATAAGACTTAAGGTTCTCCTTCTGTAACCATGGAGAGGAAGCATGAAAAGCTTCTCTCAATACAGAGTCAAACAAAATCGCCGCAACCAAACTTTAAGTTTGGTGTTGAGAGGCCCCAACCTTGCTCTGATTATCTGTGAGGCTCCATGAGAGCTCATTGTCAAGCTATTGACATTAAAGAAGCGCTTGTTAGGAGGCAACCCAATGTTATTTAATTATATCTATTTATTTTCCATTGCTATTTTATGTTTTCTTTAGGTTGATGATCATGTGAAGTCACAAAAACAACTAAAAAATAAAAAACAGAATGAAAAACAACATTAAAAACAGCTCACCCTGGAGGAAGAGCTTACTGGCGTTTAAACGCCAGTAAGAAGCATCAGACTGGCGTTTAACACCAGAAAGAAGCATCAAGCTGGCGTTAAACGCCAGAAACAAGCACCAGACTGGCGTTTAACGCCAGAACAGAATATCAAGTTGGCGTTTAACGCCAAGAAAGGGAGAAAAGCTGGCAATTAATGCCAGAATCAAGTAGCAGTCTGGCGTTAAACGCCAGGATTGCACACTAAGGGCATTTTTGCACGCCTTAATGGAGCAGGGATGATAAGTCCTTGACCCCTCAGGATCTGTGGACCCCACAGGATCCCCACCTGCCACACCTTTTCATACACACTTCCCCCACCCTTGGCCGAACCCACCACACACCTCCTTCTCCCCCTTTCCTCCTTCTTTTGCTCGAGGACGAGCAAACATTTTAAGTTTGGTGTGGAAAAAGCATTGCTTTTTTTTTCCATAACCACTAATGCCTCAAGGGATGCACTTTCCTCCACAAAACTATTGGGAGCAGATTAACACCTCCCTAGGAGAATTAAGTTCCAAAATGGGACAACTAAGGGTGGAGCACCAAGAGCATTCCATCCTCCTCCATGAAATTAGAGAAGATCAAAGAGCTATGAGGGAGGAGCAACAAAGGCAAGGAAGAGACATAAAGGAGCTCAAGAGCACCATTGGTTCTTCAAGAGGAAGAAGACGCCACCCTTACTAAGGTGGACCCGTTCCTTAATATCCTTGTCTATTTATTTTTTTTCGTTTTCGTTCTCCATGCTTTATGTTTATTTATGTTTGTGTCTTTCTTACATGATCATTAATGTCTAGTGTCTATACCTTAAAGCTATGAATGTCCTATGAATCCATCACCTTTCTTAAATGAATAATGTTTTTAATCACAAAAGAACAAGAAGTACATGATTTTGAATTCATCCTTGAAATTAGTTTAATTATTTTGATGTGGTGACAATACTTTTTGTTTCTCTGAATGAATGCTTGAATAGTGCATATTTTTGAATTTGTTTTTTATGAATGTTAAAATTGTTGGCTCTTGAAAGAATGATGAAAAAGGAGAAATGTTATTTGATAATCTGAAAAATCATAAAATTGATTCTTGAAGCAAGAAAAAGCAGTGAAAAGCAAAAGCTTGCAAAAAAAATGGCGAAAAAAAAGAAAGAAAAAGAAAAAGCAAGCAGAAAAAGCCAAGAGCTCTTTAAACCAAAAGGCAAGAGCAAAAAGCCAGTAACCCTTTAAACCAAAAGGCAAGGGTAAAATAAAAAGGATCCAAGGCTTTGAGCATTAATGGATAGGAGGGCCCAAAGGAATAAAATCCTGGCCTAAGCGGCTAAACCAAGCTGTCCCTAACCATGTGCTTGTGGCGTGAAGGTGTCAAGTGAAATGCTTGAGACTGAGCGGTTAAAGTCGTGATCCAAAGCAAAAAGAGTGTGCTTAAGAACTCTGGACACCTCTAATTGGGGACTTTAGCAAAGCTGAGTCACAATCTGAAAAGGTTCACCCAGTTATGTGTCTGTGGCATTTATGTGTCCAGTGGTAATACTGAAAAAACAAAGTGCTTAGGGCCACGGCCAAGACTCATAAATTAGCTGTGTTCAAGAATCAACATACTGAACTAGGAGAATCAATAACACTATCTAAATTCTGAGTTCCTATAGATGCTAGTCATTCTGAGCTTCAAAGGATAAAGTGAGATGCCAAAACTGTTCAGAGGCAAAAAGTTACAAGTCCCGCTAATTTAATTGGAACTAAGTTTCATTGATATTTTGGAATTTATAGTATATTTTCTTCTTTTTATCCTATTTGATTTTCATTTGCTTGGGGACAAGCAACAATTTAAGTTTGGTGTTGTGATGAGCGGATAATTTATACGCCTTTTGGCATTGTTTTTAAGTAGTTTTCAGCATGTTTTAATTACTTTTTAGTATATTTTTATTAGTTTTTATTCAAAATTCACATTTCTGGACTTTACTATGAGTTTGTGTATTTTTCTGTGATTTCAGGTATTTTCTGGTTGAAATTGAGGGACCTGAGCAAAAATCTGATTCAGAGGCTGAAAAAGGACTACAGATGCTGTTGTATTCTGACCTCCCTTCACTCGAAGTGGATTTTTTGGAGCTACAGAAGCTCAATTGGCACGCTCTCAATTGCGTTGGAAAGTATACATTCTGGGCTTTCCAGAAATATATAATAGTCCATACTTTGCCCGAGTTTTGATGATGCAAATTGGCGTTTAACGATAAGTCTTTACCCTATTCTGGCGTTAAACGCCAGAAACAGGTTGCAAACCAGAGTTAAACGCCAGAAAAGGCTACAACCTGGCGTTTAACTCCAAGAGAAGCCTCTACACATGTAAAGCTCAATGCTCAGCCCAAGCACACACCAAGTGGGCCCCGGAAGTGGATTTCTGCACCATCTGCACTTAGTTACTTATTTTCTGTAACCCTAGCTACTAGTTTAGTATAAAAACAACTTTTAGAGACTTACTATGTACAGGATAACATTTTACACATTTCATATTGTATTTCTGAAGGCATGAGTCTCTAAACCCCATGGTTGGGGGTGAGAAACTCTGCTGTGTCTCGATGAATTAATGCAATTACTTCTGTTTTCTATTCAATCACGCTTGTTTCTATTCTAAGATACTCGCTTGTACTTAACCATGATGAATGTGATGATTCGTGACACTCATCATCATTCTCAACCTATGAACGCGTGCCTGACAACCACTTCCGTTCTACCTTAGATTGAGTGTGTATCTCTTAGCCTCTTGGTTCATGATCAGAGTCTTCGTGGTATAGGCTAGGATTATTGACGGCCATTCCTGAGATCTGAAAAGTCTAAACCTTATTTGTGGTATTCCGAGTAGGATCTGGAATGGGATGACTGTGACGAGCTTCAAACTCACAAGTGCTGGGCATAGTGACAGACACAAAAGGATCAATAGATCCTATTCCAACATGAGTGAGAACCGACAGATGATTAGCCGTGCGGTGACAGCGCATTTGGACCATTTTCATTGAGAGGACGGATGGTAGCCATTGACAACGGTGATCCACCAACATACAACTTGCCATGGAAGGAGACCTGCGTGCGTGAAGAAGAAGACAGTAGGAAAGCAGAGATTCAGAAGACAGAGCATCTCCAAAACCTCAATCTGTTCTCCATTACTGCATAACAAGTACTATTTAATTTATGCTTTTTACTCTTCATAAATATAATCACTCTTATCATTGATTTCCTAACTAAGAATTACAAAATAACCATAGCTTGCTTCAAGCCGAAAATCTCCGTGGGATCGACCCTTACTCACGTAAGGTATTACTTGGAAGACCCAGTGCACTTGCTGGTTAGTGGTACGAGTTGTGAAAAGTGTGATTTACAATTTCTGCACCATGATGCTTGTCAACTAGACAAACAAGTAAAATCATCTTTTTAACCAAAAGAAGGAATTTCCACCAAAAGGCCATTAGAAATGTTGCACATTGATCTTTTTGGTCCAACTAGAACTCAAAGTTTGGGAGGTAAATATTATGGTTTAGTGGTAGTGGATGATTACTCTAGATTTGGTTGGGTTCTCTTCTTGACTCACAAAAATAATGCTTTCTATACTTTTTTCACTCTTTGCAAAAAGATCCAAAATGAAAAAAAATTGAAAATCGCTCACTTGAGAAGTGATCATGGAAAGGAGTTTGAAAATAAAGATTTTGAAAACTTTTGTGATGAATTTGCTATTGCTGGTGTGGAAAATCGTGATTCACACTTTTCACATCTTCGCACAACTAACCAGTAAGTGCACTGGGTCGTCCAAGTAATAAACCTTATGTGAGTAAGGGTCGATCCCACGGAGATTGTCAGCTTGAAGCAAGCTATGATCATCCTTGTAAATCTCAGTCCGGCGGATTCAAATGGTTATTAGGTTTTAATAATTAAAAGATAAATAAAACATAAAATAAAATAAAGTTACTTATGTAATTCATTGGTGGGAATTTCAGATAAGCGTTTGGAGATGCTTTGTCGCATCTGAACCTCTGCTTTCCTATTGTCTTCTTCCAATTGTGCGTTACTTCCTTCCATGGCAAGCTGTAGGATCCTCTCAGTGAAAATGGTCCTCTACGGTTTCTGCACGGCTAATCAACTGTCGGATTTCTTGTCTCGGATGAAAAATATCAGGTACAGCTACCGCATGGCTAATCATCTGTCGATTCCCGCTAGCGTCGGAATAGGATCCATTGATCCTTTTTCACACTGTCACTGCGCCCAACATTCACAGGTTTGAAGCTCGTCACAATCATCCCTTCCTAGATCCTACTCGGAATACCACAGACAAGGTTTAGACTTTCCGGATCCCAGGAATGCTGCCAATTATTCTAGCCTATACCACGAAGATACTAATCTCATGGACTCGGTCCGTGTATTAGATACCCAAGAGAATATACTCCGGCTGTCGTCCAATGACTACGTTGAACATCATGTAGACCGCTTGTGGTTGTCAGGCACGCGGATCTTGGCTAAGCGAATAAAGAAGATAGTGGGAGACTGTCGCGGGTCACCCCTTCATTTTGACTTAACTGAATTAAGTACGAGAGTATATCTTGGAGAAGAAGTAGGCGTGAATTGAATAGAAAATAATAGTAATTGCATTAATTCATGAAGAATAGCAGAGCTCCACACCTTAATCTATGGGGTGTAGAAACTCCACCGTAGAAAATACATAAGTGAAAAAGGTCTAGGCATGGCCGAATGGCCAGCCTCTCAAAACATGAACAATGGTCAAAAGATCAAAAGTGATCAAAAGATTTTCCAAAGATGTAAAATAAATCTCTAAAAGTAGTTTTTATACTAAACTAGTAACCTAGGGTTACAGAAAATGAGTAACTAAGTGCAGATAGTGCAGAAATCCACTTCCGGGGCCTACTTGGTGTGTGCTTGGGCTGAGCATTGAAGCTTTTTTGTGCATAGCTGTTCTTGGAGTTAAACGCCAGCTTGGGTGCCAGTTTGAGCGTTTAACTCCAATTCTGGTGCCAGTTTGGGCGTTCTACGCCAGGAAGTTTTAGGCTGGTTTTAGACGCCAGTTTGGGCAATCAAATCTCAGGCAAAGTATGGACTATTATATATTGCTGGAAAGCCCAGGATGTCTACTTTCCAACACAATTGAGAGCGCGCCAATTTCCACTTCAAGTGCAGGAGGGTCAGAATCCAACAGCATCTGCAGTCCTTTTTCAGCCTTTGAATCAGATTTTTGCTCAGGTCCTTCAATTTCAGCAAAAAAATACCTAAAATCACAGAAAAACACACAAACTCATAGTAAAGTCCAGAAATGTGATTTTTGAATAAAAACTAATAAAAATATAATAAAAAGTAATTAAATCATACTAAAAACTATGTAAAAATAATGCCAAAAAGGGTATAAATTATCCGCTCATCACAACACTAAACTTAAATTGTTGCTTGTCCCCAAGCAACTAAAAACAACATAGGATAAAAAGAAGAGAATATACAATGAATTCCAAACTTATCAATGAACTTAGTTCCAATTAGATGAGCGGGGCTAGTAGCTTTTTTGCTTCTGAACAGTTTTGGCATCTTACTTTATCCTTTGAAGTTCAGAATGATTGGCATCCATAGGAACTTAGAATTCAGATAGTGTTATTGATTCTCTTAGTTCAGTATGTTGATTCTTGAACACAGCTACTTTATGAGTCTTGGCCGTGACCCTAAGCATTTTGTTTTCCAGTATTACCACCGGATACATAAATGCCACAGACACATAACTGGGTGAAACTTTTCAGATTGTGACTCAGCTTTGCTAGAGTCCCCAGTTAGAGGTGCCCAGAGCTCTTAAGCACACTCTCTTTGCTTTGGACCACGATTTTAACCGCTCAGTCTCAAGCTTTTCACTTGACATCTTCACGCCACAAGCACATGGTTAGGGACAACTTGGTTTAGCCGCTTAGGCCAGGATTTTATTCCTTTGGGCCCTCCTATCCATTAATGCTCAAAGCCTTGGATCCTTTTTACCCTTGCCTTTTGGTTTAAAGGGTTATTGGCTTTTTCTGCTTGCTTTTTCTCTCTCTCTTTTCTTTTCTTTATTTTTTTTGCCATTTTTTGCCACTTTTTTCTTTTCCTTTTTTTTTGCAAGCTTTTCACTGCTTTTTCTTGCTTCAAGAATCAATTTTATAATTTTTCAGATTATCAATAATATTTCTCCTTTTTCATTATTCTTTCAAGAGCCAACAATGTTAACATTCATAAACAACAATATAAAAAATATGCACTGTTCAAGCATTCATTTAGAAAACAAAAAGTATTGCCACCACATCAAAACAATTAAACTAATTTCAAGATAGAATTCGAAATCATGCACTTCTTGTTCTATTGCAAATAAAAACATTTTTCACTTAATAAAGGTGAAGGATTCATAGGACATTCATAGCTTTAAGACATAGACACTAGACACTAATGATCATGTAATAAAGACACAAATATAGATAAAACATAAAGCATAGAATTCAAAAAACAGAGAAATAAGAATAGAAAATTAAAGAACAGGTCCACCTTAGTGATGGCAGCTAGTTCTTCCTCTTGAAGATCTTATGGAGTGCTTGAGCTCCTCTATGTCTCTTTCTTGCCTTTGTTGCTCCTCCCTCATGGCTCTTTGGTCCTCTCTAATTTCATGGAGGATGATGGAGTGCTCTTGGTGCTCCACTCTTAGTTGCTCCATGTTGGAACTTAATTCTCTTAAAGAGGTGTTGATTTGCTCCCAATAATTGTGCGGGGGAAAGTGCATCCCTTGAGGCATCTCAGGGATTTCTTGATGAAGAATTTCCTCATGCTCTTATTGAGATCCATGAGTGGGCTCTCTTGTTTGCTCCATCCTTTTCTTAGTGATGGGCTTGTCCTCTTCAATGAGGATGTCTCCCTCTATGACAATTCTAATTGAATTGCATAGGTTACAGATGAGATGAGGGAAGGCTAACCTTGCCAAAGTAAAGGGCTTGTCCGCCACCTTGTAGAGTTCTAGGGATATGATCTCATGAACTTCTACTTCCTCTCTATTCATGATGCTATGGATCATGATAGCCCGGTCTATTGTAACTTCAGACCGGTTGCTAGTAGGAATGATAGAGCGTTGGATGAACTCCAACCATCCCCTAGTCATGGGTTTGAGGTCAAGCCTTCTTAGTTGAATCGGCTTGCCTCTTGAGTCTCTCTTCCATTGAGCTCCTTCCACACAAATGTCCCTAAGGACTTGGTCCAACCTTTGATCAAAGTTGACCCTTCTAGTGAAAGGATGAGGATCTCCTTGCATCATTGGAAAGTTGAATGCCAACCTCACATTTTTCGGACTGAAATCCAAGTAATTCCCCCGAACCATTGTGAGCCAATTCTTTGGGTTCGGGTTCACACTTTGGTCATGGTTCCTAGTGATTCATGCATTAGCATAGAACTCTTGAACCATTAAAATTCTGACTTGTTGGATAGGGTTGGTGAGAGTTTTCCAACCTCTTCTTTGAATCTCATGTCGGATCTCCGGATATTTACTCTTTTTGAGCATGAAGGGGACCTCGGGGATCACCTTTTTCTTGGCCACAACTTCATCGAAGTGGTCTTGATGAACCTTTGAGATAAATCTCTCCATCTCCCATGACTCGGAGGTGGAAGCAATTGCCTTCCCTTTCTTCTTTCTAGAGGTTTCTCCGGCCTTAGGTACCATTGATGGTTATGGAAAAATAGAAAAGGAGAGCTTTTTCCACACCAAACTTAAAAGGTTTGCTCGTCCTCGAGCAAAAGAAGAAAGAAATGAGGAGAAGAAGAAGAAATGGAGGAGATGGAGGTGAGGAGTGGGTTCGGCCAAGGGGGTAAGTGTGTATAAGGTGTGAAATTGAAGGTTGTAATGAGGGGTTTTTATAGGGTAAGAGAGAGAGAGGGAATTAGGTTATGAAGGGATCGGTTTGGGAGGGAAACAGTTTGAATTTGAATGGTGAGGTAGGTGGGATTTATGATGGATGGATGTGGGTGGTGAAGAGATTATGGAGAAGAGGGTAAGATTTGATAGGTGAAGGATATTTGGGGAAGAGGTATTGATGTGACTGGTCAAGGGTATTTTGGGAAGAGTGTTATAGAAAGGTGTGAAGAGGAGAGAAGAAGAGGTGGGTAGGTGGGGATCCTGTGGGGTCCACAGATCTTGAGGTGTCAAGGAATTCTGCTCCCTGCACCATTCTGGCATTCAAATGCCCTGTGTGCAAATTCTGGCGTTAAACGCTAGTCCGCTGCCCCTTTCTGGCGTTAAACGCCAGTCTGTCTGCCATTTCTGGCGTTTAACACCAGCCAGATGCCAGACACCCTTTTCTGGCATTAAACGCCCAGAATGATACTCATTCTGGCGTTTAACACCCAGAATGCTGCCAGACTGGGCGTTAAACTCCCATTCTGCTATCCTTACTGGCGTTTAAACGCCAGTAAGCCTGTCCTCCAGGGTGTGCTATTTTTTATGCTGTTTTTTATTCTGCTTTAATTTTGCAGTTGTTTTTATGACTTCACATGATCATCAACCTAAAGAAAACATAAAATAACAATGGAAAACAAATAAATATAATTAAATAACATTGGGTTGCCTCCCAATAAGCGCTTCTTTAATGTCAATAGCTTGACAATGAGCTCTCAGAGAGCTTCACAGAGACTCAGAGCTTAATGGTGGCTTCCCAACACCAAACTTAGAAGTTGAGTGTGGAGGCTCTGTTTGACTCTGTATCGAGAGAAGCTTTTCATGCTTCCTCTCCATGGTTACTGATGAGCGGATAATTTATACGCTTTTTAGCATTATTTTTAGGTAGTTTTTAGTATTATTTAGTTAGTTTTTAGTATATAATTAGTAGTTTTTAAATAAAAATTATATTTCTGGACTTTACTATGAGTTTGTGTATTTTTCTGTGATTTCAGATATTTTCTGGCTGAAATTGAGGGACCTGAGCAAAAATCTGATTCAGAGGCTGAAAAAGGACTGCAAATGCTGTTGGATTTTGACCTCCCTGTACTCGAAGTAGATTTTCTGGAGCTACAGAAGCTCGATTGGCGCGCTCTCAATTGCTTTGGAAAGTAGACATCCTAGGCTTTTCAGCAATATATAATAGTTTATACTTTGCCCGAGATTTGATGGCCCAAATTGGCGCTCAAAGTCAGCTTAAAATTTCTGGCGTAAAATGCCCAAACTGGCACCAGAATGGGAGTTAAACGCCCAAACTGGCACCAAAGCTGGTGTTTAACTCCAAGAATATCCTATGCACGTGAAAGCTTCAATGCTCAGCCCAAGCACACACCAAGTGGGCCCCGGAAGTGGATTTCTGCATCATTTACTTATTTTTGTAAACCCTAGGTTACTAGTTCATTATAAATAGGACCTTTTACTATTATATTTTTAATCTTTTAATCATGTTTTGATGATTGAACCCTCTTTGGGAGGCTGGCCATTCGGCCATGCCTAGACCTTCTTTCACTTATGTATTTTCTACGGTGGAGTTTTTACACCCCATAGATTAAGGTGTGGAGCTCTGCTGTTCTTCATGAATTAATGCAAGTACTATTGTTCCTTTATTCAATTCAAGCTTATTCTTATTCTAAGATATTTACTCGCACTTCAACCTGATAAATGTGACGATCTGTGACACTCATCATTATTCTCACTTATGAATGCGTGCCTGACAACCACTTTCGTTCTATTTGCAATAGCTTGAGTGTGTATCTCTTAGCCTCCTAGTTCATGACGCATGGTTGCCTCTCCTGACAACAGAGCCTTCCATTCCGTGAGATCATAATCTTCGTGGTATAAGCTAGAACCATTGGCAGCATTCCTGGGATCCGGAAAGTCTAAACCTTGTATGTGATATTCCGAGTAGGATCTGGGAAGGGATGACTGTGACGAGCTTCAAACCGGCGAATGTGGGGCGCATGTGATAGTGCGCAAAAGGACAATGGTCCTATTCCGATGCTAGTGGGAACCGATAGATGATTAGCCCTACGGTGACAGCGCAGATGGATTTGTTTTCATCTGAGAGGATCATACAGCTTGCCATGGAAGGAGGTAACGCATGGTTGGAAGAAGGCAGTAGGAAAGCAGAGGTTCAGAAGCAACAAAGCATCTCCATATGCTTATCTGAAATCCCACCAATGAATTACATAAGTATTTCTATCTTATTTTCTGTTTTAATTATATTTTAATTATCAATACCTCAAAACCATTTGAATCCACCTGACTGAAATTTACAAGGATGACCATAGCTTGCTTCAAGCCGACAATCTCCGTGGGATCGACCCTTACTCACGTAAGGTATTACTTGGACGACCCAGTGCACTTGCTGGTTAGTTGTACGGAATTGCAGAAGTGTGATTGTAATTTTGTGCACCAGTTACAGAAGAAGATCCTTGAGCTTTAAACACAAGGTAGTCCTCATTCAATTGAAGGACCAACTCTCCTCTGTCCACATCAATCACATCTCTTGCTGTGGCTAGGAAGGGTCTTCCAAGGATAATGGATTCATCCTCATCCTTCTCAGTGTCTAGGATTATAAAATCAGCAGGGATGTAAAAGCCTTCAACCTTCACTAAGACATCCTCTACAAGTCTATAAGCCTGTTTCCTAGATTTTTCTGCCAATTCTAGTGAGAATTTAGCAGCTTGTACCTCAAAGATCCCTAGTTTCTCCATTACAGAGAGTGGCATGAGGTTTATACTTGAACCAAGGTCACACAGAGCCTTATTAAAGGTCAAGGTGCCTATGATGCAAGTTATTAAGAACTTTCCAGGATCTAATTTCTTCTGAGGTAATTTCTGTTGAACCAAGGTATTCAGTTCATTGATGAGCAATGGAGGTTCATCCTCCTAAGTCTCATTACCAAATAACTTGGCATTCAGCTTCATGATTGCTCTTAAATATTGAGCAACTTGCTCTTCAATAATATCTTCATCTTCTTCAGAGGAAGAATACTCATCAGAGCTCATGAATAGCAACAGTAAGTTCAGTGGAATCTCTATGGTCTCTATATGAGTCTCAGATTCCTTTGGTTCCTCATTGGGGAACTCTTTAGTAGCCAGTGGATGTCCATTGAGGTCTTCCTCATTGGAGATCACTGCCTTTTCTTCCTCCCTAGGTTTGGCCATGTTGGTTATATTGATGGCCTTGCACTCTCTCTTTGGATTTTCTTTTGTATTGCTTGGGAGAGTACTAGGAGGAGTTTCAGTAACTCTCTTACTCAGTTGACCCACTTGTGCCTCCAAATTTCTAATGGAGGACCTTGTTTCAGTCATGAAACTGAGAGTGGTCTTAGATAGATCAGAGACTATGGTTGCTAAGTCAGAGAGGCTCTGCTTAGAATTCTCTGTCTATTGCTCAGAAGATGATGGAAAAGGCTTGCTATTGCCAAACCTATTTCTCCCACCATTATTATTGAAGTCTTGATTAGGCTTCTGCTGATCCTTCCATGAGAAATTAGGATGATTCCTCCATGAAGGATTATAGGTGTTTTCATAGGATTCTCCTATGTAATTTACCTCTTCCATTGCAGGATTCTCAGGGTCATAAGCTTCTCCTTCAGAGGAGGCTTCTTTAGCACTGCTGGATGCAGCTTGCATTCCAGTCAGAGTCTGAGAAATCATATTGACTTGCTAAGTCAATCTTTTATTCTGAGCCAATATTGCATTTAGAGTATCAATCTCAAGAACTCATTTCTTCTGAGTCATCCCATTATTCATAGGATTTCTTTCAGAAGTGTACATAAACTAGTTATTTGCAACCATTTCAATGAGTTTCTGGGATTCTGCAGGCGTCTTCTTTAGATGAAGAGATCCTTCAGATCCAATGACATCTTGGACAATTCAGACAAACCATCATAGAATATACATAAGATGCTCCATTCTGAAAGCATGTGAGAAGGATACCTTCTGATCAATTGCTTGTATCTTTTCCAAGCTTCATAGAGGGATTCACCTTCCTTCTGTTTGAAGGTTTGGACTTCCACTCTAAGCTTGCTCAACTTTTGAGGTGGAAAGAATTTGGCCAAGAAAGCATTGACCAACTTTTCCCAAGAGTTCAGGCTTTCTTTAGGTTGTGAGTCCAACCATGTCCTAGCTCTGTCTCTTACATCAAAGGGGAAAAGCATAAGTCTGTAGACTTCAGAATTAACCCCATTGGTTTTAACAGTGTCATAGATTTGCAAGAATTCAGCTAAGAACTGATGAGGATCTTCCAATGGAAGTCCATGAAACTTGCAATTCTACTGCATTAGAGAAACTAATTGAGGATTAAGCTCAAAGTTGTTTGTTCCAATTGCAGGAATTGAGATGCTTCTTCTATAGAAGTCAGAAGTTGGTGCAGTAAAGTCACCAAGCACCTTCCTTGCATCTCCACCATTGTTGTTATTTTCGGCTGCCATAACTTCTTCTTTTTCAAAAATTTCTGTAAGGTCCTCTCCAGAGTTTTGTGCTTTAGTTTATCTTAGCTTCCTTTTCAGAGTCTTTTTAGGTTCTGGATCTGCTTCAACAAGAATGTTCTTATCCTTGTTCTTGCTCATATAAAAAAGAAGAGAATAGAAAAGAAGAGGAATCCTCTATATCACAGTATAGAGATTCCTTTATGTGAGTAGAAAAATAGAAGAATAGAATGAAGAAGGGAGAAGAAGAAGAATTCGAACACAGAGAGAAGGAGAGGGTTCGAATTTTAAGAGGAGAAGTGTTAGTGAATAAATAAAATAAATAGAAAGAGATGAGAGAGAGAAGGAGCATTTGAATATTAAAAAAAATTGTTTTTAATTTAATTATTAGTTAGAATTCGAAAATTAAGAAGATAAATAAAATAAAATTAGAAATTTAAAAGAATTAGTTAATTAAAAAGAATTTTGAAAAAAGTGTTAGCAGTTTTCAAAAATTAGAGAGAGAGAAAGGTAGTTAGGTGGTTTTGAAAAATGATATGATTGAAATAGAAAACTTTTTAAAATCAAACAAAAAGTCAAGTAGTTAATTTAAAAAGATTTGAAAATGAATTTTGAAAAGATAAGAAGTTAGAAAAAGATTTTGAAATTAAATTTTGAAAAAGATATTATTGAAATTTATTTTGAAAAAGATTTGAAAAGGAAATTAAAAAGATTTGATTTTTGAAATTAAAGTTGATTACTTGACTAACAAGAAACTAAAAGATATGATTCTAGAATTTAAAGATTGATCATTTCTTAATAGGCAAGTAACAACTTGAAATTTTTGAATCAAAATATTAAATGTTAGCAATAATTTCGAAAATCATGAAAAAATAAGAAAAAGATTTTGAAAATGAATTTTGGGATTTTTCGAAAACATGAAAGAAAAATGAAAAGATTTGATTTTTGAAAGAGATTTGAAAAGTTAGAATTTTTAATTTGAAATTTTGACTTGACTAACAAGAAACAACTAAATTTTAAAATTTTGTCCTAAATCAACCCAAAATTTCGAAATTTATGAGTAAAATAAGAGAAAGATATTATTTTTGATTTTTTTTTTGAATTAATGAAGGAAGAGAAAAACTACAAAATGACACAAGACATAAAAATTTAAGATCAAACAAACAATGCATGCAAGAACACTTTGAATGTCAAGATGAACACCAAGAACACTTTGAAGATCATGATGAACATCAAGAACATATTTTTGAAGATTTTTAAGATAACCAACACATGCAAGACACTAAACTTAAAAAATTTTTAAACTTTAGACACTAATAATTCAAAAATGCATATGAAAAACAAGAAAAGACACAGAACAAGAAAATGTAAAGATCAAACAAAGAAAATCATCAAGAGCAACTTGAAGATCATGAAGAACATAATGCATATATTTTCGAAAATTAAAGAAAAATTAAAACATTCAATTGACACCAAACTTAAAATTTGACACAA
The DNA here is from genome assembly GCF_059453495.1 of Arachis ipaensis. Taxonomy (NCBI): domain Eukaryota; kingdom Viridiplantae; phylum Streptophyta; class Magnoliopsida; order Fabales; family Fabaceae; genus Arachis; species Arachis ipaensis. The sequence continues at coordinate 141,807,959 of NC_142444.1, forward strand.
GACTCAAACAAGAAACACAAAATATTTTTGGATTTTATGATTTTATTAATTTTTTTTTGTATATCTTTCGAAATTTTTTTTGGAAAAAGAAATAAAGAGATACAAAATTTTTAATAAGAATTCCAAGAATCATGCAATGTTAGTCTAAAGCTTCGGTCCAAAAGAATTAGACATGGCCAAATGGCCAGCCAAGCTTTAGCAGAGCATTACATACAATAGCCAAATTGATGGGAACAAAAAGGCTCCTGCAAAGATAAGTAGAAACCTCGGTCCAAAAGATTAGACATGGCTTAACAGCCAGCCAGGCTTCAACATATCTTATGAAACCCTAGAATTCATTCTTAAAAATTATGAAGAAAACATTTTTTTTGAATTTTTTGAAAATTAAAATAAAAAGCCTTAAACATAAAATAAAAATACCCAATCTAAGCAACAAGATGAACTGTCAGTTGTCCAAACTCGAACAATCCCCGGCAACGGCGCCAAAAACTTGGTGTGGGAAATCGTGATTCACACTTTTCACATCTCCGCACAACTAACCAGCAAGTGCATTGGGTCATCCAAGTAATAAACCTTACGTGAGTAAGGGTCGAACCCACGGAGATTGTCGGCTTGAAGCAAGCTATGGTCATCCTTGTAAATCTCAGTCAGGCAGATTCAAATGGTTATGAGGTTTTAATAATTAAAAGATAAATAAAACATAAAATAAAATAAAATTACTTATGTAATTCATTGGTGGGAATTTCAGATAAGCGTTTGGAGATGCTTTGTCGCTTCTGAACCTCTGCTTTCCTATTGTCTTCTTCCAATTGTGCGTTAAAAGATGCTTTGTCGCTTCTAAACCTCTGCTTTCCTATTGTCTTCTTCCAATTGTGCGTTACTTCCTTCCATGGCAAGCTGTAAGATCCTCTCAGTGAAAATGGTCCTCTACAGTTTCTGCACGGCTAATCAACTGTCGGATTTCTCGTCTCAGATGAAAAATACCAGGTACAGCTACCGCATGGCTAATCATCTGTCGGTTCCCGCTAGCGTCAGAATAGGATCCATTGATCCTTTTGCACACTGTCACTACGCCCAACATTTGCAGGTTTGAATCTTCTCACAATCATCCCTTCCCAGATCCTACTCGGAATACCACAGACAAGGTTTAGACTTTTCGGATCCCAGGAATGCTGCCAATTGTTCTAGCCTATACCATGAAGATACTAATCTCACAGACTCGGTCTTTGTATTAGATACCCAAGAGAATATACTCCGGCTGTCGTCTGATGACTATGTTGAACATCATGTAGACCGCTTGTGGTTGTCAGGCACGCGGATCTTGGCTAAGCGAGTAATGAAGATAGTGGGTGATTGTCACGGGTCACCCCTTCATTCTGACTTAACTGAATTAAGTACGAGAGTATATCTTGGAGAAGAAGTAGGCGTGAATTGAATAGAAAACAGTAGTAATTGCATTAATTCATGAAGAACAGCAGAGCTCCACACCTTAATCTATGGGGTGTAGAAACTCCACAGTAGAAAATACATAAGTGAAAAAGGTCTAGGCATGGCCGAATGGCTAGCCTCTCAAAACGTGAACAATGGTCAAAAGATCAAAAGTGATCAAAAGATTTTCAAAAGATGTAAAATAAATCTCAAAGTATTTTTTATACTAAACTAGTAACCTAGGGTTACAGAAAATGGGTAACTAAGTGCAGATAGTGTAGAAATCCAATTTCGGGGCCCACTTGGTGTGTGCTTGGGCTGAGCATTGAAGCTTTTTCGTGCATAGCTGTTCTTGGAGTTAAACGCCAGCTTGGGTGCCAGTTTGGGCGTTTAACTCCAATTCTGGTGCCAGTTTGGGCGTTTTACGCCAGGAAGTTTTAGGTTGGCTTTGGACGCCAGTTTGGGCCATGAAATCTCAGACAAAGTATGGACTATTATATATTACTGGAAAGCGCAGGATATCTAATTTCCAACGCAATTGAGAACCCGCCAATTGGGATTCTGTAGCCCTAGAAAATCCACTTCGAGTGCAGGAGGGTCAGAATCCAACAGCATTTGCAGTCCTTTTTCAGCCTCTGAATCAGATTTTTGCTCATGTCCCTCAATTTCAGCCAGAAAATATCTGAAATCACAGAAAAATACACAAACTCATAGTAAAGTCCAGAAATGTGATTTTTGAATAAAAACTAATAAAAATATAATAAAAAGTAATTAAATCATACTAAAAACTATGTAAAAATAATGCCAAAAGGGTATAAATTATTCGCTCATCAATTGCCCATAACTTTTCTTGTCCTAGAACTCCTCAAAAAAATGGAGTAGTTGAAAGAAGGAATAGAAGCCTTCAAGAAATGACTAGGGCAATACTTTGTGAAAATGATGGTCCAAAGTTTTTATGGGCTGAAGCTATAAACACAACTTGCTATAGAAAATGTTTAAAGAAAACTCCTTATGAGCTTTGGAAGGGAACCCCACCCAATCTTAAGTATTTTCATATTTTTGGATGTAAATGTTTTGTTCTTAACAATAAAGAAAATCTTAGAAAATTTGATCCAAAATCTTATGAAGGAATATTTGTTGGATACTCCACCACTAGCAAAGCATTTAGAGTTTACCTCAAGGAACATAGAACTATTGAGGAATCCATACATGTGTATTTTTATGATACTAACTCAATTCCCAGTGCTTCTTTAGAAGATGATGCAGGAAGTGAAGCTGATATGAACCATCAAGCAAATCATGAAAATCTCAAAACTGTCACAGTTGTTGAATCTGTCTGTCCAGAAATATCTCATCAGAATGAAGGAGACATTTCTATTTTGTCTCCTGAACTAACTAGAGAATCCAGAACAGAACTACAAACTGAATCCAATCAAAGCAAGACCATTCCTCAAAAGTCACGTAAATGGAAATTCTTGAAGGATTACCCTCATGAATTCATCATTGGTGATCCTTCACAAGGCGTAACCACAAGATCCTCAAGAAAAAAGCAAGCGGATGCTAGCAACGTTGCTTTCTTATCCCAAATGGAACCACTCAATGTAAAGCAAGCTCTAGAAGACCCATCATGGGTTAAAGCCATGGAAGAGGAGCTATCCTAATTTGAGAAAAACAAGGTTTGGACACTTGTACCACATGTAAATGGTAAGAAGGTAACCGGTACTAAGTGGATTTTCAAAAACAAATTGGGTGAGGATGGTTTTGTGGTTCGTAACAAGGCTAGACTAGTAGCCCAAGGTTATGACCAAGAGGAAGGCATTGACTTTGATGAGTCATTTGCTCTGATAGCTAGGATGGAAGCAATTAGGTTGCTTCTTGCCTTTGCTGCCCATAAGGGCTTTAAATTGTTTCAAATGGATGTCAAATGTGCCTTTCTTAATGGTTTTATAGATAGGGAAGTATATGTGGCTCAACCCCCCCCCCCCCCCGCGGGTTTGAAAGCAAAGATTTTCCTAATTATGTTTTCAAACTTTTAAAGGCCCTTTATGGCCTTAGGCAAGCTCCTAGAGCTTGGTATGAGAGGCTTAGTGCCTTCTTGTTGGAAAATAATTTTCAAAGGGGTACCACCGATACTACCTTGTTTATAAAAGAATCTAATGATGATATCTTGCTTGTTCAAGTTTATTTAGATGACATTGTGTTTGGTTCGGCCAATGAATCCTTGTGTGAGGAGTTTGAAAAACTTATGACTAGTGAGTTTGAAATGAGTTTGATGGGAGAATTAACTTTATTTCTTGGTCTTCAAATCAAACAAACTCCTAGTGATATTTTTATTCACGAAGAAAAATATGCCAAAGAATTAATCAAGAAATTTGGTCTTGAAAATTCCAAACCAATGGAAACTCCTATGCATCCAAACACTAAACTTGACAAAGATGAAAGTGGCAAAGATGTGGATGAAACAAGGTATAGAGGAATGATAGGATCACTTATGTATCTTACATCCTCTAGGCCGAATATTGTTCAAAGTGTGGGTGTATGTTCTAGATTTCAATCTCACCCAAAAGAATCCCATCTTTCGGCCGTTAAAAGAATCATTAGATACATAAAAGGCACATATGATCTTGGCTTGTGGTATCCAAAGTCTAATGAATTTTGTGCAGTAGGATTTTGTGATGCAGATTATGCCAGAGACGAGTGGATAGAAGAAGCATTTCCGGAATGGGTTGCTTCCTTGGAAGTTCCCTCAATATGTGGTCAAGCAAGAAACAAGCCACTGTTGCACTATCCACGGCTGAAGCCAAATATATCTCCGCGGCTGCTTGTTACTCTCAACTTTTATGGCTTAAAACTCAATTAGAGGATTATAAATTGAAAATCAATAGTATACCTTTATTTTGTGACAATATGAGTGCAATAAACATTTCAAAAAATTCTGTATTGCACTCTAGAACCAAGCACATTGAGGATCGATATCACTTTATTAGGGAACATGTGTAAAAAGGTACTATTGACATTCAATTTGTTAAATCCGAAGAGCAACTTGCTGATATTTTCACTAAACCTCTGTGTGAAGACAGATTTTGTTCTTTGAGAAACAGTTTAGGGATGTTGGATTTAAACTCTGTTGAAAAAATGTGATTTTCATGCTTCTGTTTGTTTTTGTCTCGTAGGCAGCAGGGAGACAAATCTAGGTAGGTGATGAACAAGTCATTAATTAGGGGGAGACTGAAATATAGTACCTTGGACTCAATCCCGTTTAATCACATTTGGGCCCACTCTATGAAACTGGTTCATTACTCATGGGGATCATAAATTTTATTGTTTTATTTCTTAAAATAATTTGTTTTTAAATCCATTACATCATATCTTTCAAAAGGAAAGTTAGTATCAAATCAAATCCTTTTCTTATAACTTCTCCCACTTTTTAAGGAAAATTCTTTTCAGATATTCATTTTGATTTTTATATTCCTCATTAAAAACCGTTTTTCATTAATGCTGATTGCTTTCAGCACTCTCTCTTCATCTTCTCTATCTCCATTTTAACACCTTCAACATGAGAAAGAAACTCCCCACTCACCGAAGCACTCGAACCCCCATACCCAAAAATCCTTCATCATCCAAAGGTCCACAATCTCATACTCACATACACATTCATTCTCATTCATCCTCTTCACCCTCTTCTCGCTCCACTGACTCCATGGCTAGAAAGGTCATCCATCCGAGGGCTTCAACAATGAAGGAAGCAAGAACATCAAAGAAAAGTTCAAAGGGAAGGGAGCCTATATGCGAAGAAGAAGAAGACTCACCTCCTCTATCTCCACGTCCGTTTCCACCACCACGGCGTTCAACCCCTCATCCTTTGGGTCGCTCTGCTCCCACTCAACAACCAAAGAACGCTACCCTTCATGACACCAGAAAACCATCAAACCTTGATTCATTGGACTTCAAGAACAAATATGGTAAAAGCCACTCTCATTTTGACCCTTACCGCTTTATATCTTGTGCGGCTTTTGAGTTTCACTCCCAAGTGTTGGTAAACCGTCACCTATGTGCCTCTTATGTGGTTAATATTGAAAACCTTGCTGAAAAAGGAATTGATTTTTCAACAAATTTTCATGATTTGAAATGGACTCCTATTTTCAAAATCCAAAAACCAGTTTACCCAAATTTGGTACGTGAATTTTATGCCAATTTGATTTTTCATGATGGTGAACTACACTCCTATGTTAAAAAGGTTCATCTAAATTTGAATCGTGAAACCTTAAGCACTGCTCTGGGATATAAAGATGAAGGGGTCAGGGCATATATGACTGGTAAGTGGGATAACCATATTGTTATTTCCCTGCAAGATGCTTAGGCTCGGGTTTGTGAAAAATTTTCCTCTCTTGATGGTACAAATTTAACCCACAAGGCTCTTGGTCCTGTTAGAGCCTTTTTGCATCGTATCATCACTCGTGTTTTAATGCTTCAGAGTGGATCTTACCAGAGGGTTACTGTTTGTGATACTCTTATGCTATTTGCTATTCTAAATTCTGCTTCTATCTATTTTGCTTATCTCATGATTAGACACATGTGGAATTGTGTCCGTAGTGACAAAAAATCCAATCTGCCTTATGGTATGTTCTTGACATGCATTTTTGAGCATTTTAATGTTGATCTTAGCAATAAACCAGTTGAGAATAGGGTCTTAGTGCGCAAAAATCGTGACGGTTCATTCCTTGGTAACGGCGCTAAAAACTTAATACACACGTTCATAATCTTAGTTCTTTGTCACAACTTCGCACAACTAACCAGCAAGTGCACTGGGTCGTCCAAGTAATAAACCTTACGTGAGTAAGGGTCGATCCCACGGAGATTGTCGGCTTGAAGCAAGCTATGGTCACCTTGTAAATCTCGGTCAGGCGGATTCAATTGATTATAGAGATTTAATAATTAAAAGATAAATAAAACGTAAATTAAAGATAGAGATACTTATGTAATTCATTGGTGAAAATTTCAGATAAGCGTATGAAGATGCTTGTTCCTCCTGAACCTCTGCTTTCCTATTGTCTTCATCCAATCATTCATACTCCTTTCTATGGCAAGCTGTATGTTAGGCATCACCGTTGTCAATGGCTACATCCTGTCCTCTCAGTGAAAATGGTCCAATGCGCTGTCACTGCATGGCTAATCATCTGTCGGTTTTCGATCATACTGGAATAGGATCCATTGATCCTTTTGCGTCTGTCACTATGCCCAGCACTCGCGAGTTTGAAGCTCGTCGCAGCTATCCCTTCCTAGATCCTACTCGGAATACCACAGACAAGGTTTAGACTTTCCGGATCTCAAGAATGGCCGTCCATGGATTCTAACTTATACCACGAAGACTCTGATTAAGGAATCCCAGAGATACTCATTCAATCTAAGGTAGAACGAAAGTGGTTGTCAGGCACGCGTTCATAGGTTGGGAATGATGATGACTGTCACGATCATCACATTCATATTGAGGTGCGAATGAATATCTTAGAATCGGAATAAGCTTGAATTGAATAGAAAAACAATAGTACTTTGTATTAATTCATGAGGAACAGCAGAGCTCCACACCTTAATCTATGGTGTGTAGAAACTCTACTGTTGAAAATACATAAGAACAAGGTCCAGGCATGGCTGAATGGCCAGCCCCCATAAAGGTCTAAGATAGCATAAAACTTATCAAAGATGATCCGAAGATGTAAATAAAATAGTAAAAAGTCCTACTTATACTAAACTAGTTACTAGGGTTTACAGAGATAAGTGAATGATGCAGAAATCCACTTCCGGGGCCCACTTGGTGTGTGCTTGGGCTGAGCATTGATCTTTACACGTGTAGAGGTCTTTCTTGGAGTTGAACGCCAGTTTATAACCTGTTTCTGGCATTTAACTCCACTTTGCAACCTGTTTCTGGCGTTTAACTCCAGAATGCAGCATAGAACTGGCGTTGAACGCCAGTTTGCGTCGTCTAGACTCGGGCAAAGTATGGACTATTATATATTTCTGGAAAGCCCTAGATGTATACTTTCCAACGCAATTGAGAGCGCGCCATTTGAAGTTCTGTAGCTCCAGAAAATCCACTTTGAGTGCAGGGAGGTCAGAATCCAACAGCATCTGTAGTCCTTCTTCAACCTCTGAATCTGATTTTTGCTCAAGTCCCTCAATTTCAGCCAGAAATTACCTGAAATCACAGAAAAATACACAAACTCATAGTAAAGTCCAGAAATATGATTTTTATTTAAAAACTAATAAAAATATACTAAAAACTAACTAAATCATACTAAAAACTATGTAAAAACAATGCCAAAAAGCGTAAAAATTATCCGCTCATCACAACACCAAACTTAAATTGTTGCTTGTCCCCAAGAAACTGAAAATCAAATAGGATAAAAAGAAGAGAATATACTATAAATTCCAAAATATCAATGAAACTTAGCTCCAATCTGATGAGCGGGACTAGTAGCTTTTTGCCTCTTAAATAGTTTTGGCATCTCACTTTATCCATTGAAGTTCAGAATGATTGGCATCTATAGGAACTTAGAATTCAGAGTGTTATTGATTCTCCTAGTTCAGTATGTTGATTCTTGAACACAGCTACTTTATGAGTCTTGGCCGTGGCCCTAAGCACTTTGTTTTCCAATATTACCACCGGATACATAAATGCCATAGACACATAACTGGGTGAACCTTTTCAGATTGTGACTCAGCTTTGCTAAAGTCCCCAATTAGAGGTGTCCAGGGTTCTTAAGCACACTCTTCTTTTGCTTTGGACCTCGACTTTAACTGCTCAGTCTCGAGTTTTCACTTGATACCTTCACGCCACAAGCACATGGTTAGGGACAGCTTGGTTTAGCTGCTTAGGCCAGGATTTTATTCCTTTAGGCCCTCCTATCCACTGATGCTTAAAGCCTTGGATCCTTTTTATTACCCTTTCCTTTTGGTTTTAAGGGCTATTGGCTTTTTACTCTTGCCTTTTGGTTTAAAGAGCTTTTGGCTTTTTCTGCTTGCTTTTTCTTTTTCTTTCTCTTTTTTTTCGCCATTTTTCTTTTCTCTTTTTTTTTTTTTTCTGCAAGCTTTTGTATTCACTGCTTTTTCTTGCTTCAAGAATCAATTTTATGATTTTTCAGATTATCAAATAACATTTCTCTTTTTTCATCTTTCTTTCAAGAGCCAATATATTTAACATTCATAAACCACAATATCAAAAGACATATGCACTGTTCAAGCATTCATTCAAAAAACAGAAAGTATTGTCACCACATCAAAATAATTAAACTAGTTTCAAGGATGAATTCGAAACCATGTACTTCTTGTTCTTTTGTAATTAAAATATTTTTCATTTAAGAGAGGTGATGGATTCATAGGACATTCATAGCTTTAAGACATAGACACTTAAACACTAATGATCATATAGTAAAGACACAAACATAATTAAACATGAAGCATGGAAACCAAAAATAGAAAATAAATAGACAAAGAGATTAAGGAATGAGTCCACCTTAGTGTGGGTGGCGTCTTCCTCTTGGTGGTCCTATGGAGTGCTTGAGCTCCTCTATGTCTCTTCCTTGTCTTTGTTGCTCCTCCCTCATAGCTCTTTGATCTTCTCTAATTTCATGGAGGATGGTGGAGTGCTCTTGGTGCTCCATCCTTAGTTGTCCTATGTTGGAACTTAATTCTCCTAGGGAAGTGTTGATTTGCTCCCAATAATTTTGTGGAGGGAAGTGCATCCCTTGAGGGATCTCAGGGATTTCATGGTGAGGAATTTCCTCATGCTCCTGTTGAGGTCCATGATCTCTTGTTTGCTCCATCCTTTTCTTAGTGATGGACTTTTGAGATGAATCTCTCCATCTTCCATGGCTCAGAGGTGGAAGCAATTGCCTTCCCTTTCCTCTTTCTAGAGGTTTCTCTGGCCTTAGGTGCCATTAATGGTTATGGAAAAACAAAAAGCAATGCTTTTACCACACCAAACTTAAAAGGTTTGCTCGTCCCCGAGCAAAAGAAGAAAGAAGTGAGTAGAGGAAGAAGAAAATGGAGGAGATGGAGGTGTGTGAATGGTTCGGCCAAGGGGGTTTTAGGTGGTTATGATGTATGAAAAGGAAGGA